>NC_089224.1:94737276-95365609 GCF_963924675.1 Phocoena phocoena | reverse complement strand
ACACTATGATAACATTTAATCCCCATGACAATGCTGCAGGTAGGTACCAATATCCCCCGCCCCCATTTTACAGATGAGGAAACTGAGCACAGACATGTTTAAGCAATTTGGCCAAGGCCACACAGTATGTAAATGCCAGAGTAAGACTCCACACCCAGTCACCTAACCTTTGAAAAGGGGGATTTAAAAAGAGGGGAAAGGGGATTTTATGAGGAGCAGCTTCCATAATAAGTGAGATTTTGAGTGGTGGGTGGGTGAAGAGGATGTTTAAGACACTTTTCTGTCATGTAAGTCCTGCCTTTATGTCTCTTAGAGAGATTTCAGTAAAGATGGATGGCTTTTTGGTGACTTTCTTCTTTTATGATTATTTGCATTTTTTTTTTTTATTTCAAAACGTTTCTAACCCACTGAATAGTTGCAAGCATACCCTTCATGGAGATCCAGCAACTATTAACGTCTTGCCATACCCAGGTCACCTCTCACTCCTCCTCTCTCTGTCTCTGTCTCTGTCTCTCTCTTTCTCTCCCTCTCCATAGACACACACGTCTCATGTTGGCCAAACCATCCAAAGGTAAGATGGGGCCTCATTATCATGCCATTGCCTCAGTCTCCCTGGAATGTTCATCTTACCTTCTTACCATTATCATTCATCCCCAAACCCTTCACCGTGCCTCTCCCAGGAACAAGGGCACACTTCTCCTACACAACCGCACACCAAAGATAATCAACACTCTTTAGGCAAATCACCCAACACGACATCCACACTCCCATTTGTTTATTCTTCCCGATCCAGGATCCAGTGAAGCGTCACGTGTGGCATCGGGCAGCTGCGTCTCCCCAACTCCGTTCCTCATGGTACTAGCCCCTTTGAGGAACCCTGACCAGATGTCCTGCAGAGTGTCCCACGAGGCTCCCACGTCAGCTTCAGGCCAAATGTTTCCATCAAGGGCGGCACAGGCCGTCAGTCCATCTCACCATGGCCGGGGCCCAGCCTGAGGGCCCCGTGGAGGTGGTGACAGCCAGGCCCCTCCAGCATCAAAACACGCTCCCCTCTATCGTTAACAAGTAATCTTTGGGGGGATGCTTCAAGACTGTAAATATCCTGTTCCCCAACAACTTTCACCCTGTGCTCTTAGCATGCCTCCATGGTTCCTGCCTGCCTCACTTACCACGTTGGAGGTCACGCTATGTTAATTTCCTAATTGTTCAAGCAGACAGATAGAGCAGGCCTGGTCCTTTTGGATGTGGTGCCATCTGAGCCTGTCCCAGGCCACCCAGTGCTTTCCAGGTCACACTGAACGGCAGGAGGAAGGAGGGTAGGCAGGCAGCTGCAGGGGAGGAGGCTGGAGCCAGCCCCAACTTCATCCCCAACTGGCCGTGGGGCCCAGGGGTGGCCCTAGGACCAGCAGCATCTCTCACCTGGGAGATTACTGGAAACTCGGGTCTCTGAGTCAGAATTTGCATTCCAGCAAGGCCCCTAGGGGATCCGTGTGCTTGTGGATGTCTGCGGAGCTCAGTCTCTTGGAGCTTCCGCCTTTCCAGGTGAGAGCAGCGCTGCTCAAGTCTGGCCTTTTCAGAAAAGCAAAGTCTAATACCTGCCTGTGCAAGACGGTGATGATGGCAATGATGATGATGATGGTGATGATGACGGTGACAACTACCATATTTCTTTCTTTGTTAAAACAACAAATGTCTGAGCTCACTTCTAAGGAACGGAAATGAGCTCAGGTATTTAACCAAGACTTCTGAGTGGCATGTTTATAATAAGTAAGAAGAGTGGAGGACTTCGTTGATGGTGCAGTGGTTAAGAATTCTCCTGCCAATGCAGGGGACACGGGTTCGAGCCCTGGTCCGGGAAGATCCCACATGCCGCGGAGCAACTAAGCCCGTGCACCACAACTACTGAGCCTACGCTCTAGAGCCCACGTGCCACAACTACTGAAGCCCGCGCACCTAGAGCCCGTGCTCTGCAACAAGAGAAGTCCGCGCACCACAGGAAGAGTAGCCCCGACTCGCCGCAGCTGGAGAGGGCCTGTGCACAGCAACGAAGACCCAATGCAGCCAAAAATTAAAATAAATAAATAATATTTTTAAAAGTATTTTTTTAAAAAAAGAGTGGAATTGGATGGAGGAAGGGGTCTGAGGGGTACTAATCAGAAACTCCATCGGTTGGGTTGACTTGGGCAGTCCCAGGGCCACATAGTTTCTCCCTCAAGTTTCTCTTCTACAGAAGGAGCGTGGAACACGCACCAGCAGGAGGGTGGGGAGAGGGATAGAGCCAAGCAAGGCAAAGCCTGCCATTGCCTTGAAGTCTCCTCAGCTTGTGTTTTATCTTCAAAACGCGAGCCAAATTCTCCTTCTGTTCCATAATATATCCATGTTTGTTTCAACATGTTAAAAATGTTTTGAATTGCTATCAACAGAGAATATCCTTCCTACCCTACTGATCCCACGGCCTTGTCCCCCTCTCCCTGGTACAGCCCCAGGACCCAGCGGTTTGTGAAGGGTGTGAAGCAGGCAACTTAAGGTGACCTGCACACCTGCCTGAGGACGCACCCACGACTGCAGAAGGGAGCGGAGAGGCTCAGATTTGTCCAGGATCCCCGCTGGGTGAGATGATGTCGCTCTGCACAGCCCTCACCTATGTCCAGTGCTTCTGTCTGCAAAGGTTTCACTTCTAACCCTGCCCCCGCATTGGGTTTTATACAAACCCTGTAGGCCCTGCTGGTCAGGGATTATGACCATCCCCATTCTATGCATGAGAAAACTAAGACCGGGAGAAGGAAAACAACCCACCCAAGATTACCCGGCACGTTACTGGCAGAAATGTTTCACAGACTCTAACGTCCTGACTTCCAGACCGCTGAGTCTTCCTGCTGGCCTGTCCCTGGAGTCTGGGCCCTTCCCCCATGAGGGTCCAGTAGAAGAGCTGGCAGGGCCAGGAGCCCCTCTGGTGTTGCCAGGGGCAGAGAGAGGCCAGCTCCCACCTGCTTGGGCGAGGCAGCCACAGCCTCAGGGTAGGGGCGCTTCTGCAACGCGAGCCAGGTGAGCAGACGGCGAGGCCCTCAGAACAAGGCAGCAGCAGAGGCATGCATTTCCAGGGCCTGCTGGATCTCCCCAGGCTCACGAGCAGCCTGTATACGGCTGCGCGGGGCGGGGAGGGCAGGCAAGACCTTGATAAGGAATCAGATCTCAGCCCAGGTGGGGGACGCTTTCTCACAGTCGGGGCTAACCTTGCCCAAGGAAGCCAGGAGCTATCCCGGCAGAGGCTGGCTGACCTCACTGTCCAAAGGGGATGCTGAGGAGGTTCTTGGGCCAGGCACCGTGTCGAGGCTCTGAAGCCCCTTCTGTTAGGAAGGTGAAGCCAGCTTCAATGCTGTGGCCCTTACCATCATTTTCAGCTTTTCCATGATAGGTAGTAGAGGACCCCAGAGCTGCTGTCCCCATGTGGTCTGGAAGAAGGTAGTGGGTCTCCTGAGGAGGAGATGACCACAGAACTAGAAACCAAGAAACCTCCATCCAACCCCACAGTGTTGCTTCACAGATGCTGTGTGTCATTGAGCAAGTCACTTCACCACTCTAAACTCTCAATTCCCTTCCAGGGCGTGAGAATACTGCTCTTCCTATTGCAAAGCACTGATTTTGGAAGCTCACAAGAAATGAACAAGGGGCCAGATTTTCAAAATCTACTCTCTGATGCACAGAAGACCTTAGTTTACTCTTATCCCATTTTTCAGATGGAAAAAACTGAGGCCCAGAGAGGAGAAGCAGCTTGCTCAAGTTCACACAGCACATCAGAGACAGTCTCAGGGCTTGAACCCAGGGTTTCCATTCCTAGTTCAGAGCTGTCTCTCTCAAAATACCCCAGGAACTGGGTCACTGAAGTAAGGCAAACACTCTCTCCCCTGGGGCAATGGGTCTGTTTGCAGTAAGTGGTTAAGGAGCCCATTGTGGTCTTGGGGCAGGAGTTCACCTGACCGAACATGTGGACACCGGCTACCTTCCCTTTCCTAGAAGGTCAGGGGTGTCTCTTGTGTCGCTCAGGCCACACAAGAAAGATGCCCATGAGTCCCTTGCCACTGGAAGGCTGGGGACCCCAATCACCAGCCTAATTTGTATAGCATGTCAGAGTTCACAAAGGACTAGGTGACCTGGGGTAAATCTCTGCCCTGGACCTCAGTTTCCCCATCCGTAAGACACACCAGAGGTCGGGCTCCCTCTCTAATTACCTTTGGCTTAGAACACAAAAATGAAGGCTTGCTTTTTGTTCTCAAATCAACAGATTAAAATATTCCACTCTGAGGCAGCTTCCTTCGGAGCCCAGCCCTCACCCAGCGCTAGCATCCCAGCATCCTCCCAGGCCCGAAGGCTCCTCTGGCAGTGGTCCAGAAGCGGCCCAGGCACATCTGCTTCCACTCAGCATCCTCCGCCTGCCGCTCTGCCGAGGACTTGGCCCATGGCTTCGTGGCTCTCAGGGACTGGAGGGACGGTGGGACCCAATTAAGGAAGAGACAAAGGCCCCTGACAGGGCGGCCCTTCCAGTTCCCACAGGGCCCTCCCTGCCCTGGAGCAGCAGCCAGACCCAGGGGCCAGCTGGGCGGTAGCTGAGTGACCAGAGGGTGAGCTAGTGGGGAAGAGGAGATGCTAAGAGGCCTTGGGTGGTTTACTCAGGCACAGACCCTGCAGGGGCTAAGGGGCGGGGAGGGAGGGCAAGAGCCAGAGGTCTGGTCCAGGCCCTGGGTGCTGGAGGGGAGACAGAGGGGCAGCTGGGGCCTGGTGGTGGACGAGGTCACTGGCTCCAGCGATAGACAGACCTGAATTCAAATCTGTACTTTGCAAGCTCAGACACACTCCGACGTGCTCTGGTTCCCCATCTGTCAAATGGGTCTGAAATGTTACCAGCCACACAGTCATTGTGAGACTTGAATGAGCCAAGCTACGCCAAGTATCTTACACACTGTACATGCCAAGGAAAGTGTAGTTACTGTTTTACTACTATTATAGTAGCCCCCCTGCCCTTATCCACAGGGGATAGCTTCCAAGACCCTAGTGGATGCTTGAAACCACAAATAGTACCAAACCCTGTATATACCCCGTATATATATATACCCCATATATATATATACCCCGTATATATATATACCCCATATATATATATACCCCGTATATATATATACCCCATATATATATATACCCCATATATATATATCCCATATATATATACCCTGTATATATATATACCCCTTATATATATATACCCCATATATATATATACCCCGTATATATATATATGTTTTATCCTATGATAAAGTTTAATTTATAAGTTGGGCACAGTAAGAGATTAGCAACAGTAATTGATAATAAAATAGACCAATTATAACAACATACAGTAATAAAAGTTATGTGAATATGGTCTCTCTCTCTCTTTCAAAATATTTTATAAATTGAACGCCTTTTCCATCTTCACCAAGCATTGGTCATGCACTGTGGCCCTAGTTTTACAGTTTGAGGTACACCAGCAAAACTGGCAAGAATTTCTTATTCCTTCTTCACAATTTCACGAATAGAAGGTTAGTTCTTAGTAGATCTCAGCAACCTCAGCATATGATTTTTTTTTTTCTTACTATGTTGAGAATTTTCACCTTTTTACTTACAGGAAGCAGTTTACGGCTTCTCTTCGGCAGATCCGAATTGCCGGCGGCATCGCTACTCTTGAGGTTTGGGGCCTTTATTAAGTAAAGTAAGAGTCCCTTGAATTCAAGCACTGTGATACCTCAGCAGCTGATCTGATAACCGAGAGGTGAGTAACAGGCAGGTAAAGGGGTAATTCACGTCCCAGGCAGGACAAAGATGGATGGAGGTAGATTATGTCATCACGCTACTTAGAACGGTGTGCAACTTAAAACAGATGAATTGTTTATTTCTGGAATTTCAATTTAATATTTTTGGACCATGGTTGACCACAGGTAACTAAAACCGTGGAAAGCAAAACGGCAGATAAGGGGAGAATGCTACACTATTATTAACATTAATGTTGGAGAGAATGAAGAAGGTCCAGTTCAATATCTCACTTCCAATATATTGCCCCAAATGGTGAGCTGGGCAGGCTTCTGAATGTCCCTATGACTACAACGTAGAGGGACAGAGCTGGAAGTTCCATGGGGATTTGATGGGTTGAATCAGACCCGGGGGTCAGAGGCAGACTTGGTCCTATGATGTCCCACCAAGCAGTCACTGCGGCCTCAAACCCACAGGGGACCAGGACCCACAGGGTCTGACCTTCCAGTTCTGAAACTCCAGAGGTCCTCACTCCACAAGGTGGGGTTTCAAATCTAGTTTAAGAATGAAGGACAGCAGAGCAAGGCCTGTGAGTCCCTAGGGGCAGGATGACCTGCCCTTCTAAGCAAGGAGTGTGACTTTCCAGCCAGGGAATGACCACCAGGTCAGCCTGACTTGTGAGCCTCATTTCGAACGCCAAGGGCAGACTCGGCACCCAGGTTGAGTGTGAGAGCTGTTTTCTGTAAGGCCCCACTCCTGGGACTTGGCAACTCAGGGAAGGGGACTGACTGCCCTGAGGCAGTGCACGAATATTTGCGGAGCACTTACATTGTGCCAGGCCCTGGGCTGAGCCTGGGGACACAAAGGGCACACAGACGTGGTCCTTGCTCCCCTTCCAGGCCATGGGAAACACACACACACACACACACACACACACACACACACACACGAGAAAGAATTACAACTGAGGACTGTGAAGGAAGCAAACCAGGACTGTGACTGAGAAAAACTGGGGGATGACTGTTGCCCCCAGGATGGTCAGAGAAGACTTCTTCAAGGAGGAGATAGAGTGTGAGAAGGTACTAGGTAGAAAGAGGGGGCAGGGATGAAGATGCTCCCACGTTTCTCCTTTGCAAGGTCCTGTGACCTTGCAGTTCGTCCCACTAAAGATACAGAGTCTATTTCCCCACCCTTGAATCTGGGCTTGGCCATGGACTCGCTTTTCCAATAGGCTATTAGGAGACCTGACCTACACAGAGGCTTGAAAACATGCTTGCAGGAGTCTACCTTCCGGTGGACTCCTGCCTTCACCCCCAGCAAGCCTACTGGAGAGATGAGAGAGGCACGTGGATGAGAGCCAAGTTGTCTCAGCCATTGCAGCCAAGGCCAGGCTAGACCAGTCAACAGCCTTCGGATCACCCACATGTAAGGGACCCCAGCCAAGATCAGCAGAGCCACTACCCAACCCACCAGTGACCCAAGATGTATTAGTGGCCCCAACCAAGGTCAACCAAGCCCCAACCAGACCATCAGAGCTATTTGGCTGACTCACTGCCTCCTAAGAAATCATGAATGATTGTTGTTTTAAGTTACTATGTTTGGGGATGGTTTGTTAACTGATACAGGGGGAAAGCATTCCAGACAATGCGAATGGCATTTAAAAAGGCTCAGAGGCAAGAAAGAGCTTCATGGGTTGAGAGAAACAAAAAAGAAGGCCAGCACAGTTGGAATGCAGTGAGGGACCAGACAGGAGAGAGAAAATGAGATCCAGGAGGTGGATGGGAGCCAGATCATGCAGGGTCTTGATAGGGGCTTGGATATCTTTCTAAGTAGAGAGGGAGCCAGTGGAAAGTTGTAAGAACATGGTAAACTTCCCTCTGGCTGTCCTGGGGAAATGAATTAGAAGGAACAACAGTGGAAGTGAAGAGGCCATTTATGGAGTTCTCCCCTTTGCAAAGCAGGGGCTGGTCACGCCAAGCCTGTGAAGTAGGCAATTCGGGGCAAACTGAAGCCCAGGGAAGGGGCTAAAATGAATGGGATGCAGCTTGAAAAGTGCTTAAAGGGAAATTTATAGCTTCAAATGTTTATATTAGAAAAAAGATAAGTTTCAAATCAATGATCTAAGCTTCTACTTGATGAAGCTTGAAAAAGAAGAACAAATAAACCCAAAGGAAGAAAAAGGGAGGGAATACTAGGGAACAGAAATCAATGAACCATAAGAGAAAAAACAATAGAATAGAATAAGTCAATAAGATCCAAAGATGTTTACTGGGGAAAAATTAATAAAATTAATAAACTTCTAACCAGATTGATCAAGAGAAAAAAGAACAAAGACACAATTACCAATATTAAGAAAGCAGAAGGAACATCACTATAAATCCTAACAGGACAATAGGGGATAATACAAACAGTATTATGTTAATGAATCTGAAAATTTAGATTAAATGGGCAAATTTCTTGAAGGACATAAATTACCAAAACTAACTCAAAAAAAAAATAGAAGATCTGAATAGTTCTATATCTATTAAAGAATTAGATTTGTAATTAAGTTTCACACAAATAAAACTCCAAACCCAGATGACTTCACTGCTGAATTCTATCAAATATTTAAAGCAGATATAACACCAATCTTACACAAACTTTTTAAAAGAATATAGGAGGAGGAATTTCCCAGCTCATTCTGTGATACCCATCATTCCATGATACCAAAATCAGAGACAATACAAGTTGAAAGAAGGAAAGAAAGAAAGAAAGAAAGAAGAAAGAAAGAAAGAAAGAAAGAAAGAAAGAAAGAAAGAAAGAAAGAAAGAAAGAAAGAAAAAGGGAGAGAAGAAGGGAGAGAAGAAGGGAGGGTGGGAGGAATTACAGAACAATATCCCTCATAAACAGAGAGGAAAAATCCTTTAAATTTTACACAAAATTTGAACAAATTGAACACAGCAATGCATAAAATGACCAAGTACATTTATCCCAGGAATGCAAAGGTGGTTTAACATTTGAAAATTAATTAATATTATTCACAATATTGACAGAATAAAGGAGAAAAGCTACATGATTGTCTCAATAAATTCAGATAAAAATGGACAAAATTCAATACTCATTCATTATTTAAAGCTCTCAGCAAACTAGAAATAGAAGGAAATTCTTCAATTTCATAAAGAATGAAGTGAAATCATCATCCCTGCCCTGAGCAACGCTTACAGTCTGGATGGGGAGATAGACACATAAACATCTATAATCCAGTGCTAAGTGCTGTGAAGAATGGATACAGAAAGTTCAGGGATGAACAGAGGGGTGTGTGTATGTGTGTGTGTGTGTGTGTGTGTGTGTGTGTGTGTGTTAGCAGAACTTGAAAGGCTGATTCTATTTTTTTAAACATCTTTATTGGAGTATAATTGCTTTGCAATGGTGTTAAGTTTCTGCTGTATAACAAAGTGAATCAGCTATACATATACATATATCCCCATATCTCCTCCCTTTTGCGTCTCCCTCCTGAAAGGCTGATTCTAAAATGTATACAGAAATTGAAAAGAGGGGCTTCCCTGGTGGCGCAGTGGTTGGGAGTCCGCCTGCCGATGCAGGGGACGCGAGTTCGTGCCCCGGTCCGGGAAGATCCCACATGCCGCGGAGCGGCTGGGCCCGTGAGCCATGGCCGCTGAGCCTGCGCGTCCGGAGCCTGTGCTCCGCAACGGGAGAGGCCACAACAGTGAGAGGCCCGTGTACCACAAAAAAAAAAAAAAAAAAAAGAAATTGAAAAGAACAAGATACTCAAAGAATATATTGATATAAGTTGGATGAGTTGCTCTACCAGCTGTCGAGACTTGTATGAAGCTATAATACAGAAAAGTCAAGCTGCTGTAAAATGTGATGTTGGTACAAGAATGGACACACAGTCCGATGGAACGAAATACAGAAACAGACCCACACATAGATGGACACTTGACTGAAGACAAAGATGATGTGGTGAGGAAAGGACAGTGTTTACAATAAATGATGCTGTTTAGGGATTGCCCTATGGAAGGAAAAAATGAACCTTGACCACTATCTCATACCATACCAAACAAAAAAATTCCATGTAGATTGCAGACCTAAATATGAAAAGCAACTATAAAACTTTGAAAAGATATTATGAGCCCAAGCTAGGGAAGGCCTTCTCAAAAAGCACTAAACATAAAGGAAGAGTTTGATAAATTTGATACATTAAATCTTAAAATGTCTGAACCCCCAAAAATGCAATTAAAGAGTAAAAAGATAAGGGTGGGAGAGAATATTTACAACACATATCTGACAAAGAACCCATATCCAGAGTAAATTCCCACAATCGAATGAGAAAAAGAAAGGATAAACGACTTGAAAAGACACCTCCCCCAGAAAATCCAAATGGCTAATAACAATGAGAAAAGGTGTTCAAGCTTACTGGTAATGAGAGAAATGCAAATTTAAATCATGAGATGCAATAACATACCCACTAGATTGACAAAGATTAAAAATCTGGCAATAACAAGTGTTCACAAAGATGTGAAGCAATGGGAACTCTCATTCACTGCTACGAGAGGGTAGGTTGGTACAAACACTTTAGAAAACAGTTGGCATCATTTCACACAATTGATGTAATGCATATCCTATGACCCAGCAATTCCAGTCCTAGGTATATAGCCTGAAATTTGAGTGCTCATGTGCTACAGAAGACAAAAAGGAAAGTTTATAGCAGCACAGTTAAAATGTCTATTGGCAGAAGAATGAATAAATAAATGATGTCATATGATAAAAAACTGTGCTCAGAGAAAGTTAATGAACTGCAATTATATACCCCAATGTAGACGAGCTTCGCAAACATAATATGGAGCCAAAGAAGCCAAGCCCACACAAAAATATGTGCAGTATGGTTCTGTGCACATAAAGTTCCAAAAAGTGGGCAAGATGAAACTCTGTGGTTTAGGAATGCCTTTGTAGCAACAAAACTATAAAATAAAGCAAGAAATGACCAAAACTTAAGGTCATGGCTAACTCTAGTGGGAAGAGAAAGGCACACAGGGAGTTCTGCTTGCTGATTATGTTCTATATCTCTACCTGGGTGGTAGTTAAGTGGGTGTTTGCTTTAAAATTATTTGTTAAACTGGACACATATTTTGTGCACTTTTCTATATGTATAAATATTCCAGAATAAACAAAGTAAGACAAGAAAGAAAGTGATGAGAAACATGCAGACAGGAGAGAAACAGTGCCTGAGGAAATCAGGGAAGACTTCATGGAAGAGTGGGTCCATTCAGCAGATGCATACTGAGAGTCCTCCACATACCAGACCCAAGATGACAAAAGTAAACAAAGACAAGACACACACTCCCTGCCCCCGTGGAATTTATATTCCAGGGAGGGAGACAGACAGGAATCAAATAACACACTGTAAATGTTTAACTGACAGAACCCCTTGGGGATCTTGAGCATCTTTATACCCCTTGGGGGTAAAGTCCAGGGGCCCTAGGTTCTGAAGAGTGAATATGGTTTGTTCGGGAATGGTGAGATCGGAGCAGGCAGCACCAGTGAAAGTTCTCAAGTGGGAGGAAGCTTGGCCCCAAAGAGCTGCTGAAAAGCTCACATGACCACGTGCAGAGAACCACTGAGGAAGTGGCATGAGATGAATAGCATGGAGAAATGGAAGAGGATATTTGAACTGGGCTTTGAGGGTGGATAGGAGTTCACCAGGAAGAAATGATAAAATCCTTAAAGACTGGGATTTTGCTACATATGCCTAGTACGTAGATGTGCTCAGTAAATACATGCTGATTTCTCTTGGAAATTAAAAAGTCAGAGAATAGAAGAAGAATTTAGAGGTTGTAAAACTGGGGCCACTGACCTTGGCCTGGATGAATGGGGGTGCAGCAGTTGCAGGGCTGGGGGAGGGAGTTTTCTTAGCATCCTGCACTCTATCTCATCTGTCAGCAGCTTTAGTGGTCCATGAAATCACCAACAGAGGAAGGAGGGATCTGGAAAGGAAAACTTCGAGAGACAAGCCATATGCACCTGGAAGCAGCTGACACACTGGCCACCACCGACACCACGAAACTGGCTTGCAGCGCCTCTTCCACACCCGTACCCTAAACCCCAGGGTCTCATGAGGGTGACAGAAGCAGGGCCCGGGGACACTGGAGCCAGACGCAATCAGACAGAGCAGCTGCGGCTGCGGTGGCTTCAGGAATCTGGTTGTTAGTGGGCAGCTGAGGGAGCCTCGCTGTCTCCCCTGTGTTTACTTGGCTCCACTGAGGGGCTGGAAATTTGATCTCCGTGGGGACCAGGCTCTGGTCAGCCCCTGCCTAGAGTCTCTGACAGAGCCCTGGCCTCTCAGAGCTGCTCAAAAGACATCCTGTTATCTGGGAAACTGAGACCAGAAAGCAAACAGAGGTAAGAATTGCCCAGTCATAACTGGATGATAACAGCCCCCATAGATGGGGTGCTTTTAACGTGCCAAGCACTGGGCCAACCCTTGCAAGGAAAGTATTTTTGTTTAACAGTTGGGGAAACTGAGCCTCAGAGAGGGCAAGTAACTTGTTCAGGGTCACACAGAGCTAGAGCTGGGCTGAGTCCAGATCTGCCCAATTCCAAAACCTGTGCCCCTAACCACCTTCCCATCCTGTCTCCAAGGGCAGTGTTCGCTATATGCCTGGGATGCTGGAAGTCCAGGCGCTACAGCCGGGGGCTCCTAGAAGTTCTCCATCCACGGTGACCTCCCCTCCGTGACTAACCCTAGAGTTAGGGACATCTGTCCTCACCTAGCCTGACCACTGTCGCACAGAAAGCCTTGATTTCCTGGTGACCTCTCCTATCCCACCTTCCTTGAGCCCCTGCACCCCTACCTGAGCTTCTCACTGCCTTGAATGCCTCTGGAATGGGTCTGCAGACACCAAATTTTCAGTAGCAAGAATTCCTCCTCTGAACCAGCCATAGAGCGTAAACCCATGAGGATGGGGGCTGGCCTGTTGTCCCTAGGACCCCCACCATGTGGCACAACACCTGGCACAGAGAAGGAATGAGAAAGGTCCCCAGCTTGGGCATCTAGCGTGGGAATATGTGGCACATTGAAGAAAGGCAGTTCTGCCGTGTAACAGCTGTGTGGCCCCAGGCACGGGATGAAACCTCTCTGAGCCCACTTCTCCCTCCACAAAATAGGGTTATTTTTTTCATTCATTCCATGATCTCATGAATGCAAAGGGCTTAGTGCCCAGCAAGGGCTCGATAAATATTACATCCTGGATTTGAACTTTGATTTTTTTTTTTTTTTTTTAGCTTTTGACTGGTTTTCAGGCTCTTTCTTCTAGCAATATGTTACAAGTTTCTGGGGAATAAGGACCACGTACCCATTGCCAACACACCCAGCACAGTACCAGGAATATGGCCGATACTAAAACTCCATTGTTGATTTGAAAACTTACCTTTCCCATACTTCTCCATTTCTCTAAGCCTTGTTAAACCTGTTTACAACTTCAGAGTGAATCCCTCTCAGAGTAAACGATCCAAGTGACTGCTTTATCTGGTTGAACTAAGTGTCTAACCTTAATCCCTCTTGCTATAATTCCAGCCCATTTTCTCACACTGTGTCCTGAGGTGGGAGCAGCTGTTCTTTTTCCCCTGGAGCGGTCACATGCCCTAAGCAGGAAGAAAGTGCCCCCCATCCCCACTCCCAACCCCGGAATGTTCCTGCTACCTTTCCTACAGGAAATTTCTGCATCGAATTGCTTTCCTTTTCTTTGATGCAATAATGCTTCTTTGGGCTAGTCATTCCCCAACCAAGCCTTTTAGGGGAATACTCCTGGGCCTTCCCAGCTTGGGGAATTCCAAGGATGTCAAGTCAGACATCCAGGACCCTCCCCACTGCCCAGGAGACTGACCCAGGCCCCTTCTTGTCTGGATGGGGGAAGCGAAGGTTCCCCCACTGGGTTGGTGGCACAGCTGGCCCTGACTCACCATCTTCTGCTCCCAGGCCTCTGGACCCACCCGTGGGGCTCTCATGCCCACTGTCTCCTGAGGCGGTGTTCCCAGCCCAGGAGAACAGAAGGGTTAGACTTTCTGCATAACAAATGTCACGGACGCAGTGGTCACCAAGCCTCCTGTCATTCTTCCTGGAATTTTGTGCCCATATCCTGTGTCACCACCTGTGACCCAGAGTGCAGACGACTCCTTGTGGGGTGACCACACCAGCAGGGCCGGCACTCTTGGTGAAGAAAACAAAACCGTGTCAATCCATCGTGCACACACACTCACACCAGCTCCACATGTGTTAAGGGCAGCACAGCGGCCTCCTGGGTCTGCGGGCCTTCTTAGCACACCCTGGCTCTCAAACCTTGTGACTAGGCCCGGAAGCTCACCAGCAATTCCCACAACCCTTCCCAGAGCCTAAAACTGAGGTCACAGCGTTGAGTCCTAGAGCCAGAAGTCATCTGCGCTCCTGCCCAGAGCAGAAAACCCTCTTCCAGTGCCTGTTGACACGGAGCTCATGATCTATCAAGGCACCTCCCCACACTGCTAGACAATCCCGGAGGCTGCCTGGAGGAGCACAAGGAACAGGACTATGGGGTCAGAGAGACCTGAGTTCAAACCCGGACTCCAGTGCTTGCTAGCTATGTGGCCTCAGGGAAAGTGGCTTCACCTCTCCGAGCCTACATTTCTCCATCTGTACAATGGGGAATAAAGCATTTGCCTCATGGAACTGATGTGAGAATTAAATGAGAGGACATAGGGAAACCTGAATGTCAGCTGCAGTCTCCCCGCCCCTGGAGATAACGGAGCAGTGACCATCGTCACGATAACCACTGATTCTACTGAGAAATGTATGTCATGGACGGTGCTCCGCCTTATGTGGGTTATATTATGTAATTGATTTGGACCGATTAAATAATATAGGCCGGGATTTAGACCCAGGTAACCCAAACTGGGAACTGTTTATTTAACCACTGTAATACATGCCTCATCAAACCTGCTGACGGTAAGCGTTCAGTAAATGCTAGTCAGCATTAGGGCTATAATTACTGGATTGCCAGGAATCTTTCACTCCAGTCTAAAGCCCTCTCCAAGATTTCAGCGTGAGGGTTTCGCCTTCTTGTAGTCTCTCTTCTTCCAAACTTCTCAGAGTTGATTCAGTGTGGATCGTTCAGTATCCCCAGAAGCACCCTTTCAGTTCCTTGGTGCCTCTACTGAGATGCAACACTCAGCCCCTTCCTCAATGGCCAGGAAAAACTCATTCCCCCAAGCCATCTGTGGGTGTGTCCTAGATCTAACTGAAGATGGAATGTGGAAAAATGTTTACCCTGTGGAACACAACTTTATACTGGACATCTGACTTTGCCAGTTTTTAAATTTTTTTGCGGTACGCGGGCCTCCCACTTCTGTGGCCTCTCCCGTTGCGGAGCACAGGCTCCGGACGCGCAGGCTCAGCAGCCATGGCTCACGGGCCCAGCCACTCCGCAGCATGTGGGATCCTCCCAGACCGGGGCACGAACCCGCGTCCCCTGCATCAGCATGCGGACTCTCAACCACTGCGCCACCAGGGAAGCCCAGACTTTACCATTTTTAAGCATTCTTTTCTCCCCAACCCCACACCTCCAAGAATTTTTCCCTATTCAGTTTGCATCATAGGGATCCTGCCCTCAAGGGCCCAGCACTCCACACATGAGGGTCTCCTCTCTCCTCCCCATCACACCCCGTCCCCCTGCACCCAACTCCAGTGTGTCAGGGATGGGAACTCGGCCGCCTCGCCTCCAGCCCTTCATCCCAAACCTTCCCGGAGTCACCCCCCATCAAGGGGCTTTCCAGTTAACTAGACCCACCCTCTTCCAGGGCAAGGGGCCCTCTGACGTGTCTTCATTCTTTGGCGCCATAACCATAATAGCGCAAGGAAATTCTTCCTCAGGTTAAGTAGCAACAAGCGTTTTTTTTCCAATAATAATTTTTCCAAAATATCAAAAGTTCCAGACCTTGGAAGTTATCTTGCCTAGAATTTCTATGAGATACAACCAGCCCTCACTGCATAGGATGGTCCTGATCCCTGGCTTTGCAGCACTATATGTCAATAGCACCCCACGTCCATCATTGTGACAACCAAAAATTCTCCCCCCACGTTTCCAAAGCCCCATAGCTCTCACTCATACTCACGCACAAGCACACAGCATGTAAACATACACTCCAACACACACACACACACAAACACACACACACAGCGCAGAACTACTTCCCTCTTTCTTGGTGAAGGGTAACAGAATGTGCCACCCCAACATACGTGTCTTTGGTATATCGATCATTGTGAGTTGTAGGCACTTAAACAGCAGCAAATGCAAGGAAAGGCTTCCTCTGAACTCTCTGTATCTGCCTCCAGATAGATCCTCCAAAAGGAACTCAGTGGTCATCGATCTCCCCTGGAGTGTCATCAACCAGGGGAATTGAATCTAGACACAGTAGAGACTGGACATCGATGCCACACCCACACAAGCTTCATCACAAACCTAATTTATTGGCCTGTCTGCTCGCCACATGACAGGCCATTAAATTGGGACACAAGGTGTTGAGGCAAGGAAGAGAGACTTTATTCGGAAAGCCCCGCAGACCAAGAGGATGGCGGACTAGTGTCCCCCAAAAACCTTCTTATCGGCGTCTGGATGACAGTTTCTTTTCTAGAACAGAGACGGGGAGGAGTTGAGGAAGTAAAGTAAAAAGGCCATTGGTTTTGCCTGGCTTGGCCAGCATTGGGGAGGGAATGTGTTCATTTCTTCTTTTCTGCAGCCTTTTACAGGTGGGCAGGGTCAGACTGTGAGCTGAACAAAGGCTCTTTAGTTTAACATTCAGGCAGAGGGGCAAGGTTCCCTGAGGCAGGCCATTATGTGTGATTCTAATAACAAAAGCAAAGGTTAAAGTCAAAGAAACAGATCCAACATGGAGTCTTCCCTGTTACACTATCACGCTTCCCATCTATTCTTCTAGGAGCCCATTCACCTTTCCTAAAAATCATTTCCTCCACCCTAAGAAATCTGCATCCTCCTACCCCTTTCCCTATTAAGATGGTACTTCAGCCTGAATTCTAGGCCATCTCAGGGAGTGACTCTTCCTGGCTATGGCCCATGTGTTCACGAGGGATACATGTTCATAAACTTCTGTCTATCTCTTGTTAATGTCTTTTATTACAGGGGTCTCAGCTAAGAACTCAGAAGGGTAGAGGGAGCATTACTTTTCTTCCCCTACGTACACCTGAGCTCACAAGGCTGAGAGAGGCGGCCAGCCCTGCCTGAGGTCACACAGTAAGCAAGGCCAGAACACAGGACTCCTGCCTCCAGAAGGAGGGTCTGGCCCAGGAGTCCTTGCCCCCTCGCTGCCCCACTGTGGAGGCTGAGGCCATTCTGCCCCCAGGCCAGGAGCGGGGCACGGGGTCCCTCATTTCCTCCTGCTCCAGATCTCTGCAAACCCAATTCCTTGGCCCCTCTGGAAGGGCCAGCAGGGTGTCAGGCAGACAGCAGCAGAGAAAACCTCAGCCTCTCACATGTTGAGGACTCACGGGTACTGCCTGGCTCCCAGTAAACCAGAAACATCGACGTCAAGCGAGGTTAGCAGGGGCTCTGGCCTGAGAGAGGGGAAGCCAGCCAGACCTCACCCTGGCAGCTCTCAGGAGAGGCAGCCGTCCTTCCCACAGCCTGGACTCCCCCGTCCTCACCTCCCCGCCAGCCTGGCTGTGGGATTCCTGCTGTCTACTGCCTGGAGATGGAGGATGGGGGACAGATGGGGCGTTCCAGAATCCAAAAGCTAATATGTGCCCGCAAAGCTATGCTTTCCAGATGTGAGGACCCACCAGGCTAAACACACAGCTCTGGTCCCACCTAGAGACACAGACCTGGGGGACGGGACAGAGGGTAGGCCCCAAAAGGGTGTGACTTTACTGTACCTCCTGCTGTGGTACCTCCACTCACCTCTGAATGAATCCTTGTGGTGGCCCTGCAAGGTAGCCCACTGCATCTCCATTTCACAGATGAGGTTGGTCAGCCCAGACAGGGTGTCACAGAGACCCTCAGATCTGCCACATACCTGCTGTGTGAGAGAGGGCATGTCCTCTAACTGCTCCAGGCTTCAGTTTCTCCTTAGGGATCATTAGGAGGGCAGTGCCTGCCTCTAGGATTATTCTAAGGCTAGACGGGCACTTACTTTTGTTAGTAGCTCCATGCCTGGCTCAAAGCGACTGCTGAAAATAATGCTATTGGAACTAGCAAGTTGAAGAAGTCAGACTGTGATGTAATTAAAAACACAACTTGAAATTAGGTAACGAATGAGAGCCTACTGTATAGCACAGGGAACTCTACTCAATGCTCTGTGGTAACCTTTGGGAAGGGAATCTAAAAAAGAGGGGATAGATGTATATGTATAACTGACTCTCTTTGCTGTACAGCAGAAACTAACACAACATTGTAAAGCCACTATACTCCAATAAAAATTAATAAAAATATATATACCTCAAAAAAATCAATTTACATATACTGCAACCAAAAGTGTAAAAGCTGATAATCACAAACCCTTAAAAACAAACAAACAAAAAAAACACCCACAACTTGGGACTTCCCTGGTGGCATAGTTGTTAAAACTCCACGCTCCCAATGCAGGGGGTCCAGGTTTGATCCCTGATCAGGGAACTAGATCCCACATGCCTGCCGCAACTAAGGAGCCCACGAGCTACAACTAAGAAGCCCATGAGCCACAACTAAGACCCAGAGCAACCAAAAAAAAAAAAAAAAAAAAAACCACAACTTGATTTTTGCATCTCACTCTCTTTAAAATGCAGTCAGTGGGATGACTCAGGGGAGGGGAAACTTTTCTGCTCAGTCTGAGGTAAGGACAGTCCTTCTGAGACAATCATGAGAATGCCCAGACCCATGTAGAATGTTCTGGTCCAGAAAAAGGGGCAGAGGTCAGCTTCTTCTCTCCCCAGCCCTGTACCCCATAGTCCAGGCTGCCGTTTCTACCCAGCCAGGCTTTGAGCAGTAGGGAAGGAAGAGCACTAAAGGGAGGATGGGGAAAGTTCTGACCTCGCTGGTTCAGTGGTGAGCTGGCTTGATGCTCTCTGAGCCTGAAGCCGTCTTTCTTGTGGGTAGACTCACGGGGGTGTCTGAGGCTCCCAGGGGGCCCGTGCTCTCCCTCTGCCCTCCCACACAGAGCCCTCCCCCAGACCCCGCCCTCTTCCAGAATATTCTCTTAGGCAGGTACTGGACAAGCTGCCTATCAGTTCTCCTTGCCCATTTGGGCCTCAGGAAACACCCTCTGGCATGACAGTCATCCTCTCCCCTGACAGAGGCCCCTTGAGCTTTCTCCAGTCCCCAGTGTCCCCCACCTTCAGGGATCATGTGTCAAGCTCTCTTCATTAAAGTGAAGGAGGTGGCAGGCCTCTCACACCCTGGGCCCCCTCGTAGCCCACCCCCTACACAAAAGCTTTCTTCAAAGAAATTTCCCACAAATCCTCTTTCCCCTTCCCTTTTCTCAGTGTCTGACATTCAAGGGTCATGGCATTCTCTGTCATTTTCTTGCAAATTTCAGCGACCTTGCTCAGCCCATGAGGGCTTTGCTATTGTCCAAACGGGGTGAAGAGTGCCATTTTAGCATCACTTCCACTCTGATTGTAACTGGCCAGGGAAGGAGGAAGGACTAAAGAGGACCTGGCTTTGTGGAGAGGAAAGTTTGGGTTTTTTTAGTTGGTGGGGGCTAGGATTTTTAAATCCTATTTTAAATCGATAAAGTAATATATGTTCATTGTAGAAAATTCAAACAAGCATGAAGAAGAATAACGAAAATTACCCCTCATTCTGCCCCCAGAGACAAATGCTGTAAAAATGTAAAGTCTTGTTTTCTGTTCACATATATGGCAGGATAATTTGCTTTTCCCTTTGCATTGCCTCTGCCCCCCTTCTCCATTGTAGGAGGTAGCTTGGTTACCACAGTATCCCTGGCGAGAGACCAGGGGAAGGTGCTTTTTCAGAGCCGAGTGGCAGAGCTTCCTAAAGAGAATCTCTGCTTCCACCTTTTGAGGATGTCTGAGCTCACCTGAGGAGTTCTTCCTAAGTGTTCTTGGGGTATGGTGGGGGTAGGGCTGTGGCTTTAAGAACAGCGAGAAGGAAGGGGGAGGGAGAGGGGAGGGGAAGGGAGAGTAGAGAGGGAAGGGCTTCCCAATTGGGAAAGAGGCAGGGCCTGGAGGGGATGGCTGTGAGGATGTCTAGGGAGGCTGAATCCCAGACACCCCCAACTTCTCCAACCCCCATCCCCAAGGAAGCAGGGGTTGGGGCCCTCTTGCTAGTGTGGACAGAGGGGAGAGGAAAGGAGCCCCCAAGTGAGACTGAATTTCCCACTGGTCCGCTTGAAAAATTGAGACAAACATGCTATTTCTTACATATCTAAGTTTGTGGCTGTGTATCTGTACATACTACTCTCTCTCTTTCTCTAATAATTTTTAGAAATTGTGGTATATACTGACCATAGTAGATTCTGTAGCTAGATTAAGTACCCTGTGTTCCCCCTGTAATACATCATGAGTACTCTCCTCTATCATGGAATATACTCTGAATTAATTCTTTGAGATATAATTCACATACATAAAATCCACCATTTTAAGGTGTGCTGTTCAGTGGTTTTTACTATCTTCACTCTGTTGTACAGCTATCACCACTATCTCATTCCAGAACATTTCCGTCATCCCAGAAAGAAACTGACCTACTAGTGGTTAGTCCCAATTCTCCCCTTTCCCCTATCTCCTGACAACCACTAATCCACTTTCTATCTATGGACTTGCCATTCTGTATAAGTCATATAAATGGAATCATATGAATAGAATTATGTCTGGCTTCTTTCGCTTAGCATAATGTTTTCAAGTTTCATCCATGTTATAGCATATAACAGTACTCCCTTTCTATAGCTGAATAGTGTTTTATCGTAAGGATATGCCACATTTTGTTTGTCTCCTCCTTAGCTGACCGACATTTGGGTTGTTTCCACTTCTGGGATATTATGAATAATGCTGCTATGAGCATCTGTATACTACAAAGTTTTGTCTGGACAAATGTTTTCATTTCTCTTGGATATATACGTAGGAGTAGGATTGCTGGGTTATGGTAATTCTATATTTAGCTTCTTGAAGAACTGCCAGGCTGTTTTCCACAGTGGCGACACCATTTTACGTTCCCATCAACAACGTATGAGGATTCCAATTTCTCCACATCCTCACCAACACTGGTTATTTTCCTTTTTTTTAAATTATAGCCTTTGTGGTTTTGATTTGCATTTCCCTAATGACTAACCATGTTGGGTATGAATATGCTTTTAAACTGTGATTTTAGTGGCTGTGTAAATTCCATGGTACATTACTATAATGTATTTTTTAATTGGCTACTACTGACTATTCAAGTTGTTTCTATTTTTCTAATTCATGCAGATATATAAGCCTTTGTATACCGTAATTATCTCTGATGCAATTTCATTCTTTCATTCAACATCTATCTACTAAGCCAGGCCTATTCTAGGTGGGTGCTGAACAAAACAGATCCGACGCCTGCCTTCCTGAAGCGTACAGTCTAGTGATTTGTAAACAATCGTGCAAAGCAGTTGATCACTACAAAGACTGATGAGTATTATTAAGGAAAAGTTCAGGGGACACATGTGAGAGGAGCGTGTCATTCAGAGCAGGAGGTCAGGCAAGGCCCGAGGAGGGGGAGTTAGCCAGGGGCAGGATGGAGGCAGGGAAGGGCATTCAGGCAGAGGGAACAGCACGTGTGAATCCCTTGAGATGGGAAAAGGCTTTGCTTATTTCAGTGACTCACTGTAGACCTGAGTGTCTGGGTAGACACAAGGCAAGAGGGAAGAGGGGGTGACTTGGAAGGGATCCAAGTGGAAGGAGGATGGACTGGACTGATTGACAGCCAGCTGTGGGATGGCTAAATACGCAGACAACTGTTTGGGCTCCGGATTGGTGTCCCAGCCCCAAGTCTCTTCCCCTCCACCTGCTGCTGCCATGGCACGGCCCACTGGGGAGGGATCCTGACTGGGGTGAGGGCTGGCCTGAGCAGTCTTTCCTCTCTCCCTGAGGGAAGGTGTGGTCATCTCGTGAGGATCAGGGTCAGTCAGGAGGGTCCAGCTCAGTGAGCAGCAGAAGCAGAGCCGAAGCTGAGCTGTAGGCGACCCGGTGGAGCGTGAGGAGGGCCGGGCCTGGAGCGGGCAGGCGGAGCAGCAGGTCCCGGCCCGCGGGAAGCCGAGGTGGGCGTCCGTGTGGCGTGACCTGGGCACGGCTGGCAGCGGGGAGTCTGTAAGAGGCAGGGTAGGAGCTCAGGGCCCCCAACGGGGATGAAGCCTGGCCATGCCACGGCCCTGCTAAAGGTCCTTCCAGGGCTCCGTACTGCTGGGTCATCTGTCCCCCACTAGACTGTGAGCTTTCTGAGGGCCCAGTGCTTTAGAATAAGGGAGCAGTGCTCGCTTCGGCAGCACATATACTAAAGTTGGAACGATACAGAGACGATTAGCGTGGCCCCTGAGCAAGGATGACATGCAAATTCGTGAAGCATTCCATATTTTTTAAAGCAATTATACTCCAATAAAGATGTTAAAAAAAAAATAGAATAAGTGAGCAGATGGGACTTTTGACCCGGGACTGCAGACAACACTGACCTTTCCTAGAGCAGGACTGGGGGCCCTGAGGGGGATGGAGAAGGACGAAGGTCCGACTTAGTCTGCTCAGGGACTTCTTCGGCCCCTTGTCAAGGAGGACACTCAGAACTCAGAAAACACTGTCCCCGCCCCTGACCCTCAGGGATAGCCATGCCCAAAGAGGGGTGGCCACAGCCCCTGGCCGGAGAAAAATCAAGGGGTGGCCGTGCTCTTTCCAAGTTCCTCAAGTTCGATTCCGTGTTGGCCCAAAGTGGGTTTGGGGTGGAGAGGTGGCTTTTAGAATTTGGGGAGTAGAGGCCTTTGGAACTTCGAGAACCTTGGAAACTTTCAAGCTTTCGGAATCTTTAGAAGTCTTAAAATCTTAGAAATTTTAGAACCGTTGGAATCTTAAAATCTGGAGCACTTTTAAGATCTTGGACTCTTGACATTCTGGAATGTAGAGGGATTGAAACTGGGGGGTTCTTCTTCTTCTTTCCATTTTTTTTCTTTTTGGCCATGCCGCGCGGCTTGTGGGATCTTAGTTCCCTGACCAGGGATCAAACCTGGGCCCTCAGGAATGAAAGCACGGAGTCCTAACCACTGGACCGCCAGGGTGTTCCCAAACTGGGGCGTTCTGATCTTGGAGTGGAAAGTGCCTTTTTGGTGTAGGGATGGACACTCGCCCGCAGACCTGATCCCTCTCTTCCCACCAGTCCTCGGAGCCCAGTGTTTCAAATATCCTGGTCTTGTCCAGCTTTTCATTTAAGATTTTAAAAACAAAATTGTATTTATCATCTTAAATTTTTTTTTTTTTAATTTTTGATATTGTGTTTCTTAAGCAAATGATGACAATATTTATTGCCTAATTGGGTTTTTAAGGTTCCAGATTTTTTTTTTTTTAAGATGATTGTTGCCTCTCATGTCACCAATTCACCAAACATTCATGCTGGAATGGGGCATAGAAATCACCTACCTTTTCAGATGGGGAAACTGAGGCCCAGCGGGGGTGGGGGATTTGTTCAGGGTCCTCTGGTGACTCAGAGTCAGATCTGGGCTTCTTGGCTTCTGCATCCGAGCTGTACCCACCACCTCCCTTTGTGACCACCCAGCTCCCCTGTTCTTGGTAGCTGCCCCATCTGCTCGGGCTGAGGATTTTCCATGCTTTCCCACAGCTTTCTCCCACGTCCAAGTTTCCTCTCTACAAGATGGGGCCAGAGATTCTGGAGCCAGGTTGAGGCCCACGTGCCTGGAACGTGAGATGCATGTAAAGAGCAGAGACCCTGCCAGATCACTTCCAGCAATCAGGGTACACCAGGAAATGAGGGAAACAGCAACTCCACAGCAGCTCAGCCAGGGCTCTGGAGTCTGGAAAGCTCTTCGGAGAACTGGAGGGTTGTTTGGGTCCGGGTCCTTCATCTCCTGCAGTAGCTTGCGGGGGTGCCTGCCCGTGGAGGCTTCTCAGCCCCTCTCTGCCTCTTCCTCCACCGACCACTGTCGCCTACTGCATCCTCTCCGTCTCAGTGTTTCTGTTTCTTTGTGGCCTCTGCCTCCTCATGGTTTCTCCTGCCTATGGCTCCCATGAGCGCACACCCTCTGCAGCTCCAGAGTTCCTCTTTCCTTCGTGTATCTCGGCTATGGCTGTCACTCCCAACTTCTCAGCTTATACTCAATGTCCCCCTACAAGAGGACTTGATTGGTTTGGAAGTCCCCACTAGGACAGGCCCTGGAATAAATGGACTCTCACACACGGGCTCTGATTCTTTGACACCAACTAGGTGTCCAGCGATTCAATTTCATACTAACTCGCCGAGTCAGTGCAGAACCCACAGGTTTAGGGCTCAGTCCCTCAAGACTGTCTCTACTTCAGATGCCGGTCACAAGTCCCAGGGACAACCTGGGATTGAGGCTATGAATTCTGGGGTTCTCACAACCCCCTTCTCAGGTTCCATAATTTGCTAGAACAACTCACAAAACTCGGGAACATGCTTTACTATTATCAGTTTATTATAAAGGATACAACTCAGAAGCAGCCAACTGGAAGAGGATGAAATATGGTGGGGACGGGGAGGGGAGTGGGATTTCACAGAGCATCCAGCCCTCTTAGGGCACACCACCCTCCCAGCAAGTCCATTTATTCACCAACCAAGAAGCTCTCCAAACTCTGTTGTTTAGGAGGGTTTTACTCAAGTTTCATTATATAGGCATGATAGATTTAATCCTTGGCCATTGGTGATTGAATTCAATCTCCAGCCTCTCTCCCCTCCCGGGAGGTTGAAGTGGGGGTGAGGACAGCCAGCCCCATCCTGAACCTATCTAGGGTCTCCCCATGGGTCATCTCATTAGCATACAAAAGACAACAAATTTCAAGGGATTTAGGACCTCTGGGCCAGGAAGCAGTGACTACGACCAAATATTAGCTTTTTTATTATTCCATACTGACCACTTCTCCGGCCACTTGTCAACTTCAAGATTGGCTGCTGTTGGGTCAAACACCCACTTTGGTCCAGGCAGCCCTGGCCAAGGTGGAAGGAGGGCTCAGAGTAGTGTGTGGTGGCCCATGTGTAAGCTGCTCAGGCTGGGAATGGACATGACAGGTGACAGAAGCGTCTAGGCAACTGGGGGTTACTCAGCCTGGCTGCACAAGACCAGGATATTTGAAACACTGGGCTCCGAGAACAGGTGGGAAGAGAGGGATCAGGTCTGCGGGCGAGTGTCCATCCCTACACCAAAAAGGCACTTTCCACTCCAAGATCAGAACGCCCCAGTTTGGGAACACCCTGGCGGTCCAGTGGTTAGGACTCCGTGCTTTCATTCCTGAGGGCCCAGGTTTGATCCCTGGTCAGGGAACTAAGATCCCACAAGCCGCGTGGCATGGCCAAAAAGAAAAAAAATGGAAAGAAGAAGAAGAACCCCCCAGTTTCAATCCCTCTACATTCCAGAATGTCAAGAGTCCAAGATCTTAAAAGTGCTCCAGATTTTAAGATTCCAACGGTTCTAAAATTTCTAAGATTTTAAGACTTCTAAAGATTCTGACAGCTTGAAAGTTTCCAAGGTTCTCGAAGTTCCAAAGGCCTCTACTCCCCAAATTCTAAAAGCCACCTCTCCACCCCAAACCCACTTTGGGCCAACGCGGAATCGAACTTGAGGAACTTGGAAAGAGCACGGCCACCCCTTGATTTTTCTCCGGCCAGGGGCTGTGGCCACCCCTCTTTGGGCATGGCTATCCCTGAGGGTCAGGGGCGGGGACAGTGTTTTCTGAGTTCTGAGTGTCCTCCTTGACAAGGGGCCGAAGAAGTCCCTGAGCAGACTAAGTCGGACCTTCGTCCTTCTCCATCCCCCTCAGGGCCCCCAGTCCTGCTCTAGGAAAGGTCAGTGTTGTCTGCAGTCCCGGGTCAAAAGTCCCATCTGCTCACTTATTCTATTTTTTTTTTAACATCTTTATTGGAGTATAATTGCTTTAAAAAATATGGAATGCTTCACGAATTTGCATGTCATCCTTGCTCAGGGGCCACGCTAATCGTCTCTGTATCGTTCCAACTTTAGTATATGTGCTGCCGAAGCGAGCACTGCTCCCTTATTCTAAAGCACTGGGCCCTCAGAAAGCTCACAGTCTAGTGGGGGACAGATGACCCAGCAGTACGGAGCCCTGGAAGGACCTTTAGCAGGGCCGTGGCATGGCCAGGCTTCATCCCCGTTGGGGGCCCTGAGCTCCTACCCTGCCTCTTACAGACTCCCCGCTGCCAGCCGTGCCCAGGTCACGCCACACGGACGCCCACCTCGGCTTCCCGCGGGCCGGGACCTGCTGCTCCGCCTGCCCGCTCCAGGCCCGGCCCTCCTCACGCTCCACCGGGTCACCTACAGCTCAGCTTCGGCTCTGCTTCTGCTGCTCACTGAGCTGGACCCTCCTGACTGACCCTGATCCTCACGAGATGACCACACCTTCCCTCAGGGAGAGAGGAAAGACTGCTCAGGCCAGCCCTCACCCCAGTCAGGATCCCTCCCCAGTGGGCCGTGCCATGGCAGCAGCAGGTGGAGGGGAAGAGACTTGGGGCTGGGACACAAATCCCGAGCCCAAAATTGACTGTATACCCCCCTGGCTGTGAACGCTGAAAACTTCCATTTCCTCCATATCAAGGGAGATTTTCCTTCCTACCTCTCAAAGTTACAGAGTAATTGGACCCCTTACCTGTTAGAGGACCCACCACTGCACTCCTCCCCTCCCCGAGGCCCCTCTGTGACCTCACAGACTCCCCCTAACCCTGAGTAATCTCCCCCAAGCAGCAGCACAGAAGAGGCAGGGCTGAGGGTCAGGGCCGGAGAGTCAGAGACTAGGTTTTAACACAAGGGCTAATTGTGGGTCCCAGGACAGCCCTGCCTGGCTCCATTCATAAAAACACTATTTTTAGCCCAGGACTGGCTGCCTGCGGTCCCAGTGGGGGTGGCCAGGCCATGTGTCACATCTGAGTGATCATGGACTCACTCTGACCAGGAAACAGGCCCACGGGGACCAGCTGCTACATCCCAGGGCTGCCACCACATCTGGGAGGAGGTCGATGTTCAGCAGGACTGGAAGTTTAAACCTTCTAACACCCAAGAGTGTGGGTGTGTGGCGTGGAAGCAAGAATTAACACACCTCGAAAACTTCCTAGTGCCAAGTGCTGTTCTGACTGAACGTGTATTAACCTATTTAATCCTTACTATGGGGTAGATACTATTATTATCCCCATTTTATAGATGAGGAAACTGAGGCTGGAGCCATTACTTTAACCTCCTTGAGTCCACATGGTAGTAGTGGGTGGAGCAGGGGGATTTGAAGCCAGGCTGTTGAGCTCCAGCATCCATGCTCTTACTGTCCAGTCCCTTGGAATCTGGACCATGGGCACTCTGTCAGCTACTGCCTCTAGGTCTCTCCGATTCAGGCTCCAGAGCCTAGTCCCACTCTTAGCCCACAGAGTTCTCTGGGATCACAGGGAACATCCAGTCTTACCCTCCTTTGGAGGTGAGGGAATTGAGGCCCAGGAAGGAGTCCAAAGTTATGGAGTCAGACGGCTCCAATTCCGAGGCCCAGACAATTCCTACTGAATCATTCTGTGAGACAAGTTCACCTCATAACCTGCCCGACACCTCAGCCTATCCTTGGCTCCAGAACTCAGTACCTGGGCTCTTTCGAGCAGGGAGCCTGGGCTCTGGAAGCAGATTTGAGTCCTGCTCCTGACTTGCTGTGTGACCCTGGGCAAGTCACCTCACGTCTCTGAGCCTCAGCTTCCTCCCCTGTAAAATGGGAGCGATTGGGCTACCTTCCTGAGGCTGTGGGCTGGGTATAAGTTGCCTGAGGTTTCAATAAGTGTGAGTTTCCTTACCCTGGGCTTTTCAAATCATTAAGTAATCTCTCCTGTGAACAAGATGCATGGTGTGAACTTGCCCAGGGCTACTTCTGGAAACGGAAGATGGTGGGATTGTAGATACTGTAACCAGCTGTTGGGGAGACATTTGGAGCAAATCATGCCATGCCGACATCTGCCTCGTCCTCAGATTCCCAGCGGAAGAGAATGTGGCAGAAGAGACAGGGGAGACGTGGTCTGTCCATCCTCTGAACAAGTTGCCCAGATACGAAAGCAGAACAAGCATTGCAGACTTCAAGTCCACCTTAGCCACATCCCCTCTAGGTGACCTTGGGTCAGCCTCTGCCTCTCCCAAGGTCTCAGTCTCCCAGATGCTGAGAGAGGCCGGGGCTCTATCAGGGCCCTGGTTTTCTGTGACATGACCGGAGCAAGCCCCCCTTTCAGGGCCTTGTGTGCTTCACCACCACTACCACACACACACACACACACACACACACACACACACACACAGATATCTCACACCCTGCGTCTCTGCTCAGGGGATTTCCACAGCCTAACTTCTGGGCTCACTCTGGACTTGCCCATGACCCAAGTGAGCAGCTCCCCGTGATGGTCTCAGTCCCTGAGTCCCATGGCCTACAAGCTCAGCTCCCCACAGGTGACTTTTTCCAGCGTTGAATCCTAGTTGCAAATCTCCTGGCCAGAGAATCTGAGTGGCCCAAGCGAGATCGAGCGGGCCAGTGAGCTGGGTCATGTGTCATAGGCTAGGGGTGGAGCAGTTGCTCCAAGAACAGGGTGTGGATAAGGAAGAAATCAAAGCACCTCTAATTCAGAAGCAAAACAAATACACCTGGAATGTAACTTCGTTATTTATCTACACGAACTCCTCATTTATCCAGAAAACTATCAGAGGCATCTGGAACTGGGCTTTAAATTACAAAGAAAAAGCTACCCCCATCTCCCAGCTGCCAAGATAAACGTTGAAAGTTCATGCCCTTAACTCATCTGAGAATCTTCTCATTTGTTGCTTATCAACTCTAACAATACAAACAACTTTAACACACATGGGTTATTGGTTTTCCACTAGAGGGCATCATCATGACCGTGCTGTGAAGGAGAAATGTTTTAAAACATAAACATAAAAGCAAAACAAAACTTTTAAAAACAAACACAGAGATTTAGCATCTTGGGCGACTTTTTGTGGCCCGGCCAAGCAACTGCCCAATTTAGGAGTCCATACAAGCATCACGCATACAATAGTTGAAGCTCACAGTGACAGCCCTTGGGCATCAAGAAAGAGTAAAATTACGTGCCCACAATGGTTAACACACCGGAGCTGGATTACCCAGGTTCAAATCCTGACTTCCCCCCATCCTAGCTGTTTGACCTTGCCAATGTTTTTTTAGTCTGAGCCTCTGTTTCCTCATCTGCAAAATGAGAACAATACCAAATCTACCTTCTTTGCAGGATTATTGTGACGCTTTACATTGTGGTAAATGTAAAGCTCTTGGAACAATGGTCAACACTAGCTAATATTAGTACTTTCATTGTATGGTCAGAAATTGTTAATGTGGACATATGTCCCTTGATACTAAATAAATGAAATTTTAAAAGCAAAAACAAATTTATGTTCCCTGACCTCCATTTAAGATGGTATAAATAGGTAACACATTATGAAAGACTTCCATTTAATATAAAAAGGAAGAAAAAAAATTTTTTTTTTAGTTTCTCACAGAAGGAATAAACCACGTCTGGAAAATTCATTCTTATGGAATAATGCAGTTATAATTGATGTATGACTATATAAGGGTTTACAAGCCAATCCAATGAAAATAATAAATGGAACAATTTTGAAACCAAACTCTATAACTAGCAGCTAGAGTTTCATCATTGTAGGAATAAAGTGCTTTAACAGTGACTTCAGTTGGATGGAGGACCTCAGGGACCTTGCCAAGAGCTTGAAAGCAGATGATTTTCAGGAGTGATGTCCAGTGCCGAACCACTACATAATTTTACCCTCTCGCCTCAGGCGAGACCCTCGTACGTGGTTATAAGGGGGAAAAGGAGACCGTGCAAAACTGTAGTGTGTTCAAATTTAAGACTCGGAGGGAAAATCCCTTGGGTCTTTGGGGCAGTGTGTCCCAAAGTGGATCCCCAAAAGTAAGCACATTGAAATCAATTGGAAGCTCATAAAACTTTAGGACATCTGGGGGAGGAATCTTAAACACATTCCCTAAGTGATTCTGATACATGTGGTCCATGGATCACACGTTGAGAAACACTCCTCGTCCCACTTCACAGATGGGGAAGTCAAGGCCCAGAGAGGAAAAGAACTAAGACTTGAAGTCACACAGCAAGTCAGAAGCTGAGCTGGCCTCTGGCCTGTCCAGGGCTCCTTTCCACCAGATTCCGCCTACCCACGGACAGCCTCCCGGGGCTGCTAACATTCCAAGGAAACTTGTAACAGGAAAGGAAATGTCAGCTGTGCCTGTTCCGATGTTCAAGCGGCCATCGTGACTCCAGGTTCTGCCAGACACAGCCCTCAGAGTTCGGGCAGCCAAGCTCCATGAGACCGATTTTTCCAGATGGGATTGGGGATGGGATTACAAAAGCCAGCATTTATTTTTATTTCCCCAAGAAAATAAATCGGCAGTTTTGCTCCAAGAAAAGTGATCAGAGGAAGCAGTGTTCCCAGCCAGGAGGAGGTCCTGGACCCTGGCCAGCCCCTCGCAGCCCCCTCCAGTGCTGCCTTAACATCCTGAAGGTGTCTCGCATGGAGTCGGGTCCTTAGACAAAGCGCCTTTTGGGCTTCGGATTCAAGAACTCTCTCCTGTCGACAGTGGTGGCTAAAGGGCTCCGGAGGTGGAGGGTTACTTTCTTCCTGGGGACAAAAGGAATTTTCCCCAGCGTCTCCTATTACACCACCCCCACCCACCCCCCCAAAAAATCTAAAAATGGAGGGTGGTGGAATAAAAGCCTGCTGCCAGGTACCACAGTTATGACAGTGGTTTTCAAAAGAGGACAATTTTGCTCTCCTGGGGGTGGGAAGGGACATTTGGCAATAGCTGGCCGCGTTTTTGGTTGTCACAGCTTGGGGGAGGAGGGTAACTGGCATCTAGTGGGTAGAGGCCAGAGACGCTGCTAAACATCCTACAACACGTAGGACAACCACCCCTCACCCCTTGCCCAAAATGTCAATAGTGCTGAGGTTGGGAGACCTTGAACTATGCGCAAGTGGCTCAGGATGTTAGAAGTCTGGGTGTGAATCCAGGTTTGCCTCAAAATGCTGTGTGAGCTTGGGCAAGGCCCTGCCCTCTCTGGGCCTCAGACTCCCATCTGTACAAGGAAGAGGTAAGGAGGCCTCTCTCTGGGGCTCTCACAGTTTTGGTCATTCAGGACTTGGGAGACCAGGAGGCCTGAGACCACGGACGGGTCTGCCTTCGGCAGCTTAGACGTGGCTATGGGAGGATTGAGGGGGTCTACCCAGCACCCCCCCCATGCCTGAGGGGTAGACGATCAGCTCTTCTGAGCCCCTCCCCCAAAGCGCAATATCTGGAACTCCTGCTCCACCAGAAACGGAAAAACCATTATCTGCAGATGACATCACTTTGCAAAAATGCAAGTAGCGGGTGGTTGCCGAGCAGAGCTCCAGGGAAGGGAGGGGGGAAGAAAGGGCTCGGAGCGTGCCAACCACCAGCAGCGCTGGCATCCAGCAACTTCATACATCTCAGGATAACCCCGGACAAGTTCCTCAACTTCTCTGGACTTCAGCCCTCCCATCTCTACAGTGAGAGACCAGACCTGGGTGTTGCCAGGAGCCCTTCCTGTTGGGAGAGTCCAAGACTCTGCGACTCTTCCAGCTCAAGTCTCAGGGGGCCTCTGGGCTGCAGGTGCACAAGGGAGTTCCCCACACACACAGGAGCCCAGGGCTGGGGGCTGGAAGAAGAGGAAAGTGGCCACCCTGCCCAACTGGGCCACACAGAGGCCACGGCAGCCACCAAAGTGTTTGAAAACAGACTCTCTTCCTGCAGGACCGGGCACCGGTCTCACCCACCAACCCAATTTCTTTCTTGGTCTGGAGTTTGGTAGAACATCCTGAACCAGCTGAGTGCTGGAAATAGCAGCCCAGGGGAGCCTGCTGTAAGGCATGGATGAGAATGACCCACAATCCAGCATCTTTCCACCTGTGGGTCCCGGGAGGTGAGGGAGCCGTAAAGAGCAGCTCTGATGAGCAGAGTGGGCTCAGCTACCCTGGAGGAGCCCAGGGACCACAGTCAGGAAGCCTGGGCTCTAGGCTCAGTCATGAGGACAGGGCCTCAGCTTCTTCTTCTAGAGAAGGAGAAGTTTCATCCAGAGAGCCTGGAGGGTCTCTTTCAGCTCTAGGATTTGGTGGCTCCAGAACAAGCCCAGGTTACGACCCCACGTGGGGCAGAGCTCGGCAGAGCTGGGTGTCTTTAGCCGATGACAGTTCCCTTCCTGCTCCCACCTCCATCAAGAACAGAATCACCGGGCTTCCCTGGTGGCGCAGTGGTTGAGAGTCCGCCTGCCGATGCAGGGGACACGGGTTCGTGCCCCGGTCCGGGAAGATCCCACATGCCGCGGAGCGGCTGGGCCCGTGAGCCATGGCCGTTGAGCCTGCGCGTCCGGAGCTTGTGCTCCGCAACGGGAGAGGCCACAACAGTGAGAGGCCCACGTACCGCAAAAAAAAAAAACAACAGAAACAGAAAATAACAAGTGCTGGTGAGGATGTGGAGAATTTGGAAACTTTGTGCACTATTAAATGGGAATGTAAAACGGCACAGCCACTAGGGAAAGCAGTAGGGTAGTTCTTCAAAAAATTCAAAATAGAATTACCGTATGATCCAGCAATCCCACCTCTGGGTATATATCCCAAAGAATTGAAAGCAATTTCTCAAAGAAATATTTGTACACCCATGTTCATAGCAGCATTATTCACGGTAGCCAAAACGTGGAAGCAACCCAAGCATCCATTCGCAGATGAACAAATAAGCAAAATGTGGTGTATACATACAATGGAATATTATTCAGTCTTAAGAGGAAGGAAATTCGGACACGCATGGATGGACCTTGAAGACATCAGGTAAGTGAAATAAACCAGTCACAAGAAGACAAATCCTGTATGATTCCAGTGCCTAGAACAGGTAAAGTCACAGAGACAGAAAGCAGAGTGATGGCTGCCAGGGGAAGAGGGGGTGGGAAATGGAGAGAAGTTGCTTAATGGGCACAGAATTTCGTTTTTGCAAGACGAAAAATTTCTGGAGATTCATTGCACAATGATGTGAATATACTTAGCATTACTGAACTGTTCGCTTAGAAATGGTTGATGGTAGAAAAAAGAAACAAACTTATCAAAGTATGTATTTTAAATATGTGGGGTTTAGTGTGTGTTTACTACACCTCAATAAAGCTCTTTGAAAAAAAAAGTCCCTTCACTAAACTCTCCTCACGAAAACTGTTGGTTCCCATACTGGTCTGTACATTAGACTCTTCTGGGATCTTTAAAAAATTCCAAAGCCCAGGTCAACACCCCAGACCAATTAAATCACACTCCCTTCAGGTAGGACTCGAGCACAAGAGTTTTGATGCCTCCCTGATGAATCCCATGTGCACACAAGTTTGAGACCCACCGAATAAATCCTTGGATTGGGCCATGTGTTTCTTGCGAGGAGTCTGCACAGTTAGCTGGCTCTCAGGCTTATTGTGAGGATTAAAAGGAGTAGCGAATGCAAAGCATTTAGCGCAGCTCTATGACATGTACTGAAAATCTCGTTGGCTTTATCATTATTATTTCTCCGGGACTCCAGGTTGCCGTGGGTCTCCGAGAAGCTGCAGGGGAGGCGAGAGGGGTGGGTATCAAGACAAACCCAAGTCTTGGCAGGTGGGAGGGGTCCCCAGCTAAGACAGAGGAAGGTGGGGATTCTGTGCTGGCTGGGGGGCTTCTGTGAGGAGCCCAGGCCAGGAGGATGGCAGACCTCCCACGGTGCCAGGAGGCACCCGCCTCCAGGGGCTGCTGCTGCCAGGCAGCTGGCACAGCTCAGAAGCTCCGGAAAACACTGCGGTCAGGGGTCACCCAGGGCCAATGGGAGAGTTGGTCCAGGAAACAGCATGGCCTGCAACCAACAGACTTTTAGCTGATCTTCTAATTTTTCAGGGGTCCTCAACCACTCTTAGCAGCCTCAGCAGCCTTGAGGTAACTACTGACCACCACCAAGTGTCTGCCCTGGTGTCCACTCACCTTGCTGGGCTGGGCATGGAGGGCGAGGGAGAGCAGGCCTCCCTTGGTCGCTGCATGGGAACTGCGAGATGTCGAAGGGCCGTTGCGTTGGGGCTGCCTAAGGAGGGGCATCTCTCCTGCCCAGGAAAGTGCTTTGGATGAAGAGGTGCTGGCCCAGCCTGTGTTTTCTCCCCAGGCCATCCATCCATCTAGCCATGCAACCATCCAGCCCACAAGCACTTCCGGAGCACCCACTGTGTGCCTAGCTGGGGCCCTGACATCCGATGGTGAGCAGGACCTTGAGCCTGGCTGGGGGAACAGGGCGCGGGAGGAAGGAGAGGGTCCCGTGGCAGAGCAGCCCACAGCAGACAGACAAGGGCTCAGATCCTAGCTCTGCTCTGTATCTGCTGCGAGTCTGGGGGAAAGTCGGTCCACCTCTGGAGCCTCGGTTTTGTCTTCTGCAAAAGGGTGACAGACCCATCCTCACGGGGTTGCTGATGAAGGAAATGGGACGCAATGACATGAGGGTCCCTGTTTGGCACCGTTTGAAGCTCTTTCCCCGGGAGGGGAGGGCAGTCCCCTGAGCCCCGACCCTAGCCCAGGCCTCTTACCTGTGGCAGGGCTGCTGGGGGTGGCAGCTTTCTGGGGACAGGAGCCAGACCCAGTGGACCCCCAAAGCCACAAATCCACACCAGGAAGCCCTCCTCCAGAGCCTGGAACCCGGGAGCCTGGGTGCCTGGGTCCCCCTCCAGCTGCCATGCTGGGGGACTGTGGGCAACCTCTTCCCTATCTGTCCCTCAGGGCATCATAATAAGCCCGCCCAGCACTGATATTCCAGGAGAAGGTAAAGACTTCACAGTCCCTTTGTGCAGGTGGGGAAGTAGAGGCCTAGGAAGGACAAGGATCTATTCAAGGAAACATGAATCTACATCAGAGTCAGAACTAGAAGCCAGATCTCCTGGCTCCAAATCCCTAGCACCTCTCCACACTCCCCTCCAGAGGGGTCTGTGCCCTGGGATGGGCAGGGTACCAGGAAGTCCAGTTAGAAGATTCAGCTCCCTCTTTAAGGGACTCCCCAACGAAGCCTCAACTCCAATTACGCAACCAGACTACCCCTCCAAATATCCTCCAAGCAGCCCCGCCTCTAGACAAGTCCCTCCTCTGCTCAAGCACCTTCCATGGCTCCCTATCACCCCACAGAACACCTAGCATAAGGTCCCAGTCTACCTCCCCAGGCTGATCTCCCTGTGTTCCCCCACCTTTGCCTTACATTCTGGTCACCACACAGTAACCACTGGCCCATCTCCAGGCCTTTGCCGATTCTGGTCCCTCCTCCTAGAACACCTTTGCTTGCCTCCTTCCTTTAAGGCCATCCAAATGTCACGTGCTCTAGGAAACTTTCCTTCTCCCCAAATCGGACACAGCCGCTTCTCCTCTGGGCTACCAGAAGACTCCCTTAGGTTGGCTCTGGGTAACTCAAGTGCCCATCTGTCTCCTCCAGGAGATGGGGAGGTAGCTGGGAGCAGACTCCAAGTCACACCCACCTCTTGTCATCTTCCCATCCTCAGCACCAAGCATTAAAAGAGGAAGGGCTAAGTGATCCCTGGTTCCCTGAGCCCACACCAGGACGAACAGACAGGGACGCTTCCGTGCCCATTTGAGACCCAATTCCAGGTGGGAGGTGGCTGGCTTCTGGGCCTGACGCCTGGACACAGCCATTGACCCCACCTCCAGTGGCTGTTTTGGTTTTCCTTCTCGCTAGGCAAAGGCTGCAGGGGCTGTTCTGAGCCACAGCTGGTTTTTATTGCATCAAGGCTCAAAAAAGGCCTGGGCATATTTTTAGAGAGAAGGGGAAAAAAGAATATTTTCTTCCCTGACCCGAGATGGGGGCTTGCTCCAATTTTCCATCTGCTCTGCCTTCTGGGTGGAGCTGGCGGGGAAGTTTCTCTGCAGGAGGATCCTGCAGGACAGTGGTTTATGAGCTCATAGATATGGCAGCACTCACACACACATGCCCATAACCTTGAGCCCGTGATGTGGAGAGAGGGAAGCCATGCCCCAGACGAAGGACAGTAGCGGAGCAAGAGAGACCCAAAATCCCACTGAAAGAGGGTGACTGAATTGTGGCTGAACCAGGGGTCCCCACGCTTACACCCCAGAGCCTGGGGTGCGCAGCGTTCCCACTGGGCTGCCTGGATCCATAGGAACTGGGACCAGAATGAAGAATGTGTTTGATGCATCTTTCAATGGCTGGTTTTCAATTGTCTGAAGATACTGTCAGGATGAACGAAATACAAATCATTTCAAAGCATCACTGAACTCATAGAGCCTTTGTTGAAATGCATTTTCTCAATCAAAAGATGCTAAATGCACCGGAGTTCTGCTGGTGTGTGTGTGTGTTTGATGTGTGTGAATATGGTCTATGTGTGTGACATGCGTGGTGGAGTGTGTGTACTGTGTGTGTTTGTATGTTCGTGTGTAGTGTGTATATTTGTGGTATGGTTTGTGTGGTGTGTGTGTGATGTGTTTGATGTGTGCTCTATATGGAGGGGGGGTGTGTGTGTGATGTGTGTGTTTGATACATTTTGTGTGTATTGTGTGTATTTGATGCTGTGATCAGGCCAGAAGCACATCTGGAAGGGGGACTATGCTGGGGAGGGGTTCCCCTGGCACACTTTTCAAAGTGACACCTTTTCGAGATCTTTCCAGGGCAATTTGTTAGGGAAAGCACAACACAGAGAAAGCAGCTGAAAGGAAAGGGGCCATGTTACGAACTTACTCCCCACCTAACATCCGAACTAAACTTTGCCCCTGGTGACACCCAATCCTAAAACCCCCAGTCCAAAGAGATGGAGGCAATACAGCTCAAGTTCAGAGAAGCCTGCAGCCCAGTGTTACCCAGAGAGTAGGAGCTGGAGCCCAGCCTCCTACCTCCTCCCCACAGTGGGCTGGCCTTCAGTTCCAGAGCCAACAAGCAAAGCCCACAGTGGTCCCGGCAACTGTGCCCAGAGCGGGCACTCAGGGACCTGGGCTCTCTACAAACATGGCCTCGTTTCCCTCTCACACGCACCCATCAAAGGAGCATGGTTACCCCATTTTATCAGAGGAGGAAACAGGCTCAGGGGGAAACAGAAGTAAAGGCAGGCCCCTGGCAACTAGGAGGAGAGAGGAAGTCCCTGGAGACAGGAAGGCAGGCTCTTGACTGTGGGGATCAGGCAGGGGAGTCAGGAGCGGCTTGCACACTTGTGAGCTTTTAGCTCCATGAGAGCCACAGCCTCTTCTCTCATGTCTGCAGAGGTGTAGGCCCAGAATTGGCGCCAGGAGTGGGTGGACATTGGATGGGCCTTTCCCCAACCACCTCTCCATCCTTCCCTGGCAGCTCAGCCAGCCCAGGCACCCTCATACCCATGTAGCCCCTCTATCCCCAGGCAGCAAGAACTGCTAGAGGCTCACCCCCTACTTCTTAGAAACTGAGGCAGCCCAGCTGGGCCGAAGGGAGCTGGGCTTTTCTGGCAGAAAGTCCCAGATTCGAGGCCTTCCCAGCCTAGAGGCCTTGGGCAAGTCCTCCTCCCTCCCTGAGCCTCAGTTTCCTCGTCTGTAAAATGGGGATAACAACGGCTGCCTCCTGGGGTGGTTGGGGACCGCATGTGGGTGTGTGAAGCGCTTGACAGAGGCCTGGCACACGGAGGCGCTTGACGGACATGTGTCCTGTCCCCATCCCCGGCTGCCCTGGTCAGAACGACTTATAGCGGGGCTTGACCAGTCCAAAGGTCCCTCCCCTCCTGGCCCCAGGAGAAGCTGCAGAAGAAAGAGAAACAGCAGTTCTTGGAAAGCCACCATGGAGTCCTCCCTGGATCAGGAGGGCCAGTTATCAAGATGCCACTGGGCGGCCACACCAACCACCGGGCCTGGAGTGGCCCTCTGTGACCTCTTGGCTGCCTCACTCTGAGTTCCATGGTCCTGTTCTCCACTCTGTGTCTACCCCTAGACCGGCCACCGCCATCAGACATCTCACTTGACCCTCCTCTGCTCAAAGCCTCTCCCCTCCCCACCATCGGCATAAAGTCCTTTATGCCACCCAGCATTCCAGGCACCCGCTATTCTCTCTCCTGCACCTCTTCGCCTTGCACCCCTCACACTAGCTACAGCCAGTCCCACATGGCCACCTGGTTTTGTTACCTGTGGGAAGAGCTTAGTCCGGGCCTGGCCCACTGGGGATTGCTTAGCAAGACGTGATCCAGAGTCGGCAGAGACACCAGGCTTATGTCCCCCCAGGATTCCGTGCTTGAGATACCATTGCTCTTCTCTGGCAATTTCTGACTCACACTTCAAGACCCCCCTTAGTCTTCACCTCCTCCAGCAAGCCTTCCTTGATGCCCACCCCTCCAGGCCAGTGTAGGTGCCTTCTTCCCAAGTAGAGCTGCCTGGTGGCCCCCAATCCTCCTGTCACTGCCATCCTGTCTAGGTAACTTCGGTCCCCACCCAGCAGCCTGGCATGTCCTCCCCCCAGTCCCCATGGATTTCGGTAGGTCTTATGTCCACTCATCGGTCCTTGCTCTCAGCGCTACGGCTGCCCTCTATCCCAGCTGCAGGCACCTTACTCCCACTTTATCCCAAAGGCCTTGCAGTGCAGAGTCAATCTGGAAAACAGGGTTTACGGATGTTTTGGAGACAGCAGAGAGCCATTCCAGTGCTGAGAACAAAACAACATTCAGCCGACATTCAGTCAGGCAGCATTCTCAGGAATTTGTCAACCACCCCTCACCCCAGAGAATGTCTCACCAGCTGGAGGGGGTTGGGGGGAACCTGACCTCTGGGAGGGGTCTGGCAATTCCGCCCTCTCCCCACTCAGAGCCCCTCCCCCTTTTCCTGTTATGATGAAGAACTCTGTCTGGTTGGCTCCTTGGAGACCCCGGCGGGGCCCCACCTGAGACAGATTCACTTCTCTGCCGATGTGCAAAGGCATCTGCCATCGGTTATTTCACATGGCCATTGCTCTGGGCTGAACTGTGCCTCCCCAAATCCCTATATTGACGTCCTAACCCCCAGGACCTCAGGATGTGACTGTGTTTGCCGACAGGGCCTTTGAAGAGGTGATGAAGTTAAAATGAGGTCATCAGGGTGGGTCCGAATCCAGTAGTACCAGTGTCCTTATCAGAAGAGGAAATTTAGACCCAGACGCACACAGAGGGAAGACCGTGCGAAGACAAGGGGAGAAGGCTGCTGCTGTCTGCAAGCCCAGGAGAAACAACCCTGCTGACACCTTGACCTTGGACTTCTGGCTTCCAGAACTGTGAGAAAACAAATTTTTGTTGGTTAAACTCCCCCAGTCTCTTAGGGCAGCCCAAGGAAGCCGACACAGATGTTTTGATGCCTCTCTCATTGTGCTCTCATCGCCTGTTCGTGGGCCTGTCTCCCCTTTCAGACTGTGAATTCCCCAAAAGCACTGGACAGAGCTGACCTGTCCCTCCCGTACCCACCAGACCCTGAGAGGTTTGGAGGGCATTTCCTGGGCGAACACCTCCCGAGATAAACAGAACTATGGTCCATGGGTTCATTCAGTCAGCAAATGCTGGCAAGCAGAGAGCGCTGAAAATGCATGTCTCCTCCCTCCTTGGTGCCCACCTGTGGCGCACCCACCTGGCCTCCGTTTCAGCCCTCAACAGCCCTGAGAGAAAGGCTCCCCTCCATTTTACAGATGAGTAAACTGAGGCCCGAGGAAGGCGAGCGACGTACGCAAGGTCATTCATGGAGTCAGAGCCACTAGGCAGGAAAGCCCACGGGGCCCAGGGAGGGTCTGAGACAAGGAGGGCTGGGAGTGGAAGGTTCTGCAGCGTCCCGTCCTCTGGAAGGAGAGACAGAGAGGACCTGGGTTTGAATTTCTACTGCTTCTCTTCATTGCTGTGTGTGAGCAGGTTACTGACCTCGCTGAGCCGGGCCTCAGTTTCCACGTCTGTACGACAAGGCTGAGAAAGGGGAGACGGCACGCCTGGTGCTTAGCATGGTGTCCGGCCCACGGAAAGGCCTCAAGAAATGGTGGTGGTGGTGCTCATGAGGACGGTCTTCTGGAATCACCCAGCTGGCCCCGCACCTGGCTCCGCAGGAAGTCTGACAAATACCTTGCCCTAGAAGTTTTTCCTGCCCGTCGGCATGGGGGGCAGACAACCCCTGTTCCCCTGCCTCTGAGCCCTGTCATTCGCCCTCCGCCTGGCCTCAGTGGCCCATTGTTCTCCGTCCAGGCCCAAACCACTCCAGGCCCGCCAGGAACCAGCCGCTAAAAATAGCCCCGCCGGAGTGCTGGGGTCCAGCTGCTTATCTCCCTCCGGGGATCAGAAGCTGCCCCCCTCTTCCTGGCCACTACTCTGGGTGAAGTCCAACTTGGCCAGCTCCCAGCTCACCCTCAGGGAGGTCCAAACTCACACCCACAAAATATTTTGTGGAAAATTTGAGGCCGGCTCTAATTCCCGAAGGGCAGAGGCTCAGTGCAGACTTGCAGACTTGGCTTGCGGTGGGCTGGGAGGAAGGGCCTGGAAGAACAGGCAAAGCAAAGAGAAACAGGGAAAGGCATCCAGGTGGCAGGAACAGCAGAAGCAAGGGGGCGGGATGAGGCTGAACAGGACAGTGAGAGGCTCTGGGAAGCCTATTTGGGAGAGCAGAAAGGGAGTCTCAAACGGAAGCTCGGGCTCAGTTGAGCAGATCCCTGAATACCAGGCAAGGCTTTCCTGACCTTCAAGGCCACGCCTTGCCTGGGGCAGGTGCCCTGGATGCCTTCACTTCCAGGGTCTCCTCTGAGTTCTCCTCCCTAAGGGATAGTCACAGCCCCGAGGGAGGAGCAGAGGGCTGGCGAGGACAGAGAGAGGTGCCTTCAGCACACCCCTCCAGGCCTCAGGAAGGGGGTTTCTCACCGGTGACGTATCATTAGGCGGACTCCGGAGGCTCTGCCTGTGGGCTGTGAACACCAAGCCTGCAGCCATTCAGGCCTTCAACTGTCAGCTTCCGAGAGCCTGCTCTGGGCTGGGCCCCGGGCTGGGTGCTGGGGACCCAGACAGCCACTCAGTTCTAGCCCTGCAGGGGCTCACAGTCCAGGGGAGAAAGGGACGCGTGAAGAGGCAAGTCCAGGATCGGGTCACTGGAGCGCAGTGCTGGGACGGCACCTCCAGACTTGGGAATTCAGCAAAGTGTTCCTGGAGGACACACCCCTTGAGCTGAGTCTCAAAGGTTAAGGAGGAGATGGCCATGTGAAGAGATAGCGGGAACCGTGTTCCAGGCAGAGGGCAGCATGTGCAAAGACCCCGGGGTGCAAATGAGTCTACCTGGTGTGTGTGCGTGGGCAGGGACAAGGCTGGAGATGGAGTGTGAGGGTAACGAGGCTGGAGAGGTCTTTGGGGGCCAGGTTCTAAACTTTTCTGAGCCCCCCCATGGACATAAACATAGTAGTCACCCTGAGGCTGGTGAATGAAATTGTTGGAAAAATGAAAATCAACCTAATTGAGGAGATTAAATCCTATCTTTTAAACTCAGAGTCTGGGAATTGGATCACTGATTATTCAGTAAGGAAGGCCTTGTATCACTTGTACGTTGGGGGCTTGATTCATATGCTGTGCTTAAATCAGACAGCATCTTCAAAAGTCCTTCCCGGGAGGGCCCAGTCAGGCAGACATGGGTTCTAGAAAAGCCCAGCCCAGCCTGCACTGGTCTGTGGGTGCCTGCAGTCTGGAGTCAAGAGCTTAGTTCTGGTGAAATATACAGAAGGTAGATCATTCTTCCCCACCCTTGACATAAGGCACAGCCATGTGACTTGTTTTGGCCAATGGGACATTAGCAGACAAGTTTCAAACAGAGACTTAAAATACACTTGCACCTGAAAGAAAAATTAATACCAATTCTACACAATCTCTTTTGGAAAATAGAAAAGGAGGGAGCACTTCCCAATTTATTTTAGGAAGCTGGTATTACCTTGATACCCAAACCAAACGAAGATAATACAAAGAAAGAAAACTACACACCAATATCCCTCATGTATATGATGCAAAAATCCTTAACAAAACATTAGCAAATAGAACACATCATCATATCTTAAAAATTATACACCATTACCAAATGAAGTTTATACCAGGGATGCAAAGCTGGTTCAATATTTGATTGGTTCAAAAAGCAATCAGTGTAACCCACCACATTCACAGGCTAAAAAAGTAGTCATATGATCATATCAATTGATTTTTTAAAAAACCCGTTTAACAAAATTAAACCCGTTTAACACCCACTCATGGTAAAAATTGTCAAGGGACTTCACTGGTGGCGCAGTGGTTAGGAATCCACCTGCCAATGCAGGGGACACGGGTTCGAGCCCTGGTCCGGGAAGATCCCACATGCCGAGGAGCAACCAAGCCACAACTTAGCTGTGCGCCACAACTACTGAGCCTGAGCTCTAGAGCCGTGAGCCACAACTACTGAGCCCACGTGCCACAACTACCGAAGCCTGCGCACCTAGAGCCGTGCTCCGCAACAAGAGAAGCTACCACAGTGAGAAGCCCACATACTGCAACGAAGAGTAGCCCCTGCTCGCCACAACTAGAGAAAGCCTCTGCACAGCAACAAAGACCCGATGCAGCCAAAAATAAATAAATAAAATAAATAAATTTATTAAAAAAATATGCAGACGTCCTTCCAATATTATTTTTTTAATCTCAAAAATTAGGAATAGAGGGCAACTTCCTATATAAATAAATAAACTTCCAATATAAGTATATGTGTACATATAAATATATGCAAATGAACATGCTATATAAATAAAACAGCTTCCTAAATGAATAAATAACACTTACAAAAAACCTACAGCTGATATCATATTTGTTGGTAAAGACTGAAGCCCAATAAGTCAAGAAAGGGAAATAAATGGCATACAGATCAGAAAGGAAAAAATAAAACTGTCCCCATTTGCAGATGACATGATTGTCTATATAGAAAAATTCAAGGTATCTACCAAAAAAAACTCCTAGAACTATTAAGTAAGTTCAGCAAGGTCACAAGTTACAAGATCAAGGTACAAAAATCCATTGTATTTCTATGCGCTAGCTATGAACACGGGGAAACTGAAATATAATATCATTTACAATCACCAAAAAAGAATGAAATACATAGGTGTAAATCTAACAAAACATGTACGGGACTTGTATGCTGAAAACTACAAAATGCTGACAAAAGAAATCAAAGAAGATTTAAATAAATGAAGAGACATACCATGCTCATGGATTGGAATATTCAACATAGCAAAGATACCAGTTCTCCACAGATTGAAATACACATTTAACACAATTACTATCAAAATCTCAGGAAGACTTTTTGTAGATGAGACAAGATTATCCTAAAATTTATACAGATAGATAAAGGAACTAGGATAACTACCACAATTCTGAAAAAGAATAATGTGGGAAGAATTACTCTACCTGATTTTAAGACTTATATAGCTACCGTAATCAAGACTATGTGGCATTGATGGAAGGATAGAAACATGAATCAATGAAACAGAATAGAGAATCTAGGAATAGACTCATACGAGTATGGCCAACTGAATTTGACAAAGATGCAAAAGGAATTCAATGATAGGATGGCTATAAAAGAAATTACAACAAATCTTGGTAAAGATGTGGAGAGATTGGAACCCTCATACACTGCTGGTGAGAATGTACAATGGTAGTCTGGCAGTTCCTCAAATTTTTAAACATAAGAGTTTATGACTCCAAACCTAGGTATATACCCGAGAGAATGGAAGACATATTTCCACACAAAAACTTGTACATGAATGTTCATAGCAACATTATTCATAATAGCCAAAATGTGGAAACAACCCCAATGTCCCTCAGCTGATGAATAGATAAATAAAATGTGGTACAGTGTGTGATATTTGGAATGTGATATATACAATGGAATATCATCAGGCCGTAAAAAGGAATGAAGTACTGATCCATGCTACAGTACAATGAACTTGAAAACATTACGCTAAGTGAGAGAAGCCAGACAGAAAAGACCGCATATTGTATGATTCCATTTATATAAACTGTCCAGAATAGGCAAATCTGTAGAGACAGAAAGGAGGTTCATGATTGCCCGGGACTGAGTGAGAAGGGGTATGGGGGAGGGAGTGACTCCTAATAGGTGTGGAGATTTTTTAGGGGATGATGAAAATGTTCTAAAATTGATTGTGGTGATGGTTGTACAACTCCATGAATATACTAAAAACCATTGAGTTGTATACTTTAAATAGGTGAATTGTATATGTGATTATATCCCAATAACGCTGTTATTAAAAAAATAAAAATCAATGGATGAACGATATTCTTTTCAACAAATGATGCTGGAGCAATTGGACGTCCTTATGCAAAAAATAAACTTCAACCTAATTCTCACATGTTATACAAGAACTAACTCAAAAGGGATCATAGAATTTAAATGTAAAACTACAAAATTTTTAGAAGAAAATGTAGGAGAAAATCTTCAGGACCTAGGGCTTGGTGAAAAGTTCCTAGATATAACACCAAAAGCATGATCCATAAACGAAAAAAAACTGGTAACTTGGACTTGATCAAAATCCAAAGCTTTTGCTTTGAAAAACATGCTATTAGGAGAATGAAAAGAAGCTACAGATGGAGAGAAATTATTTGCAAATCACATATCTCACAAAGGACTCATACACAGAACACATAAAGTGCTCTCAAAACTAAACAGTAAAAAAGCAAACATTCTGATTAGAAAATGGGCAATAGACATCTCACCAGAGGATATACAGGCAGCAATAAGTACATGAAAAGATGTCCAATATAGTTAGCCATTAAGGAAATGCAAATTAAGACCTGGATGAGATAGCATCACATACCTATTAACAGCTAAAATAAAACATAGGGGCAACATTACATGCTGGCAAGGATGCAGAGATCTCTCACAGTCATCTAGTCAGAGGTAGCTTGGCAGCTTCTTAAATATTAAACCCATACTTAAACCATATGACCCAGCAGTGGCACTCCTGGACATTTATCCCAGAGAAATGAAAACTTGTGTGCACACAAAACTCCCTACACGATTGTCCATAGGCACTTTATATGTAATAGCCCCAAATTGGAAACAACCAAAATGTCCCTCAGTAAGTGAATGGTTAAACAAACTACCGTGCTTCCATACCAAGGAACACTACTCAACTCGGCAAGAAACAGGATTGAACTATTGACACACGCGAGAGCTCGTGTGGATCTCAAGGGTATTATGGTGAGCGGAAAAGACAATCTCAAAAGGTCACATACTGTGTGATTCCATTTATATAACATTCTTAAAATGACAAAATTATAGAGATGGAGAGCAGATTAGTGGTTGCCAGGAGTTAGGGATGGTGGAAGTGGAGGACGAGCGTGACTATAAAGGGATATTGAGGGAGACCTTTGTGGTGAAATAGTTCTGTATCTTGACTGTGGTTGTGGTCGCATAATCTACACATGTGATAAAATGACACAGAACTGTACACACACACAGTACCAATGTCAGATTCTGGTTTCGATATTGTACTATAATTAAGTAAGATGTAATTGTCGGGAGAAACTAGGTGAAGGGCACATGGGACCTCTCTGTACTATCTTTGCACAATTTCCTGTGAGTACGTAATTATTTCAAAATTGAAAAACAAAAACCTCTTTCATGTCAGTGAGAACTTGCCCCAGGTAGGTGCTGACCCTTCGCGGGGTGCGGGGGTGGGGGGGGGAGGGACGCATGGAGCAAAGCTGAGCCCAGCCCATAGTGAAGAGCCAAGTCCAGCCCAGCTCCTCCTGGATCAGTTGACTCTAGCTGACTTGTTGAAGCATAAGGGAGAATAAATGATTGTCGTTTTAAGCTACCGAGCTTTGGAGCGATTTGTTTTTCAGCATTAGTAAGACAATAGCTGACTAGTACATGCCAGCTTGCCATGTCTCCTCTCCACTGCCCTAAGAGGATGGATGTCTGTCACTGGTGACTGTGGCAGAGACATCTAGTTGTTCCCCAACATCCACTCTACCCTTCTGTTACCCCAAAGTAATAGAACCTCTGGTTTTTATCTGGTCATATAGCTATCTGGATTCAGACTACATTTTCCAGCCTCTCTTGTAATGAAGTGCAGCCCTGTGACCAAACCCTGACCAATGTGATATAAAGGAAAGTGTCATATGACAGTTTATGGGAGCCTTCTCTAAGAAATAATTGACATCCACCTTTTGCCCTCTCTTTCTTACCCCTTCACTCTTCCCACATGCAGAAGTGACGGCTGGAACTCGCAGCCATTGTGGACATGAAGTGGAAGTTCCAATATGAGGATGGCAAAGCAACCAAGTAGAAGGAATTAGGTTCCTGATGATCATGGAGACGCCATGCTAGCCCTGGTATATATCAATTTCCTTTATGCAAGAGAGGCTACAAACTTCTCTCTTATGTTTTCTGTCGCTCACAACAGAACACAATCTTTACTTATACAGTAGCTTCTTACCTGTTTTCATGAGTTTATTTTGTGTAACTACTAACCATGCTAAGGACTACTATATGCCTCCCATCCATTGAATAAGTATTTATTAAGCACTTACTATGTGTCAGCCAATGTAATAATGCTGGGAAAACAGTAAGAAGAGGCACAGACGTGGCCCCTACCCTCAAAGGCTTTTATAGTTGAGAGGAAAAGACAGCAATGAAGTGAACGCATATGTATAAGTAATTACCATCTATAACAAGGGCCATGAAAGAGAGGCACAAGGCACTTTGTGAGCAGGAAGCAGGGCCCTCCTCTAGTCAGGGCTATCAGGGAAGGCTTCCCTGAGGAAGTGACATCTAATCTGCCCTGTAGGGGAAGAGAGGATAGGAATACAGCTTAGTGCTTAATAGTATGGGCTTGGACCCAGTCAGCCTGAGCTCAAAAACCATCCCCCTCTTGTCAACATGTAACCTTGAGCAAGGCACAACCTCTCTGTGCCTCAGTTTTCTTGTCTGAGAAATAGGGTTTTATTTAATTAAACACTTGTATAGGATTTACAATGTGCTAGGCACTGCTCTAAGTACTTTACAGGTGTTAACGCTTTTAATTCTCATTATAGCTACCTTATGATACTAGCGCTATTCCTATCCCCAAATACAGATGGGTAAACTGAGGCCCACAAAGTGAAGCAACTTGCCCCAGGTCACACAAATGAGTGGAAGAGCTGGGAGTTACCTCAAGTGATCTGGCTCCAGAATACATCCTCAGGACACTACACTGTAGTGGTTAATAACACTGGCTCTTAACTCACGGGGTTGCTGTGAGCATAAAATAAGAAAGTGTCAGTCAAATACTTAGCACCCTGCCTGGAAAATATTAAGTGCTCAATAAATGTTAGCTATTATTATTGTCATTATCATTAGCAAGTACGGGAGAAGGGAAAGAGTGTTCTAGGCAGAGGGAAACGTACATACAAAGGCCCTGAGGTGGAAGGGAGCATGGTGCGTTCAAGGACCCGAAAGCAGAGCAGAAGGGCTGTATGCAGAGAGCTCACAGGCTGCTTTTATCCTTCACAACAACCCTATTAGTGGGAGCTATTATTACCCCCTCTTTATAAATGAGGACACAGTGGCTCAAAGAGGTTAAGTGACTTGCCTGAGGTCACACAGCGAATAAGCATCTGAGCCTGAACTCTAACCACGTCTGTCAGCCTCCAAAGCCCACGCTCCAAGTCACTGCTCTCCACCGCCTTGCAATGGACAGGCTCCAGGGATGGGGCCAGTCCTCCTGCAAGAACACTTGAGAGGGAAACGCAAATACAGCCCAAGGTGTCAGAGTCAGAGGGCTTCTTGCGGGGACTGCTCTGACCTGGGCTCAGTGTGTGTGTTTGGCAGAGGCAGGGTCGGGTGTGGACCTTACCTCAAGGGAAGGAGCATAAATAACCAGCAGATCCTTCCTCAGCCCAGCCTGGCTAGAGGATGTGGAGGGCATTGTCCCAAGGGGCCATACACCAACACACATGGCCTGAATCCCAGCCCTCACATCACCCAAAGTGCCATCTGCCCCTTCGGAAGGTCCTCAGACAGGAGGAAAACCAGAAGAAAACAACAGGAGAGGGGAGGGGCCTCATCCAAGGTCACTGGAGAGCTGGGGACAGATCTGGAGGTAGGGCAGCTGCCTGGCAGAATCCGTGCTCTTCAGTTGCCCCTGAAACGGCAGGTAGGACTCGGCTGAGCCCACTGGGGCCTGGGGCCCAACGCCATCCTCCTGGGGCCTTGCCCTTGTTTTGAGTCACCAGCCATCTAGTTAAAAACTGGCTGTGGAGTAGAGGTGGGGCCACTTCCCCCTGCACAGCTGGTGGGGCTGGGCCTGACCTTACCTCTTGGATCCCTCGGTCGCAGCCCCAGGCTTCCCTCCCTCCCTCCACCCCGACGTGGGCCGCCCTCCGTGGCCGACCCAGTGCTGAGGGTTTACACGTATTCATTATCTCACTGAGTCCACGAGAGTCCCATGAGGTGGGATTATCATTCCCATTTTATAGACGAGATGACTGAGTGTCGGAAAGGTAAAGCAACTTCTCACACAGCTCTACTGAGAGCTGACATTCAGGACCAGATATCCCCCCACACTTAAGCTCCCGCCATTCGTCCACCTTCCTGAGAAAAGCTCTGCCCTCAAGCCAAGGAGAATCTGGGTTAAGAGCCCCCGAACCAAGCCACCAAATCTCTCAGGCTGCCTGGAGGCGAGGCTGCCTGGGAGTTAGGGTTGGGGTCCCAGTTCCTACTCAGCCACCATATACTTGTCCACTTTCTCTGAACCTTAACTTTCTCACTTGTAAAATGAAAACAATACTCAGACCCTCTCCAGGCCTGTTGTGAGGCCTGGTGGAGATGAGGCATGCAATGCCCTTGGTGTGCGGCCACAGCCATCACTCACTGTTATCTGCAACCTGGCACTGCCCTCTCCCAGCCCCAGCTATGCCTTCACTCCCATCGTGCTGAGCAAGCCCAGATCAGCCCCACGGCTCTTCCTCAACCCCCTCCGCGCTCTCGCACCCCCTTGTCTCCTCCAACCCAAGGGAGGAGTCTCCCGGCGGCAGGGGGCCCAGGGTACCCCCTTCCCTCCTGCCTGACCCAGCCAGGGAGAGGACAGGCAATGCCAGATGTTTCACAGATGTTGCAGATTATAAGGAAAACAACAGCGCAGGAGCGTCTTCTCTGAGGCCCAGGGTCTGTTGCTTGAGGGCCTGAGAGCACTGAGGGAGAGGCAGGGGCGAAGGGCAGGCTTCGGCAGGAAGAGAGGTGAATCGGAGACTTTCTAGGGTAGGATGTCAGCGGGAGGGATGCAGGGAGGAGACATTAGGCAAAGGGTCCAGGGGGAGCAAGGCAGGGAGGTGGGGGTAGGTAGGGGGCTGGGGGGAGTCTGGTGGGAGCAGGGAGGAGCGGAGTGGGAGAACTGGGCAAGCCTGTGGGGGGCTGCCTGGGCAGGAGGCCTGCGGGGGCTACTGCTGACCTGCCTCCATTGCCCCAACCCACCCCAGGATCCCAACTTCACCAGGGAAGAACTTTAGAACCCCCAAGAGGCTCCCAGGCCCTCCTGAGCTGCCTCAGGAGGTATTAAGCTCCCCGTCCCAGGAGGGATGCAAGTAGAAACCCAAGAAGGGACCCAAGCACCAGGCAGCAGTCGGATCCAGATGGCCTCTTCCATGCTGGAGAGTCTGGGAGGCCATATCTGCCCCCAGCCAGGCCAAGAGGCCAAGAGCATGAGGGACTTGACTGGTCCACAAAGCAACGGCTGAAGTTGCCACAGGCAGGCCAGTGCTGAATCTCCTCCCACTGGCATCCAACCAAGTGGCATCACTGTGCCCTCTCCCCTTTCTACCCTTCATACCATATTTGCCAGCTGACCCCAACTGCTCACAGCCAGGCCAAGCCTGGGCAGTGGTTCAGGGACAGACTGTTTCTAACTTACTCCCCGGAACAGGTTGGTTTTGTCCTCCAGCAAAACCATTCCTGGAAGGACAGGGATCTGGGGTCTGAGACTAAAGGCTCCCTGTCCACTAATCAGGGTAGAGAATGAGCTTTGCTGCCTCCCCGTGACCCTGAAAATGAGGTGGCCGTCTGACCCTGAAAATGAGGTGGCTGACGGCCTCTCGTGTTGGAGGAGCACGTCCCTGTGCCAGGCACTGAGCTAAACTTGCTGCAAATGACCTCGCTGAGCCACTGTGACTCTGAGGTACGTGCCAATATGCACAATTTATGGATGAGAAAACTGCGGCAGAGAGGCTACGAGACTTTTTTTTTTCAAAGATTCGTAGCTAGTAGTAAGTGGTGAAACCAGGGGCTGAATCCTAGAGCCTGACTCCAGGGCCTGGGCCTTGCACCTTTACACAGTGCTGTTTCCCTACCTCTGCCTCGGTCTTCCCATCTGTGAGTTGGGAAGGGAGCCGGACATGATGACCTCACAGCTCCCAGATCCCACATCGACCAGCCTGGGATTGCCAGATGGAGACCAAGGGGCCTGCTCCTCCCTCAAGTATGAAAGAAGAAATGGGGAGCAGTCCAGATAACATACAGGTAAGGGGACTGTGGCCTAAGGTGGCGAGGGCTGTGCCTAAGGCCCCCAGGAGCCCAGGCGGGGGTAGGGCAGGCGGATCCAGGCGCCTTTCCAGGCTGCTCTCCAGCTGTTCAGTGTAGCCAAAGCAGCTTGGAGGCCAAGGGCCCCATGTGTGAGTAATGGAAACCAGGCAGTGGGGCCTTCCGAAATGGGAATTCCATCTGCCTGACTTGGTTCTCCTGGATGGTGGTTTCCATGGTAACTTGGGAATGGGAAGGTGGAGGGCCCGGCCCGAGGCTGAATCCCTGGAACCTAAAGAAAGGGGAAGGTGAGTCTCCTCGATGGCCCAGTGTCTCCTCCAAGCAGAGGATGCCACAGCGAGGCCAGGCGGGCCGGGACCCGGAAATCCCAGGCACTGACGTCAGCTCTGCTGCTACCATTTTGGGGAACAGGGGTTGTGTTGCAGGCCTCTGTGGGCCTTGCTTTTTCCAGCTGTTAGGTCCCGAAATCTCAGGCTTGGACACCTGAGAGGTTCTCTCAGTCTGATCGAGGAGCACATCTCTGTCCCCTGTCCTTCCAGAGTCATTGATGCACTGGCAGCTCTGCCGTGAGAAAGCCCTTCACCATTTACTAAGCCAAACAGGGCTCAATGGCCAGGTCCACTGCCAGGCCCTTGGTGCCTGGAAGAAGACCCAGCCCTAGTCCTGGAGAAGCTCACACGCTGGTGCTAGGGGAAAAGCTGTAACACCTATTGAGCACCTATTGTATGCCTGGCCCCAGAGACCACCGTTTCTGATGCTCTCCTTCTACAGGGGGGAACCTGGGGCTGGCCTTGCTCAGGGAGACCAGCAAGGGAAGGCAGGGAGGAGAGTGGCTGCACAGCCCCGTATCCTTTGCATCTCCAAGTCCCGGTGGGCAGACCTGAACCCAAGACCCCACGCAGGCAACAAGCTCCAAGGAGATGGGGCCCAGCCCCTCCTGCACCCACTCGGTCTGCCTTCATCTAAGCCCAGCTGAGCCAGTCCCCGCCCCAGGCCACACCCTGGTCCCTGCCTCCGGACCCTGGCAGGTGGAACGTGTGGGCATCAGGGGCAGCTTTTGCATCAGCTTGGCCGGGCTCTCTTCTACCCCTCTAAGTGAGAGGGTCAGGGCCTCCTCTGAACTGTGGCTTCGAACAAGGCCTTTCCTAAATTTGTATCTCCTGTTAGGCACAGAGGAGGAAGTCTCCCCCAGGGCCACAGAGGGACTCTCTGGGAACCCTACCCCCCATCCCGACCTCCCCAGCTCTTCCTCTGTCCTAAAGGCCTCCATGAGCCTGCCTGCCTGCAGCTGCCAACCTGCCTGAGATTCTGGCCCCATCCACCTCCACCAATCATCCCTGTGCTACCTGAAAGTTCCACTAGAATCTCAGTGTGTGGCAGGGCAGAGAAGTGAAGGAACTTGCTGAAGGTCACGGAGCCAGTTAGCAGCCCAGCTAGGACTCCATCCAGTAGCTGGTAGAGGACGACAATCCAGAGAGCAGGCTTTGCAGCCAGGTGGGCTTAGGCTGAACCCTGTCTCTGCCACTTGCCGGCTGTGTGACCTTGGACAAGTCACCTTACCTGCCTGGGCTTCACCTGCCTCATGTGTAAAACGGGGATAACCCCCACCTCCCAGGCTCGCAGTGAAGATGAGATGGTAAGTAGAACAAGCCTGGCAGAGCACCTGGCACAGAGGAGGCGGTTGTCAGGGATGGCAAGAGAGGAGAAGAAGCTGGATTGACAGTCCACCCAGCAACCGTCCCAGCCCGTCACCCTGGGAAGCCTTGAAACCAGGAACACACAGAAAGGGTCAAGAACAAAAAATAACACAGGGCTTTTATTTGCTCCTGAACTCGGCCGCTGTGTGGTCTGAGGGTGCCATGCTTTCCCAGAGGCCCCGGGGGACCCCTCACTCAGGGGTGCTGGATTTTGGTGTGAGGTCAGACTTCAGTCCCCGCCCCTCTGGGCCTTGTCAGTCCAGCAGGCCCAGCTATCCGCCACTGGGGCTCGGGACCAGCAGATCCCCTGAAACTGGAAAATGGTGCCCACCTTCTTCGCGAGGTGGCTTTTCACAAGGCGTTGGTTAAAATATTGCACTTGTAAGTTAGGAAAACTGACGAGGCAAAGGTTTCCTGTTACAGGACGAGGTGCCAAGCATCCGAGTGCTGCTTAAATAAATAAAACTCAAGGCGGGGGTCTGAGCTGTGAGTCTGAGTGACCCCCCCCCTCCCCCGGAGAGCCCCAGGGCCCAGGCCTCGGCCCCCTGCCCATCAGCCAGTTCTTTAAGGAACTTGGTCATTGCGAAGTCTCCGCAGCAGGAAGCAGCAGCTCCAGATCTGGCTCAGCCAGGGCCCCTAACCTGCCAGGGCCCTTGGGCCCCCTCGTACCAGGGCAGTGGGGGCCCAACGGGGCCAGTCCCTCTACTCCTCCAGTGGCCTGGGCCTCTCTTGGTCCAGGCCTCTCATCCAAAGGTCCGTCTGTCTGTCCGGACACAGCCTCTGGGGGCTCACTTGCCTCCTCTGTCGCAGGGTGTAGGGAGGCAGGTGGGGAGGGGCCCAGCCCGCCTGGTGTGAACGCTGAGCTCTACCCCAGTGGCCCCTAAAGCGGGGGACTCATCTTCTTCTGGTTAATGAGGTCCAGGTAGAGGTCTGAGCGGAGGAAGCGTGGGTACGAGTCCTTCTCCATGAGCCCGAAGATGCGCTTCTGCGCCAGATCGAAGCAGCCCCGCGTGACGCTCTGCAGGTTGTCCTTGGTGTGCTCCCGTGTGTACGAGTCCAGATTTACCTGGGAGGCAGAGGGTGACATGGTCAAGGCTGCCTGCAAGAAGCTGCTCCTAGGGGCCAGGGGCCAGAACAGGACCTGCCCAGCCTCTCACCCCCAAGCCCTTCTGCTCTACCTCTTAAGGTTCAGACGGGAGGCCCGCAGGTTAGCGGGATCAAGTCCTGGCTCGGTCACTTGCTGTAGGGGTAGTAGAGTTTATAGGGCCCGAAATCACTGCATCTAGGGTCAGGCTGCCCAGGTCCAAATCCCAGTAGTGCCACATCTAGGTGTGTGGCCTTAAGCAAATCACTTAAGTGCTCTGAGCCTCAAACGTCTTATGTATAGGGTAGCATAATAGTACATTTCTCAGACTTCCCTGGTGGCGCAGTGGTTAAGAATCTGCCTGCCAACGTAGGGGACACGGGTTTGATCCCTGGTCCGGAAAGATCCCACGTGCCGCGGAGCAACTAAGCCTCTGCACCACAACTACTGAAGCCCATGCATCCTAGGGCCCACGTGCTGCAACTACTGAGCCTGCATGCTGCAACCACTGAAGCCCACGGGCCTAGAGCCCGTGCTCCACAACAAGAGAAGCCACCGCAATAAGAAGCCTGCGCACCGCAACAAAGACCCAACGCAGCCAATAAATAAATAAATAAAATTAATTTTAAAAATTAAAATAAAATAGTACACTCCTCAAAGAGTTGTGAAAGTTAAGCGTGATCGTCCATATTAAACAGACACAGCTGGCACACAGGAAGCACCCAATACCTGTCAGGCTCTCTGAGACTGTCTCCTCATTTTTAAAATGAAAATAATATTAAAACTTATTTTACACATTGTCATGAGGGTTAAATATGAGAGCTCATACGTGAAGGGCTTAGCACGTGCCTGGCACCAAGCAGCGTGTCGACAGTGGCCATTTCTGTTATCAGTCAGGATTCTGTCCTTCCCGGGGCCCCAGCCTGCTTCCTCTTCAACCTGGCACATGGTCCCTAGAGTCACTCTGGCCATTCCCCTTCCCGAGCTCCTCTCTGAGGCTTCCAGGCACCCCATGGGCAAGGGGATGGGGGCCCGAGGGCCCAGCGCAAAGCCCCACCTCCTTGCACGCCTGGATCGCGATGTACTCAGCAAAGATCTTCTTGGCCTTGGCCGCCATCTTGGACTGTGACTTGACCTTCTTGAAGTCCTCGCATGCCAGCCAGAATTCCAGGTTCTCCTCGCTAAACTCAGTGCGGAGGAAGGCTTGGAACACCGCTAGTCCATCTGTAGGAGAAGCCCAGATCCTGGGGTGAGGGGCCAAACCAGCCCCTCCTGTCCTCAGGCCCCCCAGCTTACCCTCCTGGGGCCTCTCAGGTGCAGCTGCTGGGATCTTAGTAAACTGACCCACTCATGAGAGCCAGGAACCCTGGGATATGGTCCCACCACTGCCATTGCCTCTTTGTGGGCCTTGGCCAGGTCACTCCCCATCCGTGCCTCAGTTTCCTCATCTGTCAAATGGGGATCATCAGCCTTATTTCCTGGAGCCCTGTGAGGATGAGGGGTTCCCACCCACGAGATGGCAGGCGCATTTGGCCCAGTGTAAGCCCTCAGTACGTGGAAATGTTTATTGTTATTCTGGGAATATGGGTCTGAGCACACAGGTCCCAACGGCCTCTGGCAGGCAGTGCCAGCTCCCATGGACAGGGAGGGGCTGGCAGGAGCCGGCTCCAAGGCCAGACCAAGGGCCTCGGCCTTTCCCAATGGTAGGGACACCTAACTGGGCCCAGGAAAGAGGGAAAGGTAACCTCTGCAGAGCCAGACGCACTCTCTGGGCCTGGGAGAGGAGGAAAGGAGGAGGGGGGAGAGACACAGGGAGGGAACAGGCCAGCTGGCCCCCACTTACATTTGTGGACCAGCAGCTTCTCCAAGGACTCGCCCCACTTGAGTGCTTCCTCTGAGGTGGGCCTGAGGGGTGAGGCAAGGGGCACAGTGAGGGAAGCGGGGCGGCTAGGGCTGGGTGACCTCTGTCAGCTGCCTTGGCCCACAAAGTAGCTTAGCCCGGTTGGGGAGCCCAGGAGGGGGCCCACCCCCTTTCTTGGGGCCGGCATCACTTCTATCCCCACCTCTGCCCCTCCCTGGTCATCCTTCCCAGGACAGCATCTCCCCATGAGGGCTGCTTATGCCGGGTACCAGGCTCCCACTACGAGAGCCTCCATCGCCCCAGAGCCGGATCAAGCCAACAGCCTTCTCTCCTAACCCCACTGCTAGCCCTGCTCCCACAGGGACCAGTAAGTGTCTGAGGGGGGCCCAGGGGGGCCAGAGAGGACCTACTTGAATGACTTCGTCACTTTGTCTGCCTTGCCCGCTGGCTGGGCCCCAGGGGATTCGTTCCGCCGCCTGAAGATGCCCAGCTTGTTCTTCATGTCCTTGGCTCTGGAGACAGAAGCAGAAAACGGGGTCGGTCAGCCTGGCACACTCGGCCGCCGCAAATTCAGGGTCGGGAGGGTGAAGGCTGGGGTGAGGGGCACCTACTCCTTCATGGTGTGCCGCCTCTGGAGGTTCCCGTTCCGCGTTAGGTACATGCCTCGGAGCATCGCTGTAGGGCCCCCCACCTTGTTGACTGGGACGGTCTGCTGGAAGCACCCTAAGCTCCTGTTCCCAACCTGAGTCCCAGGCAGCAACGGTGCGGGCTGTAGCCGAGCGCTCGCTGGGATTCCAGCTGGAGGACTGGACTCCCAGGCACAGGCTGGGCTGGGACTCAGACAGGAGGAGCCAGGAAATGGGAGGGACCAGGGCCGGAGCAGAAAAAAAATATCCCTCCTGGCCAACCCTGAGAGGGAGCCTGTGAAAGGGGGCATGTGTCTGTAAGGGGCGGCCTCTGGGGCCCGCCCAGGCAGGAAGCCAGACCCATTATTTGTGACTGGCCTCCCCGTTGCCATGGCAGCTCCCTGGGAAGGAGGAGAAAACAAGTCAGCAAATTGCTGGGAGGGAAGGCAGGAGGGAGGGGGAGGCTCTGCCCACCTGGGTGGCAGGACTGGCTATTTTTAGCCAAGAACCATTTTTAGCCCCGCCATTCCCCCAGGCAGATTTCAGCCCTGGGCAAGCTGCTGGCTAGAAAGGGGTTAAGTGTCTCATGCTCATGTTAGCCTCCCCCTGGTCCCTAGAGCCCTACTCTGGGCACCTCCTAGAGAATAGTTCCTGCCAGAAGACAGCTCAGCCTGTCATTGGCTTTGGACACATCCATCCATGAACGTGCAGAATGTCCCACAAAGTTTCAGTAGTTTTAAGCTTGAATAACGTCAAAAGTACAAATCCTGTAAACTCTCAAAGACGTCATTTGAAATGAATTAATTTTTTCCTGCATATTTAGCCTTATGACTTTTGAGTAATACATTTTTTGTTTTAATTTTTGATCTCTGTTCTTCTGATTACAGATGAAAAATGCTGACTTAACCAAAAATTAAATGCGTAAAATTAAAAATGTGTTATCAAAATCACAAAGCTAAATAAGTGTAAAAGGAATTTGAATAATTGAACTTTCAAAGGTGTTTTATAAGTTGAGAGCACACTTCTGAAGTTATTCAAGCTTCAAAGGGCACTAAGACCTATGGGACACCCTGTCTAATGAAGGAAAGTGGCCCAGGGTGGAGGTCAAAAGCTACAGTGCCGCAGCAAGACAGTCTTGGGTTCAAATCCCAGCTCCAGCAGTTACCAACTGTGTGCCCTTTGTCAAGTTACCTAACCTCTCTGAATGTCAAATTTTCTCATCTGTTAAACACAGGTGCTAATAGTACCTACCCTCTGACGGGGTTGTTTTGAGGCAAGGAGAAAATGCACAGAAAGCTTTAGCACAGTGCCTGGGGCAAAAGTGCTCAGGCCGAATTCATACTTGTCCTGAGGGTCTGGGACAGCTGATTAGAGATTGGGATCCTGCTCTAGCAGATTCCAAGCCAATGAGATAAGGCCAAGGAGTCCAGGGACTGGCAGCCCTCTGGTGAGGATCAAGGCCCTCGGAGAGCCCTGGCGTGGCTAGGAGTGAGACAGTCCGGCTTCCTGGGGCACAGTGCTCTGTCTCAGAGGCCCTGCTCCTGGCCCGCTCCCAGGGAGCAGGAGAAGCTTGCCTGAGGTCCAGCCTGCAGGCTGCCACCATCCACCTGGGCTCCTTGCTGGCTCAGAGACCACTGTGTTTCTCTGTGGCTGGAGGAGGCTGAAGCCCCCGCCCAGACAAGCCTTTCCTCCCACATGCACAGCTGGGCAGACTCACAGCTGCAGGGCACAGCTGGAGAGGTCCTCGGAAGTCCCTGGTTGCCACACGGGCAACTCAAGAAAGGATGGCAGAGCTCAGAGGTGCCTCATGTGTCCCCATGTGGGCCCAGAGAGCAGAACAGAGACCCACAAGAGGAAGCTAGAGGAACACTTTCCTCCAATCAGAGCCATGAAAAGATGGAATGAGTGCCCTCTGGGGAATGGACTCCTGTCACTAGAGGCTCAAAGGCTACTTAGCTGGGGTGCTGTGGACCTCCTTCAGGGTGTTCTGCGCCAAGCTTAAAAATAACCGGCTCCATGGGAATTCCCTGGTGGTCCAGTGGTTAGGACTCCATGCTTCCACTGCAGGGGGCCTGGGTTAAATCCCTGGTCGGGGAACTAAGATCCCATAAGCAGCACGGCGAGACAAAAAAAATAAATAATTAATTAATTAATTATAACAGGCTCTGAATAAATAAATTTAAAAATATATGTATATTTATATATAATTTTAGAGCCAACATGCCAGGTTTCAGATCTCAACTCTACCACTTCCTTGCTTTGTGACCTTGGACAAGTAACTTAACCTCTTTCTGCCTCAGTTTACTCACCTGCAAAATAGAGTAAATAAGAAAAAAGAAATGTAAAATAAAAATTATGGTAAAGGTTAAATTAGATAATATATGTAATGCACACAGAATAGTGCCTAGCGCAATGAACATAAGTTATTTTTATTATCATCCCAGATTCTAAGAGTCCTTGACTAAGCTTTTAAGAATGTGAACTTCAGGCAGTCAAAAGGCAGCACCCACTTTGAAAGAAGGCTAGAGTTGGCGGAACAGGGCAGCTCCAGCACCCTGGATGTCCGCCCTCTGCTGCCCTCCACTGCTCCACCCCTGGGAGCACCACCCACGGCAGCTCTGATGCTGCCTGGACCGGATGGTTGGTGCAAAGAATTATTTTTGTTTGTGCATTTTACCTTCCCTAGAAAGTGTGACTGCTCCTGGCTGCAGAGTGAGAGAAGCCTACAGTTGCTGCAGGAAACTGGAGAGGGCAGGGGAAGCTGGGGAAAGAGTTTCTAGGGAGTGGACCCCAGCCAAGGTCGAGGTTAGGGAAGAAGGTTGCAGGAGGCACCTGGGAAGGACTCCTGTTCTCCACACACGTATACACACACACACACACACACACACACACACACACACACACACACACCGGCCCAACTGGTGCATAATGGTGGGCACTACAGGACCTGGAGGGAGGGGGTTCCTTCTGTGGGCCACCAGGTGCCTCACTGCCTCCTCCCATCCCTGCCCACCCCCCCGCAGTCACCAGGGCCCGAGGTACAAAGAGACCTGAGAAGAAACCACTCACGCTCTGTTAATGAATGAGCACCTCTAACAAACCTCCGAATCGAATCTAAAGTATAAACGGTCGCGGGACCGGGGTAGGGGGGAGAAGGGAGTGGCCAGGAAGGTACCGGATCTGCTCTCTGAGCCAGCAGCACCCCCTTCTGGCAATGCCCAAGACTGCTAGCATGCAAGAGCTCGAGAGGAGAAAGGGGAATCCCAAGACCAGTCTGGTCAGCCCTTTCTCAGAGGGAGCAAAGAACTTGTCGTGGTCACTTGGCCACTGCTTGGCTTAGCAGCTGGACAGGGCCAGGGCAACTTGGTTGGTTGCTTCTGCTTGGTTCCCTGTGGCTTCCAGATACTAAATCAGCACTTTGCCTCACTCTGAGTGGATGCTTAGGGCAGTGCTGGGTGGTTAGGACCCTGGTGACCTTACCCTGGGGCCGCTGCTAAGTCCCAAGATCCCGTTGTTCACGGATGTCTGTCTCGGGCAGGACTGGGTTCAGCCCCTTCTCTCCACCTCTACCCCTAGGCCACTGGGCATGGGGAATAAGCCAGAGGGCAGAGGACGAAGGGGGGTGCAGGGAGCGCCCCCCACCCGCCCACCCCGATCACTAGGGTGAGGACCAGGGATCTTTCCAACGTACAGGTTTTTGCTCTTTCTCTTCCGGGAGGCATCATCATCGTCCCCAGCTGTGTCAGCCCCGCTCATCTGCAGAGAAAACACAGACACGTTGCAGTCTGGGTACCCAGGGGCTGCTGCCTGAGCAAAGAGAGGCTCAGGGATCCAGCAGCTCCTACAAACCACTCCCACCGCCATGCTCCCACCCCTTGAAGAAGGGGAGGGGAGACCCCACTACAGGGAGCAGTCTGTCCATGGAGTGTGGCAGGCTTAGCAGAGCCTCCACCCAAAGGAGTCTCCTCCTGATACACAACTTGTGCGGGAGAAACCAGAAACACAGCATTCATGGCAGTAGGGCAGGCCAGAGAGGAAGCTTCAGTGAAGATGCTACTGTGTGACTTCGCCAATTGCTGTCCCTCTCTGAGCCTCTAGTGCTTTAAATTTCAAAATGGAGATCATAATGACTAAACTCAGGATTCTGAGCTTTCGAATAGACCTGGGATTGGTCAGCAGTGTGTTAAGTAAATCATCACACAGGAGAGCACCTCTCTGGCCTTAAAGCTTTCCATGGTTCCCGAGTCCCCTCGAGATAATGTCCAAACTCCCTGACACGACATGCAGGGTCTACCATCTTAGGATCTGGTCAGAAAGCTCCATAACAACCTCAGTTACAACTCCTTTGGTTATCTCTCTGGAGAGCCCGACCCCTACTCCAGCAACCTCTTCAAACTGCCCTCTAGTCAGAGGAAAGTCTTCACAGCCCGGTCCCCTCACCTCGGGCTTTGCATGTGCTATTCCTTCCATGAGGGATGCTTTTATGACTCTCCCACCTCCCTTTCCTCCTAAGACCCAGCCTCAGGAAAGACCTGACCTCGGGTAAGCTGCCTAAATGCCTCCTCACCTGGGAAGCCCTCCTTGGCCCCTAGACCAAGGGTGTGCCCCCTTCACCCCTTGTGAGGTCCCCACTATAACCAACATGGCCTCTTCCAAACCTGTCTCCTCTACTGGACTGTGAGTTCCCCAGAGCAGGGGCTCTGTCTGCCTTCACCTCTGTCTAGGTCACCTTGACTGGGCCTGGTATACGTTAGGAGCTCAAGAAATACTTGTTAAATGAATGAATGAATCAAGGGGGAGGGAAAGCAGGCTGGGAATGATGTGTCTTGAAGGCCTCACTGCTTGATCCAAGGCCTGCAACTCTATTCCCCGGGGCTCCATTGAGCCCACCCCCACCTGCTTGCCTTTTCCTGTGCTGTGCCCCCTTCCTGGAACACTCTCCTCTTCTGCCCAGTCTCTACCTCCTCCCAGTCTGCTACTCCTCGCCTCTTCCAGACCACTCCAGGCTCCCACCAGCTCTACTGGGGCCGCCCGCCCTCTGTCGCCCTGCCTGTGTGTGCCCAGCCTCCTCCAGGGGACACCAGGGCCTCCACAGTGCCACTCCAGAGCGGGAGTACAGGAAACGCTCTGAGATATCGGAGGAGGTAGAGCTAAGGGGAGGCTGGGCTTGGACACTATGTCCTAAGATAAGACAGAAGGTACCCAGATGTGAATCGCAGCTCGGACTCCTCATGAGCCATACCCTGGGCCTCAGTTTCCTCACTTGTAAAATAAAGGAGATGGGCTAAACCTTAAAATACTGCGTTCTCAATTCTGGCAAGAAAAGTGGCCTTAATCCAGATATAGCCAGCAGGGGGAGCTACCAGCCTCAGTGGTGCAACCACCCGCGGATGGATGGATGGATGAATGAATTATAGCTTCATTCATGGAGCTCATGCTATAGGCCAGACCTCAGAATGGGCATTATCCAGACACCATCTCATTACTCTTCAGAGCCAGTCCATAAAGTAAACAGAACCTCAGGGAAGTTAAGTCACCTGCCCAAGGAGTTAAGTGACAGCCTTAAGTGACAGCTGGAATCTAGGCTGTCTGAAGTCAGGGCCTGTGCTTCTCTGCAGAGGACGCTGCTAGCTAAATGCAGAGGATGGGGCACATTTTGAATGTCTTCAATGAAAGACTCAGGGGAAATGCTGCCTCTTTCCTGAGAACGCTGCCCTACCAAGGTTGGAAACACGTGTGTGCGTGCACGCACAGGCACACGCCCATCTGTGGTGTGGGATTCCGGATCTACAGCTTGCGGCCAGGCCTGGGTATAGATCCTGCTGCCACTGACTTTGGAGACATTTCCTGGCCTCTCAGCTTCAGCTTCTTTAGCTCTAGCAGAGGCATGGTGACGGCCACCCAACCCACTGTTGAGAGATTCACCAGGATAAAGTCTGGGCCCCCAAGGCCCAACCTGGCACACAGGGCGCCCTCAGTAATCGGGGACCGCCAGCATTCACAGCCCAGTGGACGCTGTCACTGCCACCCCACGCACACAGGTCACAGTTGTGCTGGGCTGGCTGGGCCGTGCCTGAAGCCCCCATCCGTGGGAAAGGGCCGCCAGCACTGGGCTTCCTCCCATTTAACCTCAGCTTCCGCACTTTATCGGCCCCACACAATGGGCCTGGGGACCACTCCCGCCCCACCCGGCACCCCTAGCCTCTGCACTGCTGGGAAATGGGCTCTTCCTTCCACTGCTGGGAGGGGGTCATCTCCAGGGTCGGGCCCTCACCAATCAGCCTGACAGAGGGGCCAGGGAACTCTGGCCCTGGGAGTCGGCCCCCAAAGCAGCTAGCGAAACCCACACACCAAGGGGTGCTGTGTGCCAGGAAGAGAAGAAACTGAGACAGAGAGTCAGGGTTCTGACTTCCAGCCTCAGAGTGGCTCCCAAGCCTCCTGTCTCCAAGAGCCGCAGCGAGGCCTGCCCAGGGCCCAGCACACAAAGGGGCCTCTCCTTCCCATCTGCTCCCCACTGCCTGCTCTGCTCCATGGCCCTCCCTGCTGAAAGGCGAATGGAGGCGAACCCAGAACCACTCAGCCCTCCCTTCACTCCAGACAGAAATCCCTGGAGCCTGCCCAGCCCCCTGGCCACCTCCAGGGACTAGAAGAATAATTATAATTCATATTGTAATTATAACTATAATAATAGTCATGGTTAAGAGTTAAATGCTAAACTGCCTGGATTTGAGGGGCTTCCCTGGTGGCGCAGCGGTTAAGAATCCGCCTGCCAACGCAGGGGTCACAGGTTCGAGCCCTGGTCCAGGAAGATCCCACATGCCGGGGAGCAACTGAGCCCGCAAGCCACAACTACTGAGCCCGTGTGCCACAACTACTGAAGCCTGCGTGCCTAAAGCCTGTGCTCTGCAACAAGAGAAACCACCGCAATGAGAAGCCCCCGCACCGCAAAGAAGAGAAGCCCCCGCTCACCGCAAATAGAGAAAGCCCACGTGCAGCAACGAAGACCCAACACAGCCAAAGATAAAATAAATTTACTTTAAAAAACAATAATAATAAAAAACTAAACTGCCTGGATTTGAATCCTAGCTCAGTCACTTATTAGCTAATTGACCTTAGCCAAATTACATCCCTTCTCTGTGCCTCAGTTTCTTTGTTTGTAAGATGAGGACAATAATTGGACCTACCTCACAGGGCCGTTATGAGGATTAATGAACACGTGCGAAAGTGCCTGGTACCGGAAGTGCTCAATAACCATAAGCTACGGTGGTTACTGCTGTTATTTTCTCTATGCCAGGCAGTTTGCTACGGCGCCATATCATACTGGAATTTAACCTTCTCGACAATTCTAAGGGCTATTTGCTGTTTATTTCCCCCAGTTTACAGCTGAGGAAACTGAGGCCCAGAGGAGTCCAGTAACTTGTCTGGGCTCTCCGAGCTGGCCAGTGGCAGAGAATTTCAGGTCTGGCTCCAGAGCCCACCCATGACTGAGGGCTTTTCCGTGAGCAGGGCCTCACCTGATTTCTCCTATTGGTCCTGATCTGCCTTCTGGGGCCACCTGGCCACACCTGGCTGCTCTCTCTGACCCAGACTATCCTGGCAGACCCCAAGGAACCTTGTAGAAACACTGGAGCTAAACTCTACACTTATTTGTTTAGACAGAGGAAATAGTCCTTTAGGCTTTTTAAAAATAGGAGGCTAGAAGGTATTATCACGTCTTGGAGCTGGAAGGCACCTCTTGTCTGACCTGCAGCCTAGGTGGTAAGCTTAGTGCAGCAGGGCTGGCACCCTCGGCTGACAGCCTCTGCCCAAGCCGGTTTCCTGCAGGAGGGGAGAATGAAGCACAGCCAGGGAGGGGCCACAGCCTCTTCTCCTCACTGTCAAAGCATGACCCGTGATCCTGGGCCAAGCCAGGCCAGGCTGGCGTGAAATTCAATGGCGGCGGCGTGGGCTGAGACACAGACACTCTTGGAGCTCCCCCGGCTTCCAGGAAAAGGACAGACACGGGCCCCTGGATCTGCTCTGCCAGACCTCCAGGGGGCAGCCGGCAAGGCGGGGGTCTGGCAGCAGAGGGCGCTGTGAGACAACGCAACCCAGCACAAGGGGCCAGCTTCAGGGGATGACCCGCAGGAAAAGCCTGGGGGACCTTTTCCTCTCTAGACCTCAGGCGGCCCATCCATAACATGATCATGGCCGAGTGGACCATCTCTCAGGTCCGTCTGGTTCAGACAGTCCTATACACAGCAGAAATCACTCAGTGTACAAGAGGGAGGAATGACAGGTGAGGCGAGGAGTAACGTAAGGACTGTCACCCCTGTGATAGGCAGCATGCGCTCTGGCCAGCCTCAGCTTAGCCAAACGGCAGCACAATGACAGGCCCGAGGCCACGCCAGCTCTGTCTGGCCCTCCTGGGTCTCATTCTATGACAGGATCACTACTGTGGGCACAGAGCCGTCAACACGCTGCAATCTTCTTGAAGCCCTGGGACAACTCCGTGAAGACTTAACATTCCCATTTTATAAGAGAAAACTAAAGCTCAGAGAAAAAAACGTAACTTGGCCTAGGTCTCAGGACCAGGAGGGAGGAAACAGAGTTGAAACATGAATGCAGCCCGTCTGACTCCACAGCCTGAAGACCTCATCCCTCTCCTCTTCACCTCTTGCCTGGAAACTATGATCTGTTGGCATCCATGGACCACCCCCTGGAAAGCCAGGCCCAAGCCAGGGAGATGGAAGTCACAGGAAAACCCGTCGCCTCCCCCGGCTGCCATCCCCCCACACCCTGCCCCTCACCAGCAAGAGGCGTGCAGAGTCTGGGGTAGAGCCAGAGACAACTGGACAGGGTGAGGCCACTGTCCAGCTCCATCACCACGTGGCCTGGGACAAACCCTTCTCCCTAGGCCTCAGGCTCCCCGCTGTAAGATGAGTACAGCTGGTCCCAGCTTGTGGCAGTGCTGTGAAGGCTAGCACGGGGAGCTGGAGGCGCCTAGTGAATGCTGGGAGAACCGTTACTACTCTTGCTATCCTCCTCCCCCTCCCCCCCTTCATCACCATCATCATCACCATCATCATCAACACGATTCCCATTTATGGAGCACCTAGCAGGTGCTGAGTGCCAGACACTGCCCTGAACACTTTACCCGAGGCAGGCTCTTTAATTTTCCCAGCAACGCTATGAAGGAGGTATCAATATTATTTTCTGATAATACCTATTTTACTGATGAGGAAACTGAGGGACGGAGAAGGGCAGGGACTTGCCCAAGGCCCACTGCCAGTGAGGGGTGGAGGGAGACCAGGGTACCTGTCCAGCCTAGACTTCACTTCCCCCTGACAAGGGTTAGCTTCTTACTGAAGTTGGCTGTCTGGAGGGAGCAGGATATGAACGATGATGAGGGACTTGAGGCCTGGCAAGCAGAAGCCACGTGGAAGGGTAGCCACCAAGGGGCTAGTGGCAGCCTCTGAGGTCCCTGCCAGCTCAGTTACTCAAGCCCAAGAAAGGAAGCTACAGGCCAAAAGAGGGTGGGGGAGGGGAGGATGCCAGTGGGAACCTTCGGCACCCAAAGGAGGAAGCTGAGACAGCAGAGAGCTGGCCCAGGCCTGCTGGACTACCAGGTGGAAGTATCTGCCCCAAAACAGGAGCTGAGATCAGCGGATTTAGAAATGTACATGGGAATGTACGTGAATTTATCTGTCTGTAAATATTTGTAGTGGAGCAAGGGGACATAACTTGGAAGGGTCTGGTAGGGGCACTGAAATTGGGAGGCCCAAGGTAGGCGGCAAGCCCTTAGACTTCAGCCGTCCTCCAGAGGAGAGTGTCCAGGCCTGGCCTGAGTCAGCCTGAAGCCTCACCTCAGTAGGACAGAGGTCTGGACTCTTTCCTATGGAAGCTGCCTCAAGAAATGGCCTAAGATGGTGATACTCAAACTATGGGGAACGTTCCAATCCCTGAGGGGATGCAAGGTCTGGGACTTCCCTGGTGGCGCAGTGGTTAAGAATCTGCCTGCCAATGCAGGGGACACAGGTTCGAGCCCTGGTCTGGGAAGATCTCACATGCCGTGGAGCAACTAAGCCCATGCGCCATGACTACAGGGCCTGCGCTCTAGAGCCTGCGAGCCACAACTACTGAGCCTGCATGCTGCAACTACTGAAGTCCAGGAGCCTAGAGCCCGTGCTCCGCAACAAGAGAAGCCACCACAGTGAGAAGCCTGTGTACCGCAACAAGAGTGGCCCCTGCTTGCTGCAACTAGAGAAAGCCTGCACGCAGCAACAAAGACCCAACGCAGCCAAAATAAATGAATAAATAAATTTATTAAAAAAGATCCTGTAAGCCTCGCAGTGTGGCAAAAAAAATAATAAAATGCAAGGTCTGGGCACCGCCCCCTGGAAATTCTGATTCCAGAAAATCTGATTCCAGATTCTGGGGTAGGGGGACTTAGAAATCTATTTGTTAATAACCTATTCCCCAAAGAAGATATACAGATTGCCAAAAAACACATGAAAGAATGTTCAACATCACTAATCATTAGATAAATGCAAATCAAAACCACAGTGAGGGCTTCCCTGGTGGCACAGTGCTTGGGAGTCCGCCTGCCGATGCAGGGGACATGGGTTCGTGCCCTGATCTGGGAAGATCCCACATGCTGCGGAGCGGCTGGGCCCGTGAGCCATGGCCGCTGAGCCTGCGCGTCCAGAGCCTGTGCTCTGCAACGGGAGAGGCCACAGCAGTGAGAGGCCCATGTACCGAAAAAAAAAAAAAAAAAAACCACAATGAGGTATCACCTCACACCAGTCAGAATGGCCATCATCAAAAAATCTACAAACAATAAACGCTGGAAAAGGTGTGGAGAAAAGGGAACCCTCTTGTACTGCTGGTGGGAATGTAAACTGATACAGCCACTATGGAGAACAGTATGGAGGTTCCTTAAAAAACTACAAATAGAACTACCATATGACCCAGCAATCCCACTGCTGGGCATATACCCTGAGAAAACCATAATTCAAAAAGTCATGTACCACAATGTTCACTGCAGCTCTATTTACAATAGCCAGGACATGGAAGCAACCTAAGTGTCCATTGACAGACGAATGGATAAAGAAGATGTGGCACGTATATACAATGGAATATTACTCCAATATTACATAAAAAGAAACGAAATTGAGTTATTTGTAGTGAGGTGGATGGACCTAGAGTCTGTCATACAGAGTGAAGTAAGTCAGAAAGAGAAAAACAAATACCGTATGCTAACACATGTATATGGAATCTAAAAAAAAAAAAAAAAAAGGTCCTGAAGAACCTAGGGGCAGGACAGTAATAAAGACACAGACTTAGAGAATGGACTTGAGGACACGGGGAGGGGGAAGGGTAAGCTGGGACGAAGTGAGACAGTGGCATGGACTTATATACACTACCAAATGTAAAATAGATAGCTAGTGGGAAGCAGCCACATAGCACAGGGAGATCAGCTCAGTGCTTTGTGACCACCTAGAGGGGTGGGATAGGGAGGGTGGGAGGGAGACACAAGAGGGAGGATATATGGGGATATATGTATATGTATAGCTGATTTACTTTGTTATAAAGCAGAAACTAACACACCATTGTAAAGCAATTATATTGCAATAAAGATGTTAAAAAATAAATAAATAAATAACCTATTCCCCTGGTGATTTTGGAGCACATCAGAGTGCTTACAGATGAGGAAACAGACCCAGTCCCTATTCCTTTGGGATTTAGTTCCAATTCCTGGACACAAAGTTTAAGGCCCTTTTCTAGAGGGCCCCAACCGGCCCTTCCAGCCCAGCCACCTTTCAGCAGAAGGTGTCCTCCCATGTGCCCAGAGGCCTTATTGCTAGTGGCTGAGAAGCTAAGAAGGTTTCTGAGGCCATGTCCCAACTTGGTGGGGAAATGTGCTGGAATCCATTAGTCATGTCTGCCATGGGTTTGGAGTCAGAAATGGCAGAATGAGTGCCACCCATCTACCATCCCTGCACCGTAGAAATCCCTTGTTCTAGCTAAACTGACTTCTATAGACAGTTCTGTCCAGGTCATGGTCTTTCACAGAATGCCTACCTCATCCTCTTTGTTTGTTCTAAACCTGCCCAACCTTCAAGGCCAGACTGAGGAGCATCTTTTGCCAGAAGCCTTCCCTCGTGCCCCTAGGCCCTGGGGTCTCTCCTCCCTGAATCTGCACCTGCCTGGCCTCACAACAGTTGTCATAACAACACCTTGCACCACACTGGCTGTGAGCACCTCCACAGCATTCGCCTGGCGGCTGCACGAATGTCATCAGGCACTGGGCTCTTTGGGTTCACCCTCAACCACCATGGGATGTGAGTGCTATTCATCTCTGCTTTTCAGAGAAGACACTAAGGCTCAGAAGAGCTGAGTGACTCACCCAAGGCCACACAGTTAGTAAGGGACAGAGCCCAGGCTCAAGCTGGCTAACGGGCTTCAAGGCCGTGATGCAATCTTTTCACTGTTAGGCCACCTTCGGGGCCCACACGGAAAAAGCATTCCTCACGGGCTGAGATCAGCCTCACACATTTGTGTGGCCCCTGCTGTGGCACAGAGCACAGGGCCTGGCCCACAGCAGGAAATCAGTCGACACTTACTCATCTATTTCTAAACATTTGCAAGAGGCAAAGGGCACAGTGGTTAAGAGCTCCAGCCCTGGAGCCACATTCTAGTTCTGATTCAGACTTTTATAAATCGTGCGACCCGGTGCAAATCACATAACCTCCCAGTGCCTCAGTTTCCTCACAACAGTGTCTACCTCACAGGGCTGTTGTGAGAGTTAATGAGTTCCTGTAAATCGCTTAGAATAATGCCAGCACAGAGGAAATATGTGTTGTCATGCTTGTTGGCTGATAGATTTCTAGTCTGGCTAGGCCTGGACCAAGTGTAAATTATAACTATTTCTCCAGTTATGATGTTGGATCTTTTAGATCCAAATACACCTGCTCTACTTTCTGTGGGCTCCCCCAGTACAATGGAGCTGTAAGACTATCTGGAGTCATAAAGTCCTGGGTTTAAGTCCAGGTTCTGCCTTCTTGGTCCCTCTGGCCCTCAGTTTTATCCTCTGTCAAATGGGTGGAAGGCTCACTGGAAGGCTGAGAGAAGAACAGAGGTGGGACAAAGCAAAGGCTCATTCCCTGCAGCTCCTGGACGCACGCTCCCTCCACCCCACCCTGTTATGTACCCACTCCCCCTCCACCCTTGGCCCCCTTACCTTCCTGTGTCCTGTGAAGAAGACGGAAAGGTGATGCATTGAGCCACCATTGCGGCCCAGTTCCTTCTTGAGGGTGCGGGGCGAAGGCATGGCCCAGGTGGACGCAGTGCCCTCTCCATCTGAGCAGTGCAAGGTAGTGTCGGAGGTGAAGCAGGGCCCGCGGGCCTCCTGCAGCAGGCTGCCCTCGCTGTGCGTCCGGCGCCGCAGCGAGTTCTGCACGCGCAGCGAGAGGCCTCCCTCCGCACCCTGGCCCGTCTCGATCATGCTGCTGCGCTTGGCCTCACCACGCTCTCCATAGTTGTCATCACTTGTGTCCTCATCCTCGTCCTCCTCTCCCTCCTCGCCCTCCTCAGCCTCTTCTGCATCTTCCTCATCGCCCGAGCTGCCCCCCTCCGCCCCTGCCTTCTGACTGTAGGTGCTATCCAGCCGGACCTCGGGGATCACGAATTTTGGCCTGGAGGCCATAGGCGAGTCTCCTGTGGCTGCTGGTGGGTCCCCAGAGCTCGTGGTCTCCTTAGCAAGGGGCTCAGCTGCCAGGGGGTCCTGGCTCGCGGGCAGGTCTTGATGGGGCAAAAGGTCCTGGGCAGGGGGTTCCTGGATGTCAGGGAGGTCTTTGCTGATTAGAGGGTCTTGGCTGGGAGAGGGTTCTTGCCCAGCAGGAAGGTCCTGGCATGGAGAGAAGGCTGGGGCTGTAGGGTGTTCCTGGCATGGTGAGGAGTCCTTGCTTGGCAAGGGTTCCTGGCCCGGAGGGGATTCTTTGCAGGAAGGTGAGTCTTTGCTGGTTGGTGATTCTGGGCCAGCAGAGGGTTCCCGGCTGGAAGAGGAGTCCTCTTTGGGTGGAAGGTCTTGTCCTGGAGGAGGATCCTGGCCACGAGAGGGGTCCTTGCTGGGTGAGGGGTCCTCAGCACCCGGCCCCTTCCTTTCCAAGGGCATCTCCCTCTTCTCATCTGCCTCTGTTTCAAACATCTGTGAAATAAAGAGAAAATGAGGAAGGCTCACAAGTGGAGGCTACTGTGTACAAGCCAATGTCACAGAGATTGAAACAAAATCAAGCAGTGACCCAAACCCCACACTCTACACTGTGAAAGCCGAAGTGCCACATGGAAACCTGACAGTCCCTTTGGCGTAACTGAGTATGGGCTCCCACCCTTATTTCCTTGCTGGAAACTTCTGATCCATCAAAACATGGTTGGTCATTTACGGGAGAAGAGGGAGAGGTTAGTTACCATTATCTGGCTCCTACCATATGCCAGGGGCCATGGCAGAGTAAACCCCTCTTACGTAATCTTCCCAGTGGCCCTCTAAGGGAAATGTCTTGGTCCCTCTGTGAGTAAGTCACTCTGTGAATAAATGAGGAGCCAGACAGCCTTTGCCTTCATGGGCCAGAATCAAACCAAGCCCCAAGGCAGAGCAATCACCAAGTGGGAGAATCCTGGACCCAGCCAAAGGATATCTTCTACCTGAACCAAAGGTTTTAAAAATCCTTAGTGAGTCATTCAAATTAGAACTTGCTCTGAATGTTTAGATCTTTCTGAAACTAATAAACTGGAATAAAACCAGAACTTCAAAATATTTGCTCACACCTGGACTAGACATATGTCACAGACACATGGACCCTCACTGAGGGATCATCCGCCCAGTGCTTTTGAAACTGTGTTTGGAGGAACCTCAGAAGTTCCACATACAAAAAAGGAAGCATTTCCTGCCTCACACACAACCCTCAGAACCCTTGGAGTTTTTGCTGGGTTCCTGCAGATTTCATTTGCAAAGGGAAAAATGGTGCCCTCGATGGAGTGTGAAAAGCAGCTATCTCACAGGAAGACTGGGGCTCAGAGAAAGTCAGGGGTGTCTCAGTGTCATAGCCACACGGGAAAGTCGGTCAGGCCTGGGCTAGGTTGGGTCCCTCATCACAGTTAAGGACTTGGAATGCTGGACCTAGAACTACTCAGAGCCCGGGTTTCGTCTATGAAGAGGCCACAGCACCTAGAACTAATGAAAGAGAAAGATGCCGCACATCCCTGGGAACTATACAGTTACGCACGCACATGCACACGTACGCACGCGCACACATGCAGAGGTGGAAAATTTCAGGGCTAAATACCTCAGCACATATGTTAAGAGGTCTTACTGTAAAGACCACAAATGCCCATTTGATCGATGAGGAAGATGGGCCCAGAGAGCAGCAACTTATGCACCCCTGCACAGCTGCCAGAGACTGAAAGGCTATGCCTGCAGCTGGGAATTCTTTTAAGCCCTGGACCAGCCAGGCCTCACATCTGGGAATAAGTGGCCCAGCCACAGGTCGGGGCAGCTGCAGGGTACTGCACACACGTGTCAGAGGTCACAGTGTTGTCTGGGAGCAGCAGAGCGGATGTGAAAGCCCGGTGTGGGTAAGAGCATCGCCTGGGAGGATGACAGTGAAAGTTTCTGCCCATCCACCACCCTGGGAGGTGGGGTGCAGAGAGAGTTGCTGAGCCAGGAGCGGAAGCCTCAGAGGACTCTAGGACCATCTGGCCAGGGTCTGGTTCCCAGGCACAGCCAAAGACAGGTGCCCACTCACCAGGAGGACTTCCTTCCCTGGAAATCCTGCCTGCAGCTCCGGGATGAAGACAGCTCCACCCAGGAACCCCTTGGACCTCATTGCCTCAGACCCTGGAACTTCAGCGAGCCCAAATCTCCACTGCACAGATGGGGAGGCTGAGGCCCAGAAAGGAGCAGGGGCCAACCTAGAATCACACAACGGGGCCAGGATAAGCCAGTCCCTAAACCCTCTGGGCCTCAGACTCTCCCCCTATGAAATGGGATAAACAATGTACCCAAGTGACACACCAGGAGAGAAGACTATAAAAAGTCCAAAGCTCTGAAATGGGATGATGGTGGTGGTAGTCATGGTGATTAAAACAACGGCCATGAACCTCAAACAGTGACACATCTTTCCCATGGACCCCTGGAAGCAGACGGTCAAACTCCCAGAGTCGAAGCTGGCAATTGTGATGCCGGGAGCCCCAATCCAGGAATCTCATCTGAGAACCTTAGTTTGTTCCCAGGGGGTCAGAGAGATCCTCCACTGCACTGACAGGAAGACAGAGGGCCCAGCCTGGACAGCGACCAAGGCGCCCATAAACCCAAGGCTAAAAACAAACAAACAAACAAAAAACCCAGGGCTAAGCTGGGGTTAAAGCCTGGCCTCTGGCTCCTTCTTCCCAAGCCCACTTTGGATCTCAGTCCCCAGAGCAGCCCAGTCCCCCGTCGTCTCCCACCCACCAGGGAGCCTTCTCCCTCGAGAAAAACAAACTTCAGCAGCCAGCTCCCTGGTGCCCTACACTCTCTCACCTCCCCCCCGCCCCCACCCACCGCCAGACCCCTCCATCTGGAAGGATGGACTAGGGAAGCAGCAATCAGTGCCCTCGGGGCCTGGCACTGGGCCCTGAGAGGGGAGCAGGCAGCACTTCCCCTTTCCTGGGGGGCGGGGGTGGGGGGCTCAGGCCTGTACCAGCAGTGACTGCGCTGAGCCTGCCCCCGCACCTCGCCCCTAGGGAAAGTGCAGCAACGGACCCAAAACCAGAAATGCAAGTCAGCCTGCCTCTGCCAATCCTGCCCCAAACCGAGGCCAAGCCAAACAAAGCCAGGAGGGGAAGTGCCTCTGTCCCCAGAGAGGCTCCGCCCCAGGGACGCTGAGAAACCACCCAGGACCGAGGGCTCTCAGAGCACCCGGCCGTTCCTGCTCAGACTGCCCGAGGTGGACTTGGGTTTTGATTCCAGCGGTGTCATTTCCCAGCCGTGCAAGAAAATGGCCAAGCCTCCCGACTTCTCCGAGCCCTGCCCTGTTTCCTTACCTGGAACAGAGCCATGATATCACACCAGACTCACAGGACTAAGTTAGTGTTCTTCACAGGGCCCAGCCCCAGAGAAGCATCTGATAAAGTGGGAGCTATTATTAGTCTAGGCTTATCTTAGAGATAGGGAAACTGAGGTCCCAGGGGCTAAGGAAATTACCTAAGAAATCCAAGGCTGGTTCAGTATTAGAACTCCTGCCTCGCGGCCAACGGTCTCTCCCCACTTCCTTGGACCCTTACACACAACGGTTTGGGGCCCCAGGGGTCTAGAGGGAGGGGAGCAGGCTGTGAGCACTGCTGGAGGCCCCTCCCCCAGGCCCATCTGCCACAGGGCAGACACTGGCAAACAAGGACCAGAGCTCATCGGTTCCATCCTGTGCTCCTGGACGGGGCTTGTGTGAGCACCTGAGCTGCTGTGGTCAGGCCTGTGTTCCTGGGAAAGCTAGGGCGGCATCGGGTACCTGGGGGGGAAGGGGCCTCTGAAACCTTGGGGGAGAGGGTGGCAAGTAGGAGAATTAGGACAGGAAAAGAAATAAAGATGAGAGCCATAGTACAGAATGGATGCCGGGCGTGGGATCGTCCTGTGAGCGAGGGAATGACACGGGCAGAGCCGTACTACGTGAAGCTGCCCTGGGTGGCGTGAGCAGGTGTGGCGCGAGGATGGGGACATGGCATGCATACACGCAGTCATTCATTCTCCAAGTACTGAGTTAGGCCCTGGGGTGGGGATGGGGACAGCAGAGGACAAGTCAGACACAGTCCCTGCCCTCAGCTGAGCAGAAAAACAGAGGTTAGACAACTGGTCTTAATGAGTGTGGTGAGCACTCTCATGGAGAAAGTGCAGGCAGCTGGGGACGCCCAGTTAGGCAGCTGTTACAGCAGCTTGGAGTGACAAGGATCCAGCACTCCAGCCAAGGCGCCCCAGAGACCAGCCTGCTGGCCCAGGGCCCTGGGTCCGAGCGCTCCATGCAGCTGCCCCTCTTCTGCGGGGAGTGTGTATATCTCTCCCATCCATCACTTCTTTGGCTTGGCTGGACCAGGGCTAATTCTGTGCATGTCTCGCCTGCTAGAAGCACTCAGGAAATGAACCAGGCCCTCTAAATGGAGCCTCTGTTTACGACATAATCAAATCCTCTCCCCAGCGCAATCCAGGGCTCGGAACGGGCTGGGGAAGGGTGACAGGTGTGACATCCAGAGGCCTGCTCACACCAGCTATGTCCCCTGGGCCCTAGACCCCCACCTGCTATTGGGGTTGAGGGTGGTGGCAGGCTGCTGGAAATAACTTGCCCAATGTCACACAACTACTAAGCGTGGAGCCAGGTCAGCTGACCCCAGAGTCAACCTGCAGCTCGCACTCTGAGATGACTCATCACATCTACCACAGATGCTGCGCTCCTCAACTGCCCTCAGAAACCACTTCCTGCACTGGGCTGGGCTGGGCTGGGCTGGGCCGGGCAGGTGGAGGTCAGGGGGTGGGGGGTGAACTGGCGTTTCCCTCCATCTCAGGGTGGCCCTTACAAAGGATTTTCAGAAAGAGCCCTGGACATAATGCCAGAAGACCTGGGCTGGAATCCTGACCCCGTCATTTGCTAGCTGTGTGATCCCAGACTATCACTTCTGGGGACCAAGCCTGAGAAAGGACAGGAAAGTGCTCTGTGAAATGGAAAGTCGTCAGAGAAAGGGAGACAGGCTACTAGAATTCCCACATGGCCATTTGACCTCCAGGCTTGCCTTTTGAGACGGGGTTGCTCCTCCAAGTTTGGCATGCCTCTGGGTCTCTGGCTCGATGCCGGCTTCCAGGAACCCCTGCCCAGCCTCAGTCAGCTCCTCAGGCCTGGCTTCTTGACACCCAGAGGTTGAAGCCACCACCCTGCCACAGGGGCCTCCAGGCTGTCCTCCTTCCCCGCCCCCACTGCAACAAGTTTGGCAAAGTCCAGGAGAACGGAGGCAGCACCTTACAGAGGGGAGAGCTCTGGATACTGTTGCCCACTTCACACTTACTGGCTAGGTGACCTCGGGGGTAACCTCTCTGGGCCCCAGTTTCCTTAGCCGTAACACAGGATGCTGTGCGAGGAGTGATGTACACCCAGAGCTCGGCACCGTGCTGGTACACAAGCACTCCACAGACGGCAGCCGCAACCACCGCAGCACGGCCCGCTTTGACATTTCCTTCCCTGGGTTTCCTCCGACTAGCCGATGACCCCCCCCTTCTCCACTGCATCGCCGGCCTCTCGGCATGTGTCCTGTTCACTGGAAACTGCTCCAGCCCCCTCTCACCTCAGGCCCGCACGCTCCCTCGAGCACTCATCCAACTCCCCAGGCAACAAGCACCATCTGTACCATCTGGTCATGGACAACACCCAGTCCCCGCTGCCAGACCAGACCTGCCCTTTCTCAGAATGTTCTAGGCTCTGTGGAGACAAGAATAAGAAAGACGTGATCCCTGTCCTGATGGAGCTTACAGGCTGGAGAGGAAGGCCTGGTATGAACCAAGTCATCACCCACAGAAACAGTTTGAAAAACACTGATCCATAGTGAAGGAAAACTGTAAGGTCCCATGAGAGAATAAAGGGGCGTGTGGGAAGGGCCACCCTGTGGAAGGACACTGAGGCTAAAATCTGCTCAGTGGGCAGGGACAAGCTCATGAGGGAGCAAACAGCACAGGCAAAGGTCCCGAGCCAGGAAGGCGAGCACCCTGGGGGACAGAGAGGACACCCGTGTGGCTGGAGCCCAGGCACAGACATGGATACCTCCTTCCAGATATCCCACCAGTGCTCCCAAGTCAGTGGACCCCAAACTGAACTCCTGACCTTCCCCCAAGTCCATTCCTCCTCTCAGAGTCTCTGTATCAATGATGCCACCACCCGCCCGAACCAGAGACCTGGGTATCGTTCTCTCTTCACTGCCACCCCACGGCCAATCACCAAATCCTCCTTGATGGTCTCTCGTAAAATCTAAAGAATCTTTCCACTGGGGGAGGTTATGTGTGCGCAGGGACAGGAAGTATTGGGAACTCTCTGTACTTTCCTCTCAGTTCCTAAAACTATTCTGAAAAATAAAGTTGATTAAAAAGAAAGAAAAGAATCCACTCTCACCGTTTCCACGTACCACCACCTGCCTCAAGACCATGACATCTAGCACTGGGATCGATGCTGACCTCCCAGCCGTGGTCCACGCCCCTCTGCTGCTTCTCTGTGCCCTGTCAGAGGAGTCTTCTAAATGCAAATCTGACCCTGTCACTCCTCGGCTTAAAACCTTGACGTGGCTCCCCACTGCCCTCCAGATAAAGCCCAAATCCTGTAGCCCTGGAAGACGCTGGGCTTTGTCTCTCCCTCTAGCCTCACCTCTCCCCACTCCCCATTTTACGGGTTGAGGATGCATGAGTGAAGAATGGATGGACGAATGAATGGGCAATCCAATAAACTTCACAGACCATCTAGATTCTTATTACTCAAAGTGGGATGTGTGAAGCAGCAGCAGCAGTCCTATGAAATACAGAATCTCAGGCCTCAGTCCACACTTACTGGATCAGAACCCACATTTAACCAAGATCCCAGGTGATTCATTTGCATATTCAAGTTTGCAAAGTACTGATCCAGACTATCGGTTCTCAACAGAGAGATATACTTTAGAATCACCTGTGGAACATTTAAAAAATATCTATATCTGGGCCCAGCGCCAGACCTACTGGATAAGAGTCCCCAAAAGTAGGGCCCAGGCATCTTGACCTTTTTTTGACTCCCCAGAAAATTCTGGGAGCTGCCTCCATTAACAGACAAGGTGACTAAAGCCCAGGGAAGGGAGGCAATATGCCCAAGGTCACACAACAGAATCAGGACTAGAATCCAGACCAGAACCTAGTTTGGTACCAGTTCCAATACACGGCACTTCCTCTGTAATGGAGCCCATGTGGAAGAGGCAGGACCTCGGCAGTCCCTGGTCCAGGCTGGGCGGCTGACAAGCCTGCTAGAGTCAGCTACCCGTTCACGTTCCCTATGAAGAGAGGCCCAACTGCAGGAGGAGAGAGTGGAAGGAGGAGGGATTTGACTGCAGACTGAAAATTCTCTGTCCCTGAAGAACCACACAACTCACTGATCTGTCAGGGGCTCAGGAAGGCAGGCGACACACCAGAGCAGGGAGCACACCCATTGTACTGAAAGCAGTACCGAGGCACAGAGGAGAAGCAGCTCACCAACATGCAGGGAAGAGGAAGCCCTGAGGAGTGAGAAGAGAGGGACCCCTCTTAGAAACCTTCCCTGCTCTTGGCAATGTCACCTGGCTAAGTCAGAAGAACATGCCCTCAGGCCTGGCCTTTGGAGCCTGCTGAGATGCCCACCACCCTCCTGGATGACCAGCTTCTCACCAGGCAGGGGAAGCAGCTTCCAAGGTCTGGGTTTCCAGTACTGTGCCCCCCCCCGTCACCACCTCGCCAAGCCCCTTCTCTTCTCGGGTCTTCCGTGTGCGTGGGGGGCCTGGACTCGCAGTCTCTGCCCCCAACACCACCGCCCCAAAGACCCCTTCTACACCTCCGGCCTTATGCTCATCTGAAAGCCACACGAGTGGAGAAAAGAAGTTTCCCCAGTCTCTTCCTGTCCCTGTGGTGACTGATGCCTCCGTCAGAAAGCGAGCGCGGCCCCATGGGCCTCTCCTACCCCACCCTGGGGCTCTCTGCTCAAGATCCAGTTCTCCTGTGAGTTCCACCACCACTCCCTTCCCACCTGGCACCCTCTTTCTCTCCCTGATCCAGATGTGTGCACGTGCATTGTCTCATTTCCTTATTATCTCAACCTTCTGAAGTCCACTTCCTGCCCATCTCCTGCAGCCCAGTTAAATGCTCCCTGGGATACCCTGCCTAGGGGGCCCTCTGCTCTCCTGCCAATGCCTGGCCTGCACTGCTGTCATGGCCCCAGTCGGGTTCTGCTCTGGTTCATTAGGATTGCGTCCCTGGTTTACTCACCCCCACCCCGACCCCCAGAGACACTCAGCAAATACCTACAGAGCCCCAGTCCTGTGCCAGGGCCTGTGTGGGGCACCAGAGACAAACGGTGGCAAGACACACGTCTTTCCCCGAAGGCACTGGGTCTCTGGGTGAGAGAACCAGGTAAGGGGCCCGTGTCAATCTCCCACCGACTCACCACCACCCCAAGGGGCTATGGAAGCACAGAGACAGCAGGAAAGGCTGGGATGGCTCTTGGAGGAGGTTGGGAAAGGGATGGGAGAGGGTATCCAGGCCAAAGCCAGAGACAGCATGGAATATTTGAGGAAGTGCAGGTGGTTCCGTGGAGCAGAAGCATGGCTATGTTAAGGAATTCGAACTTTACCCTGAAAGCGAAGTTTACTTAGTGCTGTAAAGATAAGGAAGGTGGAGCTAGAGACGGTGGAAACAGAAAACAGTGAAAAAGATGGGTGGAGAGGGGAAGAGAGAAAGCATTAATTGAGCATCTACTAGACAGTAGGCACTGCAACAGTTGCTTTACCTACACTTTCTCATGTCTAGCAACATTATGAGGTCAGTAACAAAACTGGCCCCATTTTACAAATAAGGAATCTGGGACTCAGAAAAGTTAAGTAAGTTACACAACTTCAAAAACTGAGTAAGTAGAGGACTCAGAATGTAAACATGGTCTGCTGGCCCTAAAGCCCTGCTCCTTCTCCTGCCCCATGATCTTCTTTCCTGCCCCCTTCACTGCCCTTCCTCTCTCCCTCCCTCTCTGTCTTCAAAAGACCTTACCAAGCTCCCACCAGGGCCTAGGCACTGTGCTAGGCAGTGGTGAGCAATAGCGGATGCAGGGTCCCTGCTCTTACCCCAGATTAGTGGCGATTGAGGGGCAGGTGTCTGACTCGCCGGGTGAGGGCAGGACTGCTATGGAATTACATACACCTGGTGACCCTCCCAAACCACCTCCCACCCGGGGACCCCTTCATGGGCGGGAGAGTCAGAAGCGTGTGGTTTCTCTACGATGTTCTACACTAGGCTGCTCAAACAAAAAGGCTCTGCCAAGCTAGGAGGACCTCAGGGAAGGGCACACGTAGCACTGTGATCAGGAGACCGGGATTGGGAATCAGGCAGGCCTGCGTTGAATCCCACTTCCTCGCCGTGTGGCTGAGTCAGCGATGCCTCCCTTGCAGGGATGCTGTGACAGGGGGCAGGAGGCAGGACCTGGGGCACAGCAGTGCTCAGCCCATGGCCATGACCTTCCTCTCGACTCTCCGTCACGTCAGGCACCGGAGACCAAGGCCAAAATCTCAGGCTTAATTGCAAGCAACAGCTCGGATAACGGGGAGCACTTGCAGAGCCAGGGGTGGAGGAGGGAAGCCTACTGCTGGTGAAGAACAGGGGTCTGGAGACATACAAATCCAGGTTCAAATCCTGGCCCTGCCACCGCCTAGCTCGGTGCCCTTGAGTAAGCGGCTTAACCTCTTCAAGGCTCAATTTTCTTATCTGTGAAATGGCGACAGAAGTAGCAAGTACCCAGACCACGATACTGTTGGGAGACCACCCAGATAGGGGGGCCTGGCACGTAGTGGGTACTCAATAAATATTTGCAATTCCTGGAATCATCATCATCATCACCAGTCCCTTCCCCTGCATCCACTCCAGGAGAAGGCACTTGACATATTCGGACCACAGCCCAGGGTGGGGGCACTATTATTATCTGTACATTGCAGGGGAGAAAACTGAGGCCCATCCCAAAGGCCCTGGAGGCTGGTGGGTGGCCAAGCTGGGTAAGTATGGCTCACTGCGTGGCTCCGGGCCAAGCGACTCCCCTCTCTAGGCCGCTCTCTCCTGGAGGAGGTCTGTCCAGCTCTGAATCTCAGCCAGCCTGGAAGGGTCTGTTCTCAGGGCCCAAGGTGAGGCCGGGATCCTTGTGGGTGCATCAAGGGCGGGAGAAGCAGAAAGCACCCCCTTTCCAGAGATCCACCGCCCCCCCCCACCCCAACCTTGTCCGTCTGCTCCAGTTCCTAAACTATTCCTCCTTCAGGGCCTGCAGTGCTGGCGGCACTGGGTGGCGGCTGGGGTGGGAGTGGCGGGAAGCTTTTCCACTCAAGGACACTGCAATGTATATCTGGCCACTGGACTCAGCCGCAAACCTGCAGCCAAAGGCCACCCTCCAAGGCCCCAGGCACACTGCTACCTCTGCCACTGCCTCCCTGAAGAAGACATGCTCTGTCTCTGCTGAGGGGGATGTCAAGGCTGGGTTTGTCTGGGTTGACAGCAGGCTCCAAACTCATCCTCCTGTCACGGGACCGTCTCTCATCTCTCTTATACGAACCTGACTATACTCCCCTCCAGCTTAAATCCACCGCAACCCTCTGGTGTCCCAGCTCCTTCCCCTGTGTGTCCTGTCCCTGCCAACCGGCCTTTCCACCACACCACTTCTCCCCTCTTCCCTCCAGCCAGGCTGAACTGTTGGTAGTTCCCCAAGCACACTCTCCTCTCAGGCACCTCTAAATCTGTGCTCACTGTACTTCCTCCCAGAACCCTCTCCCCTCCTCTGTCCACCTGGTGAACTCCTACACATCCTTCAAAACTCAGCTCACCCTATTGCCCCTTGATTTCTGACAAAGGTGATAGGGACCGACAGTGAGAAAGGATGATCTTTTGAATAAATTGGATATCCACCCAGAGGAAATGAGTCTTGACCTCTACGTCCATCCTACGTAAGAATCTATTTCAGGTGGATTTCAGAGCTAAATATGAAACATAAAACAATAAAACATCCAGAAGACAACACAACAGAATATCTACAACCTTGTAATAGGCAAAGAAACAGGATTCAATTAGCATTCTCCACAGAGACAAAGAGTGACAAGTTGGGCTGCGTTAAAATGAAGAACTTCTATTCTTCAGAAAAGAGTGAAAAGGCAAGCCACTGAGTGGGAGGACATATTTGCAACGTGCATATCCAACAACGAACACATATCCAGAATATTTTTTAAGCTCCCTCAAATCAATAAGAGGATCCAATAGAAAACTGGAGAAAAGGCTTGAACAGGCACTTCACAAAGAGATGATCCAAAGGGCCAGTCAACATACGAAAAGGTGCTAAACCTCATTAGTCATCAAGGAAATGCAAATTAAACCCACAATCAGATATCACAATAGCTAATGCCAGTTCTGTTGGTGAGGACTTGAAGCAACAGGTGCTCTCCTATGCTGCCTGAAAAGGGTGTGTTGGTGTCACGCTTGAGAAAATCATACAGTGGCCTCAGCATGGGAGAAAATATTTGCAAATGAAGCAACTGACAAAGGATTAATCTCCAAAACATACAAGCAACTCATGCAGCTCAATATCAAACAACCCAATCCAAAAATGGGCAGAAGACCTAAATAGACATTTCTCCAAAGAAGATATACAGATTGCCAACAAACACATGAAAGGATGCTCAACATCATTAATCATTAGAGAAATGCAAATCAAAACTACAATGAGGTTATCATCTCACACCGGTCAGAATGGCCATCATCAAAAAATCTAGAAACAATAAATGCTGGAGAGGGTGTGGAGAAAAGGGAACACTCTAGCACTGTGGGTGGGAATGTAAACTGATACAGCCACTGTGGAGAACAGTGTGGAGGTTCCTTAAAAAACTAAAAATAGAACTACCATATGACCCAGCAATCCCACTCCTGGGCATATACCCTGAGAAAGCCATAATTCAAGAAGAGTCATGTACCACAATGTTCACTGCAGCTCTATTTACAATAGCCAGGGCATGGAAGCAACCTAAGTGACCATCGACAGATGAATGGATAAAGAAGATGTGGCACATATATACAATGGAATATTACTCAGTCATAAAAGGGAACAAAACTGAGTTATTTGTAGTGAGGTGGATGGACCTAGAGACTGTCATACAGAGTGAAGTAAGTCAGAAAGAGAAAAACAAATACCATATGCTAACACATACATATGGAATCTAAGAAAGAAAGAAAAAAAGGTCATGAAGAACCTAGGGGCAAGATGGGAATAAAGATGCAGACCTACTAGAGAATGGACTTGAGGATATGGGGAGGGGGAAGGGTAAGCTGGGACAAAGTGAGAGAGTGGCATGGACATATATACACTACCAAATGTAAAATAGATAGCTAGTGGGAAGCAATCGCATAGCACAGGGAGATCAGCTCGGTGCTCTGTGACCACCTAGAGGGGTGGGATAGGGAGGATGGGAGGGAGGGAGATGCAAGAGGGAAGAGATATGGAGACATGTGGGTATGTATAACTGATTCACTGCTATGAAACAGAAACTAACACACCATTGTGAAGCAATTATACTCCAATAAAGATGTTAAAAAAAAGAAAATTATACAGTGGAATCTACTAAAGCTAATTATATACAACTTTATGACTGAGCAATTATAAACCTTAGGTATTTACCCAACAGAAAAGTATATTACGGTGCATCAAAAGACATGTATGAGAATATTCATAGTAGTGCTATTCATGATAACCTCCAACTGGCAACAACCCAAATGTCCATCAATGATAGGATGGATAAATTGGGGCACCTATATCCACACAGTGAAATACCACACACAGTGGGGGTGAACGGAATAAAACTGAGTACAATAATACTGAAGGATTCACCATCAAAATGCTGATCCAAAGAAGTCAACATAAAAGAATACATACTCAATGATTCCACGTATACAAAATTCAAAAACAGGCAACACTACTCAGTGAGAGAAGGCAAGAAAAGGGTTACCCTTTGAGGTGGCAGTGACGGGGCGGGGCGCGGCCAGGGGCGGGGTAGGTTCCCAGGGTACTAGAATGTTCTGTTTCTTGACCTGGAGAGTTTATTCACTTTGTGAAAATTCATCGGCTACATACTTCTACCCTTGCTGTCTTTTACATTTCAATATAAAAGTTTATTTCAGAAGCAATTAAAAGCCCTCATCCTAGGGCCTGATAGCACATTCCAGCTGATTCCTCCCTCCCAGCCCCAAAGCTGCTGTGTCACCTCCCATTCAGCAAATGCTCGCTCAGCGTCAGACTCCATGCCGAACACCTCGCTTCACCCACATCATCTCATTCAATAACAGCCACCAGTAAGGGAAGGTGCCAGGGGTGCCCCCGCTGTCCCCATGCCTCAGTGTCAGCACGCACGCAGCCCTCTGCGTACACACCTCATCTCATTACCCCAGTGAGGTTGGGCCCTTGCTTGAGGAAATGCAGGCACCGGGAGTTTCTGTGTCTTACCCAAGGGCACCCAACTGTAGAGAGGGAGAGCCTGCCCTCAAGTCCAGAGCCCACGCACCTGCATACAACATTATTCGGCCACCACTGCGATAAGCCGCAGCATGTGGATGGACACACGTAGGCAATCTCTATGGTCAGGCAGGAATCATGTCTACACCCTAGAGGGGTGGGCAGACTGGGATGGAGATCTCCTCCTTCGATGGACAAGCATCTGTGCATCCGGATTCAGTCTCACCTCCTGCAGGGTCTCCCGGGCTGGGTTGGAAGCTTCCCCAGGGTTCCCTCTCCACGAGTCTCCCTGCCAAAGCTGTCTTGTTACCATCCATTACATGCTCATCCCTGGCACTAGATTAAAGATCGGACCTATACCTCCAGTACCTGGCCAGTGCACCGTACATAGTGGGTGTTAGACACATGTGGAGGGAAGGGAGGGAGACAGGCAGAGAAAGCACTTACAGAGCCGCTGTTTGAATCAACTGGGAACTTCATTAATTGACGTGTGAGCAGTGAAGGTTTCGGAGCTCTGCGCGGACACAGTTACAACCCTTGACTAGAGGAGTGGGACAGGCACGCCACCTTCCATTCCAGGGTTCTCCCCGTGGCTGCCTCCAGCCTTTTTTCAAGGTTGTGGCCAGCCATTTGGCTCCCAGAGGCTCTGCCCAGCTCTTCCTCTGCCTTTCCCCATGCCTCCCACCCTCTGCCAGCCTGCCCCGAGTGTCTGAGTTCTGCTATCAGCCCGAGGTTAACCCCACCAAGAGATAACCAAGGACACCACAGAGAGCCCTGGCTACGTAGGGGAGAGCGTGCCCAGTTCCAAATAACTTTCTGCACTCCCCACCTTTCTAAGTTGGGAGCCGCTGACAGTTTTCCGGCAGCAGCCTGAGCCCCAGTGCCAGGTGCGGGCAGGCCAGCCCGTGGCAGAGGGAGAGGGGAGAAGCCCAGGGCCATCTGGAGCAGAGGGCACACCTGGCAACTCTCCACACGTCTGGAGTGATGACCTTGGCCCACTGCCAGAGGAAGACGGTCTCCTGGGACCCCTTCTCCTCTCCTCCGTGCCTGGAAGCTCCAATCTCTCAAGCGGCTCGTGGCCCCAGCACCCCTTTCCCAATCCTGCCCCCACCCAGCTGGTTGTTCAGGCAAAGGTGGCGACTCCCGGGCGCCGAGGCTGGCTGGCCTGCCGTGAGTGGCTCCAGCCTCTCCAGGCTGAGCCATAAGCAGCCTCTTTATCCCTCGGAGGAATGACGGTTTTCCCTGAGCAATGACATCTTGGAAACGGCCTGGCTCCACAAACAACAAACCTCCCAGCCTTGGTCCAGGCTCCAGCTTGCAAGAGAAGGCTTCTGACCAGAAGGGCCTGAGGAACAGGTAGGGGGCCACTTCCCTGAGAAGCCGGACACTGGCCTTGACCAATGACTCTCGGAACCCAGGAAGAGGAGAGGGTCTGCAGAGAACGGAAGATTCTCTGGATGCCTGGAAGGGGCCAGGCAATACCTGGTCCAGTCCCTGGTTGCTCCAAAGGGGAAACTGAGCCAGAGAAAAAAAGCAGATTTGCCTGAGATCATCCAGTGAGCAGGGACCAGACTGTGCCTCAGTCTCCAGCCTGTTGGCCAGGCCAGGGCTTTCTTTACTTGCACACGCTGCTTTTTCAGAGGAGAGCCGGGCTCTCGCTAGTAAATGCAACGGTCCTGGGAAGGAATGTGTCACTAAGGGAGTCCCCAAAAAGGGAGCATCAAGGTGAAAGCCAAGGACTCTGAGTCATCCAGCTGGTGTGACGGAGAGAGAGAAACCTGGGTGGGGGACCCGGAGGCCTGGGTTCTTGTCCCTGCTGTGCTGCTGAGTCGCACATAACCTCAGGCAAATCCTTCCTTTCCTGCCTCAGTCCCGTATCTGTCCAGAAGGCAAACAGACTCAGCTATTCTAGGGCCTTGGGAGACTGAACAGGAAGGGGCTCTCAGCGTTCCTAGGAACCCAGCGGGGTGTGGGCATTGCCTCCTCAGCTGCGCCTCTTCTGGGGGAGCCAGGCAGACCACTGGCTGAGAACCGCACGCTCCCCCAACCCTGCAATCCACCACCCTGGTTGGCACCATCCCAACAGGGCCCAATCTGAGCTCCAAGCTGCTGCAGTCTGTGCAGAGGACCAGGAGCACTGCGTTCAAACTAGCTGGGGCTGCCCCTCCCACCCTCTGTGGCCCAGGCCACGGGGTGGACACCACACCACCCAGCCCAGCACGATCCCAGCCCAGCTTTCCCTGTGGCCTCCGCCAGGCTGAAGCCAAGGTTCTCCCTGCCTTGTCTCCTATCAAAAATCCCATCCCCCAAACCCTTGGCTCTGTGGAAGCAACCCTGCCGTGCAGAAACTAGGGCCCTTCCAAAGGGACTCCTCGCCAGGCCTCAAGCTGGTAGTGCCCACTGTCTGCCAGGTAGAGCTAGGAGATGGGTAGAAAGAGCTGACTTGGACGTCAGAGCTTGTCCTCAAGGAAACCCATCTGAGCCCTTTCCTATCATGCCCCAGGTCCCAGGCTGGGCCCTTGGGACCAAGGGATGAGTAAGGCTCAAATCCTACATGAATAAGACATGAAGCAACCACAGTGGGTACCACCACCAAGGGACAGACAGATTCCAGCTGCAGTATTTGCTCTAGTCATGGAAGTCTGGGTAGGATTAAGACCTGGAGAGAAGAGAAGAGATGGGCTTTCCAGGCAGCGGGAACAGCACGTGCAAAGGCAAGAAGGCTAGGGGCTGGGGTGGTTTCACTGATACCAGATCCTTATAATCAGAAGTCCCATCGACGATCTCTGGTTCAAAGAGACTCCCCAACAGGGGGTCAGTCACCTCAGCTGCCTCCATCTTCACCATCCCCCCACTGCAGGAGATGCCAGCCCGGGCCTGGAGCAGGCCCTGCTGCGGAACTTCGCTCCCCGAAGGGCCCGCCCTGGGCTAAGCCTTGCCACGTGCTAGGGCTGGCGAAGAGGGGAGGTGCCCCTTGGCTGGGCGTGGAGGACTCAAGTGGCCCTGGTGGAAACTTTGACTATGGCCACAGTGCCCTGGCTGGGATGCCGCGGGCCCTGGCGGGTCAGACAATGCAGCTCCTTCCTTCCAGGAGATACACGCACTCCAGCCACCTGGAGAGGGGAGCCAGACAGCCCCCAGCCATGAGGCCTGAGGGCAGCGAGATGCCGCAGGTTTTTGGTGAGAGGCCCAGTGGCCCTGTACTTAGCCAGGCATCTCAAGCCAGGAACGCCACATTCAGAGCTGAGCTCAGGGTAACGGCACCCACATATCCTGTCCTCACTGTTCCAGGAGACAGACGTCCTCCATCCTGGTCCTGGCCAGAGACCTGCTGTGTGAACTTGGGCACAGCCCCTCCCCTCTCTGGACCTGGGCTTTCCTCAGCCCTGAGGTCCCAGGGCATGAGGGTTCTTCTTGGACACCCCAGGACAAGCATAGAGATGTGAGGCCTCCAAGTTGATAAAAGAATTGGCCTCTGTCTGCTTACAGCGGCTTGCTCTGTGGGGTGAGCAGGTCCCTAACAATTCTCCCCTTCCTTACGGGTCTCAGCAGGAGCCAAAGGGGCAGGTGCAAGACCTTTCCCAAGAGGCTCAGGAGGCACAGCATCTCTGCTTGTACTTCCAGTGAACACAACAGCCAAAGCCGCAAGGATCAGATGCAACCCCACTCCAAGTCCAGCCCCTGAGACCACCTCCTTCCCCTCATGGAACTAGGCAAGAACAGCCATCCTGGTGCCTCGTGTGTGGTCAGCATCCCTGACAAGATCGCCAGCACCGCTGGCTGAGCGCTCCCTCCCTATGCAGTGGCCGGACTTCTGCTCACCAAACATTCATTTCCCTCAGAAAGAAAAGCCAGCTGACCAGCCTTGAAGTGGGAGCAGCACACAGCGGAAGCATGCCCCTAGCCCTGCAGGCTCCCACCCACCCACAGAGACAGACAGACAGACAAGCGCGCGCGCACACACACACACACACACACACACACACACACACACACACAGCTATCTCAGAGCAGAACACACATGGTTTGGTTGCAACATGCCTACCAATGGCTGCCCTGGGGAAGAAACAATAGAAACAGGGGCACGGGGTGCCCTGGACAAGAGCCCCCCGCCCGCCATACACACACCCTGGCACCGAGGCACCTACCCAGCACACTCCGGCAGGGACCCGGGGACTCCTGGATGCCGCTGCTGCCAGCCCGCCCGCCCGCGCGGGTCTCCGCCCAGCTCCGCCCGGCGGCCGGCGGGCGGGCGGACGGGCGGGCAGCTGTGGCAGCTCCTGGTGGCGCGTCAAGCGGCTGCCTTCCGCAGACAGAGCTCCTTTGTGTCAGTAGGGCTATTCATGGACTTACCCAAGGTCCCCAGGGGCGCGATACCTGCCGGGAAAAGCTGAACCAAATGACCAGGTTCCCCTCCCACATCTAGGTGGCTTTTTCAAACCCTTGCATCACTCGTCCCGCCTCCTCTTCCTCTTCCTCCAGCGCGCTTCCCAAACACACACCCTGTCCAGCCCGCTGCCGCCACTCTGGAGAGAGGTTGGACTTCTTTCTTCCATCAAATAGAAAACTCTGTAATTTCCCAAGACACTTTCATCTGAAAAGGAGCCCGGGATGTCTCGAGGAAGAATCCTCGGCCACCCCGTCCTTCAGCCTGCGAGGGGCCCGGACGGCTCCTGGGTTACAGGCTCATACACGCCAGCCCTGGCTCCCCTGCCATCAGTCCCCAGGCCTGGGGCTGGCCCCCCCGGAGTGCCGCTCTGGAGGGAGAGGCATCAATGGCTCACAGCAGCATTCCCTGGCACTGGGATTCCCAGCCGGCTGTTCCACACACACATCCCAAGGGCTCCCCCAGCTGGGGCAGCGCGACCCCACTGGCCGCAGCTCTGGCTCTCCGGCAGGACCAGGACGGAGCCAATCATGGAAACCTCCCAGCGCCCTCCCACCCCCACATTGCTCTCGTCCCAGTGGGCGGCTGCAATTTAACCCAGGGTCCTGCAACCAACCGGCACTGACTCCAAGAATGCCACCACCCCCGGGGGCCGGAGGACCGGCTGCTTCAGTCATCTCCCAGCAGCACCATCAGAGCAGCCCAACACACGTTTTTGTTTAGCACTTTTGTGTGCCAAATCCGGGCAAGCAGAGATGGACACAGAGCTTGGGGCTTCCTCCCCCCGGGACGGTGGCTGCGAGGAGCATGTTACAACAGCCCAAGAGTCAGGATCACAAGTGAAGGAGAGGTCCCTAACAGAGGGACCGCGGGGGGCAGAGGAGGAGCACTGGACTGGGAGGCAAGGGTCCCCAGCTCAGGCCCCAGCTCCAGCCCTGGTTGACTGGGTGCGCTGAGCAAGTCCCTGCCCATCTCTGAGCCTGGATTTCCTCATCTGTAAAATGGGGCTGACAACCCTTGACCTACCCACCTGAGGGGTTAACAGAGGATTCAGTGATCCCGGGCCAGGCACTATTTTGAGAGTTTGGCCTTCGTTAATTCATTTAATCCTCATCGGCACCTTGGGAGGCAGGTACTAGTATTACCCTATTTGCAGATGAAGAATCCAGCGTAGGGAATGGTAGTGGAAGCTGCCCACAGCTTGCTGTTTGAAGACCAGTAGGATTGGAAGACCGGTAGGTCCAGCTCCAGGGTGCCCACTCGAAACCACTGTGCAACCCCACAGGAAGCTGTCTTGCCAGCGCAAAGCTGTTTGATGCTGAGGCTACGGCTGCTGCCGTTGGTTGTCTGATTTCAACAAACACACCCTGGGCTGCGCCTGGGGCTCAGGTCAGGGGTGTCTGTCCCATAGCCAGTTCCAGCCTGAACATGCTTACCACCCAAGTGGCAGGCAACCTGGATGTCAGCCCAGAAAAAAATGGGGCAGGAGGAGCCCCTATCCTCCTTTCCCACCTCACCCTGCCTCGGCCACCCTAGGCTGAAGTGCTGTCCCTCTGCCTCTTAGTCTCCCTGTACTAGTCTCAGAGTCTCTGAATGTCTACCTCTGCCTGCCTCCTTGACCCTGTCTCTGACTCTCTATTCCTGTCTCTCTCACACATACCAGCATGTTCACGCATGCTGACATAAGAAAACATCCTTTATTAGGGTCAACTCGGAACAGCCCTCATCTGAGCTGGGCACTTACTACTCCAATCAACACTTTGCCTTGTCCCTGGGGGCAGAGCCAAGGCAGTCCTTGCAGGGCCCAAGAACCCTCCAGATTGGAAGGCTCTCATCCTGCAGGTTCCTGGGAAACAGGGCCCATTCTTGTCCTGGGAAACTAAGGAGGTGAGTCTCAGGAGACGGCCAGTTCCAATGGGAGGCTGATGGTTCCCAGGGTGGAATTTCTGGTGCTTAGGAGAAGATTCCTTAGGGTGGAGAGCCTGAATATAAGGTTCCTTGAGATGAGAGAAGTCCTTGAGTTCAGCTGAGTGTTCACCTCTCAATCAACAAACAGTTTCGGAGCACCAACTACGTGCCAGGTTCTGTGCTGGGCCCTGGGGATGCGGTGGAGAACAGGCAGAAAGGGGCCCTGCACTCGCCAAGCCGACAGCTTAGTGATGGAGACAGACATCAGGCTCACAGTCAGACTAGCCAGCCCATCATTAGACACTGTGCCAGAGCAGCCCTGCCAACCCAGGGCACTGAGTCCAGAACAGATCCAGAATGCATTCATCAACACTCTGGACCACAAGGACAATGAGGAAAGGGCACAGCAGTGCAGTGTCCCGAGGCCCAGGAGCAGGCCAGGCCAGGCTAGGAGAGCATCTAGGGCCTGGGGAGCCCAGGCGGCCACTGCCCACTGCCTCTCCATAGCTCCAGACACAAATCAACAAAGCATGTGGACCCTCCCAGTGTACAGCCTGGGGCAGGACAGGAGAGTCACTGTTATTCAGGCTATCTAGGGCCGAAAGGGCCCTTGGAGATCTTTTACTCTATAAATATTCCCTATTTATAGCCAGAGAAACTGAGGCCCAGAGAGGGTTAGTGACTTTCCCAAGGAAACAGAGCAACTGAGAGGCAGGGCTGGGACCAGAGCTTGCTAACTGCCAGTCCAGTGCTCCTCCTGTTGCACCCCAATGCTTCTCAGACCTACGTAAATGATGGTGCTATTCAGTACAGGAGGACTTGGGATCTAGGGAACAGCGAGATCCAGGTGGCCCACAGGCCACAGGATCAGCACCTGGGCCCTCAGAGCCTGGGCCCCATTTATTGATCTCCATATTTTATTTAACAAACACTTATTTGACAGTACGTGTCAGCACTGTTCAGAGCACTTCTCAATTACTGACTCATGAAATCTTCATAACCTTATCAGATATGATGTCTACTGTCCCCATTTTACAGATAGTTAAACAGAGCCGGAGAGATAATGAAACCTGCTCAAGGTCACCAGTAAGTGCACAGCTACAGATCAAACCCAATCCACTATCCGCTGTGCCCTGCACCACTGCACAGGGCGGCCATGGGACAGAGCCCTCCAGCTACATACTGAGAAGCCAGTTGGCTATGCAGCCCAGCCGTGCAGGCAAACGTCTCACTGTTCAGGCAAGCTGGCAGCAGCTTCCAGAGCTAGGACCAGGGAGGGTTAGCAGGGAGCCAGTGTATGCGCACCTCCCATTTTAAGAGAAGCAGCACCCCCAGGCAGAGCCCAAGGCTCCAGGGAGATGCAGCAGCAGCAAGATACAGCCCAGACACCCCGGACAGGCCGTTCCCTGCAGCTGCACCGCAGCAAGGCTCCATCTGTCTTCCCTCACTGCCTCCACTGTGTTAAGCCTGGTCCGCTCGGAATTGCGTTCGCAAGACCCCATCATGAACCCTGCACAGATGGAAACCCACCCACCTTCCTTCCCCGTGCAGACTCCACCTGCGGGAGACTGAGCCTTGGCAATACCCTCCTCAAAAAAAGGAGGGTACCTGCCAAAAGCTATTTAATGAGCTTCCCTGTCCCGGCTTCTGATCCAAAGTCCACTGGGATTTTATTCCAGGGTAGGGAGGAGAGTTATGCCACTATGGCAGAAACTGGGCACAAAGCCAGGGAGGTGTGGTCCCAGGAATTCCAGAGCTTATGACAGACTAAGACCACCCCCAGCCCCCACCAGCAGCTGCTCAGGCTATCACTGCCTTGGACAATGAAAGGGCCAGGCCTGTGCTTGGGTGATGGGGGTAATGAAAGCCAGGGCCGGGACACACTGGCCCCGACTTCTACAGAGCCCTGCCCCTGCCCCACCCTGTTGCAGAAGAGGGCAAAGGCCCTGGCCGGCCCAGGGGGACTGTGGAAGTATCTGCATATGCCCCTCCAGCCCAACCTTTGAATCTGCTAACCCACTTAGGAAGTTCTGGGCCTAAGACTCATTGGGTCTTACAGCCTTGGTTTTGGGGTCTATAGTCTCCATGCAGAAATGCCATCCCCACAGAAGAGCAGGCCAAGAAACATTTATTGGTTATTTTGATAACTACTGAATCCCTATTATGTGCCGGAGCCTGTGCTCGGAACTGTGGACACAGGCAGGGAAGCAGCCTGCTCCTGGGATCTGACTTGGAGGGTGGGCACAGCTGACTCTGTGCTGATATTTAATCAGGAACTGTCCTGCCACGTTCTGGCCTCTACGACCCTAACAGCAGGGCAAGGGACACAGTCTCCCACCGCTTGCTAAGGGCATGCTCCTGGCTCTTCCTGGGGGCACTTGCCTTGTTCTCGGGGGCACGTGCTGCAAGTGGAGTGCAGGTGAGTAGGACAGAGCAGGCATCCATCCTCAGGTTCAAACCCAGGGAGAGTTTTGGCCTGTAGTCTGCAGAACCCAGGGCAGGTCCCTTCCCCCTTACTGGTCTCAGTCTTCCATCCCTAAAATGAGGCCAGAGATGGGTGTCCAGTAGCGCCCCAGTTTCACTCCTCCCCTTCAAGAGTCAGTCCCAGGCCCCACAGGGTCCTCTCACTAAAGGATTAGGTTCTGTCAGTGGTATTTAGAAAGAGCACAGACTTTGCAGCCTAAAAAAATCTGAGCGTGAGTCATCTTCGGCAAGTCGCTTTAATGTCTCTGAGTCTCGGTTTCCACATCTGTAAAATAGGGCTATTACCATCTGCCTCAATGGGCCCTGCGGAAGACTAAATGAGATAGTGCATGCATATGGAGGGCCTGTTGCTGTGTTGTCATTGTTGCTGCTATCATCTGTCAAAGGACAGAATTGACCTTGAGTGGGTTGGTGAAAAGAGTAGTGTTAGGACTTTCCTGGTGGCGCAGTGGTTAAGAATCCACCTGCCAATGCAGGGGACACGGGTTTGAGCCCTGGTCCGGGAAGATCCACATGCTGAGGAGCAACTAAGTCCGTGTGCCACAACTACTGAGCCTGCACTCTAGAGCCCACGAGCCACAACTATGGAAGCCCGCACACCTAGAGCCTGTGCTCCGCAACAAGAGAAGCCACTGCAACGAGAAGCCTGTGCACCGCAACAAAGAGTAGCCCCTGCTCACTGCAACTAGAGGAAGTCCGCGTGCAGCAATGAAGACCCAACGCAGCCATAAATAAATAAATGTATTTAAAAAAAGAAAAAAGAGTAATGTTAAGTGTGAAAATATCTGTTGAGGGTCTAATAGATGAGAGCCTAACATGGTGCCCAGTTCTACTAATAGCTGCTAATCACTAACATTTATTGAGCAACAGGCTACTATCATCATCCCCATCCTACAGATGGGAAAACTAAGGTACAGGAAGGTTGCATGGCAAAGGCAATGGCAAGATAGGCAGCATGGCACCAAGGTGTATGCTCTTAAGCTGTATTCCCTGCCCTAATTCATGTTCCCCAAATGTCTCCGCCCTTGACATGTGCCTCTTCCTCAGCAACTTCAGGCAGCAAGGACAATCCCCAATCTGCTCATGGGAACTGCATCTCCCAACGACAGCCAGGGGAAGCCCACTTGCAGCAAAAGCCAGTAGACAAAAGTCCCCCCGGAGAGCTGGTCCTGAGAACCGTCGCTGGCCTGGGGCACGCATCACAGCCACCAAGCATCATCCTGACCTTGGGTGCCGCAGTGGCACAGGATGGCCAAGAGCCACGACCATCTCCTTTCCTGGCCCCAGTCCAACCAGCCACTCACTGGCCTGGGCTTTCAGGCTTTGGGGAGCAATCCTCGACCCAATGTGCTTGTGCCAACTCCAGGGTCAGGCCGTCTTGACTACTGGAGTTCCTGGGAAGTGTTCGGCACAGATGTGGAAGTCAGCCCTGTGACCTTGGCCGCTAAATGCAGTTCACGCCCGGACTCCCCCGAGTTCAGCCCTTGCTTGGACTCTTGGGCCTAAGGCCGGGTAACCAAAATAGAGGGTCAGCGGATGAAAGACTGGACTGAAATGCTGGCTTTGCTGCTGTTTTCTGCAGGACCTGGGGCAAGGCCAGTCCCCTCCTCGGGCCTTAATTTCCCTGTCTCTAAAATGGGTGCTAGGGTTGGACGAGATCAGTGCCACCCAGCATGCGGTCTGCAGGATGCACTGGTCCATGAACTGCTTGTTACTGGTTTACAACAAGATAAGCAGCAAGATCAAGAATGTTTGGAAACTTCTGTAGCAACTTGACATTGCCATGACATCCAAGTGCAAGACAATGGACTGGTCTGATTGAATACTTATAAGGCTAGTTCGGGTGCTGTCAAACCAGCATGAGATATCATATACAGTGTGTGTTTTAACAAAAGTATAAGGCTCTTCACCGCAGGTGATTTAGGAAGCTCTGGTCAAAAATGTCCTTGTTTCCACGAGAACTCACTAACTAGGCCTCTAACATAGCACTCATACCTACAGTGGGACTCATGATCCTGTCACCCAAATGTTTCCCTCTCCACTGCTGCCAGCTCAGAGAATGGCACCACCAATCACCTGTTTGCCTGAACCAGACTCATGGGCGTCATCCCTATCCCAAACTCTCCCCCCATCCAACTCATCACCAGATCTCGCAGATCCCACATCATGCGGATCTCTCAGCTCTCGATCCCTGCTCCCTGCACCCTAGTCCAAGGCACCAGCACCTCTTCCCAAGGTGAGGGCAACAGCCTCCTAACCGCTCCCTACCTCTCGCCTTGCCATCCTCTACGCCATTCTCATCGACAAGGCTGTGAGTTTTCTATGACACACATCAAACACAGAGCTCCCAGCGCCCCAGGATAAAGTTCAGACTCCTTAAACAGCCTCTCGGACCCTGAACACTCCTCCAGCTCGTCTCGTGCTTCCTTTTCCCCTCCCTCATGCCCCCACGCACACTGGTCTACCTTAAGGTCCTCACCTAGAGTGATCCTTCCTACATCCCAGCTCCTGCTCCTTGCCTCACGTCCCTGACCAGATCCTCCCAGTAGGTGCCCTCATTGGGCCTTCTGTCACAAATGTCATCTTTTCATTATATATTGTTCATATTTGGTTGGGGTCTGTCTTTCCTCCAATTGTCCTCTACCACACTAGACTATTAATTAGCCCTATGGAGATGAGAACTATGTTGGTTGATGAACCACAAAGTAGAGGACATTTGCCTGGCCAGCTTCTATCTGTGCTTCTTTGCCATCTGAGGAACCACCCGTCCTTCCCCCACTCTCAAACCAGGTGATTCACGTGGAACTGACCCATCTCCCACTCCAGGGATGGCCATGTGACCCAGGCCACAGCCAATCACTTTATCCCATCCTATTGTCTTCAGTGACTGGGATAGGCACATGATCCAGCTTGAACCAATAAGACTCAGACCCAGGATTACTGCTGAAATGATTGAGGGAGTCAAACTGTAAGGCCTTCATCCTGGTATTTCTGGCAACTATCTTCCGTCACTAAGGGAGTGAGCCAACACATAAGCAGGTAGAGCCAAGAGATAGAGCGGGTGAAGCCAGTTCTTGGTGACATTGCTCAAGGTCTTGAATCCAGCTATGCCTGAAGGCTACCCTCCTAAATCCAATAAATTCCATTTCTTGGCTGAAGCTAATTTGAGTTGGATTCTTGTCACTTGCAACTGGAAGATTCTTGCCTAATGTGCGCTGAATCACCAGTGTTTAGCACAGTGTCTGACACACAGTAGGTACTCTGGAATTATTTTTTCATTCATGCAGTCATTCAACAAATATTCAGCAGTGAGAAGGTGACCGGGTCTGCTTTATATGAAGAATCATCTTGGCTGCTGTTTAGAGGGGTGACTAACGGAACAGGAGTAGGAACCAGGAGATCCACCAGGAGACCATGCAGTAGTACCAGGGACAGAGATGAGGCCTGAAGAGCACGGCTGAACAGAGGGAAAAGCGGGGAGGGGAAAATTCCCAATTCCGAATTCACTGGAGAACCTCTGATGATCTCTGCTCCTCTCTGGTCCTCAGTTTCTCAATCTCTTTCAGCTCCTTCATTCTAGCATCTCTATGTTTTCTCCTACTGCTTATAGAGTCCCTAGCTGTCAACACTCAAATTTGCACTGAAGGGTATTGAGGTCAGGGTCAGGGTCAAGTCTGGAGGTTGGTTCTGACAGGCAGGGAGTATAGCTCAGTAGCTAAGAACACAGGTTCTGAAGCCAGATGCCTGGGTTTGGATCATGGACTATACCTCCTAGCTGTGAGACCTTGTACAGTCTATTTAACCTCTCTGTTCCTTTGTTTCTTCACCTATAAAATGGGAATAATAACAACAGTGTTAAGCAGATTGCATATTACAGCAGAAGGAGAGTACATTTGATAAATATTAGGTGGTATTATTATTTGTAGTAGGAAATCCAAAAAGAGGAAATTTTAAAACATAGAAAATAAATTATTCCAAAAATCAGTAAAAAATTTCCTTGAACTAAGGGAAGGCTTGGATCTTCAGACCAAAAAGGCTTACCTAGTTAGTACCAGGAAAAATTACCAAAAGAGAGCAAACAACTAGAAATAATCTGGGGAAATTTCTAAATTCCAAAGACTAGAAAAAGAAATCCTGCTTGCTTCCATAAAGAAACTTTAGCGAATCAAGTGAGTACTGCACTTCTTACAACACCAAATGCTGGGACAATAGAGCCTTTCTCTCAGGTTTCTGGGGGAGAAGGACTATTAACCTAGAATTCACTACTCAAGCAAAAGATGACTCAAACATGAGGGCAAATATTTTCAGACTTACAAAGACTAAGAAAGTATGCCACCCACAGATCCTTTCTGAAAAATTTACTCAAGAAAGCTCTCCAAACCAAAATGAATCAAAATCTAGAAGTCAAGAAAAAGATGCTGTGGGATACAAGACACTGGCAAGCAATGAAGCCAGAAACATTTACACACTTAACTATGGATGACATCATTGATAAGTTAAATGCAATTTTAAGTAAATGATTCTCAAAATGCAATAGAACTAATGTTTAAGAATAATAACAATCAGAAATAAAATTTCAGATGATTTCAGCAATACCTAGGAGTCATGGAGAAGAGCAAAGAGAAGTATGGGCCAGCTTATTATGGGTTGTAGGACATGAGGACATGCTATTGTAGATCTGGTGTCATTCTTTTTTTTTTTTTTAACATCTTTATTGGAGTATAATTGCTTTACAATGGTGTGTTATTTCTGCTTTATAACAAAGTAAATCAGCTATACATAAACATATATCTCCATATCTCCTCCTTCTTGCGTCTCCCTCCCACCCTCCCTATTCCACCCCTCCAGGCGGTCACAAAGCACCGAGCTGATCTCCCTGTGCTATGCGGCTGCTTCCCACTAGCTATCTGTTTTACATCTGGTAGTGTATATATGTCCATGCCACTGTCTCACTTCGTCCCAGCTTATCCTTCCCCCTCCCCCTGTCCTCAAGTCCATTCTCTAAGTCTGTGTCTTTATTCCTGTCTTGCCCCCTAGGTTCTTCAGAACCATTTTATTTTATTTTATTTTATTTAGATTCCATATATATGTGTTAGCATACGGTATTTGTTTTTCTCTTTCTGACTTACTTCACTCTGTATGACTGACTCTAGGTCCATCCACCTCACTACAAATAACTCGGTTTCGTTTCTTTTTATGGCTGAGTAATATTCCATTGTATATATGTGCCACATCTTCTTTATCCATTCATCTGTCGATGGACACTTAGGTTGCTTCCATGTCCTGGCTATTGTAAATAGAGCTGCAATGACCATTTTGGTACATTTTTTTTTTTTTTTTTTTTGGCGGTATGCGGGCCTCTCACTGTTGTGGCCTCTCCAGTGGCAGAGCACAGGCTCTGGACGCGCAGGCTCAGCGGCCACGGCTCACAGGCCCAGCCGCTCCGCGGCATGTGGGATCTTCCCGGACCAGGGCACAAACCCATGTCCCCTACATCGGCAGGCGGACTCTCAACCACTGCACCACCAGGGAAGCCCCATGACTCTTTTTGAATTATGGTTTTCTCTGGGTATATGCTCAGTAGTGGGACTGCTGGGTCATATGGTAGTTCTATTTTTAGTTTTTTAAGGAACCTCCATACTATTCTCCGTAGTGGCTGTATCAATTTACATTCCCACCAACAGTGCAAGAGGGTTCCCTTTTCTCCACATCCTCTCCAGCATTTATTGTTTGTAGATTTTGGGGGTGTCATTCTTGATATTGAAATACGTTGGTGAAAAAGATATGGGTAAAATCACCAGCAGACTAGAATTAGGGTGTGTAACTTCAGAGGAAATTTTACAGAAGAATAATGAGAAGTTAGCCTTGGGATATTTAATACTACTAAAACATATTATGAAGCTACAGTGATTAAGTGTCAGTATGATGTAGAAATAGACGAATAAATGAGGGAAACAAGCGAATTCAAAAATCAACCCACCAATGTGTGGAAATTTGGTCTATGATAAATGAGTAAAGGAAGGATAACTCAAAAAAATAGGTTTGGGGTTTCCCTGGTGGTGCAGTGGTTAAGAATCTGCCTGCCAATGCAGGCGACACAGGTTCGAGCCCTGGTCTGGGAAGATCTCACATGCCGCGGAGCAACTAGGCCCGTGAGCCACAACTACTGAGCCTGTGCATCTGGAGCTTGTGCTCCGCAACGAGAGGCCATGACAGTGAGAGGCCCACGCACTGCGATGAAGAGTGGCCCCCACTCGCTGCAACTAGAGAAAGCCCTCGCACAGAAACGAAGACCCAACAAAGAACGAAAGAAAGGAAGGAAGGAAGGAAGAAAGAAAGAAAGAGAAAGAAAGAAAGAAAGAAAGAAAGAAAGAAAGAAAGAAAGAAAGAAAGAAAGAAAGAAAGAAAGAAAGAAAGAAGGTTTCATTAAAAAAAAATAGGTTTGGAAAAATTGGTCAACCACTTGGGGAAAAAATTAGTGAGAGTTCCATCTGACACCAGGCACTAGATTAAGTGCAGATGAATTAAAAATATGAATGTAGGGCTTCCCTGGTGGCGCAGTGGTTGAGAGTCCGCCTGCCGATGCAGGGGATATGGGTTCGTGCCCCAGTCCGGGAAGATCCCACATGCCGCGGAACGGCTAGGCCCGTGAGCCAAGGCTGCTGAGCCTGCGCTTCTGGAGCCTGTGCTCCACAACAGGAGAGGTCACAACAGTGAGAGGCCCGCATACCGCAAATAAATAAATAAATAAATATGAATGTAAAACATAAAAGGTTAAAAGTACTGGAAAAGTATACAGAAGAATATTCGTTATAATTTTGGAGAGGAAAAGGTCTCAGAAAGTATAGCCCCCTACCCTCAAAAAACAGACTTGACTACAAAAATATTTGATTATTAAAAAATGTTAACTTCTGAATGATAAAAGATACTATAAATAACGTTAAAAGATAAATGATAAACTGGAAAAAATATTTGTAACCTACATAATAAGCAAATGGTTAATATTCTAATATTACAAATAAAACAAATGCCCCAGTAGAAAACTGGGCAAATGATATGAACTGATGAGCCGAAGAAGAAATATAACTGACTAATAAATGTAAAAAGAAGCCCAACCTCACTAATAATCAAATAATTATATACAGCCACTATGGAGAACAGTATAGACTTTCCTCAAAACACTAAAAATACAACTACCATATGACCCAGCAATCCCACTCCTGGTCATATACCCAGAGAAAAACATAATTCAAAAAGATACATACACCCCAATGTTCACTGCAGCACTATTTACAATAGCCAGGACATGGAAGCAACCTAAATGTCCATCAACAGAGGAATGGATAAAGAAGATGTGCTACATATATACAACAGAATATTACTCAGCCATAAAAAGGAACGAAATAGTGCCATTTGCAGAGATATGGATAGATCTAGAGACTGTCATACAGGGTGAAGTAAGTCAGAAAGAGGAAGACAAATGTCATATATACTATTGCTTATATGTGGAACCTAGAAAAATGGTACAGATGAACTTATTTGCAAAGCAGAAATAGAGACACAGATGTAGAGAACTTACGGATACCAAGGGGGTTGGGGGTGGGATGAACTGGGAGACTGGGATTGACATATATACACTACTATGTATAAAATAGATAACTAATGAGAACCTACTGCATAGCTCAGGGAACTCTACTCAGTGCTCTGTGGTAATCTAAATGGGAAGGAAATCTAAAAAAGAGGGGATAGGTGTATATGTATAACTGATTCACTTTGCTGTACAGCAGAAACTAACACAACATTGTAAATCAACTATACTCCAATAAAAATTAATTTAAAATTTTTTTTAAATAAAAAGAAAGAGGGAGAACTTTTAAGACTGATGTGAAAGGTTTATATGATATGCTAAGTTTATGTGTATGGAAAAAATATTTGGAGAAACACACCAAACTTACAGCAGTGGCTATCAATGGGGAAAGGGCTTGGAGAATGGGAGATTTTCTTTATTTTATTCAGCTCAGCAATGTTTAGGATATGTTTGTACAAGTTTTGTACAAGTATATCAAGGAATATATGTAATGCAAATAAATAAATATTCCCATTTGTAATATAAATAAAATTTTTCAATTTCCTCAAATAAGTTTAACAACAAATGTGCAAGACCAGTATGGAAATTTTTTTTCAAAACTTTACTTCGGAAATCTTAAAAGAAGATTTGCATAAATGAAGAGACATAATTCTATTGCTGGATGGGAAGACAGTGTTGTATAGACTTCAAAACTCCCCTTTTTGATGTATAATTTTAAATGTAATTACAATGCAAATCTCAATGAGATTTGGTGGGGAGAGGCAGGGAGGAGGTGGGGACTTAATAAAATTATATTGAATTGCATTTAAAAGAACAAATATTCATTAATCGTTAGAGAAATGCAAATCAAAACTACAATGAGATATCATCTCACACCAGTCAGAATGGCCATCATCAAAAAATCTACCAACAATAAATGCTGGAGAGGGTGTGGAGAAAAGGGAACCCTCTTGCAATGCTGGTGGGAATGTAAATTGATACAGCCACTACGGAGAACAGTATGGAGGTTCCTTAAAAAACTACAAATAGAACTACCATATGACCCAGCAATCCCACTACTGGGCATGTACCCTGAGAAAACCATAATTCAAAAAGAGTCATGTACCAAAATGTTCACTGCAGCTCTATTTACAATAGCCTGGAGATGGAAACAACCTAAGTGTCCATCATCGGATGAATGGATAAAGATGTGGCACATGTATACAATGGAATATTACTCAGCCATAAAAGGAAACAAAATTGAGTTATTTGTAATGAGGTGGATGGACCTAGAGTCTGTCATACAGAGTGAAGTAAGTCATAAAGAGAAAGACAAATACTGTATACTAACACATATACAAGGAATTTTTTTTTTTAAATGTCATGAAGAAGCTAGGGGTAAGACAGGAATAAAGACACAGACCTACTAGAGAATGGACCTGAGAATATGGGGAGGGGGAAGGGTAAGCTGTGACAAAACGAAAGAGAGGCATGGACATATATACACTACCAAACGTAAAATAGATAGCTAGTAGGAAGCAGCTGCATAGCACAGGGAGATAAGCTCGATGCTTTGTGGGAGACACAAGAAGGAAGAGATATGGGGACATACGTAGACGTATAACTGATTCACTCTGTTATAAAGCAGAAACTAACACACCAACGTAAAGCAATTATACTCCAATAAAGATGTTAAAAAAAATAAAAGAACAAATATGTGAGAAAAGGATTCTTTTTTAAAAAGAGTAATGAGAGGATACTTATCCTAACATAATGTAAAAGCACTGGAACAAATAACTGTTTGGAAAGAATGAAAAGCATTTTTGCTCATACCATATACCAAAGTAAATTCCAGATAGACTAAATGTTAAAAGTTGAAAAATAAAACCATAAAGTTCAAGGTGTGGGGGGAAGTGAATATTGTATAACCCTGGGGTGGATACCACAACACTAAAGGCAAAATAATATTTTTTTAAATTTATAAATATGATATTAGTCATCAGAAAAACACAATTCAAAACCACCATGAGATGCTATTTCACAACCACTAGGATGGCTATGATTTTAAAAAAACAGGAAAATAACAAGTGTTAGAGAGAATGTGGAGAAATCGGAATACTTGTACGCTGATGGTGGGAAGGTAAAATCATGAAGCTACTTTGGAAAAGATTCTAGCAGCTCCTCAGAAAGTTAAAAAGAGTTACCATTTGATCCAGGAATTCTACTCCTATGTATATACTCAAAAGAAATGAAAACATACGTCCACACAAAAACCTGTACACAAACATTTATGGCAGCATTATTCATAATAGTCCAAAGGTGGAAACAACCCAAAGATTCATCAACAGATGACTGAATAAATAAAATGTGGTAGAGCCACACGATGGAACATTATTCCACCATAAGAAGAATAAGGTCCTGATACATGCTGCAACATGGATAAACCTTGAAAACCTCATGCTAAGTGAAGGAAGCCAGTCACAAAAGACTTAATATTACATGATTCCATTTATAGGAAATGTCTAGAACAAATCTATAGAGACAGAAAGTGGATTAGTGGTTGTGTAGGTCTGGAGGAGATGGGGAAATGGGTGGGTGATAGCTAAAGGGTACGGTTTCTTTTGGAAATAATGAAAATGTTCTAAAATTGACTGTGGTGATGGCTGCACAAGTCCGTAAATATACTAAAAGACCATTGAGTTGTACACTTTAAACGGATAAATTGTATGATTTGTGAATAATACTTCAATAAAGCTGCCACCAAAGCAGTTTACAGATATGACTACCTATAAATCAGAAACATCTATAGTTTAAAAAAATAAAAGGTTAATATACAAATATCCTTATTTTATAAAGAGCTCTTGTGAATTAATAAACTAAAAACAGCCCAACAGAAAAATGGGCAAAAGATCTGAACAAGCTACTCACAAAAGAGGTAACGTAAATAACTGAAAGGCATGTAAACATCCAACATCTCTAGTACTCAAAGAAATGAACCTACTAAAAAATGTAACAATGCACAGTGTTGGTGAGTGTGTGGGGAAATGGTTTCTTACCCAGACTGTATCAATTTGCTTGGGACTGAGGGGTTTCCCAGGAAGCAAGATTTGTCATGTTAAAAAGGGAGAGTCTGGGGCAAAGCAGGATGAATTGGTCAATCTTAACTGGGATTATAAATTGGTACAATCATTCTGGAGAGTAATTTGGCAATAGGTATCAAGAGCCTTTTTTACAAATATATACCCTTTCATCTGGAAATTCTAGTAGCAGGAATTTATTCTAACAAAACATTCATTTATCAACAAGTATTTGTGGTGGGTCAAAGATGTACACTGGATGCTGGGGATATAGCTATAAAGATTTTTTATCTCAGGTTTTTGTAACAATGAAATATTGTCAACAACCTAAATGTTGACCTACTGGAGATTTTTAAAAATAAAACCTGTTTTATCTACACAATGAAATACTCTATAGGCACTAAAAATGATGTTGTAGAAGCACATTTATTGACATGGAAACGTGGATACACTACATTGTTAAATGGAAAAAAGCAACTCAGAAAACTGTGTGCATGGGCAACCCCAATTTGCAATTTGTTTATACACACAAACGTATATGTGTGTATAAACAAATACCTGACAGGATACGCCCCAAAATGTTAACAGTGGTTATCTCTGGGTGTTGGGATGAAGGGTGAACATTTCCTTCTCCTGTTTCAACTGTACTAAATGTTTTCTTCATAATAAACATGAATTACTTTTGTAACAATACAACAAAAGTCAACTGCATTCAAAAAAACCCACACCTGCCATGCCCTCATGGGTGGAGGGCCAAGGAAGGGGGCTGCAGAGTCAAGCACATGTTCACACTTGATCTAGCAATAACAGCTGCCACTAAGCACAGTTGTCCCTTGGTATCCTGTGTGCTGGGAGGTGGGTGGTTCCAGGACCTCCGGCAGATACCAAAATCCAGGGATGCTCAAGTCACTTATATGAAATGGCATAGTATTTGCATAGAACCTACACACATCCCTCTCATATACTTTAAATCATCTCTAGATTACCTATAATACTAATACAATGTAAATGCCATGTAAATAGTTGTATGACGGAAATACTATGTAAATAGTCACCAGCTCAGCAAATTCAAGTTTTGCTTTTTGGAACTTTCTGGAATGTTTTTTTTTTTTTTTTTCCTATCTGCAGTTGGTTAAATCTGTGGAAGCGGAACCCGCAGATACGGAGGGCTGTCTGTACCTACTACATACCAGGCACTTTGCACAGACCATTCCCCTTACTCCTGAGGAGAACCCTGTGAGAGAGATGTCCTTGTCTCATTTGACAGAGGCTAGGTAACGTGCCAGTAATCCCACAGCTAGTGAGAAGCAGAGCTGGGATTTGGCCCCTGGCCTGCCTACCTCTGAATCAGGCCCCTGCCTCTACCTTAGCTGCCCCTGCTTGTTCCTGGGGATGGGCAGAGAAAGGTCCCAAGCCACTAGGCCCTCTGTCCTGCAGGCTGGTTCTATGCGGACCCTTGTCCTCCCTCTCTGCAGACAGTCTAGGGGGCGACAGAAAGACAAATCAGCAAGGGTGGGGACAACGGCAAGGGGAAGGCGTGGCGCTGGCAGGCCAGTTGGCTGAGGTCAGGGCTCAGGGCAGACTAGCCAGGGACTCCTCGCCTGCTGGGCGACATTCAGGAAGCCTAACCACATCCGGCCCCAGGAGTTCCCAGGCCCTGTGCGCTCCCAGTGGTAGGGAGAGAAAACCTCGCCCGGCCTGCTGCCGCCTTACTAAAAGCAGGAGGAAAACAGCCTGCCATCTGGGACCTTCGCCCTGGGCTGGGGATGGCTGGCCAGTCCTTTCCCCACTGCGGGCCTCCAGGGTCTCCTCTTCTGTGTGAGGAGGGGCCGTGACGGCTGGTGGCTCCAGGACCCTCCCAGATCTAAATTCTCTGAATCGATGGTGCTTCCTCACAGAGGGCCCGGCAGGAAGAGGAAGGGGGTGAGGCGTCCCACCCAGCTCCCGAAGGAGCCCCTTCCTCTTCCCCTCAGCTCCAATCCCACTACTATTTTTAGAACTGGGAGCGTCTCCACCAGCCCTGCCCTGCTCAGAGCTCCAGGTAAAACACAGCAGCCCCATTCATTCTGCTCCAGCAAGAACGCGTGGGGAATTTATAGACAAGCCAGCCGACTAGACAACCTCTCCCCACACCATTAGCAGGGCTATTTCTCACTATTTCCATTAGACAGCCCAAAGTGATGACTTACTTTTCCTAATGACAACACAGCCAAGTGAGATGACAAGTGTCTCTAGGACAGTCTGTGCCCCGCCCCGTCCCCAACCTGGCAGACTCTTCAAAGGCCGCTGAAGGGGAGCGCTGAGCGGGGGGTCCTAGTTCCAGCTCCAGCACCAACTATGTGCCCCTGGCCAAGTTCTTGCCCCTCTCTTGGTCTTGGTTTCTACAAATCAGCTTGTTAATCGATTGATCCTGGTGAGGGAGGGAGGAGGCTTTTCAGTTCCACACTCAAAGATTCTGTGGTTCTATCAAAATTCTAGTCACTCGTGAAACAAATATTATATTCTCTGCTTTGTGGTGTGTGTTGAGCTGTATTCCCAAATCATCTGAGAGTTGATGATGGGTCTCAGAATGCATTTTCCCATTGAAAATTGTGTTATAAATGGTGGTCAGCTTCCTAGGCTAGCCTACTGAACACTTAATTTTCTCCCACGAGGAGAAACAGCAGAAACCTATATTGTGATAGAATTTAACCAAAATGGAAAACGACTAACGTTTAAAAGACACTGTTTTAGAAAATTTACCCTGAGTAGTGTTTGAGCAAAAGAAGATATACATTAAAGGCAATGAAAAAGTCTGTGGCAACTGCTGGGGAAGAGTCTGAAGGAGACTTCTGACCACACTGGAAACTAAAGGCACTGCACACAGATTCTCACTACTTCCATTGAAAGTTAGCTTTATGCCATAGACCAGGAGTCCGATTAAAGAACCTATGTGTATACCTGTATATGTGAAGTTAAAACAAGAGTCCAGTGAGCAGGAAAAAAGAAGGGCCAGGGGAAGATTCTAGGTTTGAAAGCTCCTTGCCACTTTCCCTGGCGGGGGAGCCTGAAGGAGGCACATTTGGCTGGGAGGAAGCAGGGCTGTGCTTACAATCTGAGTGCCTGTGAGGAGGACCCCTTCCTGTATAAGGTTCATACGTATACTTATTTGTCTCAAGTACATGATGAATATTAACCACGTACAACACTTGCATATATTCACACACATACACTCTTGTTTCAATGTGAAGACCAAAATGTCTGATTTCTTTTTTCTTTTAACCTGTTATTAGAGTCCTGAGGCTTTGAAGATGACTCCTGGAGATCACCTAAATTCAACTCCCTCATTTTTCTTGGTAAAGAAACAAATGATCAGAGAAGTCAAGTAATTTGCCCAAAGTCCCTCAGTGAATTCCAAGCAAAATCAGTATGTGAACCAAGATCTTCAGAATACTACTCTGGTTTTCTCTGAAGGCAAGGAGCTCAGTGAGAAGGGAGCTCCACAAACCCAGGGAAGAGAACCATAGGAGCAGTTCTGGGTCTCAGAAGGGTCTCCTTCCCTCTGAGGATGCCCAGAAGTCAGTGTGGATATGGTGGCATCTATAACCCTGAAGTGAGTCTGGCCAGATTGGATTGCTTAAGACCAAGTGGGGATCCAGGCTCTGGTCTTACAAAGCCGAGGTGCAATGGAAAAAGCTCTGAGCCAAGCAAGGCAGGAGACCTGCGTTCTAGTCCTGGCTCTGCCACTACCTTGTCCCATGAACCTGGCCAGGTCACTTCCCCTTTTTGAGCCTCAGTTTCCTCGTCTAGATTCCAGAACGTGAGAGGCTTGAACTGCACGGCCCAATCCAATTCTACAACATCTACTGAGCACCTACCAAGGACCAGGCAGTAACAGAATCAGAAATAAATAAACTTTGACCTCCACTGGCTCCCAAGGAGCTCACGGTCTTGCAGGTGAGACATATCTGCCTAACTCACTGTGCTAAAGATGAACAAAACACTGTGGAATACAGAGGGGGAAGCAGCGGCTTCTGACGCACGTCTGAGAAAGGTGTCTCAGGGGAGGCTTGAAGGCTGAGGACTGTATGTGTCAGGAACAGCAGAGGAGGGCAGGCGACATCAGGCAGAAGAAACAGCCTAAACACGAACATGCGTGGGGAATTCAGAGAAGGAAAATAATCCAATACGGCCGAGCTGTGGGCACAAAGCAGGAGGGCAGAGGGCGAGCCTTAAGAAGCAGGCTGGGACCATGGCCTCCCACGATGGTCTTGGAGCGGGAAGTGTGACTGCTCAGCTTCCCGAACCCTCCCAGCTTGGATGGTCCGTGACTGCTGAAAAGTAGGAGAGCAGAGCAATCCAAAGCCAGTGCTCTGGAGCTGGGCACCCAGGTTCCAATCCAAGCCACCCACTGGCTGTGTGACCTTGGGCAAGTTTCTTCTCAAAGACTCAGCGTCCTTACCTATATCAATTGGGTATAATGAGAGTAAATGTGTAAGGACCACAAAGAACCTCACGAAGCTGTAGTGAGGATTAAAGAGACAATGTAGGTGAAGAGCCTGGCATTGCTCCAGGTTCATGGCCTAAGCGCTCACTTATAAATTATCTACTGTTATTATTCTACTCTTAAACCAAGGATCTGGGAACAGTTTGGAGGACAGTGGCCCTATACAGAGAAAGGCTTGAAGAAAGATGAGGTCAAGACAAGATAGAGGGTAAGGTTGTGCTATCTTCCTTAAGAACAAAAAAAGATAGCAAGATGACTGAGGCCAAGAGCAAGGTGGGAAGAAGGCAGTCTCTCCGCAGCCAGACGGGCAGCGAGGAGGGGAGGGTGGAGAGCTGTAGAGACTGGAAAACAGGTTTTTGGCGGGGGGGGGGGGGGGGGGGGGTTGGGGGGCGGTGGCGGCGGGTGGAGAATATCTGAAATCTAGTCCATTTGACACCCAGTTACTTAGGGTTGAGATTCCAAGTCAGTCAACTGGCAAAATCTGGGCCCAAAACCTGGAGTAGGCTCTCTCCTCACCCTCAACAGGGCAGAGGTCAAAGGCCTCCTTCCTGTACTCATGCTCAGTGCATCTGGGCCTGAACCTGAGCCATCCCTTTCTGCCTTCGGCCGCTGTTCATTGCGGCCAGGTACCCCAAGACTGTGCTGCTGGTCCTCATGAATGCCAGACTCAAAAGGGGGATGGGGTAACCCCACCATCCCAGTGCTGCTGAGAGCCTGTCTTCAGGACTTCCACCTTGTCTTTCACATCAGACCTCTTAAATCTTGCGTGAAGCTATTCATCTTGTCAGCCTGGGCCACCCCTGGGCCATATGAACTCGAAGTTTATTCTCCACTGTGTAGAGAATAAGGCATCTCATTTTTATTAGTCCTAAAGCATCCCCTCTAGAGCTTAAAGGGCCACGATTTCTGCATGCAGGATATCTTCCTCCTGGCTCTTCCTGGAGGAGATGATTGATTTCTCTTACTTCCACTCCTAAGAGGCAAACCTTTCATTTGGAAAGAGCAATGGATTAGGTTGCAAGGCCTTGGCTTGAGGACTAGCTCGGTCTCTTACCAGTTATGTGACCTTGGATAAATCACTTAACTTCTCTGAGTCTTAGTTCCTTCCATCCGTAGAACAAGGCTGCTGGGAGGTCTAAGGGAGATAATGCCTGGGGATCCCAGTTGCCACTTCTGAAGCCCATGCTCTCGCTGTGGGCAGCCCTCCCACATTGTGAAATTGCCCACACCTTCAATCTGCAGAACGCTCTTGGTGCCGTGTATAAGAAATTCAGGCTTTGGTGGCAGAATTTATGAAAAAAGAATTTAAACTAAAGAATAAAAAAAAAAAAGGCATACATAAATAAATGTCATCATTATTTCCGACAGGTTCCAACTCCCAAAGGGCCAAAGGACCCAGGCGGCAGAGACCAGAGCATGACTGCTTCCAGGAGAGACTGGGAGTTTCAACAGACCCAGAGCCTGAGACAATAAGAAAACAAAAAAATGGGATCAAAGGATGTGTGGGGAACTTAAAGAACCACTTTGTACTCAAATCGCACAGATGGCCTTTTCAACAATAAATGGTTGTGCTCCCATGCTCCCAGCTCGCCCCGAGACACACACCAAGACAATTGGCCCATCAGGAAAGAGACCATTGTGTGAGCTTCTTAGCGTGATTTATGTGGAGGGAGGGGCTCGGCCACGTTTCCCGTGATTATGACTCTCAAATGCGATTTCGATGCGTTCATCATCCTGGACGTCTGGGATGGACTGGGCCTCTGAGGAGCAGTGGCCACCCGGTCACATTTCATCTTCTCGAGCCCGTGGAGCCAAATTAATTGTCTCATCGATCTGAGAGGCAGAGCAGCAATGGCGCTGTGGCTCACGACAGCCACTGGGAAGATGGGTCCAGGGCCCTCCAGGAGCTGATGTCTGCTTTCCCAGCAGCCAGCCAGGTCTAGGACCCTGACGGGAGCTTCCGCTCCACTCAGCAGCTTGTTGGGACAAGCCAGAGGAAAGTGCTGTCCCCAGGGCTAAGTGCCACGCTCCGAGTCTCCGTTTCCCTGCTGCCAGAGCTCCCCCGTCCTCTGCACCTGTCTGGTGGACAGAGGTAGGTCCCCAGGTCCGGGAGAGAAAAGCTCGCTGTCTTCCCAGACGGGCAATTCTCCTGCGCCTCACACTCCCCTCAATGTCATTCCGTAAGGGAATCAAATGAAGCCATGGTGCGGCTTGCTGTCTGTGCAGACTCAGCTGCTCAGCCGCTCAGAACTAACCCTGCAGGCGGAGTCTCGGCTGATAGACACTGCGGATCACCTGTCCCACTTCACGCCCAGGCTACTCCCCTGCTGGGCAGGGCACTGGGCTGATCCCCTGTTAGATTACGAATGCGACGTGTCTGATCTTTCCTAGGCTGGGAGGAGGGGTGAGCCGTGGGAGGTAAGGGGCAAATTCTCTTCTGGGCCACCCTTCTTAGGGGTCAAGTAGCCAAAGCAGCTGAGCAAACTCACCAGGGCACAAGACCCCTCTCTAGAGACACGGAGAAGCTCTTAAAAGACACAACACGGAGTGTCCAAGCTCCAAGGGGACTTCTCTAAACTGAAGTCCAGCCTCTCTGACCCCCTTTCTATGCAAATGACCCTGATCCTACACATGCCCTTTGTGTGTGAGCCATGTCTGCGCAGTTAGAGAGGGTGAGAAAGCTGCCCAGCGCCGGGCCGCACCGGAAGATACAGCAGGCAGTGAGCAGGCTGCGCTCCAGTCGCTGCCCCCATGTAGGCCTTCTGTCAGCCTCATGGCAGGACGGCCCCCTCTAAGTGTGCTCAGCCTCACTTAGCCCCAGTCCCTGACCCTCAGGAGCTCTGCAGAAAGCAAACCCAGTCAGTTTCCAGAGGGCTGTGTTCACAGGATGGAGGGACAGCATAGGCCACCCCTGCTGAGGCTGGGGGGTTGTGAACTTGACCACCTTGGCCAGCTGAAGCACCCATAACTCCCAACTCCCAGGGACATTCTCAGAACTCAGCACTGGTCCCTACCCAGGCCTCACCAGGAGGGGGCTCTGTGAGGAAGGCCCCATCCTTACGTGCATCCACTGAAAGAGTGAGACACAGTGGAGGATGAGGGTGAGAGTGGTGGAGGAACAGGAAACTCTCTCTTCTCATCGCAGAGCCTCCCCTACCTGAGGGTCTGGGCATTCACATACCCGCCTCCCCAGACATCATCCAGGATGGGCCACCATCACCCATCACCTGGAAGACTGAAGGGACCCCCCCCCAAAAAAAAAACTGATCTCCTCACACCCACTTGGGCCCCTCCTTGGGTTCTCTCATCATCTAGAAATGTCCCTGAGATTCTGTGACTCCCTTTCTCAAAAGCCTTCAATGGCTTCCCACTGTGTCTCAAATGCAATCAATACATGAACCACCAAAGCCCTGTACGATCTGGCCCCCACCTACTCGGTCTTCCCCCTCACTAAGCTCCAGCTCCAGCGGCCCGGGCTCCGTTCCTCCAGCACGTCCTGCTCCTTGCTATCTCGGGTACTCTTCGCAGGCTGCTCCATCTGTCTGGAAAATCCTTTCCAAAGTCCTTGACTGGCTAACTCCTTTCTTGGCTTAAAGGTTATGCTCTTCCCCTCTCCCACCCCACACCCACACACAGCAATCTCTAATAATATTCTCTCTTAAAGGAATCCTTTCTTTTCCTTCATAGATGATCACAGTGTGTAATCCCGTGTGTGTGTGTGTGTGTGTGTGTGTGTGTGTGTGTTGGTGTTTATGTAATGCTCTCTCCCCTACTAAGACTGAAACCTTGATAAGAGCAGAGACCATGTCCCTCTCATTCTCCATAGTATCTCCAGCTCCTAGCCCAGAACCTGGCATAAAGTAGACGCCCTAAAAATATCTGATGAATGAAGGAATGAACGCATGAGTCCAGATGAAAAATGAGTGAATGGGTGGAGATGTCTTCTGGCAGCAGCTGATCCCGGCATTGTTCTCCATCAGGGCTGACCTCTCCCAATTTCTCCTGCTGCCCCTGAGGCAGGCGCTGGAACCACCGGTAGCCCAGATGCTATTTCACCTCCTTCTTCCTTGTAGGGAATAAGCTTCTGGGTCGTCTCCAGTTGGGACTTTCTGAGCCAGTCTGCATCTGCCCACAGGGCCTCTCACACCACTGTGGTCCTTCTGACGCCAGTCCACACACCCGTGGGGCCACTCCCTTCAGATGACCCTAGGCCCACCATCTTGGTCCTCCGTTTTGGGTCCAGTTGAGGTGAGGTTACTGTGTGGTAAGGGATGCCCAAGAAAGAGTTAAGTTGCCAGAAGCAGAGTCCTGCCCTTGGGTTTGCTCAGCCAATCAGAGTCTGTCCTGATGAGGTAAAGCTTCTATCCTGGGTAGCATTGGTTGAGTTGGCCGGCCCCATCTCCTGCTGGAGAGAGCCATAAGGGTGCAGTTTCTGTGGAACCAGACAGAACTGGAATTAGCTCACTGTCGACTCGGGCCAGGGCTGCCTGACTCCAGGACCTGCCCCTGCTGCTTTCTACGGTGCTCAGATAGACCCTGGCATCTCCAGGGCCCCATCTCTAGCCGCCCTAGTGGAGATGACGAGGTGGCACGCACCGTGGTGTCACACCTGGGAGAAGTCTTACAGCCAGAGCACACCCAGGACGCCTCAGTTTCCCTGCCTGGTCCCAGGAATACAGCAGGTGGCTACCAGGAAGTGACATGGAGCAGTCGTTACATGTGCTCAAAGCGGCAGCATTCAGCTTCAATAAACAAGGTCACTAGATGAATCTTCCTATATAGACATAACTTTAATAATAATAATAATTCACAGAGTTCTTCTTGTGTGCCACTTTGCTAAGCGCATTCCATGAGTTTAATCCTCACGAGAACCCTGTTCATCCATCTACTTTACTAATGAAAACCATGAGTCTCAGACAGCCTCGGTGCCTCACCTGAGGTCACAGAGCGGCAAGAGCTCACGCCTCCCATATCACTCACTATGTCTATTTTTGAACCGTCTGTTGGCATATCGGTCTCCACCGCTGGACCGCAATTTCCCAAGGAAAGAATATGACAGATTCACCCGTGCATTCCCAGCACTGAGCTCAGGGTGCACCCCGAGAAAGGTCCATTGCCCAGGCCAGCGCTGTGCATGTGGTGGGAGCTCGTGGAGGTTCACTGACAATGAATGTACAGCCAAGAGCCCTCCGCCCGCCCCCATAAAGGACCTAAACTAGTGTCTGGCCCAGAGCAGGCATTTATTTCTATATTTGATTGAATAACCAACACAATATGCATTTGTCTCTCCCTATTAGCTTAGCCTTAACAGCCACAGGTAGGACCACCTGTGAGTTATTCTAGATTAGCAGCATGGCAGCGTTCCCCATGGCAGGGAGTTTAGTAGAAGTTGTCCCAGGTGAAAGAAGACAGGTAGTTTCCCTCCAGGGACAGACGATGAAGCAAGAAACGGGGCAGAATGCTGATGAGGAAGAACGGGCTGGTGAGAAAAAGGAAGCTGGGAGAGGAGAGGAAGCCGGCCACTTATTTCTACAGAAAGAGGGCGCACGCAGGCCCACCTGGAGCAGCCTTCCACCTGCCGCGGTCAGCCAGGAGTGAGCCGGAGAAAGGCAGTGGAGCCCCAGAGACGGGATGCAGTCGGCTGCTGCCCGCCTCGCCGTGTCCTTGCCCCAGCCGGGACCCCAACACTGCAACCCAAGGTCACAGGCACCTCAGACACAGCACAGAAAGCCTATGTCTGCCCCTCTCCCCCGACAGGAGGGGAGTAGACCTGGCCCCTAAGGGCAGCGCACTTCACAGGCAATCAAGTTATACAGAAATCTTGGATAACTGGATGACTCTAGGTCCTCAACTTTCATGAGAATCACAAAGCTTGAAGAGCTGCGAAGAGCCACCTGACCAATGCATAGATGGGACCGCCAGGGACCGCCATGGCGGGAAGCGGTTGCCAAAGGTCACACAGCAGGGGGTGGCACACCTGCCTCTCTACTGTCCTTTGAATCCACCTTCCTCCAATTCCCTCTGTCTTTCCCCAGAAGCATTTCATGTTCAGGGCATATCACATTTATCATGTTTTGCAAACTGGGGAAGAACTTTTGCATTTTTTGAGATGTTTGAAGAATCCCACATTCCAAGTGTCAGCAAACACCGCTGAAAGGAACAGGGTTGAGAAGCGGCAGCACGGGAGTTTGGGGAGCTGCCTTGCAAAGCCCTCTTTCCCCAGAGAGGCACTGGAGTTGGGCAGACAAGGAGTGGCTTAGGCATCGGTTTCCATTCTGCAGCAGAAGGCGGAACAGTCTCAGAACAAAGAAAAGGCATTAAGAAAAAAAAAAAAAGGCACGCTCCTCAGTGAGGGCTCAAAACAGATTTCAGGAAGAAGTGTTCTGCTTGACCAAAGCAAGAAGCCAGTGTCCAAGGTCTGCTTGGCCTTCCCTCTTCTCTCTCCCCTGCAGGACAGCAAGCCTAGGAAAAGGGCTGTGGCCCAGCCCTTAGCAAGGAGGTTCACGGTCACCTCGGAGGCAGCCAGGACCTGACGGAGCTGAGTGCAGGTGGATGGCCTGTGCCGGTTGGACAGCCACCTGGGCCCGGTGGTTAAGGTGTTTTTTTTTGCTGAAGCACTCCTGGAACCATATGGGGCTGGAGAAAATCCTATTTACGGGAACTTCTCTCAGGAAGCATGCTGTAAGCGGCTAGAAGGAATGAGCTGCTATGACTCTTCCAGTGGGTGTGAAGGGGGTAGGGAAGGTTGGGCATCCTCCCCAAGGGGCCTGCCTAACAAAAAGTGGTTACTAAGTGCCTTTCAAGGAGCGTGGGCCAAGTGGGGTGTGCCAGCTGGGCAGGGCCCGCTCCCAGGTGAGGGGGCAATCCTGAGGCCGTCCCAGCGGTTGGGCCCTCCGTCTTTTCCCTCCTCACGCCCAACACAGAGCTTCTCCATTAAGCACACGTTTAAAGAGTTTTGATTTGAAGACACGTCCAGCTGTTGCCTGCCCAGGCTGCCCACATATCTTGGCATGGCCCGGAAGCCAGGCCCCAAACCCTCGGGCCCTTCAAGGGTCAGTCAGCGAAGCCCGCAGCCCTGCGGCGACCAGCGCCAGAAACCCAGCCTACCTTCAGTCACTCAAACTGTCCCCCTCACCCCCCAACTGAAGGTGGAGAGACTCCCCAGGGCGTTGAGAAGGCTGTTGCCGACACTCTCCAGAGCCGGCAAACTCTGAAGCTGAGGCAGAAAGAACTTCTTCCTCAGATCAGGAGGAGCTAAGCCTAAAACACAAGAAAACTGAGGAACACAAGTGCAAGCGTGCCACGTCCCAGCGGCCACCCCAGTGAGGAGGAAGTGGCCTGGTCTCTGATTGTGACCGACCCAGGATCAAGGGGGCCAGGCAGCCTACAGCCTTGGCAAGTCTCTGTTGAGGAGTAGAAGCTGAGACTGGGAACCAGCCAGCACAGCAAGAGCACCTACTGAGTCCCGGGCACTGAGCTGTGAACTGTGTATGCAGTGTCTCATTTAATTTGCACAGCGACCCTTTGGGGGAGAAGCTACTGGCCCCAGCTGGGGGCACCGAGGCACAGAGCAGTACAGTGACTTGCCCAAGGTCACCCGCCAGCCAGCAGCAGAATGTGACTCGGAAGTCCACGCTGTGCCCGCTGTCCTCCCTCATCACAGTTATTCTTGCCCCTGGCAAGTGTAAAACAAGATAACTGTCGAGTCTGAGATCACATAATTCTCAGACAGGCGCTACTTGAGGAGCTGCCGTCCGCCACCACCCCACCAGCAGGGGCTGTGCAGCAGCCTCTTCCCCACCTCCCGTCCTCAGCCGCCTGCCCCACCGCCCCATTGGGCTACGTATGCATGGCACGCAGGGCGGCCCTCAACGCAGCAGGAAGAAGCACAAGGCCTGCGAGTTGACCAGCTGGTGCTCACTTTCCTTTACCCTCTTCTCCCTGGTTCCGGCCAACCAACAACCATGGCTCCCTCTGCAGCAAATCAGACCAAATCCCAACACGGCCAACACGTTCAGCAAGAGAAGGGACCTGAGTGGCTCACAAATGGGGGAATACAACTGTGCCTCGGCCTGGCATCCGGGGGACCAAGGGGAAGGCTGTAGTCCAGCTCCGATCCCAACGCCCTCCACAGGCATGGGACCAGCCGAGGGGGTGCCTGCCCCAGATCAGCTTCAGCTGGGAGTCTCTAATCTTCCCTGATGCTCCAGCCGGCCGGCTCCCAGTCCCCAGAAAACTCCACTTGGCTCCACCCGGCCGTGGCCTGCATCGAACCAGCACGGCTTCTGCCGCAAACGTCTCCTCCCAACTATGTCTGCTTCGGGCCAGTGTTAAACACCAGTGAGCTCACCGTCCCTGGGCATGACCTACACCCAATAGCAGAGGGGGGCGGCATGCCAGGCAGCAGCCGGGAGGCCGGCCCGAACTAGACCTTGCCGTCGGCCAACTAGAGAACAGAACCGAGAATTGATGGGTCGTGCTCCGTTTGGCTCTGTCGCTGTCCCTGAGCACCGTCAAACTCGCTCAGTAGATCCAGTGACACGCCAAGGGGGAGAGTCGTTCGAGCACAGGCCTCCTTGCCAAGAGCTTGCTGCCCAGATCCAAGGCCTAGGCCAGGGCTGGTCCCAAGCTCAATTCGGAGGCTCAAGGGTGCAGGCGGGCCGAGGGGGAGCCAGGCAGCCAGGGCTGTGGCCACCAGCGAGGCCCTTACCTTGCTCTCAGGGGACGGGGCCGCCAGCTGTTGCTGCTTCGCAATGTTCTCCGACAGGCACCAGCACACTCTCTTCTTCTGCTCGTGCGAGTGAGCTTCCAAGGTGAACAAGCGCTCTGCCTTCTGGTGTCAGGGGAGACAGAGAGGGGCAATCAGCGCTGCTCCCTGCTTCAGGGGCTCCCAGGACCAAGCCCAAGCCCAACCCTGGGCTCCAGAGGGTGAGGCTGCAGCAGGGAGGGGAGTGACCGCTAAAAGCCACAAATGCACACTAATCCCCGGTGACATCGAGGCAGCCAGACGAGCAGGGAAGCTGGCTCAGGGGCCAGCTGGCCAGCCGTGTGCCCACGGGTTGGGGGAAAGGAGGGAGGCAGTGGTTCCCAACACAGTGGAGTTCTGTGGAGAGCCACCGACTGCGATGGTGACGTCACCCCCGGGGACAGGCAGCACAAGGCAGCAGCTGGGGGAGCACGTGGGGAACCCAGAGGGCCAAGGTCTCCGCCCCTCTGATGCTCTATGGAGCCAGGACCCCTCCCCGGGCTCACAGAACCCCTCTGCCCCACCTCAGCACACTCATGGGATCAAAAGGCCAAGGTCAGACGGGCGCCCAGACAGCGACCCGGTCCCTTTGGAAAGTCCTTGGGGAGTAATTGTGTGGCCTTGTACAGCCCCACGACTGCCTGACACGTGAGCTGGGTCTGATCAATGGCTGTGCGGCTCAACTGAGTGCAAGTCTCTACCACTGCTGTCATTTAAATCTCACTTTGCTATTTAACCTTGTTAAATGCTGCAGTCTTGTCTCCCCAACTAGACTAGAAACTCCCTCTAGGAAGGCCTTTTTCAGCCGGGCCTAGTGCAGTGCTTGGCAAGTGAAGGCCTCAGTAAGCTCTGGCTCCCTGGAGGGACTTCCGGGATGAGGTCAAATCCAGGCCAGCTTACAGGCACCAGGGAGCGGCTGGGACCCAGGGAGTCGGCCCCGCCCCGAAGGAGTCAGAATGTGCTGGGGGCGGGGAGGGGCGGGACAGCATGCCCAGTGTTATCCTCTCCAGGACGCTCTGAGGAGGGGATGGCTAGCTCTTTCTGTCTCCGCTGGAATCTGATTATAACCCCACAGGACTGAGATTAGATTAACTCATCCAAGGAGCTAAGAGCGTGAGCCGGATGGATTGGAACAGAGAAAAAGACAGTGTTTCTACGCAGTCCTTCCTTGTTTTGCAGTTGGACAGGCCTGGTTTGAATCCCAGCTTTGCCACTTCCTAGCTGTCACCTCAGGAAAGCCTGTAAAATGGGAATGACAGTGATATCACCTACCTCCTGGAACTATTGGGAGGGCAAGCAATAACCCAGGCCTCAATAAACAGCAGCTATTGTTGTTATTAGTACTTCATTTGTTTAAGAAATATTTATTGAGCACCTATTTTGTGTCAGGGACTGTAGTAGGCCCTGGGGGTGAAGAGGGAGATAAGAGAGACTGAGTTCTTGCCCTCAGGATGGGGGCAGAGACAATAAAACAATAAACAATTAAACAATGTAATTACAAATTGTGGAAAGGCCAAAAGGGAGAGGTCCTATCTGAGCCTGACAGACAGAGAAGGCCTTTCTGAAGGGGCAGCACTCCAGCAAAGGCTGAAGAGAAAGAGCCAGCCAGGAAAGTGCTAGGGAGAAACTGTTCCAGGCAGAAGGAACAGCAAATGTAAAGGCTCTGAGCTGGGGTGGTTATCAGCATCATCTAACAGCATTTGGGGACATAGTCTACCTGCCATCAAACCCAACCCTCAGGGATGCTCCCCTTCAGGGAAGGGCCACCCCCCATGCTAAGTGTTCCCAGGGTGCCAGCCATTCCTCTCCAGCTCCAAAGTGCTCAGAAGCTGTTCTTCCTAAAAGCATCAGAGGAGAGAGGGAAGAAAGCCCCACCTCTTGGTTTCAGGGAACTGAGTGAATGTGGTGAGGCAATCCTCCCACTTAATAACCGATTCCCTCCACTTCCCAGAACCCCCAGCCCACTGCAGGGGAAGGACACACCCAGCAAAGACCCCAAGATGCTCCAGGAAGAAACCAGGTGGGGCAGGAGCTGACTAGAGGGCCCTCTGCTCCCCGTCTCATTGTGTTGCCCCTGCGAGGGGAGAGTTGGGGCAGGGACTATGGTCCCTTCCTGCTTGGAAAGGCCATCACTCCACAAATCTGGTCCTGGTCCAAGCCTCCCAGGCCTGCCTCTACCTTTATCTCCCTGAGCCCCAACTTCCTCCTCTCTTTCTGTTCTGAAGCAGGATTCTGCCTTAATAATAATTCCCTTGATCTAAGTATCAATTTTAAAAAAGCACCTTCCCATCCATGATCTCAAGAAGGCATCTGAGGCACCAAGGACCTAACCCTAGGCCTGGCTGGGGGGTAGGGCTGGCTGTTTTAGATGGGCACACATTTTGGGGAGGGCCTTGCTCCCAAGGCTCCTCTCTAAGTGTTGCCTGAAGTTTTGGAGGCTGGCCTGGCCAAGAGAGGGAGCATGGAGACAGCTCCCTCCAGGGAGGCTGAATTCCCATCTGCCTAAGTCTGTCTGAATCAGGGGCCCCCACTGCCTGCCTGGCTGCCCCTGCACGTGAACCGTCTCTCTTGGTCCACTCTGCGATCCGACTGATCAGTTTCAACACCGACAGACACTCTGCCCTCAAATATCAGGCTCCAAGGCCAAGGTTGTCAGCTGCCCTGAAAGCATCCTCACGAAACTCACTCAGAGGCAGGGCTTCCTTGATTGCAGCGTGGTTAGCTAAGCACAGAGCCTGCCAGACGTGACAGCACTGGGCCCAGACCTCTGCATTCAAATATGAGCATCCCCAAATCCAACTAGAAACATGGCTCCCCTTGCCTTCTTTAAAACCCCCATCTTGCCTCAACCTCCTTGTTCCTGAATTAATATTATCCTTGTAAAAACTAAAACCTCGGGGCTTCCCTGGTGGCGCAGTGGTTGAGAGTCCGCCTGCCGATGCAGGGGACGCGGGTTTGTGCCCCGGTCCGGGAGGATCCCACATACCGCGGAGCGGCTGGGCCCATGAGCCATGGCCGCTGAGCCTGCGCATCCGGAGCCTGTGCTCCGCAACGGGAGAGGCCACAACAGTGAGAGGCCTGCGTAATGAAAAAACAAACAAACAAAACCCCTAAAACCTCTTCTACTACAATTTACATTTGCTCACTTGCTGTGACAGATGTTCTCTCATTTTATTCAATTCTCTCAGTGACCCAATGACATAGGGAGGAAGGAAAAACACAGCTGTTACCGTTTTTCAGATGAGAAAACTAAGGCTCAGAGAGGTGAAGTCAGCAGCCCCAGGAGGTCTCAGGAGAGGAGGGATTCAAAGTCTGTCTTCCGCCTCCTCCAGAGCCTTCGATCTTGCCTCATTTGTTTAACAGTCTATGTACATTACAAAAAATGTGAGATCTTCCTCTTAGCTTTTATTTTAAAGGATCAATAAATCATTGGTGATGTCTCTAATGGAGAGTAACTGAATATGAAAAGCTCTCCGCCTGTTAGGAAGCTGACAGAAATAATAGCTACCATTTATCAAGCACTAACCGTGTGGCAGGTTCTGTGCTAAGTGCCTTGGACACAGTATCTTACTGGATCTCATTTAATCATTACAACAACCTTACAAGGTAGGACTCCTCAGCCTTGGTTCAGAGATGAGTATGTGACTTGCTCAATCTTGGCAGGGCCAAGATTGCAATCTAACCCCAAAGAGCAAACTCTTAAATTAATGGAGCCAGGATCAAATTCCAAGTTAGCGGATGGTCCCTGACCTGTGTGGCCTTTGACTCGACGCCCCTGGTACAGCCAGTCGTGGGCTGCATCTCTCCCATGGATTTGTAGGGGCTGAGGGACACCTGTCCAGGGAAATAGAGGCCCCAGGGCCAAGGACTGCTCAGAACAATCCCACCCACTTGATAACTAACCAGGACCTACTGCTGGGGAACAATCAGAGCTGCTGCCCGCCCCAGGCAGTTGGGGCTTTCTCAATGCAGAGTGGAAAACTGTCCCCAAATCCTGACTCTCCTGCCCTGGTTCTTCTCTGGACACTACCTGCATGTTAGGCAATGAAGAGAAACCACTTGCTGGGAGTTCCAACTAAGACGTGAGTCTGGGGTTCCCCATGAGTTCCAAACCCACTGTTGTCAAGCCTATTCCAGGCCACAGGGCAAGCAGGGATCTTGTCTTCCCTGTGATACAGACATGCCTCTCGTAAAGAGCAGCCCATTAAGAGAACAGAGAGGCTTCTAGCTGCCTGTGATCTTCAAACACCCAGCCCCTTGGGGTCAGATCACCTGACACTTTACTGAAATAAAAGGTCCCAGATCAATATCCCTTCATCAATCTTTGGAGGGGTAGGAGGTCACAGCTCCCTGGAAACCAAGGAGCAGAAGTGCTTTTCTCTGGGAAAAATAACCCCAGCCTGGCAGGAAGCTGTCTTGGCATTAAAGAACCTGGAGCCTCATTTCAGGCCCCGCTGCAGAGAACTGGAATCCAGATGGGTGAGGCTGGGGAGGTAAATGCTCTGACTCTTCCCAGCCTGCCTCACAGCTTCTCCTAAGCTGCCCGCTCGGCTCCAGGGAAATGAACTCATGCCGGACCTGAAGGGTCTCCACCAGCTACTTCCTGTGCCCGGTGGGGATATGCTGACACAGGGGAGGACATCAATGCCTTCTTGGACCTCGAGTGGCCATTCTAGGCTGCCAGGGTCCCCAGCTCAGCTCCGACAAGGTCCACTGTCCTTTGGATTCCCTGCTGTCCCCTGAAGCTAACTTCTCATCAACTGTCTTGTCCTCAGGGGTCTGTGTTCACCCAAGGGACTCACCTGAAGCCCTGCACCTCCTATCTTAGCCAGGAACTGAAGGAATGATTTTCCAATCACAAACAACATGCAAATTCCTTCCCAAAATGGTGTACTCCTCTTGGCCAGCCAGTGTAGACCAGGCCTCACCCATAACGTGTGGCCAGTGTAGATTCTCCCACAGAATAGGCAGTTTCCCAGGACTGTTACTGAGTAAGACAGACGAGCAGAAGCAGAGGGAAGGAATGGGTCTAATAAATCCCTGCTTGGAACTGGTAGCAGACTCATATGAGCAGAGGTACAAGGCTGGGATTAGAAAATTTGCTGAAAATTGAAAAAATTTGTATGGCTCACTGGCTCTCAACTTTTTCATCACCAAGGCCCTCTTTGATTAAACCCCTGGTAATGATATTTTATCTCCCGAACCATATCAAGCAATAAGCTATGTGCCCCCATTTTGTTCCGCAAAGGCACACTGTCTAGCTGGGCTTCTCATCAGACTGAGGTAACCAGTCTTAAGGAATTAAGGAACATCAATCACACGGAGTGGGCGTCACTCCAGCCCAAAACACAGACGCTAGGTGGTTTCTTCCACCTGTATTATCTGGCCCAGGTAAAGGTACAGTTACCTTCAGGCCTTTTGAAACATTGACAAGACCCTGCAGGAGGGGACATAGGTGGTACCTTCTAGAAAGAGAGGAGGAAAGAGGTGGGCACAAGAATCAGGGCGCTCTATAGAGGAAGGACTACCAAGTGAATAGGGTGATGCCTGGCTCTCAGGCCACACCCTCACTGTGACCCCCTGCAGGGGCTGGAGACCAGGAAGTCCTAAGCAGGAGACCACAGTGTCCTTCTGTCCCCTCTAAGCGCCTTCATGTCCACTGCTCTTCTACACAGAGGTAAGAGACACAGGGGCAGGGGTTGCTGTTCCCATTCCACAGAGCAGGACACTGCCACTCTGGACCTGCCCGGAACCCCTGCAGGATTCAGTGTGGAGGCAGCATCAGAACCTGCACTAGAACCCGGCCCAACATCTTCCTTCAAGCCCCAGGACACAGATCTCTCTCTTCAGATCCAGGGGGAAGGACTCACCTCTGCTAGATACAGCACACAGAACTTCAGGTCTTCTGAAGAACCTTTGAGGGAACAAAAAGCAAGACTTGCTTTAGAACTGGTTACAGAGTCTCAACTGTTTACTTAAGCACAGCCAGCTGTCTCACCCAGAGGGCTGTGTGTGGTACTTCCTGTAAAAAGAAGAAGAAAGGGGCAGGGAAATCTCTGGAGGAAAGCCCACTTAATATCTAATTAGGTTGAGATACAGATGTAAGGCCTTTGCCTGCAGGTCAGCCTGACCCAAGGAATACTGAGCTCTCACCCTATGAGAGGTAGCCAGGAGCACCCTCTGGGCATCAAGCAGTGGGGTACAGGGAGCTGTCATCCATCCCAGGAGGCCTCTTCCTTTCCATGTCCCCTGCAATGAGGGACATGGAGGCAGCACACACTTGGGTTTTCTTTTAAACACTCCAACTGCCTTTGCCATTTTGAAATTCAACAAGGAGCCACCCAGGAATGTATGGGCTATGCAGGGGGATCCCCAATCACGGGCTGGGTGGAGCCCAGAGATGGCTTCCCAGCCCAGGCCCAACCCCTCAGTGTGTTTTCCTAGAGCCTTCTCACCCCTGGTCTAGAATCCCAAACTCAAACACTCACCAAACCCTCTCCACCTGGGAGGCAGCTGGGAGGGCCTGTCGCCCACTCCCCGCTCCTCCAGCAGAGAAGCTGAGGCGGGATACCTACCCTAAGGCGGAAGATGATTTAGTCAGCCTGCTGCAGAAACACAAGAGCCAAGAGATGACCCACAGCTGTCAGGGAAGGCTTCCTGACAAAAGGGGGACCCTTCTGAGCTTGAACTCAAGGTGGGAAGAGAGGGCACTCTGGGAGGTGGGAACAGCACGGGCAAAGGCATGGAGACGCAGAAGCACAAGTTGTGCTCAAGGGATGGCAACTGTGAGGTAGCCCCGCCTCCTCCTCCAGGTGGCCTTCCCTGACTGCTGCAGGCTGCTCCTCGGAACCTGGCAGCACTCCCCGTGGGCCACTCATCTGAGCACAGGCCAGGGCTGGTTAGGAACTTCCTGTATTTCAAGCATTCGACCTCACCAGGCAGGTCATCCTTTTTGAGGGAAGCAATCGTACAGCACATATAACGGCAAACACTTAAACTGCCATAGGGGTTTAGAGTACCCAGTGCTGTGTGCCAACCACAGCACCAAATGTTTCATGTGCATAAACTCGACACTCACAACAACCCCTATGAGGCAGGGGTTATTATCATCCATGATTCATGTGAGAAAACTGAGGCACAGGGGGTGAGTAACATGCCTCAGGTAGAAGGGGGAAGAACCCAGATTTACACCCGGGAAGCCTGTTCCCAGAGCTCACTCTCCGAACCACTACACACCTGCCTCTCAAATGCCCACCACGTAGGCCCTACCCAGGCACCTGTCCCCTCAAGGAAACAGGACTAGTGCTGGGCTCAACGCAGAACCCTCAACATACACCTGAATCAAAGAAATTGTCAAAATGCGTTGCAAAGTAGAGGTGGCAAGGGAAAAACAGAGACGGTGGGTCAAGCCTATTCCTAAGAAAAGTAGTGAGTGAGGTCCTCACGTGGGTGGAGGCCAGGCCCCCTCGGAGCAAGCATATGGGCAGTTTCCTGGGCAAATCTATCCCTAAGGCCAGGGATGTCAGCCAGAGCTAGATGAAAATAGCTCATAAGTAAATGGGGGTTTGCTTTGGAATTAGAATAAATCCTTCTGCTTCTCCCCACCTAGAGATGGGTTGGGGGGCAGGGGGCAGCCCTGCCTAAGAAGTCCATCGTGTTTAAGAAACCTCTAATTTCAAAGCTTCTGCCAGTTCCTTGCATTGCTGAGGGTGGAGACAAGGGGAGGTGGCTTCTTTTGTTTAAGAAAACACACTGGGACGTTTCCTTGACTTTCTAGAAGCAGATTTTAGTGCCAAGGGAGAAACAAAAAGATCTGTGTAAGAAAATAACAGAATTTTGGGTTTTAGAAGCTGCCAGTGAGAGAAGAGAAGGTTCTAGAAGGGAGGGGAAAGCCAGGTAGATGGGAGCCTCAGGGAGACAGGAGGCCAAGGTTGGGGGATGCAGCCTAAGACATATTCCCAGTGGCGAGGGATCGCTGACGGATCGCCTTGAAACTCTTCTGTGCCATGACACCCCACCATGGCACCCCTGCATTACTGCACACCTTCACTGAAATCTGCTCCCCGTCACGGCCTTGTGCTGACAGCACTTTGGGAGAAGGACAGAATGCGGGCAGCACTCAGCATGGCTCAGAGCCTCATAAATAAGGACAGCAAGGCTCAGGAGCCAAGGGTGCCTGTAAGGAGCTGCAGCTGCAGAAAAGGAGGCTGCAGCATGGCTGACCCAGGAGAGAAACCTCAGCTCCACCAGAAATCCTTCCAAAACACTGGACTGGGTTCTGGACTTTGCAGAGTGTGGAAACGGGGGCAGGTGTAAAGGAAAAGGGACAGTGAGGCAGCACACATTCGGGCTTTCCATCCAACACTCCAACCACTTTCACCATTTTGAAATTTAACAAGGAGCCATTTGGTTCCTGGGTGAACCCTCTTTCCCATCAAGGAATGTGGGCCATGGACCATGGGCTATGCAAGGGTGATCCCCAGTCATGGGCTGGGGGGAGCCCAGAGGTGGCTTCCCAGCCCAGGTCTGGCCCCTCTGTCATTTTCCCAGAGCCCTCTCAAGCCTGGTCTGAGATCCCCAAATCAACCAGTTACCAAGTCCTCCCCACCTGTGAGACAGGCCAGGAGGGCTGTTGTCCCCATTTTCCAGATGCAGAAACTGAGGCCCAGGGAAGGAAAACAACTTGCAGAAGGCATGCAGTGGGCAAGTGACAGAGCTGAGACTTGAACCCAGGACTGCCTGCCTCCAAAGCCTGTGTTCTGACCACTATGTCACACTTCTGTCCCTCTCCCGGTTTACTCATCTGTCATTTCACCTGGCCATGCGCTCCGGAGGTGGGAATGTATGCGTCTCTTCCTCTGCTCTCACCCTGGCGGCCAGCACTGAGGTGGGCTCTGAGGAGGTGCTCAGAAAATGTCAACCGACTAAATTTAACTCCAAGGGTACCAGCAGCCTGGACCTAAGCAGCTGAGTTTCCAAGATGGGGCGCCTGGGCTCCTCAGGGTGGATGGTGAACCCAAGAAGCAGCTGGACATTTCCAGGCCATCCTGAGAGACCACAGCAGGTCAGGAAGACACACTGTGGGTGGGATACTGGCCACCCGGGAGGCAGAAACACAAAGAACAGCAAAGCCAGTGGGCGGCAGAGGCAGGAAGAGACCACAATGGGCCCCGGCTGACCGGAGATGTCCCAGTTGTTAGCACCAGCTCTCCGCCTGTTCCCATTACACTGCCATTCAGCCTCGCTGAAGCTCGGGGGAAGCTGGGCAGGAGGAGGGCGGGCAAGGTTTAAGTGGCCACCAGCCGGGAGCCCTGAGGGAGGAGTGCACCCCAGCCCCCAAGCTGAGGCCACGCTTCCCATCTCCCTTGGGTCCTACACTCATTCACCCAACAAACAGTCATTGGGCACCCACGATGTTCTGTGCCCCTGCCCAGCACTGGGAGTAGGCTTGGCCAGCAGAGCCAAGCACGCATCAGGCATGTCACACAAGGGAGTCCTTGGTCCCTGGGTGGGGCAGATCCTCCTCGGCCAGGGAACTGCCCTCGCCAGCCCTAGCCTGCAGGAAAGGCTGGGTGTGCTCCTCGTTCACCATCTTCTCTGCCTCAAACTGAACTTTCCGCATATGTTGATTTGAAAGAGACAAGAAACCTTAGGAGTCATGAGCAATGTTAATCAGAGACCATCCTGCCAAGAGGAGCTCCAGCTGAGGCCCCAAATGCATCTCTTAAAAGCCTCGCTCAGGCCATTGCTGCTGCAGCGAGTCTCTGGGGGTGCGGGGAGGGGGGCAGGAGTGCGGGCGTCAGGACTCAGGACACTGGGTCCTGCGGCTCCAACTCCGACAGCTGGAGAGGTGGTCACCGGACTTCTGAAAACCCTGGGACCCCCAAGGCTGTCTCAGGGAGCGGGGCAATGGCTCCCCACAAGTGCCTGAAAAGACATCTAAGCATTGGAATGTGCACCTTGAGTGCTCAGTGTCTCTGAGCCATTGCCTTCGCTCCCAGCAGCTCCCTGGCTCCATGGAAAGCCACACTCGCTGTGTTTGCTGACTGACACTGCTGGAGAAAGGCAAGACAGTTCGCACCAGAACAACGGCCCGGCCAGCCAGGACAGGCGCGCGCATACACACACACACACACACACACACGCACACACGCACGCGCACACACACACACACACACACACACACACATACACACCCCCTCACGTGCCAACCCAATAGGCTCCAAGGGCTGTGGTCATCTCTCCTGAGCACTGCTGGTCTTGGCCACCCACAGTCTCCAGCCCCAGGAGGCCATGCCCGCACAGGCTGGAGCTCACGTGCAACCGGGCACGCGGGAGGTTTCTCTGCCACGCCCCAAGGCCTCACACCACCCACCCTGACCAGCCGCCACCCAGTGGAGGATGGTGCTTACCCTGCCTCTCACTTCAAGCCTTAGGTTGGGGCCTCCAGGAGGGGAAGATCCAACCAATTCCCAGCGGACTCCCCGCACCCGGGCTAGGGGTGGGGACCAGACAAATGAGCACTGTCCAGCTTCTCAGAGCAACCTCGGGGTCCATGTGGGCACGTCAGGTCTGGGAGGGAACACACTGGACTGCCCAAGCCTGGTTTCACAGTCAGAAAAACCGCAGCCCAGAAAAGGGAGAAAGGAGCAGCTGAAGCCACACCACACGTCAGCAGCAAAGCCGGCCCAGGGCCTCACGCCTCCAGCTACTGCCCTAGGCTCTTCCTCTGCCCTGTGGCTCCCAACCTGCACCCAATGCTCAGCCAGTTTGAAAGCCCTCTTCCCCCTCCCTCCTTTCAGCAGGAGGCTGAGCTGCCCAGGGTCCTGGGCTTGCAGGCCCCAGACTTGTGTGATGAGCCCGACTTGTGTGATGGTTCTTATCATCAATCAGCCTGTATTATCAAGCACAGCCCCCCACCAGCACCCCTCAAATCTGACTGGGTCCTAGATAGTGGGAGCTGGGGGTGGGCAGGCGTGTGAGTACATGTGTGTGCAGAGGGGTGGGAGGGACGGGGGAATAGGTGTGTAGGGGAAGCTGGGCGTGAGGGACAGAGGGAGGGGCAGGGCAGCGGGGAAGCCAAGGGCAGAGTCACTGTAGCTCTCGCTCACCCCGCTCCCGCAGGTAATGGGGGGCTCCTTGGAATGCCAGGATCTCAGCTGAACTTGCTCAGAGGGCTGTCCCTCCCCATGACCTTGGTCAGGCCCAGCCCATCCTGTAGGAGAGGCTGGCCCCAAGCAAGGTGACTTGCTTTTTCCCCTCAGCGGCCGCAGTGGGCAGTGGGCAGGAGAAAGCCAGAGGCAGAGAAGGAGAAGTTGTAAGCGACTTCCTGTGGGGCTGCGAGAATGGAGGTTCTCACACGCCCTGGGTTTCTAAGGAGGAAGAACAGCGGGGGCACCGAGCACGCAGGCCGGGTTTGCAAACAGGCAGGAAGTTTTCCTGGAGCAAAACCCGTCAAAACAGAATTCTTTCACTGGGTAATATTTTCCTCCCTGCCCCTGTCACCCATGCTCAAACAGGTCTGGTGTTGTTTTCATAATCTGGGAGAGGAAATTGAGCCCCTTTCAGCAGAGACCTCAGGCGCCAAACCAAACCACTCGACAGATATTCCCGCTTGGTTTCCCATTCCCGAGTGGAGGGGAGGGCACCGTGGCAAGTGTGGAGTAGAGACTCGCTTCACCCTCCCACGTGCTCCTGTCCCAGATGTGTTGCCTGGGCACACGGTGTGGGCCAGCCATTTTGCATAAACGACCTAATTTAATCTTCACAAAAACCTTCTGAGATACTATTGGTGTCCTCACTTACGCATGAGGAAACAGGCTCAGAGAGGTTGAGGAACTTGCCTGAGGTCACACAGGTAGTGAGGGGCAGAGCCAAGATCTGAACACAGGTCTGTCTGAAGCCAGCGCTTTTCCCACTCCACTCCCAAGCCTCCCTGAAACCTCACTGGAACAGAAGCCTCCCGGCAAAGCTCAGGGTGTACAGGGGCCTGCCAGCCTAGACTGGAATGCCAGTGTCTGAGAACCAGACCTAGGGGCACACATCCCATCCATGCTGCCCAGAGCAGGACTCAGGGAGAGTGCAGAGGGAGTCCAGGGCATCTCGGGCATGCACTCACCTTCCTGCAGCTTCACGCTCTGGAGGTAGAGGGGGTTCCTCAGGACGTTGCAGCGGCCTGGCTCATCCTCCTTGGTGAAGAGCAGCAGGTCAGAGTAGGCAAACAGCGTCACCTGCACAGGGAGAGAGCAAACAGAGCTCACTCTTCTGCTGTCCCAGAGGCCAGAAGCCACAGCCTCCCCTGGGAGTCCAGGTAACGAGTCTCCATCATCTCGGGCATAACCAGGAGCAGATGCTTAGCGTGGCCTAAGCCAAGGGCAGAGACCTGACCTGCAGTCAAGGCTGCCCTTTTGCCTACTCCTCACAGTCGGAAAAAATAACAGAACAAAAATCAGCCCTCATCCTCATTCTCCATGCCTCCTGACGGCCTCTGCCAGCCTCTCAACAGCCCGACACCCCACAGGCCCACCTCTCTGACCAAACGCCTCTGGAATCTCCAGCCCAGTGCCCTTGGCTTGGAGCCACCCTTGAGCTGCAGGACGTGCCACATTTGCTTGCATTGTCCTCTAAATGTCCGGCTGAAAGAGCACTGGGCTTGGAGTCAGAAGTCGAGGCACCTGTCCCACTAAGTAGCCATGAAAACTTGGTTAAGTCTGCTGAATCCCTTCTGCCTCAGTTTTTTTTCATCTGTGCAAACAGGGGGGAACGTCCCTGCTCAGCTCCCTACAGGCTTCTTTCACAAGGTCTGTGTAGACAGTGAATTTGAAGCATCATGCAATGTGAGTATTCTTGTAGATAATTTTAGATAAAATGTAGATAATTCTTGTAGATAATTTTAACTGCGTTCATGCACCGTCAGTTCAAGAAAAAGCCAGTTACTTATGCTCCAACACAGACATGCACAGAACTTTTATCTCTTTTATGCACTAGCTGCTCCAAAAATAAAGGAGAAAGATATTTTTAGACATTATAGGTAAACCATCAGGCATGCTCAGCATATTTTTATGCTAAGAAAAAATCCACTTGATCCTCTAATGCCAGTAAAGATTACACTGTTCTTTGTTTTGTAAATCCTGCGGTGGCCTTTAGTCAAAAGCAATAAAAACCCTATTTTAGATTCTCCGAAGAAAACAGAATATTATTAATTTTGTGGAATTCCCTTTGAGGTGTCAAAATCTGACATTTCATCTCATCTGGGGTAAGAAGAATCCGCTGGAAGGTCGGCATGCACTACGAAGGGCCACATGAGTGTGTGCTGGATTGTTGACAAAGTTTTAAAAAGCCAACATGTCGACATTTAGCTGTCAGATTGTTAAAGATGACCTCTATCTTTAGAGGTCATCTTTAAAGCTTATCTGTTAAAGCTCCACCTCTATGACTCTAGCCTATAGAAATACTTCCAAGGACATATAAATATGAACATGTAGGGATGTTCTCAGCATTACAAATTTTTGTAATTTTAAAAAAGAACATAAACACCCATTAAGAGAGGATGGATAAACTAAATTATGCTACCTTCAGGTGGGAGAATTTTATGCAACTATTGAAAGAATAAAGTAGAGCCAAGTGGACAGAAATGGAAATCTGTCCATCATAAATCAAAATAGTGCAATGTCCAAAAAATACCTAGCGTATGATCCAACTTCGTAAAACCAAACTGTAAACCTGTCTGTATTTATACATTTTTTAACGTCTAAAATACTCATCACAGTCTTCACTGTGGGGAATGGGACTTGACTTTATACATTTCTGTTTAATTTGCATTAGTTTGCAATGAGAATCTGTTACTTTTATAATTTAAAAATACATAAGTGTTTTTCAAAGGACTACGTGGCACACAGAGGTTTGAGGGAATCTGGGCCACAGAGACAATAGGGGGCATTCTTGAGCAGGAGGCATTCAGGGGCTCTGGCTTATCTAACGGGGACCAAACACAAGGGCTCCTGAACCCTGGGCTGGAAGGCATCCTGGCAGTGACTCTCTCCAAACCCCTTCTCATCACAGCCCTGACCCAGCATAGTCCACAGAAGCCTCCATTTACTGAGCACTTACTTTATGCTCAGTGGATCCTCACTTGTAACTAACATCATTGCCCTCATGTATAGGTGAGGACCCTACAGCACCGAGAGGTTAAGTGAACTGTCCAAGGCTACACAGCCAGAGACCATTGCCCAGGTCTGGATGACCGCAAAGCTCTCACAATATGGTGAGGTAGCAATGTGCCTACAGTTGTCCTGTCCCTGAATGTGAAAGAATCCAAGCAGGGACCAAAAAAGAGGAACAAAGGAGACAGAAGTTAAGGGAAGGGAAGAAAATGATCTCAGAACTCAGAAGGAGTTTAGGGCTTGGTTGTCTGAGGAGAAGACTTCAACATCCACTGAGTGGAAAGGAGAAAGCTCTACACTAGGCAAGCACAAGACAAACCCTCAGGGTCCCCTGACCCACTCAGTGGAAACCAGGAAGTGGTCTCTGGACCCACAGGGAAGCTGGCAGGGGAAGGGTCAGAGGAGATAGTCTGTCAGGAGCCTAAAAATTCAAAAAACAACCCAGGCCCAGAAAGGGCTGGATGGATGGCAAGTGGAGAAGAGGCACCAGCAAGGTGAGAAAAGACCCAGGTCGTTGCCCTGGCCCAGATTCCCAGAGCTGAGAATGTGGTCTAGACAGGAAGTGATTAAGGCCTGAACGAAGAATTTCCCCAAAAGCCGGGTCAGGGAAAGGACAGAGCTGCTGCACAGCGGGAGACAGGGCAGAGAGGCGAGGGTGCCAGAGGAGGGCAGGTGGGCCCCTCTCCCGTCTCACCAGCACCCTGCAGGCCTCTCTCCCCGCAGGAGCCACAGCAGCCCACAGTGAAGTGACGCCCATCTCCACAGCCCAGTTACCTTCTGCTTCCCACAGCAGGCCCTGGGGGCCGCCAGCTGTCTTCCCCACACTTGTTCCAAGGACACATCTGCTTTCCCAAAGGCTCAAGAGTCGAGGAATCGCTTGGTTAGGAAATCCTTGAGACTTGAAGCACCACTAATCCCACGTGGTCCTAACCAAGCTTCCTCAGAGGAATCTTGCCTGAGGGCAGGGTTTGCAGCAAAGGTCTTGGTGCCCGAGCAAACGGTAAACTTAATGAGTCGGTGTGTAAAGTGAGGGCATGTCTGTCTTGTGCCCCATAGGACTCCTGGAACCTCCAGCACAGGGCCTGGCTCCATCGTAGATGCTCAGTAACCATTCTTTGAATGTAGAAATGAGTCTGTACCAAAACGCTGATTTGATCTCAGGGCACGTTAATCAAGTTGGTGACTTCCGGGAGGGCGTGTGATGAGGGCAGTTCACGGTGTGGGACTGGATCAGCTCACAGAGCATGCCCAGAGAAGAGAAGGGACACCAAGCCAAGGGGGAACATTCCATGAACAAAGATTTCTGTCGAGCAACTTTCTACAATTTAGGGCTCTCTGGTAATAGAACCACTGCCGGGAGGGCTCCCTCAGCAGACTCAAGAAGAGGCTGGATGGAGAACGATCAGCTGGAAAGTTACAGGGAAGCAATTAGAATGGACGGCTCCTGAGGGCCCAGCCACGATGCAATTCTCTGAACTTCGCCAAACCCCTCTTGAATTGGTTTATATTTTTGGCCTGAATAACACGACAGACTACTAACAGCCACGTATTTGCTTCCTATCATATTTCAAGAAAAAGAAATGCATTATTTTTCCTTGTGTTCAAATCATTTCTTTCAACCGTCAAAAGGGGTCTCTTAGTTCTAGGGCTCCGAAGACCCACTAGGCAAAGAGCTTTTGGACAGATTTTAACTATCATCAGGCCCTGGCTTCAGCTTATGTTTGTTAGTTTGTTTTTAAACAAACACACCAGAGCCAGCATGGGATCCTGGAAAGAACTGCTGAGCCAGAGAGATCCCAAGTGCTAATCGTGGCTCCATCTTTTAGGAGTCTTGAGACCCTCAGGTCCTAGTAAATCTCACTGGAGCCTCAGTTTCCTCATCTACTGAGTAGGGACAAACGTGCCTCTCCTCGGGAAGCTGTGAGAGTTAACTGGGATCAAGAATGGAAAACTTGCACAGTGAGGATAAATAAAAAGTGCTCAAGGTTTGCAGGCTTAATGGTGAGTGAGTAGGGGAAGAAAAGAGCACATTGAGACATATGAATGTATTCCACAGTGGCTGCCATTTCTAACTGCCTCCTTCTGAGTCTTGTGAGTTTATAGCCACACACCTCAGTTTCTGACTTTTGGCTACCTGACTGAGCTCCACCACACACTTATTCACCAAGCGTAGCTCCAAAGGACTTCTCGTTCCTAAAACCCAAATCCCCTGCAACAGATGAAGTTCTACCCCCACAGAGGCAATTCAGAAGTTATGCCAAGGTTCTTAAGAAAGTTCCCGAAGAGGAGGTCCAGAAATGTGGTAAGCAACGCCAGTGTGGTAGAAATAATCCTGCAGTCTCCCCAGGGAGCGCCCCTGAAAGACAACGCTCATTTGGAAAATATGAGTTCTGGTCTGCTTGTTTCACAAACAAAACAAAAGCAGCCTGCTTTCGTCACGACTACACAAAATGTCCCGGAATGCTGAGGCTGAAACGGCCCTTAGAGATCAGCTGACCTCAGACCCTGTCCTTGCTGCCTCAAACACACACACACCCCACTGTTCCGATGGGAAGACTGAGGAAGAAGGAAGAAGTCGTAAGTGAACCAGCCGCGGAGCAAGAGCTGGCTACATGCCTTCTGCCTCCAAGTTTCCTGATCTTTCCACCACCCCAAGCTGTCACTCAACTCAGCCAAGCCACACTGCCAGCTCTGAATCAGGGCCTGATTGGAGGCAAGCCCCCTACCCTCTCTTCAAGGCTCCCAGGTAGCCCAGTCAGACCCCAGAGCTCCAACTTCTGTTCCCAAGTAGATTTAAGTTCATGGGACTGAGCCGGAACCTGGCCAGCTCTGGGGATGGTGTGGGCGAGTGAAATCCCCCCAGTTAGAGATAAGCCAGGGCCAGCTCCCAGGAAAAGCAGCGTGACCTACACACCCAGGTCCCTGTTGGCAGAGCTAGATCCCAAAGAGAGATCACAGACTTATCCCTCAGAAGAAGATTTTGGATTTGGGTTAATATACACCCAAAAACACAGGTAACGGGTGCTCTTCTAAAATTCTCTTTGGCTAACAGCTTTATCTTCTCACCCACAAAGTCAGTTATCACAGCTGGGGTGAAATGCCATCTCTCCTGCTCCTTAGAGGAAGATGGGAGAAACAGTGGAACATCATTAGGTGTTGGGAAAACTCTCTAACCATCAAAGATGCACTCTGTCGCTTTGAGAGGTGGCAAGTTCCCTATCACTGGAAATATACCCAAAAAAGCTGGGTAGCCATTTGGTAAAGAGGGCATGGAAGCCTTTTCTGGTCTTTTCTACCCCAATTGTACAATTCTGAGACCATCAGGAAGAGAGGAAAGTTAGGGGCCTGGAGGATGGCCGATGAAGCCCACCAGAAACCCCACCGGGGAAATGTGAGTGTCTTACCTCGGCAGCCTTGTTTCTCCCCTCATACAGCAGCAGCTCCTCCGACAACAGGAGGGTCCTGGCAGGGTTACAGAGATCTAAAGGCTGAAAACAAAGAGGACAGTTCAAAGAGGCCTGGTGGCAATGAGGGGGAGGGGGAGGGGAGGGGGAGGGGGAGGGGAGGGGGAGGGGGGGAGGGGGAGGGGGAGGGAGAGGGGGAGGGGAGGGGGAGGGGAGGGAGAGGGGGAGGGGAGGGGAGGGAGGGGAGGGCAGGGGAGGGGAAAGGGGAGGGGAGGAGAGGTGAAGGGAAGGGGAGGGAGGGGAGGGGAGGGGAGGGGAGGAGAGGGGAGGGGAGGGGAGGGGAGGAGAGGGGAGGGGAGGGGAGGGGAGGGGGAGGGGAGGGAAGGGGGAGGGGAGGGGAGGGGAGGGAAGGGGAGGGGAGGGGGAGGGAGGGGGGAGGGGAGGGAGGGGAGGGGAGGGAGGGGAGGGGAAAGGGGAGGGGAGGGGAGGGGAGGGGAAAGGGGAGGGGAGGGGAGGGGAGGGGAAAGGGGAGGGGAGGGGAAAGGGGAGGGGAGGGGAGGGGAAAGGGGAGGGGAGGGGAGGGGAGGGGAAAGGGGAGGGGAGGGGAGGGGAGGGGAAAGGGGAGGGGAGGGGAGGGGAAAGGGGAGGGGAGGGGAGGGGAGGGGAAAGGGGAGGGGAGGGGAGGGGAAAGGGGAGGGGAGGGGAGGGGAGGGGAGGGGAAAGGGGAGGGGAGGAGAGGTGAAGGGAAGGGGAGGGGAGGAGAGGTGAAGGGAAGGGGAGGGGAGGGGAAGGGGAGGGGAGGGAGGGGAGGGGTGGGAAGGGGGCAGGGAGGGGAGGGGAGGGGAAGGGGAGGGGGAGGGGAGGGCAGGGGAAGGGGAGGGGGAGGGGAGGGCAGGGGAAGGGGAGGGGGAGGGGAGGGAAGGGGAAGGGGAGGGGGAGGGGAGGGGGAGGAGAGGGGAGGGGAGGGGGGAGGGGAGAGGAGGGGGAGGGGAGGGCAGGGGAAGGGGAGGGGGAGGCAGCCTGCCAAAGCCAGTCACAGAAGACTAAAGACCGCTAGCCCTGCCCCAACACCCCAAGAGCCCACACACCCCCTCATACACAGACAGAAACAGAAAGACAGAGACGCTCATCCTGGGCGGAACTGCTGCTGCTACCTTCCCCACCCGCCCTCGCACACTGGCTGCAGGAAGTCCAACCACATGGTCGGCCTTTGCCATCCTCCCCGCCCCCGACCCTACCACCCGAGCCTGCCCCAGCTCCCCCACTGCACCGAGCTCCTGGGCGCTCCCGGCCCCCACATTCCCCCATCTGTCCTGTTCATGCTGTCAGGCCCAGGCTCTCAGGACACCTCTGGCAGTATCCTGACAGCCTCATGCCAGATTTGGTCACCTGAGTCCCTTCAAGGCCAGGCCAGTCCCTGCTCTACATTCATAACACACTTGAGTTAACTGAGTTCTTCTCAGCTGTCAGTTCCCAGGGACCAAGTCTCAGCCAAACCTGCCACCCCACCACATGACCCTGCCCCATACCCACGGTGGAGCCCTGCCCCTGCACAGCCTGAAGAAACCTCCCTCAGCCCTGGACTACCCAGCAGGGCTTATCCTCGTGAATGCACATTTATAACATGGCTTCTGGGCACCTGACACCAAGCAAGGTGCTGGAAGAAAGATAACAAAACAAATGTCAACTACTCACAACAACCAAGATGGATCTTACAAGTAACGTGAGGCAAAAGAAGCAAGGCCCAAAAGAAGATATGAGATATGGTTTCATTAAGCAATATTCAAAAAGAAGTCATTTAGGAAAGCACATATAGGTGGTAAAACTAAAGAAAAGCTAGGAAATGATTATCATAAAGTCATGCTAGTGGGTATGTCTCGGGGGGAGGGGGCATCGTAATCAGGAAGAGAGATGCACAGCCTCTGGAGTGGTGGCAATGGTCTAGTCCTTTCTCTTAGTCGATATCCGCTTTATAATTACCCGTTAAACTCTGCATTTAAGTGTTATGCCATTTTTGGTGTATATATTTTACAACTCAAAAGTTTTTTATAACTTTTAAAAACTAATTTTTAATTTTTTTGGTAAAAATTTTAAAATGAAAAATAAGTCCCGTGGATTCCAAGACCTTTGTGGTTACATCCCGAGAAAGAGAAGAGACCAAGAGAAAGGCAAAGGGCAGACCCTGCCCACAGAGTTGTCTGGGGAGAGGCACATCACCTGCCAGAGTTGCGTTGTGAGCGTCCTATAAAAGTATGAGTTCTAAGATCCACTGGCCAGTGACAGGCCCGGAATGGGACGCCAGGGAGACCAGAGAAGGCAGGCATGGTCAGAAATGAAGCTCTTGGGGCCATGTCCCCTCTAAGTTGCTGATGAGAGGATAAACTAAGAGCCTCTCTGGAAAGCAATTTGTCAAAATATGCATAAAGAGCCTTTAAGATGTTTATGACCCATAGCCCAGTCATTTCGCTTCTTGGAATCTCCCCCAAGGAAAATAATCCGAGAGGCAATTCACGCATGAGGATCTTCATCACAGAGTTATTTACAATAGCAAAAGAGTAGACATAACACAAGTGTCTGAACAGAATAGAGAACTGGTTAAATAAATATGGTACATCCATATAGTAGTGTCCAATCGCTACAAGACACAGTCTCAAAGAATATTTAATGATGTAGGAAATGTTCATGCTGCAATTCTTGTTTAAAAAAGGCAACAGGATATAAAACGTACAATAAGATCTGTCTGGGTTTTTTTTTAAATATGTATATGCACAGGAAAGATATCTAAATGCTCACATTGGTTATATCTGGGTGATAGAATAAATAAAGGTTTGGAAATGGGGAGGAAGAGAAGGAAAAAGAGAGCAAAGCAGGGGAAGGGAGATCTAAATAATCTCAGGCCACCAGCTAGTACTGGCCAGACATGTTTGCTAAGATGTCTGATGGCCAGACAAGATGCCAGACCTCGAGGCTCTCTCCCTTGGTCATCTCCAAACAACAAAGTACTGGAGGAGCCAGGAAGCAGAACCCTCAGCACACAGGCCCTGTGACAATACAACCAGCAGCTGTAGCGTGTCTGCAATGGCCCCAGAGAAAGGGGAGGGGAGGGGGAGGGGAGGGGGAGTGGGAGGGGGAGGGGGACCCGCTTGTCGCCGAGCTTCCCTGCCCCCACTCTCCTGTTCCTCCTCCTGGAAACCTCTGCTCCCTCAGTATAACCCCCCGGAATCCTGAGCCCCTAAAGCTATTTGTCTTTCCCAAAAGGGGGTCCTCAGACCTGGAACGAGGTACCATCTCTGAGTCCCGGGGTGAAGGACCCTATTCTTTCTCACCTCCTCCAGAGGGAGCCCTTGGGGTCAGTCATCAGCTCACCTGAACAAAGATGGGGAACACCAGGACCTTGGGGGCCAGGGTGACGTAGGTGCCATAGCTTGAGTGTGGGGCATGTGGCCTCATGACCGGGCAATTCTGGTAGTTCCCATGGCCCTTCATGGTCTGCACCGTCTTCATCAGCCGACACTTCTTCCCCAGGCCCGTGTAAGACTTCCCTTTACTGGGACTCCCTGATTCTGTGGAACAGAGATGCGGGACCGTGAGGCATTTCCACACCCCCTGCAGAGGCATGCCTCTGCAGAAACAGGGAACACAGTCTCAGTCCATTAACAGCCATTAACAACAGCAGCTACCATGCGCCGGGCCCTGAGCAAGGTGCTGAGAAGACAGGGAGACCTCAGAAGGAATCCCCTCACACTCTGTGAGAGATACTAACGTGTAAACCAGCAACTCCAGGGCAAGGACAGAGCTGGGAACTGCCAACAATGATAAAGGCAGCATTCCTCATCTGGTGACCCAGGACCTGAATCAGACCTATCGGTTTGGCCTCGTACATTTAAAAATCAGAAAATCTCTCAGATTCAAAAAATCAGAAGATCTGACCTCACCGGGCCCACAGTCCCACGACAAACAAGCAATCAGATGGAGCGTCCTGGGTGGCAGAGCATGTGTGGTCCCTCTTGTCCCCATCCCCACTGCTCCCTCCGCACACCCAACACTGCTGGCCCATTTCATTGCCTCCCAGGTCCCTTGAACAAAGGGACTGGAGGTCATGTTTCTGCAGTGATAGCAGAGACAGTGGGCTTTCTCAGGACGTATGGGTGTCTGCCTTCTACTAGCCAAGGGAGTTGGAGTGGCCTGGCTCACTGAGTCAGTCTGGAATAGGGAGTGGCACCTGCCGCTCCAATTCCTGGGGAAGAGCACCCGTTCTGAGCCAGAGGGCTGCACCCAAATCCCACTCCTCTGCTCCCCAGCTTGGTGACCACCAGAAACTCACTTCGCCCCTCAGAGTCTTGGTTTCCTCACTGCAATTATAGTACCAAGCTCATGGGGTTGCTGTGAGGATTAAATGAGACACTCCAAGTAAAGCCCCTAGAATAATGCCTGGGACCTGGTAAGTGTGCGGTAAAAGTGAGCTGCTAACTTATTGTGGTTTTGTTGTTGTGATTTCTCTACTTGGGAAAGCGAGTTAATCAGATACTCCAGGGACTCTGGGAATCCTAGGCTTCATCGCAGCCAGGAGGTATTCCCCGGCTTGGCTATCAACTCACAAATTATTCTCATCAGAAAAGGGGGGGGGAGAGAGAGAGAGAGAGAGAGAGAAGAGAGAGAGAGAGAGAGAGAATGAATCACCCCCAGGGAAGAGAGCAGAGAGCTGCAGGGAGTCCCTCTATACGGTGACACAGCAGGACACATACCCTCATACTGAACAAGGGGTGGCATACAGATCTTTATCATGTCTCATCCAATGGGCAGAAGAGCAAAACACAGAGTAGCTAAAAAGTCAGGAATTCTTGGACACAAGCAGGTAGGAGACAAACTCCAGGGCATTCAGACTCTGCACACACCTGGGCCCCCTCCGAGGGTCCCTGCTGTCAGGTGGGCAACTGATCAGCCCTCCCTGACCTGCATGCGCAGCCCTCGGGGGCCCAGGTCTCCTTCCGCCACCCCCAGTCCCGGCAGCCTGGGGGTGAACAGGTGGCCTGACCCCAACTACATCTCGGGGAAGCTCCCCACCAACGCGTGGTCCCCAGCCTCAGGGGAAAAACTCAGCTCGGAAGGCTTCACACTTACCTCCTCTACCCACCCCATGCCCCTTCTCACCGAGCAGGGTAAGAAAAACAAGTCAACCCCCACACACAAGTGACCACTGATCACAGCAGCATCTTGGGCAGCACTCGAAGCGTGATCACCTAAACCACCCCCCGCTTCTTCGGGGAGTCACTTAGAGAAGAGTGAAAAGAGCGTGCGCCCAGGACAGGGGCGGGGGCAGATGCATGGAAGTACCTACCCAGCTCCTCGTCTGCTCTGGCCCCGGACCTCCGCCCCAGAGGGCTCTGTGCTGCCAGGCGCTGGCCCCTTTGCTGAAAGAACCCATCCTGGCTCTCAAGCTCTGCACTGGATTTGAGTTGGACAAGACACCTGAACTTGAGCACTGGCCTCCTCAGAGACTGGCTGTGTAATAACCCTGACCAGGTTCCTTCCCCCTCTGAGCCAGAGCTTTCTCCACTGCAAAGCAGAGATAATACAGACTGCTGCCTTGCCTGGCCCAGGGCAGGTAAGGGCGCACACGAGAGACCCGATGGGAAAGGGTTTGGTGAATGGTACCAGGGTGTGAGGGCACGAGGATTATAAACCCAAGCCAACAAATAATCCACCCGTCAGGGCTGGCATTAGGACAGGGCTGCTGCGCCACAAACTCTACCATGAACAGGGATCAAAGGGTCAGTCTGGAACTAGACAGTCTAATTTAACACAACCGAGCCTAGACCAGAGAAGGCAAAAACACACAGGACTGACAAGCAAGGCAAAGTAGACCAAACTTAACAAAGGGGGCTGTTTGCTAATGCCCAAATCTGGGCTTTTGCCTGCCCCCAGTCTGACCTTTAAAGGAATCCACTTCTTCCCTGCCCTAGCCCAGCTGCATAGGGCTGTCACAGAATCTTTGCCTTGGGCCTAGAGAGTCATGAATAAGCCACTTGACATACACATTTGCCTTCAGGTGGGAAGCAGCCCCATTTTATAGACAAGGCAACTGAGGCCTGGAGTGACTGAGGGACTTGCCCAAGGTCATCTGGCCAGTAACTGGTACAAAGCGGAATCAACCCAACCTATGTGGCATGCCCTCGTGCCCCATCTCCACATACCCTGGATAGTGTGTAGCAAGTGGGCTTGATTTTCCAAAACTGATTTTTTGAAGTATTTTTTTTAAAAAACAGTCCAAGTTATAACCCAGCTACTGCGCTCTGCGAAGGCAAACTCCTTAACTTCCCACCTGCTACTGCTTACACCCTCTGGTCTAAACCCCCATATCACCCCTTAAACACCTGCTTCACTGACCAAACAGTAATTACTCGGCTTTGCTCCGGCTTCCGAGGTGAGCCTTGGCAGCCATCCGTCCCCCGGCCGTGGCGAATCTGAGGCTGGGCTGCTTTCACAGGGCAAGGGACAATGCCAAGGGCACCCGCAGCCCTGGAGAACACGCCGACGACAGGCGGGCAGGCACCACAGGCCGCAGAAGGGCACCAGACTCCATTCTATTCAGGTTGGCTCAACCCACCCACCCTCCTGCAAGGAGGCCGAGCAGCCCAGCCAGAGGAGGAGACAGAAGTTGTCACCCTGGCGACAGCTTTAGCCTCTGGAGAACCCTGAGTGGGTTTAAGGGAAGATCTGTACCCTGAATTCCACCCCTTCCTCTGAACCCGCGGACCAGGAGCTAGGAATATTTGATCCCTGGTAAAGAGCAAAGATGTCCTTGGATACCGAAATAATTATCATCGTGAAGAATAAATGAAGTCAGGGCTTCTCTGGTGGCACAGTGGTTAGGAATCCACCTGCCAGTGCAGGGGACACGGGTTCGTGCCCCGGTCCGGGAAGATCTCACATGCCGCGGAGCGGCTGGGCCCGTGAGCCATGGCCGCTGAGCCTGCGCGTCTGGAGCCTGTGCTCTGCAACGGGAGAGGCCACAACAGTGAGAGGCCCGCGCACCGCGATGAAGAGTGGCCCCTGCTCGCCGCAACTGGAGAAAGCCCTCGCAAAGAAACGAAGACCCAACACAGCCAAAAATAAATATAAAATAAATAAATAAATTTAAAAAAAAGAATGAATGAAGTCAGGTCGAGTTCTTAATATAATGCATTCAAAAGTTACCACTGTTATTAATAGCAGCATCATTTCCTCGCTTGTCCCTCTCCCACAGCCTGCGTGACTCTGCCCTTCTTGGTTTACTAAGTACTGTATTCTCAGAGGGGAACCAAAATGTGGACACGAGTTGGGAGGACACCAAGAGGCATCTCTCGGCCGAGAAGGAACCACACCAGCCTGCCTCAACCCACACATCTCTCCAGCTCCCTTCCCCCATGAGCAGTCTGCAAACCTTGGAGGCAACCAGAGTCACTCCCCTTCAGTCAGTCACTCCAATAAAATTCTGTTGAGTACCTGCTGTCTGTCAGACCCTGGGACCAGCATCAGACACACGGAGGTGAGCAGGCCTAGGCCCTGCCCTTAATGGGGTCACTATTTAGCAGTGACATCTCCACTCTAACCTGATGTGGCAACTAAAAGCTTTTTTAAAACTCAGTGTTGAATCACCATCAGACTTTTCTCCGGAAGGAACACAGATTTCATTTCCAACAGACCAAGCCCTAACACCCAAATGCCCCAGCCTGGAGAGAATAAAGATGGCTTCCATCTGCAACTCTGAGCCTGATGGGAGCCCTTTTCCCTCCAAAGGGCACCTGCTCTAAGCTAGCGTCGTCTTCATGCTACTGACAGAGGGGGACAGCAAGGAAGCAAGTCTGCAAGTGGTTGGGAAAAGGCCATTCACAAAGAAGGAGGTCAAAGAAGGAAGGGCTCAAGCATATCCAAGGTCAGCACCATGGACCACCAGGCAAGGTTGGTCTCAACCCTCCAGATACCACCTGGACTCCAGCCAGCTAGACTCAGGCCAGCGCAGAGAGGGCCTAAAGGAATGCCCAGCCAACTCCAGCAGCAACACTGATACCTCAGGTTTCCTGGGAGAAGGAACTGGTTTTGAGCCCAGCTTCTCTCCCTGGCCCTTAAAAAATAAGGTCAGGATTTGAAGGACAAAGGAGAAAAATCCCTTCAAACAGCAGAGCCATCTGTGCACTTCAAAGACAGCTAACTTCTGTGTAACATCACTCAGCAAATAGGCTGCCACTCAAAACCATTATCTCCTTCAATCCTCCCAACACCCTCTGAAGTGGGAATTATCAGCCCCGTTTTATAAATAAAGAAACTGAGGCTCAGTGAGGGGACATGAGTTGCTCAAACTCATACAACTCCAATTTGGAAGCTCCCAGCTCCAAATTCCATGCCTCCCTCCCGAGCTGACCTGACCACAGTGCCTACAGCACCTTACATATATTGGTTGCTCAGTAATGTTGGTTGAATCTCAGCTGAATGCCTGAGTCCTGAACACCATCTGTTAGACTGCTCTGGGAAGATGCCCTCTCTTCCTCCTCAGTTCAGGGTCCAAGGAAGAAAGACACTGGTTCAGTGAGGAAGAAAAAGGTCCCAAGAGGAGACAGAGTCTGTGTCAAAATGGGGAGGGGGGGATCTTGACTCTGTTGGGAAGGTCTCCCAACTCAGAGGAGGAGGTGGGGCCCAGCCTCGCAGCTAACCTCACCATCTCTCCGGGGCTCAGAGGGCACAGCAGCAGAGGAGAGACTCACCTTCGGGGATGGCATCCTCCTGGTACACAGGCCGCAGCAGCTGCGGGGGAAAGACAGAGAACTACCTCAGCCCCAGGAACGGGGCAGACCACCAGGCAGGCTGCTCAGCCCTGGCCTGGGGATAGGAGGGGAGCACCTCAGGGCACGAGGGCAAAACAGCAGTCCCGCTAATGAGCTGAGAGGGGGGCCTGGAGGGATCACAGAATCTAGAATCCTCTAGAATGTTCGAGTTGAACGAGGCTTTAGCTGTCATCAAGTCTAACCCCTTGAAGTGTGTTCTGTGAAACACTGGCACTTGGGACGCTAACAACTCCGCCACAAAGGGTACACCGTCAGGGGAGTTTGAGAAATGCTCGGTTAAACAAGGGTAAACCACCTTCTTCACTGCAGATGCCCTCAGAGCCTCAAATAGGCTAATATGCATTGGGAATCTCCCAGAAGAGGAAGAGAGTATAAGGTGTTTCTCAAACTCATTTGACATCAAGAAACTTTCTTCCCAGAGTATCTCCTGGGACCGATATTTTGGGGCACACACGCTGACATTCCATTACTCCATCTTACAGCTCCTATGACGGGCTCGCTGCCTACCACACAGCCCATTCCGCTGAGGTTAAGTGCAGACTGGCAGAAAGCTCTTCCTTCTTTTGAGGTGAAATCTTCTACCGTGTGACCTCCCGTGGCCCTGGATCTGTGCCCTGAGGCCACAAAGACCCACCTGCTGTCTCTGCCGGGGACAGCCCTACAGGACAGCCCTATAGCGGCTGGAGTTAACACATAGCCCACTTCCCTGCTCCCCACTCCAAGCCCCTGGCAGGCTCCTCACAACACAATTTTGAGTCTTCGCATCTTCCTGGCCTCACTCAGGGACCCATGCCCTTCACCTCCCCTGAACCAGCTGTCCATACCTGGCTCCCAGGGTTCAGCGGGGCCAGGATGATGTAGTTGGGGTCGGCGGGGGCAGTGGCACGGGACAGTGCAGGCAGGGTGTGCTGGCCCCCGCGCTTGGTCACCTCAGTGTAGCGCTCCCAGCCACCGAGCAGCAGCCCATCCGAGCTGTCACACACCAGGTGACAGCTGTGGCGCTGCTCTGGCCGTGCCTGGGCCCCGTGGGTGCAGTTCTTCTCCCGCTTGTTGGGGGGCGACTGGAGGTCATGGGTCGACTTGCAGGACGCCCGCCGCAGGACCCCGCCATCTGGCCCCGGCTTGACCTGGGGGACCATACGCCACACAAGCAGGATGATCTCGCTGGGGCAGCTCCTGGAAGTTGGAGGAGGCGGGGAGTCACAAAGGGAAGTTGAGTCTGGGGGAGACCAAAGTCAGCCATGGTAGGGGCCTGTGGGGGCACAGAGGAAGAGAGGGGAAGAGGGCAGGGAAGCCCCAGTGCCAGAACAGGAAGGGATGCAGAGGCCATCTAAAGTAGAGACAGCAAAGGGGTCCCTTAGGTCGACTCTAGTTGACTGGCAGAGGCTGGGAAGGACACTGAGGCCAAGGCCAAGTAAACAAGAAAGAAGACCAAACTCAACTAGTGATGTGCCTCCTGGACACAAAGTATTATCAAGGAGGAGCAGGCAAGCCACGGCCTGTGTACAACCCCTCATCCGGTCATTCTAGAAGCAAACCTAAAATGGGCCACGAGGGCTTTAACCCAGAGGGTCGAAATTTAGGAGACCCCCAAATTTAAAGAATAACTGTTTAGCTGTGCGATTGAAAATGTTCGCAACATCTACGCATCCTCAGGAAACCAAGGGCTTAGCTCTGAGGTAGCAGAACTAATGAGCTAAAGTAGAGAGCGACCCCCTGGGGCTGCACCACGAACCACAGGGTCTGTTTGAGAGCTTCTTCCCTGCTGTCTGCTCTGGGATCCAAAATTGCTCAGAACCTGAACCTTCCAATTTCAGGCGAAGAAACTGATTCCCCAAGGAGCAAAGTGAATTGCTCACGGCTGGGAAGGAGGGACGGGCGAGGCGTGTGCCCAGGTCTGGGGAGGGGAGGGGAGGTGTGCTCCAGCCCGAGGCCCCGGGCTGCCCGCCGCCCCTGTCACCGGATCTCGTGTGCCAGCTCCACGCATTTCCAGTGCTCCACGGGCCTCTCGTTCAGCTGTAGCACCGTGTCCAGCTGCTGCAGCCCTGCCCGCTCTGCAGGGCCCCCTGCAGGGACAAAGAAAAGCCACTCAGGGGCTCCTGAAGCCCACAACCCCCTCAAAAGCCCCGGGGTCCTTTGCTTCCAGTGACCTTGGACAAGGACCGCTCCCCTCTGTTTCTTCACCTGTCAATGAAGGGCCAACCTCGGGGGCTCTCGGGGACCTTGAAGGGAGGCTCCCCTTTGCCCTCACTTCCTCCCTGCCCACATACCCAGTACTGGCTGACCTCTCTCTGCTGTCCACCTCCCCACCAGGCCCCCCTCCCTGCCCAGGGCCTCCCACCCCTTGAGAACCCTTCCTTGCTGCCAGGCTCACAGGCAATGGGGGCACCCAGATCACCATGTCCCAGCTTCTCCACTTTGGATGCTCACTCTGTGACTAGAAGTCTTTTCTTTGTGAAAAATAGGGAGGGAATGACTATTTTTAAGTGCTAATCAGGCTGGAATAGGATAAAATACTGCTTCCAAATCGAGTTCATAAATGATTCTCATTTTCCCATGCAGCCATTACTGAAAATATAGGTTTAGTTCCTGTTTGAAATGATTGGGAAACAAAATATAAAAATCTATTTTCATTTTGATTAAAAACAACAAAAAAAAGAGTAGGTGTATTTTCATAGACCTCACTTTCATCTGTGGTCATTTAAAAATATTATTCTTCTCGTTTTGAAAAACCAGGACACTTTGCTCCAGTTTAGGGCTCCCCTTTCAGTTCCAACATCTTGTTTGCAAAGCCTCGGGCTGGCATCACCCGAGACACTCACTCACCGGAATCCACGGCCTGGACTCGGACCGGAGAGTCGCAGCAGATGGTGAAGCCGAAGCCGTCCTTCCCCCTCGGGATGGTAATCTAGGACACAGCCCTGCCCAGTTACTCCCAGAAGCCATGAGGCTGCTGCCTCTGCTCCAAGGTCGTGAAGAAGACAGTCCCCACCCCAGAGCCACCTTCCTCTCCAAGGTTGCTGGAGCCAAGAAGGAGGCTGGCCGGCCCCTCGCTGTCCCTATCTTGGCCCAGGCGTCTTGAGCACTGGGTTGTGGGCCAAGCAGGAAGGCTGGGAGCTCAGGAGGTAAGCCAGGCCCATGTGGAAGGGCCCAGACCGAGCCTTGGAAGGCTGAATCTCGCCTTCCTCAGCCCTGGCAGACATGTGGCCTAGCCCTTTACCCAAGGGCCCACTGCACTGCACGTCTCCGCCTCACCTGTGACCCACTGCCTGCTAGGTCCCTTCCTCCTTTCCCCAGGGGTTCATGGAGCATCGGCGCAAGGCTGGCCCCATGCTGAGGGCCCAGAGACAAAGCTGGCCTGTTGGCTGCCCTCCCAGAGCACAGGGGAGGGAAGACAGGGATGCACACACTCACCACCTCAGGCCAAGGGGCAGGGGACACGTGCTAGGGGTCTCAGGACCGTCCACTGCCAGGGCCTCAAGGTATCAGTGAGGGCTCCCGGGTGAGGGGGCAAGTGAGGGCACAGATAGGCTTCCTGGCTGAACCTGAACTAGCCAATGACCTCACTGTGCCTGCTGCAGCCTGTGTGCGTGGCAGATCCACAACCCCTACTTTCAGAAGTCCCCTGAAAGGGCCCTGCCATCTGGATGCTCTTTTCAAGGCAACATGCAATTATTGAGCTCCTACTGCATGCCAGGCTCTGGTGAGGTACCAGGTCATGAGGCCTTGGTCTCTGGCTCCCAGAGGAGCATGAGGGTACACTGATCTCTAGAAAGCAAAGCAGGTCATGTTAAGCATTACAGCAGAACGTGAGGATGGTGCTGGGAAGAGTCCTTTGTGCTTTGACTTTAGATGACAGGCCTGGAGCACGGCAGGAACCAGCAAGTGCTCCGCTAGTGAGGACAGCGCTGCAGCCTCCCACCAGCAGCGGAAAGCTGGCAGGGGGCGGCGCGGTCTGCTAGCTCAGTTCAGTTCTACCTTGCTGCATGCCCTCTCTGTGCACCCCCAGTTAGGCTTTGGGAGGGGTGCAGAAAGCCCAGCCCCTGCCCACTCAAAGAGCAATTCCAGGCTGCTCAGAGCAGGTGTATGAGAGCAACAGACTAAGGCAGCTGAAGTCAGAAAAGGGGTCTGGCGCCCTGGATGTGGCGTGGGCCCCGGTGCAGCATGGGGTAGGGCACCCCAGGCAGGCTGAGGAAGAAGCCAGCTCAGCAGCGCTGAAAGAGGTCAAGGGCCACCGTCTCGTTAGGAGACTGCTGTCTCCTTCCTTTAGGGGTTACCTCTTCCAGGCTGGGTGCCCGGCATTCACCTGCCAGCTGTCCCAAAGGCCAGGCATGGGAAAGGGGAGAGCCGGGGAGCCCAGGGTGACCCAGGCCCTTGGATGCTGCTGGGGAGGCCCCTGAGGCTCTGCTTCCCACCAGCCCTGGGCCTGGATTCAAAGCGAGTTTGTAAAACAGGAAATCTGACAGACAAGGGGAAGGGGCGGGGGGGGGCAGGAAAATACCCTGTTCCCATAAGAATTCTGGGAAAACACACAGCTAAGACAGGAAGAGAAAAAAAATGGAAAGAAAGAAAGAAAAACAAACTCTGGAGTGAGCGCGGAAAGCCCAGACTGAGGCCAAGGGACGATGACAGGAGCCCAGTCCACTCCATGCAACCAGCAGGGATTTTGGGGACCTCACAGCCCACCCTCAACCCAGGCAGAAGCTGGGATGCCAGCATTTTGCTAGCACTTCCCCAGTCCTACACCACCAAGAGCCACGGCCCCTCCTGCCTGGGGTGCAGCTCTGGAAAACCAGTTCCAGCACCCAGGGCTAACAGTTTGGGGACTGGCCCCAAAGCTGAATCTGGAGAGAAGGAGGGTGCTCCAGAAAACTGCCTGTTCCCCGCATCCAGGTGGGACTGTGGACAGGAGACCCCTCTGCCTTCCTGGGCACCAGGCTAAGCAGAGCCAGTCCAGACAACAGTCCAGGCCAGCTGGGGGCTGGGAAGAGGGGAAGAGGAGACGGTGTTGGGAAGCAAGCCCCTCTCCTGCTCAGTGTGAGGGGGTGGGACTGCATAAAGGAAGCAGAATTATGCTCTGTCCATCGTGACCACGACCACGTTGAGAGGACAATGTCCAGAGAACCTGATCATCACTGCAGCCCTGAGGAAATGCAGGGCTAGTTTCAGTATGCCCATTTTACAGAGAAGGAAACTGAGGCCTGAAGCAAGTAAGCTCTCGGCCCTCCTCTCTGACCTCAGGCCTCAGGGTCAAGAGGCAAGGGAAGCAGCCCTGCCCTATCTCTGGGATCTCAGCGACTCCTGGCAGAGGCCATCCTTCCCGGGGTGCTTCTTGCTCTTTCCTGTCCAGTGCAGGAACTGCTACTGCTCTCAGATCTCACCCATGCCAGCATCTCACTTCTGCCCTCCTGCCTGATTTCTGACCCTCTGTCATGCCTAGACTTCAATCCCAATCCCTAAGTGCCACAGTTATTGAACCCCCTGCACCAGGCACTTCATACATATTCCATTTACTTTCACAGCATCGTCACATTATCACCCTATTCCACTGACAGGAAGACTGAGGCTCAGGGAGGTAAACTGCCATGCACAAGAGTCAGACCTCAAGAAGGGCAGAGCTGGATGTGAGCCCGGGTCCGGCACAAAGCTGGTGCCCTCAACCCCGCACTACTTTCTAGCAGGGGATCCGTCTTGAACTTGAGTCCCAGAGCCCCAGGCCCGGACCGCACTCATGCCTGGTCCTACTGTGACTGCCAGAGTGTCCCGGTCCTCAGGCCTGTAGTCCCAAGTGACCGAGGACTTCTCGACCTCCCATCCAGTGCCCTCTGTGCCTCACCACCCCGCCATCCAGTTGCCAGTGTCACAGGGGCTGCTCTGCAGGCTCCAGGAGTGCGGGAGGGCCCTGAGAGCTGGGGACTGGAGAGAGAACACACGTGTCCCACTCACGGTGCAGGAGGCCCCTCTGAGCATCTCCCTGAGACCTAAGTCTGCCAGTTTGAAGGAGTTCAGGACCCAGATTCCAGGCTGGTCATTAAAACACAGGGGGACTTTTCTATACTTTTAAAATCAGAACCATTCCAGAGTCCCATCAGCTTGGACATTCCCAAAATCTGGACATCCCTTGCCTTCACCCTGTCTGACACCATGCCCTTTTTATAAGAAAAAAAAAAAAATGTCCCTCACAGTTCCAGAAGAGTCTTGGGGGCTAAGGGATCATCACTCCCACTCTGCCCCACATCCTGAGACTGGAGGCTGAGGGCCAAGCCCTCTCCGTGAAGTTGGGCTCTGGAGCCAGAGGACTCCGGACCCACTTCAAGGCATCACAGCCACCCGGGAGGAAAATCATGTGTGCGCACATATACGCAGACACATCCCACCTCGCTCACAAGCACACACCAACACACGCTAGAACACAATCACACCTACACAACACAGGACAGGCACTGCCGTCCCATCAGAAGTAGGGAAAGTTAGCAAAAAAACACAAATCCAGCTGCTCGGCAACCTAGCCACTTACAATCTCAGGCTTGGGATGCTCTTTTTAACCCACACTCCTCCCAAATAAAAATGACAGAAAATCAACTAGATAATCTCACCATGGACACCACCCAGTCAGTGGTTAGGATGGCGAAGAGCTGGCCTCGTCTGCCCCTAAAGAGGGGCGGCAGGTAAAGGCCACCTTGGGGCCAGTTCCTGCCTCTATCCTCCCCCCCAGATCACAATGAACCTGCAAGGGGCCAGGAGGAGGCAAGAAAGGCCTTGTGGGAAGACAAGTCCTGCTCGGTGAGCCCTCATCCCTGACCCCCAATGACACCCCATGCGCCCCCCAAGGGGCCAAGCACCCACCTGGCGGTAGCGGCGCTCCGAACACACCTTGCAGAGCCCATTGAAGCGGTTCATGGCTGCGGGTCCTGCCTCGACTGCCGCCCCATGAAAACCCAGCTCTCCCCCCCAGCAGTGGGAGCCCGCACTGCGCCCCGTCAGCCTGGCATGACCGCCCTGGGAAGCCCGCCCCGCAGAAGAATGGCAGGAAATCACCTCTCACCTCCCCAAGCCCTGTCTGTGCTGTGTGCCTCTGCACGATAAGCCCGAAGGCTTCCTGAAACCTCCGAATGACAAGGAAGAGGGAGAGTTTTATATTAAAATTCCTGTCAACTAGTTAGTATTCCCCGGGCCCCGGCGGGGAGAGGGCGCCTTTGTTCTGGCTGCATTCTCCGCCATGGGCCACTTTGTGATTCCAGTGTTCTCACAAACACCCCTGGCTGGAGGAGAACCCAGGCAGAAAACACAGCCCACTCTGTAACAACGCCGCCTCCCCCTGCAAATCCGAGGAACAAATGCAGGGAACTGGTACAAATGCAGGGAACTAACTCAGCCTAAGAACCTAAGGATGCTTTGCACCCACAGACATCCCACGTCAAGACAGGGAATACAAAACATCTGGAGTTTGCCTGCCACTCAGAAGCTACTTAAAAGTCAGTTTCCTCATCCATGTACGTGGGCTGCTTGAAGGATCTGATGACAGACCATAAAGTCAAGTTGGGAAGGGATTTCCAATCACTCCATAATCCAGCATCCTCTTTTTACTGGTGAAGAAGTGGGGGCCTTGAGCAGTTGAGATCACACAGCAGGGTGGGGTGGAGCTGGGACCAGAGCCCCAGTCTTGGTTCCTGCCTTGTAGAGCAGTGCCTGGTGAGCCTAGAGCCCCTTCCACCAACCTCAGAGCCCCTGAGGAAAACTACCCAGCCACTCACATCCTTCATGCCAGAGAGTGTCCCTTGGTCCAGCCCAGCTTTCGTTACTGTGACAGTGGTCAGGCCAGCCAGGCTTCTAAGCCTCCTTCCCTCCATGCACACGAAGAGGGAGTTGAACAGGTCACCTCTCGAGGTTCTCCCCCTGCCCTAACCAAGCCTCTGACGATCACCCACACCTTGCTGAGTCCTACGGACATCTCTGCGTGTGCAAGCCGAGGAAAATCAAACGCGCCTCAGAACAATGCCCCCAGAGGTCAGGGCCTGTGTGCAGAGCCCAGCACGAAGTAGGACTCTCCCAGGCCACCTAGAAACCTGCAGTGTTGATGTCCGGGCAATTCTCACAGATCCCCAGGGAGACTCCCTGGTCACTGTCCTCTCTGTGCTCGGCATGTACACAGAGAGGGAGAAAGGCCTTTGCAGCTCCCCCACTGAAGCTGGAAGAAAGCTTCTAAACTTGTAATGAAGCCACGGAAAACAGAGATCCAGCAAGTTACTCTAATACTGTACTGTCCAATGTGGTAGTGATTAGACACAGGTGCAACTTAAATTTTAAAATAAAATTCGAAATTCAGGTCCTCGTTCATACTAGCCACAATTTCGAACGCTCAGTAGCCACCGGTGGCTAGTGGCTGCCATCACGGGCAGTGCAGCCCCAGCCCGTACGCTCTGTGAGGGCAGGGATCTTTGACAGCTGTGTCCTGGCACCCGGCACAGGGCCTAGCCCATGTAGATGTTCAATAAATACTTAATGAATGCATGAGTGAATGACTTGAGTGAATGAAAGGGGAAATGTCTTGTAGCTAATAATACACCTAAGTGCCATATATTAGCATGGAAAATATCACTGTCGTGTTTTCCCAACTAGGCCACTTGCAGGAGACAGCCATACCTGAAGCCATATTTGCTGGCTGTGTGGCCACAGAGAGTGACCTAACATCTCTGAACCTTACAAGTCTCACTCATCTGTGAAATGGGTAGTAACAACCACCTCAGAGGTGGGAGTGAGGGTCATGTTAGATAACAACCGAGGGGCTACTCAGCACCGGGGGCTTGTTTCTCCCTCTCTTAGTGGTTAGAGAAAAGCAGAGATCACCTGCCATGGCCTGCAAAGGGACAAATTTGGATGAATTCCCCAAAATCCCTATAGGAAGGTTACTCTCTAGCTTCAAAGCCCTAGTGAAGTGAGGACCCATCGGTCTCGGGCTCAGACTCACAGCTGCTCCCTGATAGCAAGGGGGCCAAACCTGAAGGGGAATTGGGCCACAGTGGCAGGGGAAGCAAGGGGCCTGAGGGGGCCTGCAGGAAAGGGAGGACTCGGCTTCAAGAGACCGAAAGTCAGTACAACCCAGACTCCTCTATTTCCAGGGGCCGGGGCCCGGCTCTCTCCCCACTCCTGCCCCAAGCTTGAGTAACCCGAGAAAAGCACCAGAAATAACCTCTTAAAAAATGCACAACTTGCTGAGTTTCCAAGCACCAAGTGAATCTGAGTCTCAGTCACTGAATGCTCCATGTTTAGGGGTCTCCTGGGCCAAGGGACTGACCAGAAGCAGGTTAGAGCCCAGAGCAGTGCTCAGGGCCCGTCAGTCCTGCCCAGGTTGTCCCCACCTACCTTGAGTTTCTCCCTGTTCTCGGTGTCCTCACCTCCCAACAGTCTCAACAAAGGGTCTGGAAGGTGACAGAGCAGAGTCAGAAAGTTTCTGCTGGCATCTAAGTGCCCGTTCCACAGACCACCCAGAGGATGAGGCCAGGGTGCCAGACCCATGTGGAGGACAAGGTCACTGCTGGCCCCCAGGATGTGGGAATGCCCAGGCTCGGGCCAGGCAGGGCCTCAGGAGACAGATGGGTGCGTGCGAAGGACAGAGCAGAAGGGGAAAATCCTCAGGACCCACAGCAGGGCCCACATGGCCTGTCTGCAGAGGTGGGCGCCCCAAGGTCAGCCAGGCAGACCAGAGGGGATCCTGAGACCACAGACCCTGAGGAATGGCCACACGGGAAGGTCCAAAAGCCCAGCCCTCCATGAGCTAGATAAATAAAGGAGTCATGGGCATGAGGCTGCCTGCAGGCTGCATTCTAGCAAGCACTCGTGAGAAGGCCCTGGGCCCAGGGTCTGATGGCAGCCTAGGGTGACACATGCCACAAAACACAGGGACTGAGGCTACTACACAGTGGAATGGGGGGAGCCCTGGGGGTCGGCATGTCTGGGCAGAACTGAAGGTGGTGGGCATGCACCTCTCAGGGGCCGCAGTCTCCGCCTGGCCACCTTCAGGTGCTTGGTCCGGCCCAGGTCCTCGCCCAGCAGGTAGTACCAGCCGCTGGTCTCCTGTCACAAGAGAAGGCGTGACATGCTCAGAGGAGGCAGGGGGCACAGGTCAGGCAGCCACCAATCCCCGTCAAAAAGCAGCAGCTGGACAGCCTCCTCAGGAGCAGCGTCTCTGCAGGCACACACACTCCAGCCTCCCTTCCCCGAACCCTCCCTTCCCACCTCCAGGAAGCCCTCCTTGATGCTCCAGGCAGAGCTGATCCTCCCCTCTGCCGACTTCCCACGCCTCTTGTCCCTGGAGAACAAGTCTACTCACAGGCTTGCCTCCCCCACTAGGCTGTGCACAGGCTCCTTGATGTGCCTAGCACTGTGCCTGGTACACAGCAGGAGCCCAATAAATGTTGACAGAACAGAAGGGAGGGAGGGAGGGAAGGAGGGAGAGGCCAGAAAGCAGGCATCCTGAGGCCCCTGAGCAGTCCCCAGGGGCAGACATCTGCTCCCAAGAGGGAATAAGGCCAAGACTGGAGTCAAGACAAGATAGTTGGGACCCACATGTAGGATAAAGGGTCCTCAGCCACCTACCCCAGACTTCACTTCCAGGACACAGAGCTGGGTGGCAGGGCCACCTGGCAACTCCTTGCAGCAGGCCACCAGAACATCTCCAGGGATATGCAAGAGGCGCACATCCCTCCCCTGCTCAAAAGCCTCCAATGCGGGGAGTGCCATCCAAGTAGAGCTGCGTAAGGGTCTGGCCACCCAGACGGAGGGGCCTCTAGGTCCCACAGTCCTCACCCAGCCTGAAGAAAAGCTCCACAGAGGATGCCCACTCCATCCCTGAGCACCTGCTAGGCCCAGAAACCTGCGACCTGGCAAACAACGTCAAGGCAACCCCTGGAACAGACCACGAGAAGCACCCGTCCCTCATCCTCCAGGGCAGGGAGTGCTCTGAGCTCTGAGGGACCTGCCTGTGTCCTTAAGGGAAGACACCAGACCTAGAGCCTTCTGGGAAGACTTGGAGCCACCTAACAACTGGTCTCTGACAAGAACGAGCCAAGGCAGGAACCCAGACCCTTGGTCACACCGGTAACAGTGTTGTTATCAGGCCAGGGGGCACCTGTCTCAGTGGGGCACCATCTCACAGACTGAAGCCCCACCGCAGGGCTTCCAGACAAAGGCCTCTGCCTGCACCAGCCCTGGCCTAGGTGGCCTGACCCTGCCAGAAGCTTCCCTAGGACCCACCTTGTCCGGAGTCAGGAGGGACTTCACCCCGAAGCTCATGCAGCCGATGAGTCCACTCTGTCTGGGAGAACAAGAGAAGCTCGAGTGAGCACCTTTGCATTGCACTACGTCGGGAGGTCGATTGTCAAGTGTAACATAGGTTTGCCTGATGCACTGTGGTTTACGAAGCACTTTTACCTGCATTGTCTCATTTGATCTTTCCAACTTTGCGAGTGAGGCTGGAGTTCTTCTCTCCACTTCACAGAGGAAAAAACTGAGGCTGAGTTGATCCCCTTGCCAAGGTCACAGGACTCATTAGTAGTAGAGTCCCATGGGAAGCCAACCACAGAAGCTCAGAGTTACCTCGGAGGTTTGAACTGTGCTGGTGCTGGTAGGTCTGAAGAGCCAGTCCCCAAAGGGAATTTCAGCTCCCATGTCTGCTGGTGATGCTCAATCCAGGAGAAAAGTTATGGGACCTCAAGCTCAAGAAGCTTTGTCTTAGGTCCAGGCAAGACCTGGGCAGTGCTTGGACAGTTCCAGGTCAAGGTCCAAACCAACCTGACACACAAAAGTTGCCAAGACCACCCTGACCTGGCTGCCAGTGGGCCAGTACACATGAGCCAGGGTCAGGACTCATGGAAATGTCACGTTGTGCAGACAGGCTGAGTTCATTTGGGTCCTACTTCACTAAGGGTAATTCAAAGCTCCTGAAGCATGTCCATCATTGAGTTCCAATGTGCAACACTGAGGGACTGATGGATACTTGGCAGCTTTCAACAGTGATAGCATAGATTAATATTAATGAAATGCCAAAAATAATATTGCTATTATGAGATAAAAGCAAGTTTACAAAGTTTAATGAGAAAGATGTCCACCAAAATATTAACAATGGGTGTATCTGGCAGGTAGGAATAGAAAGGTTTTTCTTTTCTCCTTTGGGTTTTTAGTGTTTTTAAATTTTCACTGGGAACAAGCGCTACTTTTGAAATCAGAAAAAAAAAAGTAGTATAAATGTATTTGAAAGTACTTCTATTCTACCACATCTTTCTCTACCCTAACACTAGAGTTGCTCTTTTATTTTTTTTTTTCTACCTCTTCTCTCTTAGCATATCGCCAACTCAGGCCTCTTCAGAGATTGGTTTAATAGCTATTAATCAAGAAACAACATGGGTATTAAGACTGGAGCAGAACCCTGATGGTTGACTTCAATATGTGAGGGACCCACACAGACGAGGGATTCAGCATGTTCTGGGGAAGGCACCATATCAAAGCCAAGGATGTAATGAGCTGCCTAGATGGGTAGTGAACTAACTCCCTGGAGATGTGCCTCCTCGGAGCCTGGTCTAAGGGGGCCTGAACAAGTCCACAGAACACCCTGAAGAGCCTGTCCAAGTCCTGTGCCCTAGAGCCGGCTCCTGAGATCCAGACCCAGTATGTCCAAGGTGGGGTCTGCGCATGGGAGTCTGGAGTAAGCTATCCAGGGGATCCTACAGGGCACCCACCCGTGCCTGCCCCAGTCGAGGACCGGTAGTGTACAACAACTTTATAAATACATTTTGTTTGGATTCTCCAGAAAGGGTGGCAGCCTACCACCTGACAGTCCTAAGCAAAACAAAACTGGCTTCTTGCCGGGAGCCAAGCCGATTGAGGGCCAGGGATGCAGAATGCTGGGGATGGATTCTCAAAGCTGGTACCCCTCCCCCACAGATGCACACTCTACACCAGGCCATGTCTCCCCAGCTACTCTCACTCTGCTACCACCCACCCCCCCAGCTCTCTCTTCCTGCCCCCGCTTTCCTGCAGCCCGGGCTGCACCTGCTCTCTTCTCCTTCCTTGCCCCCTCCCATCATACCAGGCCATATTAACCATCTACCGATAGAGAACAGTGTAGTCACTCCATTAAAGTGACCCTTCCACATCCACCTGCCCACCCAGCACCAAAAACAAATACTCCTCCCTCCTGGCAAGTGGCCAAGTCAGCACTAATGGAGGGGCAGCTGCAGTGACCAACATGAGTAGCAGACACTGACCTGAGCTGACATCCCAGAAAAGCCTTCTCAAGACTTTGCCAAAGTCCTCATCACTGATTTAATTTTGTGTGTCAACACATTCAGAAGCAACCCAGCTGGTATCTAGGTGCCCACACTGCCTTGCTGTACACTTTTCTTTCACACTGAGTATGGCTGTAACTTTCTAAATCTTCAGGCAGGATGCTTTAGCTGTAATAAAGGCTGCCTCTCCCTGCTCTTCAGTAAGTGGAAATTTCACCCTCTGGTGCTTAAAGAATACTAAATGGTTAATAGCCTCCCGTGAGCTTTGCTTCCTGCTAAGGGGCCTCCAATGATTTCATGATAATTTAGGCCAAGCAAATGGTCACAGTTAATGTCCATAAGCAGGAACCTCTAAGTGTTCTTCAATTAGCTACTTCTGAAGCCTGTTTTTGAAAACCTTTGGAAGAAGAAAGACTTTTTCTACATGCAGCCTGAGTACACGGTAATACACTGGTCAGGTAATAAACTTGGGACACCGCCTGAAATTTCTCTAGGCACAAAGTCTCAGGGGCCAAGCCTTGGGTACTTCTGAATGCCAAACCCTAAGCTCAGTGAAGCCTTGACAAACGGATGAACCCATCATGCCCACGTTAGCAGGCACTGGGCAAGGAGCTGCAGCATTAAGGAAACAAGACAAACATTCAGGAATTTAAATACCAGTTCAAGACAGCAATACAAGGGATGTCACTAGACAGAGTGAGACTGAGAGATGAACAGTACAGGCAACAAATGCTGAAAGCTTAGAGAGGCAAGAGGTAGTTTAGGACTGAGATGCTCAAAGAAGGCCTAAAGAGTTAAGCCAAAGGGAAGGAAAGGAAGAGCATTTCAGGCAAAGGCAACAGCTGGTACAAAGGCTCAGAGGTAAGGCTTCATGGAACATTCAAGGGCAATAGTACAGCCAGCCCTCCGTATGAAAGGATGCGGAACCCATGGATACGGAGGGCCGACTATACTATACCACTTTATATAAAGGGACTTGAGCATCCATGGATTTTGGTATCCACGGGGGTCCTGGAACAAATCCCCCATGGACACAGAGGGATGGCTGTACTTGGCTCAGTTTACTTTTGAGCACAGGGTAGGAGACCCGCTACAAAATGAAAACGCATTATTTTAAGGGAATGCACTTTAATTCTCTCTCTCAGGGGCTTAAACTATTTCTGTTACAGACTTATCCCATTTAATCTCAATTTATTTTTAATTTGATGGCTTAAATCACACAATATTTTTCCAATCATTTTTTCTTTCCTTAAGCTCAGTCCCCACCTCTGGTCACAAAGCTTTCTAACTTTATGGCACTGCACTTGGCACTGAAGTTTTTTATAAAATAGTTTAAAGGAAAGAGCACAGAGTACCCAGGATAGTGTGCGACACACAGCAAGCAGCCTCTCCATATACGTAATTACTATTAGCATAAAAGATTACGTTTTTCAAACACATGCTGTGTGTGTTTTGGGGTTTTTTTTAACTTGGTGCATAACATTACAATTCTCTCTAAGATTGTTCTCTGACCACAAGTTCTGAAAACACTATGATTGACACTAGAAGCTTCAGTTTGGCTTCTACCGTATCATCAAACAAAACTTTTAAGTAGTTCAGTTCCATAATCAGTGATATTAAGGAGTTACTGCTAATTTTTAAATGTGATAATGGCATTGTGGTTGTTTTCTTAAGCCATCTTTTAGAGATTTATATAGCTGAGATGAGATGATGTCTGGGATTTGCTTCAAAATAATCCACCGGAGGAGGGGAAAGTGGGTGAGGGCATAAATGAAATAAAATTGGCCATATATTGATAATTGATGAAGCTGGGCTACGAGTATGTGAGGGTTGATTACATACTATTTTCTAACTTTGCATATGTTTGAAAATGTCTATAATTTCTTAAAAACTCACAGAACCTGCAAGCCAAAAGAAATCTTTGAGATCACTGCATTTTACAGGTGAAGAAAATGAGGCCCAGAGCAGGGAAGGGACCTATCCACAGTCTCATAGCGAGTTGGAGCTAAGCCAAAGTCTACTGCTCTGAGGCCTGGTTCTCCTCAGCTCCCACCAAGAGCTGAAACCACCGTGTGAGCTGAAATCTGCCAGCACCCCCAGAACTTCCTTGTAGATCATCTTGCTTCTCTAATACAAATTTACAGCCATAACTGGAAGGATCAAGACAATTCATGAAACAGATGCTCCCTTTTCATTTCCTAACTGACGGGACACTTCCCTGCAGTCCAGTAGTTAAGACTGTGCTCCCAATGCAGGGGGCAGGGGTTCGATCCCTGGTCAGAGAACTAGATCCCGCACGGCGCAACTAAAGCCCGCATGCTGCAACTAAAAGAGCCCACATGCCACAACTAAAAGAGCCTGCGTGCCACAACTAAAGATCCCTCATCCTGCAACGAAGAGCCCACACGTGGCAACAAAGATCCCGTGTGCCACAGCTAAGACCCAGCGCAGCCTAAATAAATAAATAATTTTAAAAAAACAATGTAACTGCCACATATTCAGCTGGATGATTTATATAAAACTACATTATAAATGCTATGAGAGGTAGCCTGAGGGCTGAGGCACAAGTGTACTGACAGAAAGGGTGTGGCTTTGGAGCCCTTTATCACCTGGGTGAGCTGGTCAAGTGTACTATAATGTGGTTTGGCACCAGGCTACCTGGATTTGCATCTTGTTTTCACCACATGCTGGCTGTGTTACCTTGGGCAAGTTACTTAACCTCTCTGTGCCTGTAAAAGAGAGACATCAATAATGCCTACTTTATATAGTGTTGTGAGGATTAAATTAGAAAATGCATGGAATATGCTTAATGTCCACACACTTAGTGGACATTAAGTGATTAATAAATATGAGGTATTATATAACCTTGGGCAAGTTCCTTAGCCTTCGTAAATCTCAGTTTTCTCTTCTCTGAAGAGACAGACAGTAATAATTCCTACCTCTCAGGGTCGCTGTGAGGATTAAATGAGATAATGTATGTAAAGTACTTGGCACAGAGAAGAGTTCATAAATGTTTGTTTCCTTCCTTCTGTAATTGTCCTTCATGTTGTGAAGTTGCATGTCCGTCCTTCGGAGAAGCACAATTTGATCTGAGAGTGTTCGGCACAGAGTACCCAGGACAGTGCGCAACACACAGCAAGCGCCCTGTCTGTCTCCTCCAGCTCAGAGGCCTTCTCATTCAGGGATGGGTCGATACTATGCTTCCCACCTGCTGAGCCGGTCACTGCGGTGCTGGCACCTTGGGCAGGGCCATCTGTTGGGAAAGCAGGTCTGCCTGAGCCTGCTCTGTCCCTCTTGAGCTTCGGGTTGGGACTGTGACCACGAGTTTGCCTGTGTTTTGTTTAATAAGGAATCTCACTTTCCCAAAATAGGCAACAAGCAGAGACACTGCCTCTGTCACGCTGCCTCACTGGGCGCTGACTCACTTTCCCTGGCCTCACTTTCTTTTCCAAAAACCGCCAAGTGCACTGCTGCCCCCTTCTCCAGCAGGCTCCGCCTGGCTCACTGTGCTCTCGCAGGAGAGTGGTCACAGCAGAGGGAGCGGTGACTCCCAGTTTGGTGTCTGCCTCCATCCAGAAGGCTCGCCAGGCGTCCTTCTGTCTCTCCGCCATTCCTCCTCTGTCTCCTTCAGGGCTTTCCCTTCCTGTGCCCATCCCTTCAAGGCTGGATTCTGACCCTTCGTCCTTGGCACCTACTGTCTTCCTGGGTGGTCTCACCTGCTCAAAATTTCACCCACCACCTTGGCGGGCACGGCTCCCACACCTCCACAGACCTCTCTCTCCCCTGAGCTCCAGGTCAGCAAAGGCAACCTTCCTGCACAGCTCTCAGCTGGCTGTCCTCCAGGCACCTCCATCTCACCATATCCACAGCTGCTCCCCCTTCCCCTCCGGTACACTCTGGCTTAGCTGAAGACGTCACCAGCTACCCAGGAGTTATCCTTGACTTCTCCCACTGCTCTCACAGCCAGATCACTGCTAAGTACTATTGGTTTAAGCTCCTAAATATATCCTGGGTCTGTTTCCCTCCTCTCTATCCCTACATCATCTCTCTCACAGAGTCACCACAAGAATCTCCCAGCTCCTCCCCAACCTCCAAAAGACCCACCAGAGTGATAGATCTAGCATACACACCTGTCACTCCCCTGCTCAACACCCTTCAGTATCTCCCCATCACCAGATTCCCAAACACCAAGCTGGCTGCATGAGATTCACCCTGAGAACTTGGGTAAGTGCAGATTCCTAGGCCCTGCCCGTGAAAATCTGGACTTAATCCATCTGATGTGTTACCTGGGAACCTACGTTCCTCACCAGCATCCCAGGTGATTCTGATGCATAGCCAGGACTGAGAACTACTGGCCCTTCTGAGAAAATTCACACTCCAAAGAAACCCTACAGAATGATCCGATGTGGTTCATGACAGCCTCTTCATCTTACCTCCAGTCAGTCCCTACTTTGTAATTGACCCTCCAGCAACACCAATGAGTTTGAAGATCCCTCTCCACTCCTGCCCTGCCCTCTGTACACTACCGGTTGAGACTGAAGACTCTAGGGTCTAAATACCTGGGTTCCCATCTTGCCCCTACCGTTCCCTGGCCATGCGAACTTAGGCGAGTAACTCCCTTTCTTAGCTTCAGTTTCCTTTTCTGAAAACTTAAGACAAAAACACACTTCCCTTAGAGTTGCTTTAAGAACTAAATGAGATAATGCACTGTTAAACCCTGGCTTGTGGTCAACACCCAGTAAACGATTGCTCTTGTTTACGATATCAGTAAACGATAAAGTATCAGTAGATGATACTCTGTTGAAAGACAAATCTTTCATTATGAAAGCTGAGGAAGGCTCAATTTTAAAAGCATACTAGCTATCAAATTTAGGGTACCAAAAAGCACTGAGCCCAAAAATATTTTCTGGGTCTAAGCTGGTGAGTTGAGCTGATTTTCATTCACCTAGGCCCTTTTCCGGTCACCATTCTGTTCTACGATTATTGGACAAATGTTACTGGCCACAGAGTCTCCCAGATTTCTCGGGCTGCACCAGCTGAATGAGGCCCTGCTGCTCACAGCAGGCCACGCAGTCAAGTGCTCTCACCCACTTCCATTCCCTTCCCTCAGCAGCTGATTCTCACCCTCACCACCCAGCACTCTTCCCTTGCTCTGTACTGGCCGCCATTACTAACGACCACATCCGCCTCCTGCGTCCTGGGCTGCCTGAAACCTGTTAGGCTTCTCCTACACAAAACTCTGCACCTCCTAAACTGGCCTCCTCATGGCAGCCTGAGCCCCCCGCACGTGTTCCTGCCTCTTTGCCTTTGCTCGTGCTGCGCTCCTGCCTGCAATGCCCTTTCCAGACTCCTCTCCTTGTCTTATTCTTGAGCTCTGCCCCAAGTTCAAAGTCCCGCTTTTCGCAGTGAAGCCTTCCTCGATCGCCTCAGCCCATGATGAACTCTCCTTCTTCCCACACTTACTGTCCTATTACTCATTTTGTTCCTTTATTCCTCCAGCCAATAATCACCAAACATCTACGTGCTAGGCACTGGGTACAGTGGTGACTAAGAGAGAAATGGACCCATTTTTCATGCAGCTTCTGCTCCTGTGGAACTGAGCCTGTGCGTATTGTGACTGTAATTTGCCTCCATGCAGAGCCTGGTGTCCTCTTCTGAAAGTAGGTGCCTCGAGAGCAGAAGCCACATGTAGGCTGGTTGGCATCCCAGTGGCCAACACAGCGTCTTGTTGATACCAAGGGTTCAGCAAGTGGACATTGGTAACGTGATCCTTGGCATCGCCTGGAGTGACGGGGACCCAGGGCAGCGGCAGCCTCTCAAACTTAGCCACCACCATTCATTTACCCAACAAGCACTAACTGAGCCCCTTCTGTATGCTGGCCACCTGGCTGCCACCCGTGAGCCCAGAGCAGGATCTCCCCTCCAGCTCAGCAGTTCCCCTCACCTGGAGTCACCTGCCCTGTTCCACACTGTGACCAGAAGGCGCTTCTGTTCATCTTCCACTTGGACAGGACTGCAAAGCAAACCAGACAGTAAATGTGTTAGCAGGGCCGAGCTCCAGTCCAGACCCACGGAGTCCAGCATCATGGCAAATTTTGGAAATAACCTGAACACCAACCATAGGAGCTGGTTAAATAAACTACAGCACAAATAGTGTGGGAGATGAGTATTTACATTCATGAAAGAGTTTACATTACATGGTTAGGGATGCAAAGGAGGTTACAACACAATAGTATAGAACAATGCCATCTTTGGAAACACACAGCCACACAAATTCGAAGATCTGAAAAGAAACACCACAGAACATATCAGTGAGTAGCAGGACTTGGAGTGTTTTCTCTCTTCTTCTTCTTGTTTGCCTATATTTTCTATTTTTCTACAATAAGCAAAATTACCTTGTGTAGTAAGGAAAATAACAAAATATGATTAGTTTTCACTAATAGGAAAATACAAAATGTCCATTACCTTCCCATTGGTCCCAGAGTTCAGGGATGAGGGGAAGAAATAATGACAATAACACCTGACACTCTGTGTTATACTGTCTCATTTACATCTCTGCTCTCTGAGGTTGGTAACGTTATTAGCCCCATTTTACAAATAAGGAAGCCAAGACTCAGAGAGGTTAGCAAGTTGGGGACAGTCGGGAGGGGAGGCAAAACATCCCTCAGCTTGGAAAATTCCTTCTGCTAAAGGAGAAAGTTTGTCCCGAGGCACAGTGGGAAATTAATTGCCTACTTTTTTCAGGGGCTGCCAGCCTCAGGCTGGACATTTTAGTTATGAGAACCAGCCACATGATACCGTATCACTGTGGGCCTTGCTGCTGGGCCAGGTGCCAGGGAGGCAAGGACACAAGTAAATGAGAAAGCAAAGATACCCTTTAGAAGTCACTGTTTTTCTGCTTAGATCTGATTCTAGATTTGGCAAACAGAGCTGTTTCCAGATAAACACTCCTTCCCTCTGCTCTCGAGGGCCCAGCTGCTCCAGACTCTTACAGGAAGAAGTGCTCGTGGAAGACTGGGTCTCTGCAGTCTGGAATGGTCTGCGTCTTCTGACAGCGTAGTCGGTTATCTTCGGGGACCAAAGAAATCTTGAATTGGAGAAAAGTAAGGGTTAGCCGATCTCAGAGCCATGTAATCACCTAACCCCAGTGGCTGACTCTGCACATCCCAAGTGTTCTTCAAATCAGCTTCCGCAGCGGACAGAGTGGAGTCCTCAATCAAACTCCAGGAAAGGAAGAGGAGACCTGGGCTGGAGGCACTGCAGTCAGATGCCAGGACAGGGCCTCACAGGGGTGGTACCCAGGAGGCAGCACCAGGCCCAGGCAGAGATGGGGTACAACTTGACCATCTCTGCTCTTCCTCCAAGCAGAGAGGTTCCCCCAAAGCACAAGGCCTCTTCACTTCTAAGTTCCCAGCAGCTGCTGAGTGCTCCCTTCCCAGGAGGCTCCAGGCCAGCCTCTGCCAAGGCCCCCCACCCACGCTCTCGTCCTAGTGCCATGCATCCCCCGCCGCAGGTTCCCACCCCGCTGCTGACCTTGTCCCAGCCCACAGGGGCCTCTGAGCAGCCTGGCGGCTTCGGGAAGAAGGCAGAGCGGTGCACCAAAGCCTGCACCTGACATCCGGCTGCCACACTCTGGGAGGCGCCTGGCCTTTGGCTCCGGCTGGAAGTAGGCCCCCTGCCCCTATGGGGCCTCTGTCTTCACTGCAAGGGCTCCTTTCAGACGGATCCTCCAGCCCTGAGAGACACTCCCTCTACTCCACCACCCAAACTGCCACGCTGCCTCTAGTTTTGGGGAAGGGAGGGGTGAAGATGTTGCTTTTCACCAGAGGGCTTGGGATTGCCTGTGGATCTCCGTCAACCACACGCTCACAGTGCTCACCCATGGGGTGATGCACAAGATCACCCATAAGATTCCAGAGCTTGCAGGAAGCCCTAGAGACCAAGCCGGGCTAAGGGAAGGGGGTCCACCTCAGCTCAGGGTCTCGTCACTAGGTTTAATAAACGCCTACTGACCAAATGATGTAACCGCAGCTGCCACCTCGAATGACCCGAGGCCCACAGGCGTGCTGGGACCTTGGAACTCAGTCCGGTGATGTGGTCCCTCACCACGCCCCACCCCACCTCCAGCTCATCATGTACCTTCACGTAGGAATCACAGACGCCAGGCTCCTTGCTCATCAGGCCTTTGCCTTCTATGACTAAACAGAGAATTAAAATGTTGGGGTGGGTGGGTGGGAAGGATCGTTACCAGGCTCTTAATCTACATACCAACCACTGATATTAACCCCTCTCTGGTCTAGCCCACTCCCACCATCTCCCACACTCAGGCAGCACCTTCACCGAGGCATTTTAGGATGCTTTCAATTCCCTGACTCCCTGAAAGGGAATGTAAAGTTTATGGAGTCCAACCCCTCATTTAATGGCGAAGATAAGGCTATGAGGGGCATCCAAAGACAGTAAGAAACGTGCCCAAAGTCACAGAGCAATGGGAACGACAGAGCTTGGTTTAGATCCCTGTCTCTGGACTCCCAGTCCAGTGCTCCTTCCACCGCACAAGACCGCCTCCTGGGATGGAAGGGCCAAGTTGGAGGACATAGTCACGTGAGCCAGAGCAAGCTGCTTCACCAGGAGACTGAATCTGCCACTTTGCAATGGGTCCGTGATAATAATGGGCTGCTGAGAGTAGCACCCACTTCGCGTGGCAGTTGTGCAGATTAAACGAAATCATGTGTCTAAGGTGCGTCGTAGAGTGCCTGGCAAGGTAACTGCTCAAGAAAGGTTTGCTAAAGGAAACAAGAAAAAATAAAGGCAAGGGATTGGGGGGGTGGGGTGCGGGGTGCAGGTCTGGCCACGAAAGCAAGTGTGGCTTGTTTGCCTGAGGTCTGTAGAAAGCAGACAGTGGACCTAACAGAAGCTGAGCCTCTTTTCTATTTTCTTTTCTGCTCGGTTTTAATTGAGCCCTAGGGCTTGGCTCAGACGGAGCCCCTGTAGTCTGAGGCGTGAGGCCTGGGAAGCCAAAGGAGAGAGGGGAACAGGCTGAAAGTGATGAAGGGCCTAAGACTGGGGTGAAGCCAAAGCAAACTGTGCAGGACGAATGGACCAGGGGAAGTTAAGATGCACTTGGCAAAAACTGTTTGCACAGCTGGAGTCAGGCTCTGGCAGGCAAAGAACCCCCCTCTGCTGGTCCTTGGGAAGTTCACCTTGGGCCCCCCAAGGCCAAGACTGGAGGACCCAGGCGCCTGCTGGTCTCCTCTGCCTGGTGTCCTAGCAACTGTTCCTGCGTGAGACCTTCCTGTGGGTGTGGTTCTTGAGGGCGGGATCCAGGCCTGATGAAGCCCTTGGTCTACCTGTCCCCGCCATGGAGTTGAGGCAGACATGGTCCCCACCCTCGCTACACTCGCTGTCTACTGAAGGAGACAGATCCTGGACACACCAGGGTGACACAGTATAGTCAGGACTGTGATGAGGACACAGAGGAGGAAGCAACAAACTCAGCCCTGCAGGTGGGTCAGGGGGTGATTCCTGGAGAGGAAAAAATGAGCCAAAATGAGCCTTCCTTCCTGAGTCTTAATGAGATTAAGGCAGGCATATTTCTTACGAAATCAGAGGAAGGGAGACCTATTCTTCAAAAGGAGTTCAAACAGAAGGCAGGCTCAGACGCAAGGAACAGAGGGTGCGAAGGCAGGGGCATAAGCAAGTGTGATGCATTGGGGGGCGAGGAGGGCACGAAACGAGACAGAACAGGGGGCAGAGGGTGCCTTGAACAGCAAGAGCCAGGGAGGCTGGAGAGACAGGCAGGGCCTGTTGGGCCAAACAGAAGAGCCGGCCACGAAAGAAGCCCAGTAACTATTTGTGTGCTGCATAGAAAGATAAACAAATGGATAAATGGCAGGTAAAGTATAAAATCCTCTGGGTGGCACATCAGACCTTCATGGCCCGGTCCCAGCTCACCCCTGCACCCACTCCTGTGCTGCGCCGCGGGCACGTTAGACAGTCCTCAAGGGCATCGTGCTCTCTCTGACCCCAGGCCTTCCCACCGGCAGCTCCCCCGGCGTGAAGTGCCTGGCCCTCCTGCTCCCTTCTGCCTGGCTCAGGCTCGGTCCTCCTTCAGGATGGAGTGTGGGCATCGCCCCCTCTGCCAAGGCTTCCTACCATCCTATCAGCGCCACCCAGACAGAGGTGGGTGCTTCTCCTTGGTGTCCCCAGCCCCTGGCACAGGACCGATGCTCAATCACTATTTTTGGAATTTACGGTTTTCTATCTTATTTAACAAATACTAATATAGGGTTTACCACATGCTGGGCCCTGTCCTAAGCACTTTACTAATATTGACTCCTTTAATCCTTGTCACATCCCATAAGATAGGTACTTTTATTGCCATCCAGCAGATGAGAAACTAAGCTTGCTTAAGGTCACGCGGCCAGAAAGTATCAGAGCCGGGATTCAGACATGAGCAGTCTGGTTCCAAAGGTGGCGACCTTAGCCGTGACACTGCCATCAATGAACGAATGAATGGATGAGAAAAAGAGAAAGAGAGAAGAAAGGAAGGAAGGAAGATGAGAGGAAGGATAGGGAAGCTCTTCTGTGGCCCCGCTCCACTGGGGCCAAGGAGCATGCTGAGGTGCCCAGGGACAGCTCCAGCCTGCTGTGGACTCCACCTGCATCGGAGCAGGGCCAGGGAAATGTCTCTAGGAGTCCCAAGTAAATACACACTTGTGTTCAACAGACACATAGCAGGACACTATACAAAGATGAAAAAGTAGCCTTGGCCGTGGTAATACCTCCACCCGGCCCTGGCTCCACGCGGGAGGCCAGGTAGCCCAACCTTCCCCGGTGAGCCCGGCACACAGCCATACTCACTGTGGAGCAGGAGAACCCGGTCCTGGGCATCGATGGACAGCTTCAGCTGACCTGAGGAAACAACAAGAGAGACAGCTTCACCTCATTTCCTTGCCAGGTGAAAAATGGAGTGACGTCGACGGGAATGTGCTTCCGTTCCTGTGAAGCGAGTCAAAGATTCATACGGTCTCTGGGTTGGAAGGGAGCTCAGAAGCCACCTAGTTTAGCCTCCTCACCACGTCAATACCTCCAGCGGTATTGATTTCCATCCTTACTCCCCCGGGTGATGGGGAGCTGACTACTTTACAAGGCAGCCCAGGTCAATGCTGGGGAGCTCTCACTGTTGGGCAGCCAGAAAAGTTGTTGCATCCACATCTCAGTGAGGCTAGATTGGAGAGTTAAGGATCCTGGGTCTCAGTCAGAAGTCCATGCTGGGGGGTTGGCCAAAGCTTTCCAGCTGTGACAGACAGCTAGCTATGTTCTGGGAAGGCAATAACAATACAAGGACATACGATGAATGAGTTTGGGGAAAAGCAAAAGGAAAGAGATCAGCTGTGGGCAGAGAGATCCTTCGAAGTCAATGCTACTGCCCCCAGTCATTCCACAGAATCCTGACCTCCCTAAAGAAAAGCTAAGGAGGCTTTCTCTGACCTTGGCTTAGAGCCTTGCTACTCAAAGTGAGGTCCAAGAACCAGCAGCACAAGAAGCATGTGGAAGATAGTTAAAAATTCAGCATCTCAAGCCCTGGCCCAGGCCTCCTAAATTCAGGGTTACAGTTTAACAATATCCCCAGGAAGTTGCATGCACATTAAAGGTTGAGGAGCCCTAGACCAGAGCACACTGAGGAGCCTCTGAACATGTTTCTAAGCTTGGAGATGGCCCTCTTAAGCAAAACACAAAAAAGCAGAGGCCACAGGGAAAAGATAGATAAATCTGACTCCATAAGACTTTTTAAATGTCTGTTACAATTAAATATATCATAAACAAAGTTATGAGACAACACAATAGAAAAACAAGCAAAGGATATTGAATTGGAAATTCAGCGATGAGAAAATGGCCCATAAACATGCAAAAAGATGCTCAACTTCATGGAGATCTGAGACATGCAAATTAACAATAAAATACCACCTTCCCCCAATCTGATTGGCAGATAATCTAAAAGACGATAATGTCAAATGTTGGTAAAGATGCAGGAAAACAGATACCCTCATACCCCGTTGGAGGAAGTGTAAATGGAGGGTAATTTCTGACAATATCTATTAAATATAAATGTCCTTATCATTCAACCTAGCAATTATACTTCCAGGTAACTATGATAGACAAAAACTCAAGTGTGCACAAAGGCTGGCACCACAGCATGGGAAAAAATTGGAAACGCCTGAAAAATCCATCCGTATAAAAATGGTTAAATGAACGAACTATAGCTGTGCTGTGGGATACTATGGGCTGATATAAACAATGGGGGAGCAGTATAAGTCCTGGAATAGGACCATTATTGAGACATGTTTTTAAGTGGAACAAGCAAATTGCAGAACGATACACATGGTATATATTTCTGTGTGTGTGGTGTGCTGTGTGTATGTGTGTGTGTGTGTGTGTGTGTGTGTGTTCTGAAAGGATGTCAAATTAAAACCAGTGATCACCTCTAGGGAAGAGACTGTGAATTGGAGGGAGGGAAGTCAAGAGGAATCTCAATCTATCACTATTGTAGTTGTTGTAACAGTACAAATATATCCATGACCTATAGTACTTTTATAATTAAAAATAAACTAAAGAGGAAACACACAGACATAGAGAACAGACTTCTGGTTGCCAAGGGGGAGCAGGGGTAGGGGAGGGAAGGAATGGGAGTTTGGGATTAGCAGAGGCAAACGATTATATATAGGATGGATAAACAACAAGGTCCTACTGTATAGCACAGGGAACTATATTCAACATCCTGTGACAAACCATAATGCAAAAATACGAAAAAATATATACAGGAGAAATTAACACAACACTGTAAATCAACTATATTTCAACAAAACTTAAAAAAAATAAATAAAGAGGAAACAAATAAAGAAGGAAAGAGGGGGACTTCCCTGGTGGCACAGTGGTTAAGAATCCACCTGCCGATGCAGGGGACACGGGTGGGAGCCCTGGTCTGGGAAGATCCCACATGCTGCGGAGCAAGCCCACGCACCACAACTACTGAGCCTGCGCTCTAGAGCCCACGAGCCACAACTACTGAGCCCACGTGCCACAACTACTGAAGCCCGCGCACCTAGAGCCGGTGCTCCACAACAAGAGAAGCCACTGCAATGAGAAGCCCACGTACTGCAATGAAGAGTAGTCCCCGCTCACCGCAACCAGAGAAAGCCCACGTGCAGCAACGAAGACCCAACATAGCCAAAAATAAATAAATAAATGTATAAAAAAAAAGCAGAACATCAGGTCAACCTCACAGACACCCAGTGGCTCTCCAGCATGGATAGAGGAGAGCTAGGACCACACTCCTCCTCCTCAATGACACGTGGAAAAATCTTCTCTCCATCCAATAGACTCCTCCTAGAACTTCAAGAAACCACTGAACTGGATTTACCCAGTGGACACAGGGGAAGGGCAGGGCTTCCCAGCCTGCAGCAAACCGGCACATCATCCAGAAAGCCCTGCATCTGCTCCATCCATGACAACGCTGTCTAGAAGTTATCTGCCTCTGCTTGATCACCTCCGGTGATGGGGAGCTCGCTTCCCACAATGAGAGCGCTGTCCCTTTTGAGATAGATCTGATTGTTCCGTGCTTCATCTTTATTGAGCCAAAAGCGGTCTCTCAGTACCTTTCATTGACTGGACCTCACTCTGCAGTCTCTGGGCTCTCTCCTTTACACCAAAGTCTGAAGTCCCTCCAGCATTCCTCATGGCACAGTTAGACACCCCTCGTCATCCCAACTGTTCATCTCTGGACATGCCCCGTGAAACTGGACTGGTGGTTGGGGCTCGCGCTCAGTTGCTGGCTGGCAGAAGGGCAGGCATAGCACGGAAAGGAGGGAAACTCCACGCCTCATAGCCCTACAGCAGTCCACCAACCACTATGATCTTGCCCCTCATACTTTGGGGTGTTTAATCTACAGTCCCAAGCAATTCAGGCTGCAGCAAACCCTGGTCCAGCTCTTCACCCATCAGAAATCCCTGCCGCTCTCCTGCCCAGGACACTGATCTCAGAAGCCCAGGAGGTCTGCTCCAGCCCCAGACCCAACTACGCTCCTCTCTCAGAGCCACAATGGCCGTGAGGTGGAGCTAATAATAGGGGTTATCACACTTTCTGAGCTGTGGGGATCAGATAATGCTGGAGGGCGAGGAGGTCCTTGGATGAAAGGCGCCAGGAGAATCCATGGTATTATTAGTTCAAGGTCTGAGCAATTACCACTTTGGGGATCCCTAGAGCTGAGAAACCTCCTACAAAACCTGGGCCCGGATCCAGCGTGGGGTGGGAGAAGGAGGCTGGAAACAGATGAACAGGGCCAGCAGCCATGGACTGGATCTCATCGACCCAAAGGCATCTACACTTAACACATTTTTTCTGAAACTGTTACCAGTGCAAAGCCGACTCGGGCCCAAACACATCTGGCTTTCCACAGCCGTGGGAACCACTGTGCTGTCCAACACCTATCCCCTTCCAACGGCCCTTTCCCAGAAATCAGAACCGAGAAATCTCCCGACACAAATGGCCACTAATTCCATTGGACAAACATCTGCCAAGCACCTGCACGAGGGCCTGAGGGAGGAAGGGCAGATCTGAACAGCGCCTACCCTCAGGGAACTCAGAGCCCAGTGGCTAGGACAGGGGCGTGAGCAAGGTCAAGGGTGGAGCTGGAGCAGAGGATGGGCCTGGGGTGAAGACTGACTCTGAAATCAGATGAGTCTGTACAGCTCCACAGAGCTCCTCTTCCAGGCCCCGCCCACACCCTGTAACAGCAGAGAAACCAAACCCAGCAGACCAAGCTCCAAGTCCCCAGGGCAGTACACACCCTACCCCAGCCCATTCTCAGGCTCACCGATGAGGGACAGCAAGATGAAGAATGAGAACCCTTCCCTTGGCCGTGACTGTCCCCTCTGTCCTCCCCCTTAGTCCATTCCATCAAATGTCTAAGACTCCTGAAGTCACCTTGCCCAACCTCCTCACCTGGTAGCCAGAACAGTCCTGCCCAGAGATGAAAGGTGACTTGCCCTGGGCCCAGAGAGACCAGGATAGACTGAGCCAGAACTAGAGACCAGAACTCTGCCCAAACCTTTCCTGTGCACTGAACTGGTTTTCCAGAACACTCACAGCCCTCTAACTATGCACCATGGCATCTGCCAATGCAACCCTGGGGTCCAGGAGCAGAGAGAGCCATCAGACACAGGACAAGGTTTGCCCTTTGCTTGAGAAGCCAAGAGGAAGCCCAAGAGAGGGCGGGCTCCAAGAAATGTCTTCAAGTCTAGAGAAATGAACCACCAGGAGGTGGGGAAGTCAGGTTGAATCCCTGGGGGCTTCAGCTGGTCTAGGTACCAGCTAATCAAGCCCCCCAAATCTGTGGTCTTGTCAATATCCCTACTTTCTCCCTAGGCTCAGGGTGTGGCCTGAGAATATGCAGGAAGTTCAGGCTAGAGGGCCTGAAGTCATCCTCACCAGGTGTTCGGGGGCCCTGGAGAGGGCACATCCCCAGTTCCCATGGGGCTACAGTTGGGCACCGACTCTGTCTGCAAAGGGTGGTGGTGACAGGTGCCCAGAGAGGCTGCAGGAGGTCACCAGGGAGCAGGGACCCAGAGGTAAAGGGAGGACAGACGAGCCCCATACGGCAGGAAAAACACCAGATGAGAGTGAGCTTCAGAAAGCGCAGAGAAAGCAACGAACCCATGTTCTGCTGGGTACAGGACTTGGGGGTTTTGGACTCACTGGACACCACGGGAAAAACGTTATAGAAGCCAGCTAAAGAAATTTAATCCGCCAGACCTTCCTAAATAGAGGGCCACAGGAAGATGAGCTCCGACTCTCAGGACACAGTCAGGAAGAGACCTACTCAGAAAATGAATCAAGAAGATGGGGGCTGCACACCACTGCTGAACACAGGGGTCAGCAGGAATGTGTCCTAGAAGGAGCTCACACCACCCAGAGGTGTGCGGAGACTACATTTATGACGGACTTGCCTGGCTAGCATGGAGCAGCAGTCATCCCCAAACTCAATTCGCCCCCAAAACAATTCCCCATTTAAGAGCTGTCATGTGTTAAAAGCCACAGGAAGGAGGATGATAACAGGACAAACATACAAAGGAGGTTGGGTCTACATGGAGCCTGGCCAGCCGCTAACACTCAGAGAGGGTTACGCCCTGTTCATGCATTTCACTCTCTGCCTCTAAGGGAGAAATGGCAGCGGTGCCGGGGAACTGGAGCCACACAGCTCTTAGGCTGTAGCCCTGTAGAATTTCAAGTGTTTTGTTTGGAGGAGGGAGAACCTTGAGTTCCATTTGCAGAAGTGGCCCTGGCTTTTGATGGTAAGTGCTAGCAGAACAAAAGTGAGGAGGGGGCTGCCGTGGTGGAACAAAAATCATGATGAGTCAATTCAACCCTGTTCATTTGACTCTCTGCTTCCTGTGAAACCTCATATTCATGTGGCTTCCCAAGCTGTTTTTCCTTCCAGAAGTAGATTGCACTGCCAGCATAAGTCTGCTAACATCTTGACTGCAACCTACGTGAGAGACCCTCAGCAAAAACACGCAGCTAAGCCATCCTCAAACTCCTGACTCACAGAAACAGTGAGATAAGAAATGTTTGGTTTTTTAAGCCAATACGTAGTGGGATCACCTGTTATGAAGCAGTAGATAACTAATACATACCCACGTTGCCTCCACAATTGGGTGACATAAATCTGATCTCAATTCTGAAGCAATTTTTCAATTTTAAAAATTGTTAAGAAAATACAGTTCTAAGATAAATCAGCATAGTATGACTAAGGATAAAGAAGACTCCCAGTTTTTGAGGTCCGTCCTTTTCTTAATAAAGAATTTTGATAGATTTAAACCATACTCATTATCACCAAACTGCAAAATCTGGAAATGTCCCACATTAACCCAAGGACAGCCCAGCACATTCAAGAAAATGCTTTACCTACAGAGCAAATGGTTTTCTTTTATACATATTTGTGTACAATACTATAATATATAGAAAAACTCACATTACCCTGCCTTTTCCAATTCTCCTTTAAGTTTTATTATAGTAATTTAATCACATCTATAAAGTCATATGTTTAATTCCAGAATTGTCAGTTTTATCACATTTTATAAATTACTCAGCATCCTTATCCATTTCATATTATAGGCTTCTCCAAAGTTAAGTATGTTATCATATAATGATTAGCACCTGTTATGTGCTTACTAATAGCTTTGAGCCATACAATGGAGTCAATCATTTATTTTCATTATGCTTTTTAAATTATTTATTTATTTATTTATTTATTTATTTATTTTGGCTGCACCGGGTCTTAGTTACAGCACACAGAATCTTCGTTGCAGCATGTGGGATCTGTTGCAGCATGCGGACTTCTTAGTTGCGGCATGCGGGCTTCTTAGTTGCGGCATGCGAACTCTTAGTTGCGGCATGCATGTGGGATCTAGTTCCCCAACCAGGGATCAAACCCAGGTCTCTTGCATTGGGTGCATGGAGTCTTACTCACTGACCACCAGGGAAGTCCCCTGTTTTCATTATGTTTTACATTTTCATTATTTTTTTCTCTATCAAATGAAGTTTTCCAGCAGAACAAATCTAATACGAAAAACACAAGAGAGGAAGCATGTATCTCTAAGCAAAGCATTTTGGAATCATTAAGACCTAGTTTGGGTCCTGGTTCCACCACTGATGATCCTTAATCACTACATCCTCAGTTTTCTCATCTGTACAATGGAAAGAATAATAATAGTACAGCCCTAATGGAGCTGTTGTAAAAGTGGGAACTAATATATGTGAAGTACCTGGCAAATAGAAGGCATTCCCACTGAAATGACAATAGGAAGGGAGGAAAGAAGAAAAAGAAAAAAAACAAGTCAGAAAAATTAGAAAACATATGTAGGGGACTTCTATTCCTGGGATGACAAACTCACTGAGGAAATCTAGAAAAGCTAGACAAAATATTTAAAAGCAGCTTCTTAGAGATATAACAAGATAGAGAGGAACTACAAAGCAGGATCTGGGGGGATGGAGGTCCATGCAATTAAGTTTACTGTTTTTCTGGGCTAATTTTCTCCTGGGGGTATTTACAAATTCCAGAGGTAACAAAGTCTGATAGCCTGAGCAGAGTTTCTGTCTGCCTCTTGGGGCTGGAGGAACAGGAGTTGGAGACCAGGGCCTGCCAAGAAGTGGGGTCCTTCTGCACCCCTACATTTTGGGTTGGAGCCCGAAAGGGTTGCTCCTTAGGAACAGAGTAAACCATGGTCAGACACAGTTCCTCAAGGGACTGCAGCTCACCTCAATCTGAGTCCCTAACATTGAATTAAGATTATCCCAGATGCTAGTGACCTCCAGCACCTGACAGAAACAAATAAAGACCTTTTTAAAGAAGATATCATCCCAGGTCTGCATTAAGAAGAAAAAAATAACAAGTCTGTGTCTGCCGTTTGTAACAGACACAGCACACCTAAAATGTAAAGAAACAGAAAGATTGAAAGAAATAGGATGGAAAAAGATATGCCAAGCAATTATTAACCAAAAGAAGGCTGGGTATCTATGTCAATCTCAGGAAAAGTGGACTCTGTCTCCACTAGAAATGAAGAGAAGACTTCATAACAATAAAAAAAGACCAGAATAATAAGAGTTTCAACTCATCAGAAAGATAATGATTCTAAATTTGTATGTTCTTAATATTGCTTCAAAATATATAAAGGAAAAAAGTGACAGAACTATAATGAGAAATAGATAAATTTATAATCATAGTAGGAATTTTAACACACTTCTCTCAGTAACTGATGTGGGGGGGAGGAAATCAGCAAGGATATAGAATATATGAACAGCATATGTAGTAAACTTCACCTAAACCTGACATATGCAAAGAACACTACACCCACCTACTTCAGATCTTTTCAAGTACACACAGAACATTTATAAAAGCTGAGCCATCAAAGGACTGAATGAATGCAGAGTACGTTCTCTGCATAAAGGTAAAATAAGGAACATAAAAACTACTAAAAACCCCAGTATTTGGAAATTAAGAAATATAATTCCAAATAACCCATGGATTCAAGAAGAAATTACTCGAAAATTAGAAAACATTTTGAACTGAATGATAAAGAAAAAAACAATTTACATATCAAACATGAGACTTCTGGGGCTTCCCTGGTGGCGCAGTGGTTGAGAGTCTGCCTGCCGATGCAGGGGACGCGGGTTCGTGCCCCGGTCCGGGAGGAACCCACGTGCCGCGGAGCGGCTGGGCCCGTGAGCCATGGCTGCTGAGCCTGCGCGTCCGGAGCCTGTGCTCCGCAATGGGAGAGGCCACAGCGGTGAGAGGCCCACATACCGCAAAAAAAAACACAAAAAAACACATGAGGCTTCTGGAATCCCCCGTTTAAGTTACACAGTATTTGCTTCACAATAAATCGCTGAAGTGCACATCATTTGGAGGGACTCTTTTCTGTGTGTGTTATATTTCATAATAAAAAGTGTTTTTAAAAAGAACATAGAGAGCAGAACTGGAAAAGAAAACAAAGGGTTATCAACAGGCCAGACTGAGAATTTCTGAATGCTCCCAAGCAAATGGACTCCACATGACAGGAAAGCCAATAAATGCTGAGGCCCCTGACCAGCAAATGACAAGCTTTTGAGAAATGGTTGGATGGGTTTCCCCATCGTCCTGGGCTCAGAGCAGCCAGGCGAGCCAGGGGCAGCTGGCAGGGACGGGACATGTCGCAGGCCTCAAGTTCAGGGCCTGACTTCACACTGCCCAACACATCATCCTGCCTGGCATCTGTTCCCAAGCTTCATTCTCACTACAGAAAATGGACTTTTTATCTCTGCGGCTTCTATAGAGGCAGAGAAAGGAGAGGGACAGGTCCCAGCTAATATTGTACTATCACAACAAACATAGAAAAACAAAGAGAATGCCCACCAAATTAATGACATTCCTTAGTCTACTCTGCCTGCAGAACCACATCTTTCTGACTTCCTTCTAGCATCCAAGATTCCAGGCACTTTCTCTAGAGCTTACAGGCAGAGCCGCTACCCACAGCTTTCATTTGGGTATAACCGTTCTAAAGAGAGTTGGGTTGGTCACCGAATGGCCGCAGCTCCCTGCAGCCCTCAGAACGTGTCCAGTCTGCCTATCACCTCATGGCTCAGACACCCTGGAGGAAAGGCAAGCTGTTCTCTCCCATGACCACTCACCACATTCAGGCCCTGGACCAAATCCCAGGTAAGTTAATTATCTGTTGCCTCAGGCAAGCTAATAAGTTGGTATTCTTTCAAGAAGATATGCTTTAAATACTTATCAAACATTTTTATTAACTTGGGTTTATATTTTCTATATAAAATATTATGCCTAAATTCATGTGGAACCCAAGAGAGTCAAAACAATCTTGAAAAAGAAGAACAAAATTGAAGGATTCACACTTCCCAATTTCAAAACTTACTACAAAGCAGCCGTTTTCAAGACAGTGTGATACTGGCATAAGAACAGACAAACAGATTAATGGAACAGAATTAAAAGTCCAGAAAGAAACTCATGTATGTATGGTCAATTAATTTTCAACATAGGTGCCAAGACCATCCAATGACGATATAATAGCATTTTCAATAAACGATGCCAGGAGAACTGGATACCATATACACGTGAATGAAGCTGGATCCTTTCCTCACACGATACACAAAAATTAACTCAAAATGTTTTTTTAAAAATAAGCTTTTAACTCAAACTCAAAGACCTAAATCTAAGAGTCAAAACTATACAACTCTTTTTTTTTTAATAAATTTATTTATTTTGTTTATTTTTGGCTGCACTGGGTCTTTTTTTTTTTTTTTTTTTTTTTTTAAATAAATTCATTTATTTTGTTTACTTTTGGCTGCGTTGGGTCTTCGTTGCGGTGCGTGGGCTTCTCATTGCGGTGGCTTCTCTTGTGGAGCACGGACTCTAGGAGCACGGGCTCAGTAGTTGTGGCTCGCGGGCTCTAGAGCACAGGCTCAGCAGTTATGGCGCGTGGGCTTAGTTGCTCTGCGGCATGTGGGATCTTCCCGGACCAGGGATAGAACCCGTGTCCCCTGCACTGGCAAGTGGATTCCCAACCGCTGTGCCACGAGGGAAGCCCCTGCACTGGGTCTTTGTTGCTGCACGCGGGCTTTCTCTAGTTGTGGCAAGTGGGGCTACACTTCGTTGTGGTGCGCAGGCTTCTCATTGCGGTGGCTTCTCTTGTTGCGGAGCACAGGCTCTGGGTGCGCAGGCTGCAGTAGTTGTGCCGCGCGGGCTCAGTAGTTGTGGTTCGCGGGCTCTAGAGTACAGTCAGTAGTTGTGGCGCACGGGCTTAGTTGCTCCGCAGCATGTGGGATCTTCCCAGACCAGGGCTCGAACCCATGTCCCCTGCATTGGCAGGCAGACTCCTAACCACTGTACCACCAGGGAAGCCCTCAAAACTATAAAACTCTGAGAAGAAAACATAGAGGTAAATTTCTGTGATCTTGGATACGATAGTAGATGCTGAGATTTGACACCAAAAGCACAGCAACAAAATTAAAAATGGATTAATTGGACTCCATCAAAATGAAAAAAATTTGAGCTTCATAGAACACTATCAAGAAAGTGGATCAAAAAACCCACAGATTGGGCTTCCCTGGTGGTGCAGTGGTTGAGAGTCCACCTGCCAATGCAGGGGACGTGGGTTCGTGCCCCGGTCCAGGAAGATCCCACATGCCGCGGAGCGGCTAGGCGCGTGAGCCATGGCCGCTGAGCCTGCGCGTCCAGAGCCTGTGCTCCGCAACGGGAGAGGCCACAACAGTGAGAGGCCCGCGTGTCGCAAAAAAAAAAACCCCACAGATTGAGAGAAAATATTTGTAAATAATATCTGATAAGGGGCTAGTATTTAGCATATATAAAGAACTCTTACAACTCAAAAATAAACAAGTACTCCTTAAATTGGCTATTTAAATTAATTTTAAATTTTTAAATTAAATGGGCAAAGAATCTGAATAAATTTTTCTCTAAAGAAGATATACAAATAGCCAATAAGCACATGAAAAGATGCTAAATAGCACTGGTCATCAGGGAAACGCAAATCAAAACCACAATGAGATAACCACTTCACATCCACTAGGATGGCTAGAATCAAAAAGTCAGATAGGGCTTCCCTGGTGGCGCAGTGGTTGAGAGTCTGCCTCGATGCAGGGGACACGGATTCATGCCCTTGTCTGGGAAGATCCCACATGCCACGGAGCGGCTAGACCTGTGAGCCATGGCCGCTGAGCCTGTGCGTCCAGAGCCTGTGCTCCACAACGGGAGAGGCCACAACAGTGAGAGGCCCGCGTACCAAAAAAAAAAAGAAAGATAATAGCAAGTGTTGGTGAGGTTGTGGAGAAAGCAAAACCCTCATGCCTTGCTGACAGAAATGCAAAATGGTGCAACCACTCTGGAAAAGAGTTTCGTAGTTTCTCAAATAGTTAAACATAGAGTTACCATTTGACCTAGCAATTCCACTCCTAGGTGTATACCCAAGAGAACTGAAAACATTTGTCCACACAAAAACTTGTGTATCAGTGTTCATAGCAGAGCAATATTGATAATAGCCAAAAGACAGAAACAATGCAGATGTCCATCAATGAATTAATAAACAAAATGTGGTATATCCATATAATAGAATATTACTCAGCTGTAAAACTGAATGAAATACTGATATATGCTACAATATGGATGAACTTTGTAAACATTATGCTAACTGAAAGAAGCCAGTCACAAAAGGCCACCTATTATAGGATTCCATTTATATGAAATGTCCAGAATAAGCAAGTATATAAGGACAGAAAGTAAATTAGTGATTGCTTAGAGTTAGGGGACAGAGAGGATTGGGAATTGGGGGTAATAAACTAAAGGGTATAGTGTTTCTTTTTGAAGTGATAAAAATGGTCTAAAATTGACTGTGGTAATGGTTACACAACTCTGTGAATGTACTAAAAAACATTTAATTGTATAATTTAAATGAGTGAATTGTATGTATGTGAATTATATCTCAAAAAAGCTATTTTTTAAGTTAAAAAATACACTAATAAAATTAAAATATATAATCCTGAAGGAAAAAAAAACTTATGTGCACCTGTAATGGCTTCTTCAAATTATACCATTTCTCATAAATATAAAATCCCTCTGGAGTAGCTGGGTTCGAGCTCTAGTTTACTCAACCCCCTCCCTTGAAGCCAGGCCACCTCCTTAGAAGGCAACATAATGTATGGCCAACTAACGTTACTTGAAGGTGCCCCTTATTGGGGGACAAGGAACTATACTCATGCACACAAACATACACACACACACACACACACACACACACACACACAAATACATAAATCACGACATATTCCATACAGTATTCTCCCTGAAAAAAATTCTGGTCAAAACAATTTTGTTTCTTTTTAGTTCCAGAGATGCTGGAAATGTAGCTCCCTTTACCTATTTGTGCTCAGGGAACTACCAGTTAAGCAGCAGCTTCCTCTGGTTCCACAGGGCAAAGCCCACTGCTGAAGGCCAGGGGCCACCTGCCATGCTGGGGAAAAGCCAGTGAACTGAGGAAAACTTAGCAAAGACCTTCATTTTAAGGGAGTCCAAGTTGGCTATCAAACTGAATAGTTGATAGCCAAAAACTGAATACTTGATAGCCAACTGACTCTGAATCCATAGCTTCCAAACCTGGCTCATCAACAAAATACTTCTGTGGCTTCTTAAAATTACAGATTCTTTGACTGTACCCCAGACCTATTAAACCAGGATCTCTGGGATCTCCAGGTGCTTCTGATAACTGGCCACGTTTGAAAACCACTGGTAAAACTCTTCATTCCCAAGCAGACAAGCAAAGATCACTCAGTGTACAAAGAAATCAGCAGCCTGGAAGAGGGACGGCATTTGTCAAGGAAACAGAGCTAATGAAGGAAGCAGGAGAGAACTCTTCCAGTGTCGGTCCACGGAGAGATTTGAGAGGAGGCTGCATACGTGGAGCCGGAGGCTCCCCACCCCACCAGGTTCCTGCCCACCCCGGCACACACTCAGGTCACATCACACCCTGATACCCACCCAACGCAGCCCTGAGGCCGTGGCTGGGCAGGTCATCCACTCCCTGCTGGGTTGGACCCTCCCCAACTTCCCAGATCCGGCAGGGAGATTAACTCAGTACAAGAATATGGGCTGATACAAGGAAATAGTCACATCATACCAGTAAGGAAAAGAAATGGGTTACAAAGCTGTACATACAGCAGAATCTCAATTTTGTTAAAATTAGGCACACACAAATACACACACACACACACACACACACACAGAAATAAGTCTGGAAGGATATAAACCATGTTAACAATGGCCTCCTCTGGGGAGTCAGATTACAGGTGATTTTCGCTTTCCTCTTTTCACTAAGTTTTCAACAATGAATACATCCTACCGTGATAATAAGGAGAAAAAACAGTGAAACGTTTTTTACTTTTTAATCAGGACACGGCTAAGCTAACAAGGCCTCACAGCTCTCCGCCACTCTTTCCTGACCACTCCAGTACCACCAGCTCAGAGCATCCCGGGAACCTCCCCTATCTGGTAGAATCCCACATCCTCGTGGGGATAACAGGAATTGCCTCCACCGGTTGGGAGGATTAAATGAGATGATGGAGGGAAAGCACTTGGCACACGGCATGGCACGTGATAAACATGCAACAAACTGTGTTGAGTTAATTACTCTTGTTACCTTCTACCAACTGGACCTGTGAATTCCAGGATGCCAGACCACAGGCCATTTCTAGGGGTCAAGCCACTGCTTTTCCGTTACTCCCTCTGCCCCTAGAGAAGAAGGCAGGTTGTGAAGAGCCAAGCGTGCTGATAGAGGTAAGCCCGAGAGTAGGAGAGCCGGAACCCCAAGGAGGGCACAGCTCCTTAGGTGCTCTGTCTTTGAAATGTGGGCAAAGTCCACTTATGTTGCAGTAACTGCCCCAACTTTCACAAGGAAAATTATATAAAAGGTTTTTTTTAATGTGCTGTACACGTCATCTCAGAAGGCTTGAGCTCAGGTACCAACTCTGCAGCTGGCTCACTGGGAGACCTTCCTCTGGGGATCTCAAGTCTTCAGAGAGGAGACATAACTCCCTGCCCACAGAGAGTTGCAGAACCAGTGAGGAAACAAGGGCTAGGAAGAGCTGTATCCTAGGACACGGCTATTTATCTTACTGTGGGGACTTGGAAGCCCAGGTTTGCCCAGACCATTGGGGCAGCTGCTGCCCAGCTGTTATTTGGGGGAACCCACTCCTGCTATCTAGGGGCTTGGAAGCAGGAGCCTACTGCCCAATTCTTTCCGCCTCAAGCCCCCAGGGCAGCCCTGGGACCCTGCTGAGAGCGCAGTAGCTCCTGGAGGGGAGAATTCTCCCATCTCTGCTGCAGGTCAGGCATCCACCAGAGCCGTGGCGCTGCAGCCGCTCCAAGGTGAGCCCACAGGAAGCCAAGGCCATTGGGGCTGACCCAGCACCTGTCCTGTCCCTGAGCCAAAGGGAAGAGAGACTGAGGAGGTCTGGAGATGTAGTAACAAGACCTTGACTTAACCCTGAGCTGCTTGTTAATGGGAAGCTCAGTGGTGGCAAACTCCATCCCTGAAAGATTAACTGGGGCACGACTGTTCCAGCCAAGTGAGGCACAACCAACTGCACTCGGCACCAGTGGCCAGGCAGCAGGCGGGGCCCGGCGGCTTGAGCGGCCTGAGCCTGTGCCCTGAGCCCCTGCTGCGCGACCACGGGAGGCAGATGTCCCCAAACAGAAGGATGGCTGCTCCCTGCCTCACCTGCCACCACGAGGGGGTTGCCCTCTCTGGGCGCTGCGGGCAGGGTGAAGCAGTCCCTGGCGGCAGCCGCCGCGGGCACTTACCAAAAGTGGTGAGGTAGAAGGACAAGCCCGGGTGGGCGCGCCGGCTCCCGAGGGAGACGCGGTGCAGGGAGCGCTCCATGGCAATGGCCCCGCTCCCGCCGGGCCGGGGTGCCTGTAACTCGAGGCGTCTGTGTTGCTCCCAGTAACCGAGGCAGCAGGTTCACCGCCCCCGCGCCAGTGTCTCGGCGGCGGGCGCGGGAGGCCGGCTTCAGCGCGCGTTTGAACCTGCGGGCGCGCCAGGCCCTGATTGGCCCGCGCCGGTTTGAATGCGGAGATTTCCACCTGACCGAGCCGCCACCGGCCGAGGGGAGGAGGCGCCCGCGGCCCATCTGCTGCCGGGACGGCGGTCCTCCCCGTGGAGCCGGCAGGATGGGCGGCCCCACCGAGGCTCGGGGCTCGGGGGCCGTTCTGGGCTGCAGGTGCCAGCCCCATACCAGGCCCACGGCTCCTGGCGCGCCCACTCGGCGGGCTTGGCCTGCGCGCCCAGCTGCCCCAGGCCAGCAGTTAGCTAGGTTTGCAACATGCTTTGAAGCTCAGACCTGTACTCACCAGACCCAAGCAAGGGCAGGGGAGCACCCTCCTGGCCCAAAGCGGTGGGGTTTGGGAAAACGTTCTCCACCCTTGGACCTCCAGCCCCCACCAGCTGCAGGGCCCTTCCCTGACCCTGGCCCATCTCTCTCTTGAGCCCTCTCTTGGACGAGAGCAGCCTGGCACAGGTCCACACCAGAGCAGCTTCCTCCAGCCAGCCTCATGGCCCCCCATGGGCAGCCTGGTGCCATGAGACAGGAGCACAGGCCCCCAGCACCTGAGGGACAGAAATGCACAGTATAGTATGTGGAGGGGGCAGGCACTTTCAATCTCCAGAGCTCGTTGCGAGGAAGCAGAGCTGGAAGGAAGGTCAGCCCCTGCGCTGCTCTGTCGGCAAACATTCATGGGATGCCTCCTGGGAGCAGTTTCAAAGACATCTGCTCTGCAACTCTCTGTTGCTGCCGGGGAAAGCTGCTGGTCTCATGTAAATCTAAGAATGGGAAGTGTCGGCAGTTGCCAAGTGGATATCTGTGGCTCAGTGATCCACTCAAGACAAGGTTGGGGGATGCAAGAAAGAAAGTGGGGAGAAAAGTTATATGTATGGAGTACCAGGTGCCCGTGGCTGAGCTGGGCAATTTACACACATCTTCTCATTTAATCTTCACAGTAACCCTAAGAAGTATTAGCCCCAATTTACCAGGGATAAACCTGGTAAATCTCACACAGAGAGGGCAGGTGACTTTTCCAAGGTGGGCAGGGCTGGAATTTGGACCCAGGCCTGGTCTGCCCCAAAGGCCATCCTCCTCCTGTTCTTCCTTGGCCTCCACTCCTGCCCCATGGCCAATGGCAGGTGGAGGGAGCAGACCTGCCTTCTTGAGGCAGGTAAGGAAACTAGATGCCACAGGGCCAGCTGGCCACCAGAGGGGAACAGAACCTGGAAAAGGAGCCCAGAAATCAACAAAGTAGTGGTCAAGTGCAAGTGAGTCACATGAAGGCCAGTGGGTTGTTCAAATCCTGGCACATTGTGAAGCCCTGCTCTGCACTTCCCCCACCCCAACTCCTTGAGCACTGCCCTTAGCAGGGACAAGCCTGCTCCCTTGGCCCCAGCCCAGTGACAGACAGACTTACCTGCACCCTGGACTTGAGCGGGCCTGATCCTTCTCCTGGCTGGGGAAGTCTGAGTCCAGGCATCCTTTCTGGGCAGGGAAGTATCCCAGCTCTGCCACTCCATCCAGCCAAGGAAAACAGGCAACCTCAGGCTCAAGCCACAGGATTCAGACAGGACACGGAGGCTGAAAGTGCTGTAGACCTGCGGGACCAAGATGGGAGCATGAGTTAGGCATGGCCTGAGGATGCCCCCTGAAAGGGGGGTCCACCCCAGTAGGAATTAGAAAGGATGATGTTCAGGAGTCTGAGCAAAGGGAGGCCCACAAAGGGAAAAGTGATGTGCCCAAGGTGACAGTGGCCCCTTCACAGCTCAGGGACCACTGTAGCACCTGCACTAAGGGAGACCGCCTTGGACTCAGGAAGCTGTGAGCAACCGGCAGATACACATTCAGGAGGGTAGAAGCCAGCAGGAGAGCTGGGTAGACTTGCATTATCTGTATGTGGCCTGAGGGAGAAAAGACTGAGGCCCACACTTGGCACTTCACCCCTACTCGGGACAAAGGTCCTGCTACCTTGCAGGTTCCCTCCTGACTCCTCCTGCCCCATAAGTTGGGGACCCCAGTGCCACTCTGATAGTGATCTGACTCTAGTGGCACCACCTTCACCGCCCTCACCACCAACATTAAGGCCCCTTTACTTAGTAGAGCACTAGAAGCTTCCTGCTCTTAAAGGGGCAGGTCACTCTTTTCTCAGGAGGGGGAGGACAGAAGTGAGTGGGAGCCTGGGCAGTGGCACTGCGGGAGACACTGGCCCCATTAACCCACACTACTGTTTACAGCAGACATCCAGAAAGGGTTGAGGTTTATGGCCCTGCTTTCTCCAAAAAGACAAGGGAGTTTGAGGACCACGCCTGGCTTTCTGACATGCCCTGAACACTCTAGCTCCCCTGGTCACGGGCCTCAGTATCCCTCTAACACTCACACACACTCCACACATACATAAACAAACTACACATACAATATTAACACTGCACACCCTCTGCACACACACACACACACACACAACACTTCCCACATACATTCACGAATACATCAGATACACAAACATCCCATATACATACACCCCACACACAAATAAACACACCACATACACACCTCACACATATATACAATCACACCCCACACACAAATAAACACACCACATACACACCTCACACATATATACAATCACACCCCACACACAAATAAACACACCACATACACACCTCACACATATATACAATCACACCCCACACACAAATAAACACACCACATACACACCTCACACATATATACAATCACACCCCACACACAAATAAACACACCACATACACACCTCACACATATATACAATCACACCCCAGATTTTCATGCACCCTATGCACATACACAAGCACACAGACACACACACACAGACATACACACACACCAAAAAAACCCCACTTAAATGCACTATATACATACAGCACATCCACATACAAAGATTGATTGATTATATTTTTTAAGACTGACTCTGTTTCAAGAAGAATAAGGACTACTTGTGTTTGGAGGCAAGGGACTAAAGAGGTTTATTTGGGTACATTTTCACATTAGCTATCAAAGAACCTTAGTGCCTTTAAGATATCATCTGGCCCAATATCCAAAACAATTTTGAAAAATAATAATAAAGGCGACTAGGACTACCAGATGTTAAACAGTCTTATAATAACGTAGAAAGAAGACAAACAGATCAATGGAACAGAATAGAAAGTTCAGGGGAAATATGATTTTACTTAGAAAACAAGACAATGTTCAAAATTCTTTAAACTAAAGACTCATTTCAAAGAGAAATGGAACAGCTAATTCAGATGAAAATTTTAAAAGGAAATAATAAGGTTAAAGTTGAAATTTATTTTTAAAAAACAGACTTCAACAACAAAACCATAGCCTGGTTCTTTGAAAAGACCAATAAAACAGAACTCTGGCAAAACAAAGAAAACTATAAATAAACAAGTTTAGGAAAGAAAGATAGCCAAGATACAAAGGTAATTCTTTAAATTATGAGAGAAAACCATTGCAACTTTATTTGTAAATTTGAAAATCTGGGGGGAAATTGGTGCTTTTCTAGAAAGTATTAATTATTAAAATTGGTACAAGAGTTTGAAATTTTTAATAGATCACTAACCATAGACAAAATACAAAAGGAAATTAAAAATCTACCTGACAAAATTACAGAAGACTCAGATAGTTTTAGAGGCCAATTCTATTAGACCTTCAAGAAACAGATAATGCCTATGTAATTTAAAACTATTTCAGAACTAGAAAAAAAAAAAAACTGGAAGATTTGTCAGTACTAGATACAAGCCTAGGCAAAGACAAAAACCAGATAAGGTTAGCAACAGAAAACTATAGACCAAAGGTCAAAGATAAAAATAAGAGTAGAAGTTAATGAAATAGAAAACATAGATAAAAGAAGACCTATTAAAAATATGACAAAAACTAGGCCCACATTCCCCCAGTTTTGCCACATTCCTTTTTTAAAAGAAAAGCTAGAAATGTTTAAGTTTTAATATGACATCTCCCAATTTTTTAATATTGACTATTCATTCAAATTTTTGAAAAACATTATGTAGGCCAAATAAAATATATCATACAGGGCTTCACATATTATTAAAAGGAGCTTGGGCTTTATCCTAAATGTAGGGCAGTCGTTGAAAGATTTTGAGCGATCCCAAAAGGTTTTGTGTTTTAGAAAGATCACTCTGGCTAGAGTATTAAAAAATGGATTGGGGGGACTTCCTTTGTGGCGCAGTGGTTAAGAATCCTCCCGCCCTGCTGCCTCGGAGTGGAGACTTCAGAAGCAGCAGAGCTCCTAGCGCCTCCCCGTCTTCCTCAGCTGCCTCCTCCCGAGCCAAAGAGGCCTGTTCCCAGCTCTGCCTGCTGAGTGAAGAAGTGGGCTTGACTGCATTGCCGCTGTATAAAGCATGTGGTCTTAATGGTGTGTGGACAGCTGACAAAGTTAATCCTTTTTTGTAATACTTTCTATGTGACGTTTCTCTTCCCTTTAGAAACACTGCACTTTTTAACTCTAGGCATGATCTCTTCTGCGTTGACTGGACTTTGTAGGGATGGGGGAGGATCAAGAGGAAGTGGACAGCCAGAGACCCTGAAGGGGCCACTTCCATGACTGCTTTATGCAGAAGTCATAACAAATGCTGGTGTCTTTAGCTCCAAATGTGGCAGGAAGGGGGGTGGGGGGGTCAGGGGGGAATCGGGAAGCTCACGGGGCGGGATCCATAAAGAGCAGTGTGGAGGTATACAGCCTGAGCCTGACTCCACGCCAATGGATAATTTATGTTGTCAAACTGCTGTTCTTAGGAGGCATTCAGAATGTCACAGAGGCCAGACCTATGGCCTCCTGGACCCCTGGGCCGGCAGGGCATCTTGGAAGAACAGTGCTTGGTTTGATACCTGCAGCAGAGGAGAGGAAAGCCCAGAGATGTACTGTGAGGAGGGGACCCATCGTGTCCCAGTACATCCGGGACTAACTTTCTGAGCCCCCTATCCAAAGCTGGCTTTATTTCCGTTAACGCTGGTGCTCCTGCATCTCACGAGTACACCCTGTGTGTCTGGCCTCTCCTCTCTGCATTTCATTGTCACACACACCCCCGACGCCCCCTCCCCGCCCCGGATATGGGGAAGGTCAGCAGTGAAAGGGTTAAGCAGCAAGCTTTGGTTCATGGTTTTAACTCCTTGGTAAAGTAAATTAGGCAATGCCAAAGGCTGTGGGTTTGGTCCTTGGAGAAAATGTGGGCCTTACAAGATGGGAGAGTAAATTTTGGAGGGCTTTATTTATTTATTTATTTATTTATTTATTTATTTATTTATGGCTGTGTTGGGTCTTCATTGCTGCGTGCAGGCTTTCTCTAGTTGCGTTGAGCAGGGACTGCTCTTCATACTGATGTGCGGGCTTCTCACTGCAGTGGCTTCTTTTATTGTGGAGCACGGGCTCTAGGCCCATAGGCTTCAGTAGTAGTGGCTTGCAGGCTCTACAGCACAAGCTCAGTAGTCGTGGCATACAGGCTTAGTTGCTCCGCAGCACATGGGATCTTCCTGGACACAGCTCACGGGCCCAGCCGCTCCACAGCATGTGGGATCTTCCCGGACCGGGGCATGAACCCATGTCCCCTGCATCTGCAGGCGGACTCTCAACCACTGCGCCACCAGGGAAGCCCCAGCAGGCGGATTCTTAACCATTGCACCACCAGGGAACCCTGGAGGGCTTTACTGAAGAAATAAAAGACATCTTTTGTATCTTAAAAAAAAAAAAAAAAAAAAGGAATCCGGCTGCCAATGCAAGGGACACGGGTTCGAGCCCTGGTCTGGGAAGATCCCACATGCCGCGGAGCAACTAAGCCCGTGCGCCTCAACCACTGAGCCTGCGCTCTAGAGCTCGCGAGCCACAACTACTGAGCCTGAATGCCACAACTACAGAGCCCGCATGCCACAACTACTGAAGCCTGAGCACCTAGAACCCGTGCTCCAAAACAAGAGAAGTCACCGCAATAAGAAGCCCGCACACCACCACAACGAAGAGTAGCCCCCGCTCACCACAACTAGAGAAAGCCCGCGTGCAGCAACGAAGACCCAACACAGCCAAAAATAAATAATAAATAAATAAATTTTTTTAAAAAATGGATTGGGAAGGTGGAGGGGTGGCATGAGGGTTGGAATCCAAAAGTGCTGTTAGGTGAAGTTTTTACCAGTGGCCCAGGTTAAAAAAAAAACTAGTGTAGTAGCAGTAGGGATGGAAAAAGGTAGAATCAACAGGACTTGGTGGTTGATTGGAAGGTAAAAGGCAAGAAATCCTGGCTTGAGAAATTAACTATTCAGAAGTGACCTTTACAGAGATGGAGAACATGAGAGGAAGGGCTGGACTGAGGGGAGACTTGATGAGCTCACCACTGAGCCTGCTAAGGTTGAGTTACTTCCTTGCTGTCCAACTGAATATGTCAAGTGAACTGTTGAATACACTGGACATAAGTACAGGAAAAAATACTTAGGCTAAAATATAGATTTAGGAATTCCCAGTGAAGCCATGGCATGGATAAAAGATACCAAATAGAATGTTTAATGTGAGAAGAAGGCTCAGGAAAGAGCCAAGAAGAATACCAACAGCAAAGACAGGTAGAGGAAGAAAGGCTAGAAAGGGAGAAGGAAAGCCAGGCAATGTATTAAGAAAGAGACAATAGTCAATAATCTCAAACACTGTCGAGAGGTCAAGGAGGTTAATAACTGAGAAGTGTCCATTGGATTTAGCAACAAGACAATCATTATTGACCTTCCATCCCAGAATAAAATGCTGGGAGGCAACAGCTCCACATGAATGAAACTGTACCAAATTCACTCCAAAAGGAAAAATACCCTGGGCTCAAAGCCAGAGAATATTCTTGGGTCAGGTTTTTTTCTTGTCCTAAATTTAACCAGCTGGAATGTTTTGTTAAGTGGTATTTTTTTCACCCTTGAAATGAAGGATTTGCCTTTTAAAAGTATGTCTGCAATTCATCTTCAAGGTAAAACACAGTATCTTGGGTTAGTGGTTCTCTACAGGAGCAGGTGCTGGTTGCTGTAAATACCACTGAGAAACTTCAATTTGCCTCAGCTATAGAAGTCTTTGGTGACCTAAATACACAAATAGCGTCTAAGTGGGAACCAAGCAAAAAAAAAACCTCAAGATTTCAAGTAAGCTGAGAGATATTGTTTCAAAATAGAAGAGAACAAAACCTTCACTGCAGAGGAACGTGAAATAGTTAGTTGAGTACAATGATAAGGGCCAAAGACTTGACAGAAAAGCAGAGTCACCTGTCTCTTCTAGAATGGCTCAGTTTCCTTGTAGATGTTGGAAGCCCTTTTAGCCTCTTCAGTAAGCACCCGTTTTCCTGACCTGATAACAAGCAGCTTGGCTTGGCATAGTCAAGGGCTCCAGAGGCCCTCAAAAAGTTTTCCAAACTTAAAAAACAATATAGGGGCTTCCCCGGTGGCGCAGTGGTTGAGAGTCCGCCTGCCGATGCAGGGGACACGGGTTCGTGCCCTGGTCCGGGAAGATCCCACGTGCCGCGGAGCGGCTAGGCCCGTGAGCCATGGCCGCTGAGCCTGTGCATCTGGAGCCTGTGCTCCACAATGGGAGAGGCCACAACAGTGAGAGGCCCGCGTACCGCAAAAAAAAAAAAAAGAAAAAGAAAAATATAAACTTCTGCCTCCTGCCAAGATGGAGTAACATCTTGGGACTGGACCAATCCAGGGACTGGATTTTCCCTCTCACCTGAAACAACTAAAAGACTGGACAAAATATATGAATCAACAGTTTTCAAGATACTGGACATCAAGCAACAAAGGGCGGTGATCCCTGGGAAACAAAACCAGCAAGGTGAGCCCTACAATTGCTGCAGCTCCTTGCCTGGAGAGACCAACTCCAAATCCTCAAGGCAGCTAGAGTTCACAGGATAGAGCATCAGAGAGGAAAGAGCTGCACAGAGAGCTTCAGAGATCTGCAGAGGGTCTCCCTTCAAATCTTCAACTAAGTGCTAATGAGCTCATAGGTGTTAGGAAAGTACCTTGAGGCTGGGGAAGGAAGCACCAAAAAGAACTAGTGGGAATAATCTTTCCCAGGCTCTCACAGGACCAGGATTAGCTCTTATTCTCATCAGCCAGAGTGGAAAGACCTTCTAATTCATGCGGCATTGGGTAGGTACTCAGAAGGGTTTTACCCCAGTTGTGGGGAATAATTAGCCCTAGACTAAATGATGCTCTGTTCTCATCTAAGAAACCCTAAAAGCAAGACCCAAAAAGATCAAAAGCTTTCTAAGTAACCAGTGACAAAGAGAAAAATCTTGAAAGCAGCAAGAAAAACCACATTATATACAGCGGAACAAAGAAAAGAATGACATTGGACTTACCCGAAATACGCACCTGAAGACAGTGAAGCAACAACTTTAAAGAAAAAAACTGTCAACCTAGAATTCTATACCCAGCAAAAACATCTTTTAAGAATGAAGGCGAAAATAAAGATTTTCTCAGACTTACAAAAGCTAATTGAATTCATCATCGACAAACCTGCACTACAAGAGGTGCTAAAGTCTTCCAGGCAGGAGGAAAACAATATCATATGGAAATCTTGATCTACAAAAGGAATGAAGAGAACACCAGAAATGGTAACTATATGGGCACATATAAAAAAGGGTTTTTTCCTATTATTTAAATCTCTTTAAAAGAACACTATAGATGGACCTAGAGACTGTCATACAGAGTGAAGTAAGTCAGAAAGAGAAAAACAAATACCGTATGCTAACACATATATATGGAATCTAAAAAAAAAAAAAAAAAGGTCCTGAAGAACCTAGGGGCAGGACAGTAATAAAGACACAGATGTAGAGAATGGACTTGAGGACACGGGGAGGGGGAAGGGTAAGCTGGGACGAAGTGAGAGAGTGGCACTGACATATATATACTACCAAATGTAGAACAGATAGCTAGTGGGAAGCAGCCACATAGCACAGGGAGATCAGCTCGGTGCTTTGTGTCCACCTAGAGCAGTGGGATAGGGAGGGTGGGAGGGAGGAGATATGGGGGTATATGTACAGCTGATTCAATTTGTTATACAGCAGAAACTAACACACCATTGTAAAGCAATTATACTCCAACAAAGTTGTTTAAAAAAGTAAATAAAGTGAATCAAAACCGTTACTGTTCTTATGCTGCAAAAAATAATTTTTTAAAAATTAAAAAAAATAAAAGAACACTATAACTAGGATAATAAATGATTAACTAAAAAAAAACACCCAGAGGGCTTCCCTGGTAGCACAGTGGTTAAGAATCCACCTGCCAATGCAGGGGACAAGGGTTCGAGCCCTGGTCCAGGAAGATCCCATATGCTGCGGAGCAACTGGGCCCATGCACCACAACTACTGAGTCTGCACTCTAGAGCCCACATGCCACAACTACTGAGCCCACGCTCCTAGAGCCTGTGCTCCACAACAAGAGGCCACGGCAATGAGAAGCCTGCGCACCGCAACAAAGAGTAGCCCCACTCGACGCAACAAGAGAAAGCCTGCACACAGCAATGAAGACCCAATGCAGCCAAAAATTAAATTAAATTAAATTTAAAAAAACACCCAGAACTCCCTGCATCCTGAAATAAATTGTTACATGTTGCCTTGTCTAAATTCTGATGAGGTAACTGCAAGAAGCAAACTCCAGGGAAGCTATTAGCAACTTAGCTTTTGCAGTCAGGTGGGAATGTGGATTCTACTTATGGAAGAAAATAATATGGATATATTTAGTATAAAATGCAACAACCACAGCTGAGATCTGTGGCTCAGATGGATGACACTCAAGCTTGAATATAAAGCTTATGTAGACCAAAGCCTTTTTCTGGATCAATGTAATGTGATGATGAACTGTCTTCCAGTGGACAGTAGCAGATCATACAGGGACAGAGGTCATGGCATCTAGAGATCCCAAACACTCTCCAAGGGAATTTCCTTGGGAACTAGGGAATATATCTAGGTTGGTTTTACTGGAACTATAACTGAGAGCAGTGGCATGTATTCCTTTTGCTTCCAGATTCTCACCAATCACTCTTGGACTCCTTTTTCTGCTCCCACCACTTACTGAAACTGTTCACTCAGAGGTCATCATTGACTTCCATATTCTGAATATCATTTGCCTCTTCTCAGTCCTCATCCTCCTTGCCTTAGTTTTCCTCCCACTTCTCTGAAAATTCCTCTATTTTATGGCTCTTCCTGCCTCCTAGTGAGAGTATGCTACCCAGTTGTGCCCTTCAGACTCCCTCCTTCCTCAATATTCTCCCCGTCTGAGATCTCATCCACGCCTATTTTTACTCTCAGCTACCTGTTCTGATGATGACTCCTGGATCACTCTGCAACACCAAGGCCCAGGGCCACCTCTGCTTTGACACACGAACCAAAAATCTCCTTCCTCTCTGCACCCACCCTCTCCCCGCCAGCTCACCTAGACCATAGCCCTAATTGTCTGCTTTCGTATCTTTCTACCCAGCTGTGAACAACTCTAATGCAGCGACTGAGATGTGTCTTCTTAGTAGCTGCTACTGCCCAGCCTAGTCTGGCACACATTTTAAAAAGGCAAATCTTGCCAGGGAATTCAGATCTAAATCGGCATATAAAGCATAGACTGTGAATAGTCAAAATTACCCTCAAATAAGCCCTTAGTCACCCATAAAATGCACACGGTATTGTGAATCAAAAGGGGAACAGCAAATTCACCTTCTCTGTCTTGCATTCCCTCCGGGATGTATTTTCACTGAGTGCAGAGCCAGAACAGCCCCCACCAGCTGCATTATAGTCTGTCACTCCCTCACACTTGGGCTTCATGTTTTAGCCCCGCACACTGACTGAATTTCCGTAAGTGAAAAGCATAGATAGCTAGAACTCCACTGAAAGGTTTGATGAATGAATTCCTTTATCTTCCCTTCAACTGGTTCTTCCTTTTAACTTCACAATTTCTGATGACAGCACCTCACTGTCAGGCTGAAAATTCAACTCCTCCCTCTCCCTCACTCTTTCTTTCCACTTTCAAGCTTCTTAATTCTTCCTCTGCACAACTTCCCTTTGTCTCCATTCTTACAGCCACATACATGATCCAGGCCCTGGTCACCTCCCATCTTGACTTCTATGACAGACTCCTATGACACAGAGCTGGTCTCTCTCCAATTCTTGTTTCACTGCCATTAGATTAACATTTTCCAAAGCACTAATTTAGTTCTATCACTCCTCTGTGCAAAAGCCATCAGTGTTATCAGAGAGTCCATTCTCTCCAGGCTGGCATTCAAGGCCCTAAACTATCTAGTCACAAGTTATCTCCAGTCCTACATTCCACTCTTCCCAGACAGGAACGCTACACCCCTTGCCTATCCCCCAAACTTTTCCCACTTCCCTCTACCTAAAGGCCACCTCCACAAACATCTCCACTTGCCAAAACTTAATTCAGCCTCAGATGGTAGCACCCAAAGTACCCCTTCCTTCTCACCACCATAGCTCCTTCTTTGTACCACTCAGCTCACACTGCTACATTAAACGTACCCCAGTGGAGGAGATATGTCACTGTGTTTTTATTCATTCACTCATTCAGTACATGTTATTGAGCATTTCCAATGTGCCAGGCAGTCAACCCGGTGGTAAAGATACGCAGTGAAGACAGATGCCAGTCACAGAACTGAGAGTCTGGCAGTGGAGGGTGGCAACGGATGAGCTGTGAGGAAAGGGTATGAGAGGAAAGGGGAAAGAGCGGAACCTCACCACGACAGTGCTCAGAAAAAGCTCCCCAAAATAGTAACACACAAGCTGAGATCTAAAGAATGAGTAGAAAGTCGCCAGGCAGAAGGAGGAAGAAAAGAATCTGATCGGTTAAAGGAAGAGTATGGGGGAAGAAAAAGTCTGAAGGTAAGAGAGGACAGGGCTTATTAAAAGAACCAAAAGAAAAAATCTGACTGGAGCGCACAGAACGAGGTGAGAGTTGAGGGAATTGGGGCTACGTAAAACAAGTAGGGCCCAACCAGGTCACAGCCCTGTCTTGTAAGGCTCGTAAAACAAGCAAAAGAGGTTGGGTTTGACCCTGAGGGCAAGGAAGAGTTTTTTTGTTTGGTAGTTTTTTTTTTTTAATTATTTTTTTTATTTATTTATTTTTGGCTGCTTTGGGTCCTCGTTGCCGCACGCAGGCTTTCTCTAGTTGTGGTGAGCGGGGGCTATTCTTTGTTGCAGTGCGTGGGCTTCTCATTGTGGTGTCTTCTCTTGTTGTGGAGCACAGGCTCTAGGTGCGTGGGCTTCAGTAGTTGTGGCATGCAGTCTCAGTAGTTGTGGTGCGTGGGCTTAGTTGCTCCACAACATGTAGGATCTTCCCAGACTAAGAATTGAACCCGTGTCCCCTGCATTGGCAGGCGGATTCTTAACCACTGTGCCACCAGGGGAGTCCCCAAGGGAGAGTTTTAAGGAAAGGAGTAACATGACCATATTTGCACATTGGAAAGACGGGAGAATGAATGGGAGCAGGGGTTGATGCAGTGACCCAGATGAAAGAAGATGGAGGCCTGGACTAGGGTAAGAGCAGAAGGAACAGAGAGGAGCATAAATTTGGATTCTATAGCTAATAGGATTTGGTGATTCCCTGAACTCAAAGGGGCCATGATAGGAAAAGGTCAGAGATGATCACACAGCCTAGACCAGTGCTTTGCACGTAAGAGGTGCTCAGTTAATATTTGTGGATCGAATGAATGACAATAAATAAATTACTGAATGAACAACTGTACCAATGAATGAGAGGCACAGAAGAGTAAGTTATTTTTGGAGATCCTTTCCAAGGCAGAGCCATCATTAGAAGTAATACAGATGCAAGAAAAAAATCCAATTTGTTAGTTTATACCCTCCCTATATGAAGCAGGGGAAATCTCATCAAGATAAATTTAGGAGACACAAAGCAATATAAGCGCCTCAGATAGCCTTTGATGCTTCTACCTTCCCAAATGCTGCCTCCCTGAATCTCTGCCCAGCTGCTGATCTGTCAGGACCATCAATAGCCCCCAACTTCCCCAAATCCTAGGCCTCTGTGCATGCTCCAGAATTTTCCACACTCTTGAAATGGTTCTTCTAATGAGAATCTAAATTGTTCAAAGACTGATTCATTCATTCATTCATTCATTTACTGAGTGCCTACTACACGCTGGAGCTATAAGATGGGGCTATAAGCATGACACAACAGACAGAGCCCAATCCCTCCAGGAGCTTCCAGTCCCCTTGAGCACTTAAATTAGATCACTTATGTAAAGTGTGAAATGTAGCTTTTCCTCCATTTACTCACAAAGAAGTCTCTTTGGCTGTGTATACAGACACTCTCAGAAACAACCAGAGGCCTCCAGCCTTAGAAGAATATCATTTTCATAATGTAATATCACCACCTAGTGGTCTCAAACAACTTTACCATTTGCTCCAGTGAAACTTCTAGCTATATTCCTATGAATGACTCCCCACCATCTCTCCAGAACATTTCCTTTCTCTATCAAGATAATCTAGGGGTTGATCCTCTAACATATAATAAGTACTTAATATTTTTAAAATAAATGTATAAACAGAAGAGCAAATTAATTTCATACCTTAGTACCTTATAGCAATTGAAAATTTACAATTTTTTTCTCCCACATTCTTCTGGATTCCAAAGAACCTCTAATCATTTTCATCTAAAAGCAAGAGGCATTTCTGTCCTTAATTTAGTGAACAATTCCTTTAGGCACATTTGAATACACTGATTTTTTTAAGGGTCACTGCCACGGTGAATGAAAACCCTGACTCCCTCCCTCCAAAGGGAGCTTTCTGTAATCCAAAAACAATGAAGAACAGAGTCTGTTACCCCAGATGTCAGGACCAATAGCAAAACAAAAGACAGCTGGCTCTGCAAGGATGAGAGTGTGGGCACAGAATGTCTGAAGATGTTTTCACTGACTCTGCTTCTGCACACAGGTCAAACTGGGCCAGGTGTCATTGGGAAGTATGCTCAGAAAACCAAGGTGAGCAAATAAAGTGGCCTATCCCTAGTAGAGATCACATAGAAAGTAGAAAATAACAACAACAACAAAAAAAACAGAATCTAGTTTCTTAGGAACAAAAGGCTCCCCGGACAGTATTCAAACAGACCAAGTCTTAAGTCCTCCTGTCTGCTCAAGTGCGTAAAGCAGATCTCCAAGCGATTCTGGCTGGAGCCTCCTGGCTATTAGGCCTCGATTCTCCTGATTCCTATGGCCCAGATGGTGGGGAAACGGCAGTTAGGAACAGTTACCTGGCTCCTTCTCTCTCAGAACATTGGGAGGCTGAAACAAAGGGTTCATGAGGGCTCCTCCCCATCAGTCGACTCTTTTCTACAGGGCCTCATCCTTCCTTTCAGATTAAGATTGTCAGCTGTGCATAAAGAGAGGGAATCAGAGAGGCATCAGAACACAGTGGAAGAGACAAGGACTCGGGTTCTAAGCCCAACCCCCTTCACTTGCTGGCCTTTGATTTCTGGCAAATTACTTAACCTCTCCAGCAAGGCCACCAGGTACTGTTGTGCAGTGGACCAACACTAGGGGTGCTGGTGTTGCTCAAATTGTAATCACCGTAGATTTGTATTTTCATTGAAATAATTTTTAGCAGGTAGTAGTAAAGTGTCTTAAAGGGTCACTTTTTCTAATTCACCCAAAGGCTCCAAATGGGCTATCATCAGCCCTTTATTCTGAGCCTGAGTTTCTTAAACTATAAAACAGAGACAATCCACACCTACCTATAGAGTTGGCCAGAGAACCAATAAAAATAGTGGGTATAAAGTGCCTTGAAAACTGTAATGTGGTATGTAGATGGTATTTCCCTAAATTCTGTTTACGATTATCCAAATTTGAGGGACTGGCATAACAAAGATGAAACAAGTTTCAGCCTACAATATTTTTTCTCTCTTTGAAAATAGAAGCAAAGGCCAGTACTCAGATAGCAAATATCTTCTCACTCAAAATATGTCATGATTCAAAAGGTAACTCTGGGGCTTCCCTGGTGGCGCAGTGGTTGAGAGTCTGCCTGCCGATGCAGGGGACGCGGGTTCGTGCCCCGGTCCGGGAGGATCCCACATGCCGCGGAGCGGCTGGGCGCGTGAGCCATGGCTGCCGACGCTGCGCGTCCGGAGCCTGTGCTCCGCAACGGGAGAGGCCACAACAGTGAGAGGCCCACGTACCGCAAAAAACAAAACAAAACAAAAAAGGTAACTCTGTACTAATCATCACAACTTAAACGAATGTTCCAATTTCTGAGTAAATTTACTATAGTTAGACCTTCTCTAAGTCTTCAGATAAAATGAGCAAATTAAAGCTAAGCCCTGCCCATCCTCAACCCCACTAGTGACCACTGGAAATCGGGTTTGCTCGGGAGGACAGGTCTAAGGGTAGGCTAAGGAGAAGTGGAAAAAGTTGTAAATTTTTAAGTTAGCCCACAGGAGTCATTCTGCAATGTAATGTACATTTGAGAAATAATTATTTTCAGAAAAACAGCCTATATAATGCCTCTTGGATTCCTTTCATCATGAAGATTCAGCTAAATACGGTTCAGTCTAGTAACACAAATGATGTCATGTAATTTTGATTTGGCTTGGAAAAGATGGAGAATGGACAGGCAGCAGTTTTAGCTTTCTAATTTGGTCTGTTTTGAGACAATGTTAAAAAAAGGTAGAACATTTAATCTGCCTTTCTTGTACGAACTGTACTTAGGGTAACCAAATAATTGATGAGGGGTAAGCTCCTCTTTACAAAAAGTTCCCAGGCCCAGCCCAGAGTTCCACTTCTTGCCTCACAGTGCAAGGAGCTCCACAAACAGCTCTCCAGTGAAACTAATGAAAATTATTTTCATTTATTTAAGTCTCTGGAAATGGCTCTAAGTGCACACAACAAATGAAGAAACACTTGTTCAAGAAAAATCTACAAAACCTCGGTAAGAACTGCAAGAGTCTACGGTATGTGACCCTAGGCCCACTCCCCCGTCCTTTCCCCCCACTTCAGTGGGACAACTCGACTCCAGACTGCTGCGCCCAAGGATGCAGGGCTCCCTCACTCCCTAGTTCCAAGTCAGAGGGCTACTTTCCAGGAGGAACAGAATGTCATCATTTCTCATCCTGCCCCTAGCTACCTGTCGCTGAGACTAAGTTCTATGAGTACAGCCCATAGGCGGAGTCTCTCTTCTTCCACCCAGACCCTAACTGTGGGAGGGAAGCTCTACCTCGGGTAGAGCTGCTGAGAATACTGGGGCCCCAACTGCCCTTACCTCAACTCATGGGGCATGGAGCCCAGGCTTTTATTACCCAAATCTAAGGCCACAACAGCGAGAGGCCCACGTACCGCGGAAAAAAAAAAAAAGGTAACTCTGTACTAATCATCACGACTTAAATCCTGAGTTTCCTTATATTATTCTTTTACGTAATTTTGAAATTTTTCTGTACTAAAAAGTTTAAGGACAAAAACATTTTTAGAAATCCTTCCAAAAACCAAGTACAAGCAACCCTGAGACTCTGAAATCCTGTGTCTTTATGAACATCACTGAAATTTTCCCGTAGACTCAGTACTTAGGAACTGGATCCTTAGACTCTTTCAGGTTAATATGAGTCCTCTACCACACAAAGAATACTACACATAACACACAGCACAATGAATGTTATTTGATAACGATGCAGATGCCATCCTCAAAATAAACCATTTCCAGGGAATAAGAGGAAAAGAAACACAGTAGGGGTTCCCACAGGCCAAATTCATCTTCCTGTAACTAGAAACCTTTCAGTTTCAGAGAGGAGATAAAAGTGACCCAGAAACAGAGAAATGAGTCTTTTGATAAGCAGCAGTTGTATTTAATCACTAAAATTATCCTGGCCCTAATGGAAGAGAAAGAGTCTAAGTTAGAAAGGGGTGGGGCTTTTTCTCCCTCGCTTATTTTAGAAGCAAGTAGAAGTGAATGAAGAAAACAGAATCCCTAAGGTCAGACCCCGGTAGAGGCTCCAGGAAGTAGAAGTCCCCTCTCCTTCTTGCCCTTATGTCCAAGGTCACTGTCCTCAGGAATCCAAGCATCCTGCTCTGGAATAAGGCTGCCCCATGATGCCTTCCGCCTATGCCTCCAGAGACTCTTCACTCTGTGCCCCAGAGGGTTGGTTCTCCTCATCCTCTTCATCAGTGTCCTGAAGAATCCTCAGCAGTTCGAGCTCAGGGTTCCAGCCTGTTCTAGAAGTACTGTTTGGGGTCCTCTCTTGGGCTTCCAGCAAAATCTCCACCTGAGTCCTGACGTCCTTGTTAGTGCATTCTATTGTGGATAATTCAGGACCTAAAAAAAGACCCAGCCATTAATTGCACCTGTAGCCTTCTCCCAACTAACTGTGAAAAATCAAGAGAGAAAGGAAGGGCTGGAATGTCTTTAGGACCCTTCTGAGGGATGAGAGCTCTGCCCTCCAGGGAGGTGAACCATCCTGGTCAGCACAGGTTCAGCTCTCCCTGTCCTCAGTCACTTACTAAGGTTCCTCCACCCTAGTATCTTACTCTTCCTACCGGGGAAGGAATCCAGGTTTTTCTTAGTGCAGTTCATCTGTGGTCTCTCTGTGGAATCCTGAAATTCATACGTGTAAGGAAACTTGAATCAGGACTTTAGGAAACAAAGGGCTTTTCTAAAAGATGCTTTTCTTGGAGAAATTAATATCTAAGACAGAACAAATGCCGCCTCCTGAGATCGAAGAGAGAAGCTCGTGTCACGCATTCTTTGACCTCCAGGCTGACCAGATGAAGCCAGAACCCAGTTTCCCCCATTTCCAGCTGTCAACTAAGGGTAGATTGCCTCCAAAGGTGGCTGCCAAGAATTCCTCCCATTCCTGTATGCACATGCTGTTCTTTCCATCAAGAGATGGAGTTGATTTCCTCTCCTCTTGAATCTGGCCTAGACTTGTGATTTTTTTGACAAATAAAATGTGGCAGAAGTGATACTGTTCCAGTTCCAGGCCCATCCCTAGGAAAGTGCTTTCATGAGATTACTATGCTATCAAGAAGCCCAAACTAGCCACATGGAGAGGCCTCATAGAAGAGAACTAAGACAGTCTGGCCAAGAGCCCCAACCCAGCCTCCAGCTGAATGCCGCTGCATGAGTGACCTTAAGCAAGACCAGAAAAACTGTCCGGTCAACCCACAGAACCATGAGAAATAGCAAACCACTATGGTTCTGCTTTGGGGTGGTTTGTTATACAGTGACAGACAACTGAAACAGCCCTAGCAGAATGGCCCTCAGACACTCTCACCTGTTTCAAGGTGTGGCCTTCTATCTTCACCTGCTGCTGCTGTTTTTTGTCACTTTCCCGACCTGGTAGAGTTCTGTGACCTAGTGACCACAAAATCAATGCAATTCTCTTCTTATTGGTATTTCATACCCCATTGTTGGACTTCTAGTTGATCCCTAGTCTACAGGTGACTCCCCATCCAGGACAATGCAGAACCTTAGAGGCAGGTAAAAGGGAGTTAAGCCCTCTGAGTTCTATGTGTGATTCTGTTGACCTGGGACTGTGACCACACCTATTACAGAATTAGCGATTAAGATAAAGTCCGTATTAAAATATCCAGGATTCCTCCATGAAACCTAAGGGGCAGGTGCCTGTACATCATAGTAGCAAAAGAACCTCTAAGTCTACCTTTTCAGTCTATGAATACTGCTCTTACTTTCTTGTGCCATCCCTATGTACCTATATTGGCTTCTGAAAATGAACATCCTCCCTCCAGAAAAAACTCTAGATCTATGATTCTTTTGTATCAGATGTTTCCCCAACTAGTCCCTAAATGCACTTATTCTTTCTTTCTCAGTTTCCCTTTCTTTAAATGAACATCTTCCAATCTGCCAGCAGAGGTATGATGGTAAAGGGAACGCTAATCAAGGACCTCCCTTGCTCGGCACTTGTGTTGGCTCCCTAATAGCACTAGTCCTCACCTTAGCCACACACTGGAAGCACTGGGGCATTCTAAAAACCACCGAGGCCTGGATACTAACACAAGAAACTCTGATTTGACAGGTCTGGGGTGCAGCCTGGGTTTTAGGTTTTTAAAAGCTCCTCAATTGATTTCAGGGCACCGTTAAGGTAGAGCATCACCGACGACCACTAAGGATAAAGATCAAACATCTCAGCAGGCTCTTCGGCCTGATTTACCTCTCTCCCTTAAACACCTGACCCCACAGCCACGTCAGACTGCTCAATGCTCCTCCCTGCAGCCATGCTCCTCCAAGATGCCTTTACCCAGCCTATTCCTGTTTCCAGGAATTCTCGTCCATACTGGGAAAACTCTCACACATATTCAAGATCCAATGCAAGAATAACCTCAGGACTTCCCTGGCAGTCCAGTGGTTAAGACTCCATGCTCCTAGGGCAGGGGGCACGGGTTCGATCCCTGGTTGGGGAACTAAGATCCTGCGTGCCACACGGCGCAGTTTAAAAATTTTTTACAAAAAGAAACAAAAAATCATCTCTTTCATGAGGCCTTTCTCAGCTCAAGGAAGACAAGCCACTGCTCTAAGAACACAATTCAAAGGGCCCCCCAGTCATCCAAGCAAAGCTGCTCTTATTGGAGGCATCAGGAAGAGGAACAGAAGGCACCAGAATGAAACTCAGGGACTGGTTATCACCCTGGATGCAGGGCTAACCTTGGACAAGTACCTCTGCCCCAGTTCTGTCTACCTCCCATGTGAAGGTCAGGAGCCTTCTTAGATCTTCATGTTAGAAGACACTTTAGGTATCAGAGAGCTCAGTGGGACGGGAGATAAACCAAGAACAGCATCCTTCTTAGGAAACATCTCACCCGAGCCCTCAGTGCCCCAGGGTTGCAGAGTGAATTCTGATGATTAAACAGTTAATTTCACATTACAGACAGCAATGTCCAGTCTATTTAGGGCAGAAAAATCTTCCAAGGTTTAGGGGGATTCTTTCTCCCCCCCTCCCATTCTGCACTCAAGCTGAGAAACGTCAGAGTGACCAGGGCAAGTATATCCTTCAGCTCAGACAGGATAAGAACTCCAAAAAGGGGAATCTCTTATCTCTGGCATGAACACCATAGGAAAAGGATCGCCTGTCAAGAATTAGCCCCTGCCTGCTGGATGGGGCTAGATAGTGTGAGCCCCCTGAGACTTTAACCTATGGCTGAGAAGCGGCTGACTCTGCTTGCTTAGAACTCTCACGGCCCTCTGGTGAAGGACCCTGGCTCTTCCCTGCCTTACTGGCCGATGGGCCCTCAGGGCTCTTCTCTTCAATAACCTGGGCTAGCTCTTCATCCTCAAACCGCTGCCTTTACTAAAGTAGGACCTGAGGCGAAAGTGACTCTGACTCATGTTCATGGTCATCTCTCAAATCCCCATGTGAAGCAGACACCTGGACCAGCTCGCTTGCTTAGTAAATATTTGATGGAAGGATGATACACGGTAGACCAGCCAAACCAAAGCATTCCAAGGGGAATTCCGAGTGCCTGATAAAGGCAGGTCCTCAAATGATAAACGTGTTCAGCTTTTCCTGTCCTCAGCTAGGTCCTGGGATTCTGTCACTCCCAAACCCATACACTCTCCTTACCGCAGCATGGGTCATAAGCCATGGCACTTGAACGTTTATGCGAGGTGTTGTGGCTCCCTGGTTCACTCTTAGATTTCTTTTTAGCCTCCTGAAACCCACATGAGGGGGAACTGAATTAGGATTTTTGGAAGTGAAGAAACCTTTTCAAAAGGGGTTTAAAGGGGGCTTCCCTGGTGGTGCAGTGGTTGGGAGTCTGCCTGCCGATGCAGGGGACACGGGTTCGTGCCCCGGTCTGGGAAGATCCCACATGCTGCGGAGCGCCTGGGCCCGTGAGCATGGCCGCTGAGCCTGTGCGTCTGGAGCCTGTGCTCCACAACGGGAGAGGCCTCAACAGTGAGAGGCCCGTGTACCGCCAAAAAAAAAAAAAAAAAAAGGGTTTAAAGGAAGGGAGTTAGTATCTATAACCATACAGGAACTTTGCATCTACAACCAGCAGACACCAGGGAGAATCCCATCTCTCATACATCCCTTGCTGCTCCAGGCACCACCCACTTGCTCGAATCCTAGCAGGTCCTGGGGGTCCCCTCACTGCCACTCTACCTGTTTCCCAGTAGCTGTCTTCACCTTCCTCTGCTGCTGCCACTGCTGCTTCCTGTAACCTGGTGACCAGAGAGCCAGCTCAATCCTCTTCTCCCTGACAGCTCCCACCCTTCCGCGGGGCTGCTTGCTGTGCTCTGCTACCCAATGGTGACACTCTCTCTCTGGTCAGGACCAAGCCGGGAGTGGGTGCTTTTTGAAGCTGCAGTTTTCTGAGTTCTACATGTGACCCTATAAGACTGTGGCCACAAACATGGGACCAAGATCAAGTATAAGAAATGTGGGCTGACGGCGAATGGTACCTGGAGATCTAGCAGCACGAGAAAAACCTACCTTCTGTTGTCAGGTTATAATATAGTTTCTTCAAATGTTCAGGATATCTCAATGCTGGTCTCTAGAGGAAAAAAAAAGAAGAAAAGCTCTACTGTAGGTCTTTCCCTTTCCCAAAATGTATCCCCAAATGCATTCATACAACTAGTCAACAAACATTTTTTGAGAAGCCAATGTGTGCAGCATTGTACCAGGGGCTCTGGAGAGGGGAAAGGTGTGGAAAGCAAAATGCAGAAGAAATAGAGAATGCTGCTCTCCTAAAACCTCTCCCTGTACATTTGCTTTCACCTACATACAGCCCAGCCCTTCTATGGGGCCTGGATCCAGAGTGGAAGGATAGAAGAGAAAGAAGAAATAGAATGTTAACTCCTCCAGCCTTGAGGAGAGATGAGTTTGGACTTGCATACAGACTTCTTCCTCTGAGGTTCCCTAGCTCTTACTTGCAGGGTGAGGCAGTGCACAGGTAAATGCATCTTAGCAGAAATGGCACCGTAAGGTCGGCTCTTTTCCAGGGGAGGTTTCTTTTTCATCATGGCCAACTGTGTCTGCATCTCCAGATGAGGTATGGTTTTCCCTTTATCCAGCAAGAGGCTGCAAGGAACAGAGATGGCAGAAAGTCAGCAGCAGCTCTTCTTGGCTGAGGAGAAAGAGATGAAAAGGCTCCAAATGTGAAGACATGTCCACTCTGGGCCTTAAAAGGCCTGTACCAACAGGTGCTCATTCGGTAATGGCTTTGAGATGCAAGTATGATAATTGTAGCTGAATGGATTAAGTGTTTACTATATGTCAGGCTCATGTGTTTTATACCACTGAATCGTTACCACACCCTAAGGACAGGTATTATTATCCTCATTTTTAAAATGAGGAAAATGAAGATGAAAGATGCTAACTAAATAGTCAAAATTCACAAAGGCGGTAAATTTCAATACAAAATTCAAAGGTTGTCTCGCTCCAAACCACACATCCATTCTGCCTCCCACTTACCCGTAACTCATCTACAGTAAGAAGGGTATGTCTACCTCCCCGTGGAGGTTTAAATGAGAGAAGATACGCAGTGTGCACAGGGCCTGGCAGATGTAAGTGTACTTAATAAATGGGGGTGATTACTGTCATCACTGCACACTAAGTCCAAGAACTCAGTGACCAAGGAGGGTGGCAGTTTTCTCCCCTCCCTCCTCAGAAAGAGCACACTGCTTAGACCCTTCTCACCTTCTGAAGAAAAGAAGACGCTCTGCTTCTCCCACAGGCTTACATGGTACTTACTCCTTCAGTAGATCCTGAGGTAACATGTCATACTGGTTCCATAAAGGTACGCGTTCTGAACTTAGTTCTTCAAACAAGTGTACTGGGGAGGGAGGTGGCACAATCATCCCTGGAAGTCCCAACTGTGCTTCTGTGTCCCGAGATGACTTGTGTTTCTGGAAGAGAAATGATGGAAAGAACTCGCTGAAGCGCTCTCTTCAATGCCACTTTGTCCCATCAGCATTCCAGCTTCCCGGTACAACGGTGCCACGGGAAACTCTTGTTTCCAGACCTACTCCAGCATCCTCACCTCCTCTACACTACCAGACCCACCACATTTTTCCCAATCTGGCTCTTCAATCCTACTGTTGAATTCAGAAAATATGAGGATTAGCTGTTTTGTGTCATTTTTTTCCCCAAAAGGTTCTGAACAAATACTTATTGGCCAACTATGTGCCAGGCATAGAGCTAGGGCTGGGGATTCGGCAACAAACAAAATGGGCCAAGACACTATTCTCCTGGACACAGCAACCTGCCAGCTCTGTGACTTACCCAAGGCTACATTTACCCAATAAATGGCAGAATTAGAATTAGAAGCACAGGTCCATTATAACTTCTAGTCTGTTGAAATTCTATTCCCATCACAATGAAAATTAGCTTTTAATCAACCAAAAATTCCCTCTGAATACCCAACAGTTCCTCCTAACATCTCTTCAAGGTGTTCTTTTACTTTCCTACAAGGAGGAGGTAGGGGAAAAGAGTCTCGGAGTAGAAGATGGTTTGGTAATTATTCCTTCCTTAAGAGGGGTTTTCTTTGGCAGATTTTGTTCGTTTAAAGAGAGAATGGGGGGATGGGGAAGATACCTGAAAGGAAAACAAAAATAAACTCTGCGGAGTAATATCATGAAGGTTTGGCCAAAACAGCAAACTTACCCCTGTAGATTTCTTTCTTTTCATCTCCCCATCCTGGCTGCGAATAGTATGCTTCTTCTCAGCTGGACTTGAAATAAGAATAACCACAACTTATTCCCAGACATCTTAAACAGAAACATCAGGGATACGTATGAATGATGAACATGAAGATTTCCATCCTCCATTCAGTACTCTAAGACGGCTGGCTGGGAAGCCAGGGGTACCTGCTTCCCAGAGGCTGCTAAAAACAAGAACCCCACCCCCACCTCGCCCTCACATCTGAACTAGGTTCCCCACCGTTCTCTCATACAATCCATTTACTTACTTTCATAGTATTCATCCAAATTAGCAATTATATACTTAGGTGCAGCAATGTCTATAATGTCTGAATCCCACCACCACCGTAAGACTCCAGGAGGAAGGGACAAAGTATTTAGTTCTCCACTGAATTCCACTGCTAAGCACAGAGGTGCTCAAATATTTTTTGCTCTGTCATCTCCCTCCTCCTTCTTGCCTGGAACACAGATATGATGGCTGAAGCTCTAGCAGTCAGCTTAGACTTTGAAAGCCCCTAGAAAGCACCTAAGAAGATGGAAGCCATGGGCTAAGGATGATGACCCAAAAAGCTAGAAGGAGCTCTGGCTTCTGGTTACCTCATGGAGCTGACATACTAGCCCCGGCCCACCCAACCCTGGGCTTCTTTTACATGAAAGGAAATAAATCCTTAGGGGTTTCTTGTTTACACCATATATATTCACACACAAAATGCATATAAAGAAGCATACACAGGAATTTTTTAAAGAAAATAAAGTCTCATCATCTCTAAACAGTCACTCAAAAAGAATCTGAAAGCCTCAGCAGTCACGAAAGAAAAACCAATTTCTTTCAATGATTGCCAATATTAGCAAGCCTTTGGACCTTCGCCAAATGATCTTTGTCACGCTTGCTTTGTACACAAGCTCTATATATATGCTATTTATTTTGTACCAGTGTGCTAGTCCTTAGGGTTGAGACCAAAGATTCACAGCTTTCACTGAAAACTTTTTTACTAGTTGCTGATGGCTAATAAGAAAAACTGATAGTCAGAAGGCATTTGTTTCTTAATCAAACCTCACAAATACATTAGGCCCTATCTTGTATGCTATTTACTGTCAGGTAGAATTTTATGTAGAAAACTCCCAAAGCATGAATCTCAAAGTGTACTAACAAGAATTCCAGTGTAGCAAGAGGCAAATACAAGAGACCATAGCCTTCTGCTCTGCTTGACCTCCTGCTTCTTGCAATGAGGTAGCTAAAAGCGAGGTTACAGGGGACTTCCCTGGTGGCACAGTGGTTAAGAATCTACCTGCCAATGCTGGGGACACGGGTTCGATCCCTGGTCCGGGAAGATCCCACATGCCGTGGAGCAACTAAGACCGTGCGCCACAACTTCTGAGCCTGTGCCCTACAGCCAGTGCTCCCCCACAAGAGAAGCCATCACAGTGAGAAGCCCACACACCGCAATGAAGAGCAGCCCCCGCTCGCCACAACTAGAGAAAACCCACACGCAGCAACGAAGACCCAACACGGCCAAAAATTAATTAATTGATTAACTTTAAAAAAGAAAAAAAAAAAGTCACAGAGAGAAGATCTGTAGAGTACGATAGGCATTTGTAGAACACAAGAGTTGAAGACTCCCAAGTTCTCGACACGATACTCACCTCATATGCTTCTCTGGGATCCAAATTACATCCATATTTCCTACATCTTGAGGACAAGGAAGTTGTGTCTCATTCAAATTTAGCACTGATAGCTAAGAGAAAGATATAAAGCCTGTGTATGTACTGGGATAAGGACTGAATCATCATGCTAACCAAAAGGTATGGTGGTTCAGAAGATGGTAAGAAAAAAAACATTTCTGATCCCCAAAATATCTTCATACTGCTCCTCCGAGAAACTAGGTATCAGTAAAGGTACTCTGCAAGAGTGAGCACTGGTAAGTGTATAGTGTCCCCTGTCTCCCTGCCACATTAGGGTAGCATTTAGTAACTCCCAACCCCACCTCATAGGAGGATACCTTGGGGCTTACCTAAGGGAACACTACTCATTCTGCCCACTGCACTACAGAGACTTAGATCCCCTGCAGATAAAACAACACAGTCTGGGAGCAGGGAGAGAACCGATAGAGGCAGAAGCAAGTTTTCTACTTTTACAGCCTGTCTACAATTATAAGCATCTACATAAAAGTTAAAGTCATAAATTTTTTCACATTTCACTATTTAGGATCCTAGATTTAAAAGGAAATCGTATAAATCATCTATTCTATACCTCTGGCAGGATTCAGGCAGGGAAAAAAAAAACTATTAAAAATAAGGTTGTCCCCATGAAAAGGAACTAACTGGCTCGGGGGAACAGAGAAGACCTTTTTTGCACCATAAACCCTTTTATGCATTTTGAATTTAGAACCATGCGCGTGTATTATCCTAGACAATTAACTTAAAACTAATTGAATCTAACCCTCTCATTCTGAAGAGGTCAAAGAGGTAAGTGATTTGTACATTCATCTTTTCAAACCCATCTACCCTCTCTTGGTCCCTTACCCTTACTCTCCACCACATGAAAAGTGAAGGATCTTATGGGAAAAATATAAGACATCCAGTAGGACTGCAAAAAATTGTAAATCTCTATTGTAGACAAGTAGAAGGGTTTTTTCCTTCTTAAAATTTAGCTCTTCTCCTAACTAGCTGTGCTTCAGCAAATCACTTCCTATCTGGGCCTCAGTTTCCTCAACTGTAAGATACATGAGATAGACCATAGCAATATTCTTCAAACTGCAGCTGCAACTTATTCATAGGTCACGAAATCAAATTTTGTGAATCACAGCCTACACTGTTTTAAAATGAAATAGAACAGGATAGAAAACTTCAGAATATATCGCTCATAGTTACGGTAAAGACTATTCCATGATATTTTGTTGTAAAGTGTATCTCTTACCATAGGTCATAGCTGAAAAACTCTGAAAGTCATGAGTGTAGACGATCTTGAGGCTTATTTTAGATCTGACATTCTGGCATTCTAATTTCCCTGTATTATGAGATGACAGTGTCTACTTAGTAGCTGAACATGCTCTATGCAGGACAGAGATAGGAAATTCTCACCTATGCCAAACTACCTCAAATCAATCTCTAAAAACAGTATAACATGTAAAGGCATCAGCACAGAGCCCGGCACACAGTAAGGGCCCAATATTAGATAGTGATCATCACCATTATTCAGATTATAGTCATCCTGAATGTTAAATAAAGGCAAATATTTTATTCCCACTAGTAAAGAGAAAATGCTGAGGAAGTACCTTTTTTAATCTGTGACTTACTTTGGGAGATCTGTTAGTACGGTGTATTAAGTCTCTGTCAGGTAAATCCTTCCAAGGCCTAAAAAATGAGTTTCCAAACATGAAACAGAGTCACAAAAGACTTAAGTGGAATGATAAAATTAGGGCTATGAGGAAAAGCCTCTTACTTATATACAGAAACCCTTGGGCTTAATTCCTACCAAATGAATGTAGGGTCTCAGCATCGCCTTAAGTTTTGTTTGTTTTTCCTGGAACAGCTTCCAGACGTTGCACATTGCAAACACTTCACAACTATTTGTTGCATCAAACTGAATTCATAGCCTATGTGCTTCTCTCTCCAACTACAGATAGTTACATCACCATCGACAAAAATTTATTGTTACTTTGATGTAGATGTTCAAAAACATGCTAAACAAAATGTGGCACAGACATACAATGGACTATTTTTCAACCTTAAAAAGGAATGAAATTCTGAAAAATGTGACAACAGGAGGAAGCTTGAAAACATTATGCAAGGTGAAATAAGCTAGACACAAAAGGACAAACATTGTATGACTCCACTTATATGAGGTACCTAGAATAGGCAAATGCATAGAGACAAAAAAATTGAATAGAGATTACCAGGGGCCACAGGGAGGAGGGAAAGGGGAGTTATTGTTTAATGGGCACAGAGTTTCTGTTTGAGATGATGAGAAAGTTCTAGAAGGGGATAGTGGCAATAGTTGCACAAGACTGTTGAGTGTACTTGATGCTACTGTACACTTAAAAATGGTTAAGGGCTTCCCTGGTGGTGCAGTGGTTAAGAATCCGCCTGCCAATTCAGGGGACACGGGTTCAAGCCCTGGTCCGGGAAGATCCCACATGCCACGGAGCAACTAAGCCTGTGCACCACAACTACTGAGCCCGCGTGCCACAACTAGAAGCCACCGCAGTGAGAAGCCCGCACACCACGCAGCAACGAAGACCCAGTGCAACCAAAAATAAATATTTTTTTTAAAAAAATAGTTAAAATGGTCAATTTTATGTTATGTATATTTACCACAGTAAAAAAAAGAATATCAACCCTTCATATTTTCATATCATTTGTTATTTTATTTTTTTTTAAAACATGTTAAATGTATAAATGAATGAATATTGCAAAGAGGTGTAAGATAAAGACCTGACTCCTTGGCCGGATTTATCAAGTCCTCCGAGACACAGGCCCCTACTTTTTACTCCAGCTCCCCAGCCTCATCTCTGACCATTCCTGCTCTCTGTTCTAGACACAACGAGCTACTTTCCTGATATGTAAACAATTTCCTCTTGCCTCCAGGCCTTTGCATGTGCTATAGTCTAGAACTCTCTTCCCATGCATTACCCACCTATAAGCCCCGCTTCACTAGGCTGCTCTGCTTTCAGGTCTAGGCACAGATGTCATCTGTACAGAAGACAGTGCCCTGGGCTAGGAGCCCTACCTGTGTGCTTTCACATACTAAAGGGGCACTCCTCTCACCACACACATCACATTGAATGGTTCTTTGTCTCCCCAACTAGGCTGAAAGCCCCTTGGAGGTAAAGACCATATCTTGTTTACCATAATACCCCCAGCACACAACAAAGTGACCCCACTAAGATATATTTCTGAATTCAATGAGCAACTAAGCAAATGATGTCATAGTCTGCTTTGACAGGCCCTGACTGCAAGAAGCCACCATTTTCTCAGCGTTCAAGTCTCAGAAAACCAGAAAGTAGTCCTACCCTCTCCTATACTACCTTTTAGCCTAAAAGAAATCATCAAGCACTGCTTAAATCAAACAGGAATAAGAAACCACTATAAGGGCCCCCATTAGTGTTTTGATTCCAGGCAACAGGGCCTTTGAATTTTAAGTCTACGTTTTCCACAGACACACGTCCCTTAGTTTCCAACATCAGCAAGTTCTAACTGGGCGCCTAGACTCTGCAGGAGATTCAAAAGGAAACCACTGCTTCTGCCTTCGAGAGCTTACAAATAATTTCATACCTAAAAATAAAAGATAAGAAAAACAGCATATATGGACACAGTTTTCTCAAGACCCACAGAAGCTGATGAGATCCTCCCTGTTATGAGCTCAATTGTGTTCCCCAAAATTCTTATGTTAAAGTCCTAACCCCCAGTATCTCAGAATGTGACTGTATTTGGGGACTTCTCTGTGGTCCACTGGGTAAGACTCCAAGCTCATAATGCAGGGGGCCCAGGTTCGATCCCTGGTCGGGGAACTAGATCCTGCATGCGTGCCGCAACCAAGAGTCCACATGCCACAACTACACAAGTCTGTGTGCTGCAACGAAGATCCTGTGTGCCACAACTAAGACCCAGCACAGCCAAAAAAAAGTTAAAAAAAAAGAATCTGACTATATTTGGAGATAGGGTTTTTAAGGAGATAATTAAGGTAAAATGAGGTCATATAGGTGGGCCCTAATCCAATATGACTGGTGTGCTTGTAGGAAGAGATCAGTACACAGACACACACAGAAGGAAGACAATGTTAAGACACAAGCAGAAGATGGCCACCTACAAGCCAAGGAGAGAGGGCTCAGAAGAAAACAACTCTGCCAATACCTTAATCTTGGACTTCTATCCTCTAGAACTGTGAGAAAATAAATTTCTGTTGTTTAATCCACAGTCTATAGTACATTTTTTATGGTAACCGTAGAAAACGAATACACCCTCCCCTCTTTTAACCAACTCCTACAAGACAAGTAAGAATACTTTCTTGGACTTCCCTGGTGGTGCAGTGGTTAAGAATCTGCCTGCCAATGCAGGGGACACGGGTTCGAGCCCTGGTCCGGGAAGATCCCACATGCCGTGGAGCAACTAAGCCCGTGCACCACAACTACTGAGCCGCACTCTAGAGCCCACAAGCCACAACTACTGAGCCCACGTACCACAACTACTGAAGCCCGCGTGCCTAGAGCCCATGCTCTGCAACAAGAGAAGCCACCGCAATGAGAAGTCCATGCACCGCAACGAAGAGTAGCCCTGCTCGACGCACCAGAGAAAAGCCCAAGCATAGCAACGAAGACCCAATGCAGCCAAACATAAATAAATAAATAATTTTTAAAAATAAAAATAAAAAAGAACACTTTCTTTCTGTTTCCCACTAACTATTCATCACTCCTTTAAGTGAGGGTTTGTTTGGGTTTTTTTTTGCCACGCCATGCAGCTTGAGGAATCTCACCTCCCCGACCAGGGACTGAACCCGGGCCACAGCAGTGAAAGAGCCGAGTCCTAACCACTGGACCACCAGGGAACTCCCATTAATGTTTCTTTTTTTTTTTTTTTTTAATGTTTCATTTTTAATCTAGCTTTCTCAAAGTCTACTGCATGAGCAAAGGAAGTTAACCCAGAATTTTGAGGTCATAAGCCCTTTAAGGAAGATTCCATGATAATTTACCTGCATTGAAATTTGGAGTAAAACTTTGAACGTTGAGACAATAAAGAGGGAGCCTTGGGGAAGGTAAATCCTGATGAATGACCACAAGCAAGTCTCTTGGCCTGGAAGCAGGAATCTGCGATGTTTACAATGGTGAGCACTGGGAGTCTGTCTGAAAGACCAGACCAGAGGAAAACATGTAACATGTCAAAAGGGAGCCAAACAGAAACAATTCAAGGATCTTGTACGGAAGGAGACAGGGATGGTTAATTCACCTTCAGCATCCGGAGGAGATTTGCGGGAGGAGTCCAGAATTCGAGGGTGGCCCCTCTCAATTCGGCGGAGAGTTGCCCAGCATTGTGGATGCTGACAAACAGCCAGGTCACAGGTAGTTTCATCCCACTGGCTTTTATCTGGCAAGTCCATAGCTACAAATGGTTTAGGACAAAAGCCAATCTTGCAGCTTTCTAGCCCTCTGGAAAAACAATCACCACATAATTAGGGAATACTATACATTAGCCATGCAGTCCAGATATTAATTTGCACTCAAAGCGTGAAATATTTGTTGAACCATATAGATAAATGGTGGTCACAGGATAATTAGGAATTGGGTAACAAGCAAGCATGAAATTATCTCAGCATGGAGTAGAGTAGTAAGAGTTTGGGTTCAGACTGACTCCAGAAGGTCTCCTAACTGACCATTTAAATTAATAACTGAGCGACCTGAGATTTAACCAATCTGCGCTTCAGTTTCCTCAGCTGCAAAATGAGGATAAGTCTATTTCACAGGATCACCACAACAATTAATTAATGGACATTAAAAGTTCTGGCACAGGGCTTCCCTGGTGGCGCAGTGGTTGGGAGTCCGCCTGCCAATGCAGGAGACACGGGTTCGTGCCCCGGTCCGGGAAGATCCCACATGTCGCGCAGCGGCTGGGCCCGCGAGCCATGGCCGCAGACCCTGCGCGTCCGGAGCCTGTGCTCCACAATGGGAGAGGCCACAACAGTGAGAGGCCCACATACCGCAAAAAAAAAAAAAAAATAGAAAGAGAGGAAAAAAGTTCTGGCATATAGTTCAAAATAAATATTAGCATCCTTTCCTTTTCCCCTTCATTAATCATTAGGGAGAAGACGCCACCATCTCCAAAAAGCCTTATCAAATTATAAGTAATGTACATAGCACTTGAGTATCCTCAGATTTTGTTATACACAGGGGCTTCTGGAACCAATCCTCTGTGGATACTGAGCGACGGCTGAGTCACAGAAGTGCTTTAGATGGCTCAAACTTTTGGAAGAGATGCTTCAATTTTCAGTATGCTCCAGTTCTCACTCAGGCAGCTAAAATACCCACCAGAAATGAATGGGTTTGCTCAAACAGCAAATCAGTCGACCCACAGTTGCATCAGAAGCCACTGGCTTTTCATTTACTGGCTGTATGCTCTTGGGCAAGTTACTTCACCTCCCTCAGCCTGTTTCCTCATATAAAGTAGGGAAGGGGAAATCCCTAAGTAGCATCATAGAAGCATTAAATAAGATAGTGTACTTTTATGTATGATATACAACAGGTGCTCAATAAATGTTATCTTTCTCTCTCTAGAAATGTTTTAGGCAATCAGTACCACCTGATCCCTAATAACTTTTTAAGGACAGTGTCCATTTCTTTTTTCTTTTACTCAACACATTTATTGACTACCAAATATGTGAGGGGACCTGTTATGGGCATAGAGAACAATAAAGAACAAAATAAGTTCCTGTTCTAAAGTGCTTATAATTTAAACCAAAGATAGCAAACTATTGGCCTGGGATTGCACCTGGCCTATGACTTGTTTTGTTTGGCCTGCACTTTGAGCCATTACGCAAAGATGAAAATAGTCCATAACGTCCAGATTGCTGGCTCCTCTTAAAAATTAAAATATCTAACAACACAGGGGCCCAATTCCAACTAGATAGCAACTGGCTGGAGCTGAGCACTTCCTGACATCTTTAAACCAGGTGTATTCTAGCCAAGTGGACAGTTCTCCCATCAAACCCTATAATCTCTAACTGAAGCAGTTTCAGTTGCCATTTATCATCTCCTTTGCTGTTGTTTTTTTTTATAATAGGGAAATATTTCTCCGTGTTCATGTCACTGTCAAAAACAGGAAAACTATGGGTGACCTGAGACAGCAGGTTTCAAGAAAAAAAAGCGTTTCTGCTTTGCGGGAGTGAGGACAATTGCTACAAATGTAATAGGAAAATCGTAGAACTCAAAAAGCCACTGCAGGGACTTCCCTGGCAGTGGTTAAGAATCCGCCTGCCAATACAGGGGACACGGGTTCGAGCCGCGGTCAGGGAAGGTCTCACATGCCGCAGAGCAACTAAGCCTGTGCGCCACAACTACTGAGCCTGCTCTAGAGCCCATGAGCCACAACTACTGACGCCCACACTAGAGCCCACACTCGTGCTCCGCAACAAGAGAACCACAACTAGAGAAAGCCCGCGTGTAGCAATGAAGACCCAACGCAGCCAAAAATAAATAATTTTTTTTAAAAAAGCCACTGCAAAACCATGGAAATGTTTTTTTACTAGGAAAGATGCACGATAAACAATTCGATGAACTAAAAAGCAAATACAATTGTAAGAGGGTTTGTTTTTGAATGCGAATATAATGTTACATTATTCTTACAACCGGCTGCGTGTTGCCCTTTTGTTACCTGACCAGCCCGAATTGAGCCCCGAGGTCTAGTCATGCCCATCTCTATGTCGCCAGCCCTAGCACGGTGCTGGCAAAGTCGTGTGCGTTAAAAAAAAATTTTAGGTAATAGTTTTTCTTAATACCATTACTACAAGGTCGAGAGGGCTAAAAACATTAGAGGTGGCCATTTGCGCCGGCAGAATTGAAAAAAGTTTTCCCGCTTCGTTCCGGAAAAGGGAAGTGGGAGAATGCGGCCTCGGAGGGCCGCGCTTCCGCGAAACCAAAGCGGAAGCCAAGCGGCCTAAGCCCACAGAAAAACGCCACTTTTCGACCCGCGGTGAAGTGAACGATGGGCCCAGCCTCTCATCGGGAGGAGCCCCGCCCCACCAGCTCAGTCCACGCCTCCGTCTCCCACGCTAGCCACCAGGCTGCGACGTCGCCAAGGCAGCAGCGCAGAGCACTATGGGAAAGGGACGGAAGCCCAGTGAGCCATACTTCATTTGCTAAGCAAGTTCCAGAGACGGTGGTGGCGTGAAGCAGAGAAACGAGCCTGGGAAGGGACGCCAGGTGCCGGTGAGGCCGGACGGAAATCCCTCGAGCCAAGACCATGGCAGCGTGCAAAGCTCGGAAGCACCAGCCACTGGAGGCGGAAGCTGGGCTGGAGGAGGAGGAAGGTTATGGCGCGCGGGGCACTGTGGGACACTGTGTGGGCAACGAGCGGCGCGACGGAAGCCTCGTTGGGTCAGACCGTGGCGACGCGGGAAGTCCGGACGCTGTAGCCGCCTGAAGAGGAGGTCCGAGGCCTGGGCCCCGGCCGCGGCAATGGCGGAGAGGCCCGAGGACCTAAACCTGCCCAATGCCGTCATCACCAGGATCATCAAGGAGGCGGTGAGCAGCTCCGGCTGGCGGACGGGCCAGGGGCGGACGAGCGGGCAGGGGAAAACAGGTCCTGGGCCGGTAGCTTTGCTCACCCGCGCTTTTCTCACAGCTCCCGGACGGTGTCAGCATCTCCAAGGAGGCCCGGAGCGCCATCTCCCGCGCCGCCAGCGTCTTCGTGCTGTACGCCACATCCTGGTGAGGCGGACAGAGCTAGCCAGAGCTTAACTGGGCATAAGGCGTAAAGAGACCCCCCCACACACACACTGGTTCGGAGTTCGTGGCCTGGAGCCCGCAAACCCCAGGAATTATGTTCTACCTCGGTGGAGGGAGGTTCAGAGCCCTCGTACACGTCTTGCAATCTCTGAAACAAAATAAGAAAACAGTAACTTTGCTTTAACCCTTTTGTACAGGTAAGGGAGGGACTTACCGTGTCACAAAAATCCGTGCATGCAGGCTTTCTCTTGCTACTTCTGGGTGCTCCTTTTCCCACCCACTCCGTACGCGGCAAGAGGGCATCTGACAGTCCTTAATCTTTCTTCTTTCAGTGCCAACAACTTCGCGATGAAAGGGAAACGCAAGACACTGAATGCCAGCGATGTGCTCTCCGCCATGGAGGAGATGGAGTTTCAGCGGTTCGTGACCCCGTTAAAAGAAGCTCTGGAAGGTAACTACCCTTTCGTTTTCTCATCCAAGTAGATGTTCATCCTGTATGATCTGCTCACCTGGCCCTAAGTCTTTATCAGCTGGGGTGCCTTTAAGTCTGGTAAGCAAAGTATTGGTTGCGACTCCGATGGCAGGCACCACCGCATAACTGTTTGTGGTGCTGGGCGGGTTATTTTTCCTTCTGTGCCTCAGCTTTTCCAATTATGCAGTGGAGTTAGCCGCTGCAGTCTGGTTCAGCCTTGCCTCCTAACTCCCTCCCCTTCATCCTTACAGCTTACAGGAGGGAGCAAAAAGGCAAGAAGGAAGCTTCAGAGCAAAAGAAGAAGGACAAAGACAAAAAAACAGATTCAGAAGAGCAAGACAAGAGCAGGGATGAGGACAACGATGAAGATGAGGAAAGGCTGGAGGAAGAAGAACAGAATGAAGAGGAGGAAGTGGACAACTGAGAGGATGGGGAGACGCAGCTCGGAAGGTACCACTCTGAAACGCCGTACACGTTTGTGTGAAGCATTTTCGTGCTGGGCAGAGTAGTCTTAGGCAGAAGATCGAGATAAAAACTGAATTATCATCAGAATTATCATCAAAACCAGCGCTTCCCAGACTCGGAGCATCTGAGTAGCGGAATCCTGTTTTGCTTAATCAGTCTCAAGGTTATGACTTTTTGGCAAGAGAGATTCTGAACAGCTAATTTAATTGGTCAGTTTGATCTCTCTTGTTTACTTACACGTATAGTTAGGCAGCTGTTGATCCCCAGTTCCCTCCCCACCCCCCAAAAAAGTAATAATAACTTCCATGCTGCCGACTGTGTTCCAGATCACAGAGGCAGTCAAGGCTCAGGAAAAATTGGGGTTCGATCATGGTCAGCCTATTCGATTGTACAGTATTTGGCAATACTAGCTTATTTCAGGTGATCAGAATGGCTTAGCTTTAGGAAATTACTATAAGGGTTCGAGAGAACAATGAAATCTTTTCTATTGTTTCCTCACTTGACAGTAACGTTAACTGAATTTTGGTTTCTACAGACTCACTTGGCTTAGACCCCTTCTAAATTGCCTATAGGCATGTTACCTGCTTGGGTGACTATGTTCTCGGCACATAACGCTTTTAAATCAACAGAGTAGAATTAGTCAAGTAAGGTTGCCAACGTCTTACTCTTGTAAAACATGGTTTAGTCTTAAATGCACCTCACTGCCTGCGACTGTACAGCTTCAGGATTTGTTGTCACCTCCTGGAAGGTATAAAATTCCAGGCTTTCTCTTCTTGTAGTCCATCTCCTAGACTTGTGACTTGGCTTTTCATTATTCCAATTCATGACAAGTTCCAGACTTTATTTCTTCTAGGCACAACTTTCTCCCTCTGTGCTTCTCACCTCCTGTCTCTGTTCTGCCTCTCCTCTGCTCCCCATTCCCACTTTCTCTGTCCCTCTTTTTCTCACTTCTCCCAATCCAGGAACTTGGATGACCTGCTTAATATCCCAAAGTGTGGTTTCCTCTGATTCCCTAGTTCTAATCTCATGTCTTTTAAAAATGATTTTGTAAACCTCTCTGAACCATAAGGGAAATCTGATGGTGCTCAGGAATCTAATTCCTCCCCTAACCCATCCCCTTTAACTGCTTCTGAAGTATCTCTGTTAACCTTTCCTAGTTTTCTTCTCTTTCCATTTGGTGCTTCGAGCACTTTTTTGTTCGTCTCTAAGTTGAGTGCTTGGAGGTTGAAAGGTAGTGAAATGTAGTGTGACACTGTTAATTTGTTAATACAGTGGAAAGTTTGTTGATAAATGAGTGAAGAACCTTGAGAAAATTATAATGCTTTGTATAAATAAAAATTCCTGTTAAAATTGATGACTCCTCTTTAATCCTTGTTTGTAAGTTTGCTTTTGGGGAGGACCACTGATCATGCTCTATACAGTTCTTGGGGTGTGGACTGAGCCAGACCCTTATAAATATGGGATCCTGCGTCACCTTGGATGACCAGCAGATGCTGCTCATTAACAATCAGGGGCGCTGCTGCTCTTCAACCACAGTGAGAACTTCCTAGGGCTGTGCTGGTCATATACATGGTAGATGCTCAACAACTCCAAACATTTATTGAGTCCCTGCTGTATTCCTGGCACTGTTTTAAATGCTTTCAAGTATTGACTCTTAAATCCTATGAAGGAACACTGCTGATATCTCCATGATTTCAGCTATGACACTGTATTACCTCTAGATTATGTAACTGTTTCAAATCATAATTCACAGATAGATACACAAGCCCAACGCTCATTAGGTCCAGTGGCTTTTTCCTTCTCCACAGCAGAAACATCGCTTCTTTTTTTTTTCCTGTCTCTCACATTTATATTTCTATGAAAGACAAAGCTATTCAATATATTTCTTATTTCTCCCTTGAAATTTATATTGATGCTATTTCTACAAGTTCGTTACAATGTCACAGTATATGTCTCTGGAAAAACAGCATACACTGAGTCCTTCATAGTTGGTTATTATACAAATGATTTTTTTTTTAAAATACACTGAACTTCAGTTTTTTCATCTCTAAATTGGCAGTATTAATACCTACCTTAAAAGGAGAATTTTGAAAGATAACAAGACTTTTAGCACAGTGGCATGTACACAGCAAGGCCTTGTTTTTATTTTTGTTTTTCTCTTCCGTACATATTTTCATTTCCCTTTGAATTAACAGAGCAGCTTCAGAATAGGAAAGAAATCATTTTTATAATCTTGTCGAAGATAATCTGTTTTCTTTCATAATAGTAGCCTAAGGAGAATGTAAAGTCTGGATACATACACAGCATAACATTTGTACTCTGTGTGATAAAGACTAATCTCTGGCTTCTACTAGACATAGGCACTGTTACCAAGTATTTGATTGCTTTTGGAGCAGAAGAATATTATTTAAGGATTACCAAAATAGTTCAAGTTTAACTCCAGTTTGCTCATTCTATATTAATTTCTAATTGTGTAATTTTTTAATTTACGTAATATTGATTTATAACAGGTTTCATGTGTACAACATTCTGTTTCTACTTCTGTATACTCTACAACATGCTACCCACCAAAACTTTATTTTCCATTCATCACCATACTGTTGATTCCCTTTACCCATTTTTCCCTCCCCCTTGCCCCTCCCACTCTGGTAACTGCTGCTGGGTTCTCTGTAGGTTTGGTTTGGTTTGTTAATTTATTTGGGGTTTTGTTTTAGTCTTTTATGTTCCACATATGAGTGAAATCATACGGTATTTGTGTTTCTCCACAGGACTTATTTCACTTAGCATAATAACCTCAAGGTCCGTTCATGTTGTCACAAATGGCAGGATTTCATCTTTTTTATGGCTGAATAGTATTCCATTGTATATATACACCACATCTTCATTATCCATTCGTTGGTGGGCACTTAGGTTGTTTCCGTATCTTGGCTATTGTAAAGAATGCTGTGCCACGATGAACATAGGGGCATATACCTAGAAATATATTGGTGTGTTTTTTTTGGCCGTGCTGCATGGCATGTGGGATCTCAGTTAAACCTGAGCCCCCTTCAGTGGTAGCATGGAGTCTTAACCACTGGACGACTAGGGAAGTCCCTAGAAATATGTCGTTTCTTTTTTTTTTTTTTTTTTTTAACATGTCGTTTCTTAATTCCCATGAGCACCACTCAGCCAAGCCCTCAAGTCCCATCTGGACTTCTGTGGCTTCCTTTGAGCTCAGTTTCCTGCCTCACCTCTGCTTCCCCTAGCTTCCTCTGTGTACTGCTTGCCAAGTGGATCTTCCTGGAACATTGCTATGTTGCAGTCCCTCACTGCTTTCTGTTAAGTCAAATCCATACCTAGACCTGTTGTTATTCAAAGCCTGCTTAAGGTGGGCTCACCTGACCTTCTGTAACATGTTTCTACCCCAACATAAGGCTCCAGTCAAGAATGAATCCCCCAAAGAACTCTTCCACACGACCCTAGTTCTTACCAAACTTTGACTACCTAAGAAAAATCATGTTTCCTGCGAGTGGGGACTATAACTTAAAACTATAGAATTCAAGGACTGGGAAGAATGAGGTCATCCGCCAGTTTTTCCCAACCACACCTCTCTCAATCCTGTAGTGGTATCCGGATTTTGAAGTTTCCTTACTAGGCCAAGGTAATGTTTCTCCTCTGTTTTTAACCACAGCCCTTCATGCTTAGAGATTCTGATTTGGATTTGGAGGGTGGGAGGATTACCATCCTTACCCATGCAAAATTACAAAAAATCTCCTATTTTCACAGATGGGAAATTGAGGCTCATCAGAGAGAAGTGACTTACCACTAATTTATAAAAGCTGGGATTCCATTCCAGTGGCCCACTGCCTTGCTTCTATTTTTTTTAACTAAACTTTATTTTTGAACAATTTTAGATTTACAGAAAAGTAGCAGAGTATAACCATCACCCAATTTGCCCTCTTGTTAATCTACATAACCATGGTACATTTGTCAAAGCTAAGAAAATACCCATATTGAATTTGGTTAACCAATTTCCTTTTTTGATTGAGATAAAATTCACAGAACATAAAATTAACCTTTTTTTTAAATAAAGTTATTTATTTATTTTTGGCTGCATTGGGTCTTCGTTGCTGCGTGCAGGCTTTCTCTAGTTGTGGTGAGCGGCGGCTACTATTCATTGTGGTGCGCGGGCTTCTCATTGTGATGGCTTCCCTTGTTGTGGAGCACGGGCTCTAGGCACATGGGCTCAGTAGTTGTGGCTCGTAGGCTCTAGAGCGCAGGCTCAGTACTTGTGGCGCATGGGCTTAGTTGCTCCGCAGCATGTGGGGTCATCCCGGACCAGGGTTCGAACCCGTGTACCCTGCATGGGCAGGCAGATTCTTAACCACTGCACCAATGGGGAAGCCCAAAATTAACCATTTTAAAATGAGCAACTCGGTGGCATTTAGCACATTCACAGCCACCATGTCTATCTAGTTCCAAAACATCACCCCAAAATAAAACCTCATACCAGTCAAGCAGTTATTCCCCATGCTTCCCTCCCCTTGCCCCTGGTAACCACTAATATCTGGTTCTTTTTATGCTCTTCACAAGCATTTAGCCCAGTGCCATGTACCTACCTGGAAGGCACTCAATAAAGTGGGGGTTTGGGGTTTTTTTTTTTTTACTTTTTACTTAGTAAGTAGAATATACATACTAAAAGGTGCAAATAAGAGTAGAGGTTGATAAATTTTCACAAACTAAAGACATCTATGAAGGAATTTCCTGGCGGTCCAGTGGTGAGGACTCCACACTTTCACTGCCGAGGGCCCGGGTTCAATCCCAAGAAAAAAATTTAATTAATTAGTTAATTAAACATATCTATGAAAGTCACACTGAGATCAATAAACAACATGAGCAGCACCCTAAAAAGAACCTTCAATCTCCCTTCCAGTCACTTCCTATCTCCCCAGTAGTAGTCACTATCCTGAATTCCAGCACAGGTTAATTTTGCCTGGGTTTGCGCTTCATATAAATGAAATCATACAATATGTTCTCTTGTGTCTGACTCCTTTTGCTCAGCGTTACATTTAAGAGTCATGTCGTTGCATTCACAATACTTTTTATGGATAAGAGTGACAGATTAAGGTAAAATTATATTTTAAAGGGGGGGTGGTGCAAGAAGTGGGAACAGGTCTCTCAGTCAAGAATAAGAGTGACATGGGAAAAACAGATTACACCAAACAGCAACATTCTTAAATTTTCCACCCTGTTTGGGATCTTGGAGGTATCCAATGGTACTGATTATTTTTAGTTATCAATAAACTCAGAGATAGGAGAGGTATTTTGTTGTTGTTTTTGTTTTTGGCCATGCCATGTAGCATGCGGAACTTCCCTGCCCAGGGATTGAACCCATGTCCCCTGCATTGGAAGCATGGAGTCTTAACTACTGGACCACCAGGGAAGTCCAGGAGAGGTGTTATGAAAGACCTGCTGGGCAGGGGATCTAAACTGGGGGAAAAAATAAATAGTAATTACCTCTGTGAGTTGAAGGAATATGGTTTGCAGGCAATGAAGAGAAATCCCAGTGTGGCATGGGGCAAATTAATCTCCTGGCAATTATTTTCCCAGTCTATAAAGTGAGGATAGTAACATAGTTGTCATCAAGATTAGATAAGTGAATGTAAAATGTATGGTACTGTCCCTAACTCATTAATGCACAAAAAAGCATTACTTTCTTTCCACCACCTTCCTTATTGGAACACAGATCAGAACTCTAGCAGCTGGGAACTAAGCAGTGTCATATTTTCCCAGCATTAAGCCTCTCTGCCTCTTAGACTTGGAGTATAAGGAGGTATAAAACAGGTTTGGGGTACAGATTTTGAGAAATAAAATCTGAGAATAAGTGTAATACAACCCTCTGACATTCTTCACAGTTCAAAGTCGACTTTTCAATAATCCCCCTCTCACTTTCACAAAGGATTTCCTGGGACTTCCCTGGTGGTCCAGCAGTTAATACTCACACTCCCAATGCAGGAGGCCTGGGTTCGATCCCTGGTCACGGGTTCAATCCCTGGTCAGGGAACTAGATCCCACATGCCACAACTAAAGATCCCGCGGGCAGCAACTAAGACCCGGCACAGCCAAATTAATAAATAAGTAAATATTTAGGGGGGAAAAAAAGGAATTAATTTGCTAGGGTATTGATCCTGACCCCTATTTCACTCATCTGATGCTACCAGTTCACCCAAGCCCCATAAGCCTCACCAGAGCCCTCCTGCCCCATCTTTCCCCCCCAGACTTTTGGTCAAATCTCTCACTGTACCCATAATAGACAGGTCTGATGCCCCTATCAGACTTGGAGCCTTTCCAAAGTGCCCATGTCTTTCACATCACATCTCCCAAACTATGGTACAGAGTGAGTAAGCCCTGAGAAATTACGCTGGAATAAATTTTCTCTGAAAACTTGGAGGGCAGCCTGGTGCTGAACTCAACAACTTTAAAATCCTCAGTCCGCAAAAATGGACTTAGTTATTGTGTTAGGCACTATGGTGTTGTTTTAATGTCCTTGACATCTAATTATTCTTTCAATAAACAACCAGTGCCAAGTATGCGCTAGGCTGGGAAAAGAGGGGCTATAAAGAACACCTCAGGGCTCTAACCTCGAGGCCGGTTCACACGCAGCACCCTTGCCGCGCCGCTCCTGCGCCCCCAAGTGGGTTCCCCCGGGACTTCCGCAGCTCAGGAGCGAACCTCAGCGTAGGGACGGGCGGGCCCTTCAGCCTTTCTGCACACCCGATTGGCCAGGCCTGCTGACGTCAGTGGGCGTGGCATAGGCCGGAGCCGACCTCAGGCCAAGTGCCCGCAGGGGGGATGGCCTGCACGCGGTAGGGGGCGGGCTGTGAGAGAGGGGGCTGCTTCCGGGAGAGCCGCCCCGCCCCCACGTGGGCCCTGGGAGACTAGAGCGCGCGGCAGTGCTGGCGGGAGTGGCGTCTCAGATTCCTTAGGGCGGCAGGTGAGTGGGGACTGGACTCGGGGAGATGGCGGACTTGGAGGCAGGGGCTGTGGCATCAAAGTCTTGTGTCCCCAGACCCAGACTCTGCTGTAATCCACAAGCGCTGGCGGTGCAGCCGGGGACGGAGTCACTCTGGGACTCCTATTTAGGCTCTTAGAGGTAGATTGTCTTGCTGCAGCGGGGTTGAGGTCTCTGCATGGCCGTTGCCCTTGGGGACCCGGGTCTGGGCTCCGAGTCTCCTGTCTGGGGTCCATTCCCTTGGAGACTGCTTGGGTAGTCTCCATCAGTGGAGAGCCCGAGATGCCTCGCAGGATGGGGGAGGGAGGTGCAAACAATAACAGCCGCTCTGTGCTAGGATTGTACGTACGTTACATGCATTGGCCCATTCAGTCTTAACAACAGCCCATTGAGGTCTGTTCAAGTCCTTATTTACCAGATGAGGATTCTGAGTTCAGACAGCTGGAAGGTGACAGAATCAGGATTTGAACCCACATCTACAGACTCCAAAACCCACACCCGTAACCCTCGTGCTGCCAACTGCAGCCAGGTCCAGAGTCACCATTCTGCCTCTTTCCTCCCTCACCCCCTTCACCCAGAGCTCTCCAGGAGCCCAGCTCCGCTGATAAGCAGCTTTGAAATCTATACTTAAAGTATCAAGGGGTAATGGTGGACATTGAGGACTTCTCTGCTGGAGACCTGGATTCTGGCCCGAGATCTGCCACTGACCCCCTGCAGGATCTTGGACCAATGTCAGCCCAGTATCACCATCATTTCAGTAACATAGTCAGCAAGCTTTAAGGAACCTCTTCGTCAGTATGTTCTAGGAATTTGTGGAACTGGCTGATTCTCCTTTTAGCTCCAGAGAAGATTTGGACTCTTCAAAGCCAAGTCAAGGCCTGGGTCTCCTTCTCTTTAATCCCTGTTCCTAGCACTGGGGCAGGCCCAGAGTAGATATTCAGGAAATGCAGTTTGAATAAACAGGTAGCCAGTTGGCTCCTTTTCAGAACTGCCTGACAGCTGCTGTCCTGGGCCCTTCTGGGGGTTTGGATTTCTCAGCCCTGGCCACCTTCTACCTAGCTGGCCCTCCCCTGCAAGTGGCAGAGCCTGCCGTCGCTGGCAGCAGCTCACAACCCTGTGTGCCAAGACCACAGCCTCTGGAATCCTCAGTGGAGCACAACATGGGGGGATCAGGCCCTGCATCTCTTCTCAGCCCCTCCGGGTGGTAGTTCTCAGGGCCCAGCTTAGGTTACTCCCAAGTTGGAGAAGTTACCTTCTAAGGAAGGAGATACTTTCACAATCAATCTGAAATTTTACTTATCCCTCAGTGTTGCCTGTTCCATGAAGCCATCCATCCTTGATTCCCAGAGACACAGGTCCCTCCTATAGCATATAGTCCACCCCTCTACCGTAGCATCCGTATGGTGACTATTTCTCCTTCACCACATAAGCTGCTGGAAGGCAAGGACCCCCCACCTCAGATATCCTGGGAGACCCTGTGGCCCATCCAGGTTTGAGTGAAAGTTCTCCCTTCTGGGTGTGGTGCAGAGGACACAGCTGTGATCCACTCCAGGAGGTCTTGTCAGCCCACTTCTACTCCTAATGATAGTAAAAGTAGCTGCATATTTACTGAGTGGCTACTGTACCAGGCATGTACCTCCTCACTATCTCTGATCTTCTCTTCAGCTTTGCAAGTTTGATAGTATCATTCCCATTTCATAGATTACGAAATGAAGATTCTGCAACCTTGCCCAAAGTCATACACAGAGCACAGAGCAGACCTGAGACTGTTTGACCCTGAAACATTACTCTTTCTGAACTGCCTGCTACAGCCTTCCAGTTAAGCTAACCTGTTCTGCATCCCATGGTGACTTACCCTTGTCTTCAGTGTGGTGTCACAGGATTTAAGCTGTGGCTTACGGGCTCCCTTAATTTGGGAGAAGTGCCCCTTCCAAGTATGTGAAAATCTTCCAATTTTTTAGGGACTTTTGGCAAAGCAAAACCTCCACCTGGATTTGGCTCTGCAAACAGAGAAGCACCTCTGTTGCTCAGGGGATGTTGTTCTACTTCACAGTTCTTTGTTTATTGGGGCTTCCCTGGCGGTCCAGTGATTAAGACTCCACGCTTCCACTGCAGCGGGCACGGGTTCGATCCCTGTTCGGGGAACTAAGGTGACACGTGGCACAGCGAAACAAACAAACAAACAACAACAACAAAAAACAGATGTTTGTTTATTAAGCACGTATGTAACAGAATGACTACCTGTGGGGCAGGTGACAGGCCCTTGAGTAGAAGCCAGGAGACCCATGGTGAAGCCCAGCTTTGTACCTGACTCGCTGTGGATGTCAAATAACTCCTGTCTCCTTTCTGCACCCTACTTTCCACAGCAGAATGTAAAAGATTAAACAGGGTTGGTGATTTTCAACTTTTTAATTTTTTTCAGCACTAATACCCATTTCTCAAGTCTCTCGCTGAATCCTAAAATTTAAAAAAAAACAAAACATAAAAGTGGAACCGCCCTAGTAAGGCCTCCCCCTCACCACTCTCTAACCCCCACCCCCAAACCCCCAGTCTCCTCCCGGTGAATTGGACTGCAAGGCCCCTAGGCAGCCCTGCCCTTTCGCTTCTGATAAGGGGAAGGCATTTGCTTCCTCAGCCTTCTAAAGTAGATGTGGGTTTGAAGCCAGTGGAATGCAGCTTTGGATTCCAGAAGCAGGGGGCCTGCTGCTATAAAGGTTCTTTGGAAAGTGAGTTAGAGACCTAAAGACCTACCTTCAAAATATGATGTGACTCTAGAATGACATTGAGCAAGTCAGTTAACCTCTCTGAGCCTCCACCTCCTTCTCATTAAAAGTTAGAACAATTCTCTGCAATTAAATGGGATAATATATATGTGTAAAGTACCTGGGGCCGTGCCCAGCACACAACATACACTCAGTATATTTTTCTCTGATACCCTCCATCTCTCCAAGGCAGAGATAGTATAGGCAGAGCAACGCCTACTGAATCAAGTGTTTATTAGTAGTATGGGGTATGGTAGGTAAAACCCTGCACTCATTGTCTACAACAAACTCAAATTCTGGCTCAGTCACTAGCTGTGTGATCTTGGGCAAGTGACTTAACCTCTCTGAGCTGGGCTAATCCTTGGCAGACCTAAGAGCAAAATCTTGCACAAAATGGGCACTCAGGACTTTGTATCTGCTAAATGATTGCTCATATGGGAGTTGGGACATCTTTGGGGAGGCCTGGCTTGCCCCTGGGTCAGATGATGTGGCTGGCCCAGGGGTGTGGTGGTGGAGTGGATCCTGTGTGGCTCCTGATAACCCCAACCCCGCCAAGGAGGAGGATCAGATGAAACAGGCCCCTGAGCTAGTTGGGGAGGGAGCCAAGGGGCCTGGGAGGCTGGAGGACAGGGGGAGGGGAAGGCATCATCAGTGTACTGAAGGACCCCCCACCAGGCCCAGAGAGTGTGCAGCCGTGGGTAAGTCCCTGCCCCTCTCTGGGCCTTGAGGTCCCATTCATACAAGGAGAGATTGGTGGCTCTTTGTTTTCCCCCTACTTGGCTGTTAGGCACCTCCAAAGGGAAGCGTCTAAAACGGAGCTCCCCACCTCCTCTCTCCAAGCTCACCTCCCCCCCCCCACCCCTTCCTGCCTGTCCCTGTCTCCGCTGCCCTCCAGGTCAAGCAAGCTAGCGCATCCGCCCCAAGAGACTGCCTCTTGGCCGCCTTAGGATGGCCCCACCTCCCTACCCCTCTCGCCCCACAGCCTCTGTCCTCTGCGTCTAGTCAGCTCTGCTCAGGATGCAAGAATTATCTTCCTAAAGCCAGGCTCTGAGCAGGCCCCTGCCCCGCCCCCTGCTCAGAAATCTTCCCTGTCCTAGGTCTGGCCGCCCCTCCCCTCCAAACACACATCCTCGATTGCCTCTTCAGTCCTCAGAGCAGTCCACAGCCCGTCCTCCGGGCCCCTTCTTTCCCCTCCGGAGGGAACATTCTCCCCTTTCCCTCTGCCAAGCCGAGCCCACTCATCCTGCAAAACCGAGTTCTAGTCCTGTCTTCTTCCAACAAGCTTTTGACCTCCTAACTCACATTGGAAGTCATGGTTCCTTCATGGTAGGCTCGGCCTCTCCGAGATGCGCTCAGTCAGCCCGATCCCCTGGGACTGCGGTGCCAACTGGATGAGAAATCATGTGTGCGAGTGCCCAGCGTGGCCTGGCACATAGTAGGTGCTCAAGAAACAAACGTTAATGCCCCAGCTTCCTTCTTACACCCCTTATTTGGCATTTAGGGCATATTGTCTTGTACTTCATGTGGGTAAATGTATTTACTGTGTGGCAGAGTGCTGTGCAGGAGGCAAACATGAGCTAAGTGTGGACCCTGCCCTGCAGAAGCTCCGCCTGCTGGGACGAGATAAGATAAGGCCACAGAGAACTGGTATATAAGAGAGACTGTGATCTGGGCAAGAAGAGATGCTGCAGGGGAGAGGGAAGGAGGGGCCGCCTGGTGGACAACCTGGTAGGTAGGACTTGGGGATGGGGAAGTTGTGGAAAGAGCACCAGCCTCCTAGGGAAGGAGGGTGAGCGGAACGCAGCCAAGTGTGCTTGGGGAGCGGCAGGAGGCTCTCGGGCTGGAAAAGCAGCCTCTGTGGCCACTCCACAGGCATGTCTGTCTGTCTGTCGGCACCGTGCGATTTAATCCTCTTAGTGTGTGTCCGTGTACCAAGGGGTTAACAGTTTTCCCCTAGAGGTAGAATTACAGGAAATTTTTCTCTTTTTGCTTATCTGTACTTTTCTAAAATTTCTGCCATGGCCATGGACATTGTTCATGGAATAGGCAAAGCTTAAGTGGTGGCTAGATCAGGGTTTCTCATAGTAATGTCCAGTCCATCCCAGACTGATTCTTTGATAAAATGCAATGAAAATGAATTAATAGAGGCATGTTTTAAAAAAAGAGACCAAATAAAATACAAACCCAGATTTTATATTATTAGATTCAACTTGCTCTAGAAGTCTCTGAAAGTTTCTGAAGTTTCATGGAAGTGCCTACTTATCTTGGTGCACACCGGCAGGGATTGGTGAACCCCACTAGGAGTAGCACTGGGGTAGAGAGCAGGGGAAGCAGGAATCTGGAAAAGCCTGCGGGTATGTGACCACCTCCCGGTGCCAGGGACCACGTCTCACGCGCCTCTCGTCGCCCTCACAGAGCTGAGCACGAGGCAGACCCCCAAGAACCCTCAGTTCCAGCCACCCAGCTGCCCTCTGTCCCCCCTGCCCACCATGCAGCCCCAGTCAGTCCTGCACAGCGGCTACTTCCACCCACTACTTCGGACCTGGCAGGCAACCACCACCAGCCTCAGTGCCTCCAGCCTCATCTACCCCATCTTTGTCACGTGAGTCCGCAAATGAGCCAGGTCTCTGATCGGCAGGGGGTGGGTTGAGTGTGTGTGCATACACGTGAACAGAGCAGGTGTCTGTGTTGCGGGGATAGAGTGGGCTGTCAGCTTAGAGCTCAAGGTATCGGAAGTGGCCTACTGGGTTAAGGACAGCCATTAAGAAAAAAACAAACCTTGAAGAGAATACAGTCTTCCCATTTGGAAAATAAAAATAACCCTTGCCTTTCATCCTGAGTTTTTGCAACAAGACAGAAGCCGAGACGATGTTTCGTTGGCTGTAAAGTACTATGTACGTGTCAGAGGTGGCAGTCAGGATCAGTCACGATAGCACAGCTGATACGTACTGAGGGCTTACTGTGTCCCAGGTACCAGTATGCTAAGCACCTATGTATATTATCTCATTCCACCCTGACAGTATTCATATGAGAAAAATACGGATATTATCCCTTAGAATGTCATCTCCACGAGGGCAGGGATTTTTGTCTGTTTTGTTCACTGTTGTGTTGCCAGAGCCTAGAACAGTACCTGACACATAATAAGTGCTCAATAAACATTTGTTGAATGAATGAATGAATCGACCCAGGATACAGATGAAGGCCCTGAGGCTCAAAGAGTACCATTTGGCCAAGGTCGCCCAGTCAGTAAGTGGCTGGGATAGCAAGCAAGGACCTTCTGATCTCAGTGTCCAAGTTCTTAACCACTTGACTCCTTCCTAGGAGTACTGTTCTTTGAGTACAGTTGCTTGTTGTCACTGTTATTCTTGTTGTTCCTATTATTATTTCAGGCCCTGGGCTTGGCCAGGCAGGGGAACCAGACACTGGATCCCATCTTCCTCCCACCATCTCCACCTCCATATTCCTTCCGAGTTTCCCAACCATCTCTCCCAGTCACCCCTTCACCACTGGCCCTTCCCACAGCTACCAATCCATAGCCCATCCCCCACTCTTGCAGGGATGTTCCTGATGACAAACAGCCTATCGCCAGCCTCCCAGGAGTGGCCAGGTAGGAGACGGAGTGGGGAGGGCAGGGTTATGATGGAGGGAGCGATTTCACAGGTGGAGGTGACAGGAAGCAGAAGCAGACCCAGGAGGCAGAAGATCCAGAGAGGCTGACTTCAGCTCAGAAGGACTGTCTCGGGGGGCAGAGTTGTTCCACAACAAAAGAGGCAGCCTCGGTCAGTAATGAGCTACCTGTCACCAGAGGCGCCATAGCAGAGGAACGCTGAACTTCAGATGGGAGGTCAATAACAGAACCTTGAAGGGGCCTTCCACAGCTGAATCCCATAGCTCTGCTACGTGGGGTCTCAGTTTTCCCATCTGTTTGGTGGGTGCATTCCTGCCCCTCCATGTACTGTGAGGCTTGAGCCCTCCTGGTGCCATGTGCACCTCGACTCTTAACAGAGGCACAGGCCAACGGGGTGGGGGGACCCTAGCCTGGGACCTGCCTCACTTCAGCCCCTCCATGCAGGTATGGTGTGAACCGGCTGGAAGAGATGCTGAAGCCCCTGTTGGAGGAGGGCCTGCGCTGTGTCCTAGTCTTCGGCGTCCCCAGCAGAGTTCCCAAGGTGACAAATCAGAGGAGGGGTCAGAGGGAAGGGGAGGGGGAGGCTGGGTGAGGATAAGCTGAGGTTGCATACTGATCACACCCTCGCTCCAGCCTTGTGCTGGCCCTGGGGCCACCGGTGAACGGACACAGCCACTGCCCTTGAAACAGCAGCCATGTAGGATCAGGAAGCTAAGTAGGGCTGCAGCTCTGAATGGTCAAATCAGGTTTCCCTCTGCAAAGTGGGAACGGTCCTCCCCGTGCCTCCTCGTCCAGGGGCTGGTGATAAAGGAGAGGGCCGGGGCTGTGCCCTGGTGGCTGGCCACTGTGCCTCCCAAAGGCTTCCTGTGATTTTGTCCTTCCGCTTTGTCCTTCCCCTGTCCCTAGGATGAGCGGGGCTCCGCGGCAGACTCCGAGGACTCCCCGACTATCGAAGCCATCCGTCTGTTGCGCAAGAACTTCCCCGGCCTCCTGGTGGCATGCGACGTGTGCCTGTGCCCCTACACCTCCCACGGTCACTGCGGTGAGCTTCCCTCCTTCCACCAGCCCTGCTGCCACCAGCACTCCCACTGTGGTGGAGACGGGCCAAAGCCTGGGATGCTCCCTCAAACCTAGCTGTCTGTCTTGCAGGGCTTCTGAGTGAGAATGGGTCATTCCAAGCTGAGGAGAGCCGCCAGCGGCTGGCAGAGGTGGCGCTGGCCTATGCCAAGGCAGGTGAGTGAGCCACCAGCAGAAATGGGCACACCTGGGTCGGGGACGTGGCAGGGTGGATAGGAGGGTCCCAGAGTTCTGAAGGCCACCCTCTGCCCTTTAGGATGTCAGGTGGTGGCCCCATCGGACATGATGGACGGACGTGTGGAAGCCATCAAGGAGGCTCTGATGGCACATGGATTTGGCAACAGGGTAGGGGCAGGGGTGCAGGCAGCACGTGGGGAGGAAGTAAGAGAGCCTGGACCAGACCTGCCCCCGTGTCTGCACCTCACACAGAGAAAGCAAGGCCCAGAGCTCCAGTGGGACTAGGACACAGACCTCTACTTCCAGCCTGGGTCCTTTCTCTCCCTGTCACTTCACCCTGGGACATCTGGAGGGCTGGCTGAGCCGAGACCCCTATTATCTGCCCATAGGTATCAGTGATGAGCTATAGTGCCAAATTCGCTTCCTGTTTCTATGGACCTTTCCGGTGAGTGGGGATGGGCAGGGGTCTGCTGTTGAATCCCTGACCCGTTAACCCAAAGCTGGAGCCCACCCTGGTGTCTCTGCTTCCCAGGGACGCAGCTCAGTCGAGCCCAGCTTTTGGAGATCGCCGCTGCTACCAGCTGCCGCCTGGAGCACGAGGCCTGGCCCTCCGCGCGGTGGTGAGTGACCAGAGCGCCAGCCCCACCCGGCCTGTCCCCCTGTCACCTCGCCTCCCAGGCACTGCCCACACCGTAACTCATCCCTTAGGACCGGGATGTACGGGAAGGAGCTGACATGCTCATGGTGAAGCCAGGAATGCCCTACCTGGACATCGTGCGGGAGGTAAAGAACAAGGTGAGCACAGGGCAGAGGCCGGAGGGGGCTCGGGGAGATGAGAGTGTGTCCACAGATTCTGGGCCCTTTGATCGAGGGACTGCAGAATCTCGGAGTTGAGCAGTCTTCCCCAGGAACAGGAATCCCCAGCAACCCCTCCCCCTCCCCTGTCCCTGTCCCCGCCCCGGGAACCACTGTGGGCCTCTGCGCCAGGGCTTGTAGGAGCCTTTGAACAGTTCTGCTTTAACAGCTCGAGGATGGGCCAGGCCGGCAGCAGCAGTGACTCAGGGCTTGGGGCTCAAGACGGTCACACGTTGAGCAGGGAGGAAGGGATACTCCCAGAGGCATGCCCACCCCCACTTCAACCTGCCTGCCCCCGCTGCTTCTCCGCAGCACCCTGAGCTCCCTCTCGCCGTGTACCACGTTTCTGGAGAGTTTGCCATGCTGTGGCATGGAGCCCAGGCCGGAGCGTTTGATCTCAAGGCTGCTGTACTGGAGGTCATGACTGCCTTCCGCAGAGCAGGTGAGCAAGCAGGGGTGGGAGTTTTTGACATGTGCCGCAGGGACTGATAGGCACTTTGACCAGATAGGGAAATAAAGTCATGAGACAGCCTGGAGTCTCATGCCTGGAAATGCCAGAGATCTAGACAGGCTGGGGAAGAGACATGAAACCGCAGGACAGAATGTGGAACAGTGAAGCACGCAGAGCCCTCTGTTATTTTTTGGTTTTGAGACCTTGGCCAAGCCACTTCTCTAACTCCAGTGTCCTTGTCTATGAACTAGGGATAAGATAGCTGGTGCGTGGTTGTCAAGAGGATTAAACGAGATGCTACGTGTAACTGGCATATGCTTGTCACTTCACAAATAGGAGCTGGTTTTGTTGGTAAAGCATACAGCGTGGGGAGGGAACTCACAGCTTACCTGTTTCCCCCACTGTGCAGTCTTATACATTGGCAAACTGAGGCCCAGAAGGAGAAAATGCCTTCCCCGAGGTCACACAACGTACAGAGCTAGGACTCACTGGAACTGAACCCAGTCTTAGGTTGTGACACCCGTGGGCTGTGCCTCTTCATGGTAGCCTTCTTCCCACCCCCGGCCCTCATCTCCCAGAAGGTATTCCCCGAGCTGACGCCCTGCCCTCCCCCTGCTTCCCGCCTCTCTCCCAACACAGGTGCTGACGTCATCATCACCTACTACACGCCTCAGCTGTTGCAGTGGCTGAAGGAGTGATGGAGAAAGTGTGCAAGACCCCAGAACTAGAACTTCTTAATTCCTGAGCCTTGGAGAAGTGAAAACCAAAGTAAACGATGCTTTTAGAACCGTGTGCTCGTGCCCTCTTCCTGCTTACGTGCTGGCAGGTGCCCAGAAGCCCTGGGTGGTTTCTGCCAGAGTGCCAAATCTTCCCACTCACAGCCACATCCTCATGGGCTCTCCTAGGCTTCCCTACCCCTCCCCTGGGTCAACCCCGAGGCTCACCTCTGCCACCCCAGCTCCTTCCTCGGGGGTGGCTTCAGCTTGAAAGCCACCAGGAATCATGGGCATTGGCTCAGTGGGGCCTGGGAGAAAGGCTTGGAGCATTAAAGGGAAAGGAGGGCAGTTGAATCTCGGACCCTCAGAAGCTCTGGAAAGCTCGAGGCCTCTGGCAGCAGAGCTGGGCACACTGGGACTGAGGCTTAGACAGACACCCTGGGTTTAGAGTTGAGATTTGCTGCGATTCCACTAGAAGGCGATTCCCACACAGGCCAGTGCTTGCCAGGCTGCCTGAGATCTCCTGTTGTTCTCTGAGCCATAAACCCAGAGAAGAATTACTCATTAACGAGCAGAAAAGAATTATTCACTGACAAGCAGGAATGCTGCCTAAGGACCGAAATTCGGAAGCAAAGAGAGAGTTCCTGACGGTTGGAGACGCCACCACCAAAAAGGATTTTTACTGAAGAGGTGTTTTTTGAGAAGGTCTGCTTTGTGCCCACACACAATGCTGGGTCCTGGGGGTATAGCAGGACAGACCTCAGCTTGTCTCTGAGTGGAATCTATACAAGGAGAACAGGGGTGACAGAAAACAACAAGAAAACAGACAAGGCAGTTATACATTGTAATAGTGCTTCTAGGGGAAGAAAGGGTCTGAAACAGAGAGTAACAGATGATGGGCCTCACTTGAGGAGCCCTCCATGAGGTTGAGGGACAAGGAAAGACCCTTACAGAGGGCAGAGGGAAGCAGACACCAGAAGCTGCGAGAATGACGGAGTGCACAGGCTCCTGCAGTGGGAGGAGCTTGGCAGGGCCGCTGGGAGCCAGATGAGGAAGAGGAAGGTGGGCTGCAGGACTGGAGGTTGGAAAGGTATATCCTGCACCTTGTAGGAAACTTGGGTTCTATTTTGCATCTGATAGAAGGCCATCTGAAGGATCTTAACCAGGACTTACATGTGTTCCAATTTCCCCCATTCTGCTCCTGTGAAAAAAGTGGAGGGGTGTGGGGCTTCCCTGGTGGCGCAGTGGTTGAGAGTCCGCCTGCCGATGCAGGGGACACGGGTTCGTGCCCCGGTCCAGGAAGATCCCACATGCCGTGGAGCGGCTGGGTCCGTGAGCCATGGCCGCTGAGCCTGCGCATCTGGAGCCTGTGCTCTGCAACGGGAGAGGCCACAACAGTAAGAGGCCCACGTACCGCAAAAAAATAAAAAATAAAAATGGAGGGGTGAGCCAGAAAAAGCCTGGTCGGGAGACCGTTGGTGACCCCCTGGAGCAAAGACAGTGGCCTGGACCAGGGTGGTGGCAGTGGAGAGAGAAGGAAGCAGAATATATTCAGAATACATTCTGGAGATAGAATAAGAAGATTTTGCTGATTCTTTCACATTGGGGGGATTGAGGGAGGGAATGGGAGGCAACAGAGATGCCTTCATGGGTTTCTGGCTTGGGCAGCTGGTTTCCATTCATTCTGAGGGTGACGCGACATAATGTTTCCCCCCAGTGAAAGTTCAGGCCCAGCTAAGGAGGTGCCAGTTTGCAAGTCCACCTGTCTGCAAAGTGACAGAATCCCAACTCTAGAGTCAAAGCAAGGTTAGTTTGGATGTTATAAAATTTGGAATTATATGAGTCAGAAGTAGCTCCCCTCTAACTCCTGCTAGTTTTCCCCAGAGCTGTGGCCGACTTAACTGAAGATCTGATCTCATTCTGTCCTCAGCCTTTGGGACTTGAAGAGTCACCTAGAGGCCCGAAACATTCATGGGAGATCAGCCATTGATGGGTCTCAGGGCTTGGGCCACACCAGACCCTTCCGCCACCTTAGTTTCTTGGCTTCCTGGCCCCTGGCCCCTGGCCCCTGAGCTCATTTCTGGTTAGTGTGGAAGGGAACATCCTTCAAGGCCATCCTACATTCATCACTGCCAAGCACATATGGGGGCCTGGCTCTGTTCTAGGCACATGGAGATGGGAGATAGACACTGCCTTTTAAGTACAAACAGCCCTCGGGGAGCACGTAACTGTGTCGAGAGCCCCCAGGGGTAAACTTTGAGTGGAGTGATGATGATTCTCCCTGAGGAGAACCAAGAGGCGGACCTGTTACCAATGATGTGACAGGTGCTGTGAAGGCCACACCTGGCCTGACCTGGTTTGAAGATCAGAAAATACTTCCCCGAGGGTCTGATATTTAAACCTAGACCTGGAGAATGAGCCACCAAGCTGAGACATGTTTAGGGAAGGGCATTCCCGGCAGAGGGAACCCTGGGGCTAAAATGAGCTGGAAGGCTGGCGTGGCTGGAACACAGGGAAGGATGGGGAAGAGAGGCCTGAACTGAGCAGAGAGACACCAGGGCCAGACCGTGCAGGGGTTCAGAAGCCATGCTGAAGGAAGATGGAGAGCCTTCTCATTATTCCCGGAGAAAGGGAAGCCATCTGAAGGCTTTTAGTCAGGGGAATGAGTGGCTCTTGATTTGCATTTTATAAAAGCATTTTGACAGCACTGTGGCAAAGTGCAAATAAGAAATGTGGCCTAGACTGAGTGGTGGCAGTGGGGATGGAGAAGGGAATGGATTTAGAAGGTAGATTAGATGTCAAGGACGAACTTGGCTTGAGCTCCTGGGTGGCTGATAGGCCATTTACTGAGGTGGGAAAGCTTGGAAGGGGTATCCTAAATTGAGCTTGGGTTTGCAATGAGGAAGCTCTATCGACAGAGTTTATGTGACTCTCCCAAGGCCACTCAACAAGTTTGTGGCAGAACTGGGTCTAGAACCCCAGTCACCAAAAAGAGCAGAGCTGGGACTTGAACTCACATAGCCCAACTCCAAGGCCTCTACCCTTACCCACTGTGCCATACCACCTCCTAATAAACTAACAAAATTATGGCCCTAACATTATGCTATTAGTAGTTCCAGTAATGGGGTTGCCTTCAGGCATCAAGGTCTATGTGAGTGGCACCCTCTGGAGTCAGGACTCGGCACCTGAGGTACCAGCCTACTGTCTGCTCCACCCCCACCCCACTATGCTTTGTCTACAAAGGCAGTAATGACCAGGCAGGCAGCTGGAGGGATCTGGGTGGTCCTGGGGGGCCTGGCTCCTCCACAGTCCCCGTCTCCTGCTGTGTGCCTTCTTCTTGCGAGTCGTAATTTTATCTTTGGGCAGAGAACTCAGTTTTTAACAATCAACAAGACATTTTATTCTCAGATTTCCAGGCATTTGGTGAGCATTAAGGGCCTCTCTCAACAAGATTTGATTTTTTTATTTCCCTCTCAGATGTGCCAGCGTGGACGGTAGCTTGTCTCTGGGACATCCTGAAGGCCACCACAAATAGCCTACACATTCCATCGTCCTCACTTTTTGTTTCTCTAAGATCCCTAAAACTGGGCTTCCCTGGTGGTGCAGTGGTTAAGAATCCACCTGCCAATGCAGGGGACACGGGTTCGAGCCCTGGTCCAGGAAGATCCCACATGCCGCGGAGCAACTAAGCCTGTGCGCCTCAACTACTGAGCCTGCACTCTAGAGCCCTTGAGCCACAACTACTGAGCCCGCGTGCCACAACCACTGAAGCCCGCGTGCCCTAGAGCCCGTGCTCCGCAACGAGAAGCCACCGCAATGAGTTAGCCCACGCACCACAACAAAGAGTAGCCCCCTTGCCACAACTAGAGAAAGCCTGTGCGCAGCAACGAAGACCCAGAGCAGCCAAAAATAAATAAATTAATTAATAAATTTAAAAAAAAAAAGGTCCCTAAAACTACCTCAGTGGGCCTATGGTTGAGGGTCCCCCAAAACAACAGGCATTTTAACCAAACATTTTACTACCAATTTCCCAACTAGGGAAGGGGGAGTCCTGACCTATTATATGCCCCATGTGGACTCTGCCGGCCAATTCCACATATCAGGGCCTGCGACTTACAACACCCTATATTCTGCATTGTTCTGGGTACTCTTGGTTGCCAGTGACAGAAACTTAATTCAGTAACAAAAAAGGAAGTAATTGGTCTCCATAATTGGGCTGTAATAAGGTCAAGTGTAGCTGGATCTAGGGTCAAAGGCTCTCATGGAGACCTCTGTCCCTTCCTAGTTCTCGTATGTGTTTGCCTCAGCTTGCCTTTATTCTAAAATGGGCTTTTGCCACTTAACAGCAACATGATCCTTAGATGGTCCTTAATCCCAGAGAAAGATCCTTTCTATCCCATTATTCACATAGCAAATCTCTGGAGGTCTCTGATTGGCCCTGCTCAGGTCACATAACCAGCCTCTCCGTTCAGTCCCTATAAACAATGGAATGGGAGATGTGGCACCATGATTGACAAGGTCTCCCTCCTTACACAGACGGCTGGTGGGATCTCAGAGCTTTTGCACCTGTGGTCGTCCCCTTTGCCAGGAATGCTTTCCTCCAAAATCTGTATGGCTGTTTCCTTTTCATTGTTAAGATCTTGGTTTAAGTGTCACGTCCTCAAAGAAACCTACCCTGACACCCAATTTAAAGTCATTCCCCCGTCACCCTGTGTTAGTCAGGATTCATGTGTAGTAATTATAACAAAAGCCAAAATAACAGTAACTTAAGATGGAAATACGTTTCCCTCTAAGTAGTCCAGGCTATGTTTGGGGTGGTGGGTCATGGCTCCTGCCTCGTTCTGTCATCCTCCACACATCTCCGCTTCTATCTCGTGATCATAGATGGTGGGTCCAGTTCCCACCATCAGGTCCTCTTTTCAGTCAGCTGAAAGAGAAGGGCAAATGGAGGGCATGACGCTTCTTTACAAGGGCCCAACCTGAAAGTTGTACACACCATTCTGCCCTTGTCTGAACTTACTCACAAGGTCACACCTAGTTGTGTAAGGGAGGCTGGAAAACAGAGCCTGGTGGGGCAGCCCTGTACTCAGCTAAAACTCAGGGGCTCAATTACTAAGGAAGATGGAGCGAATAATCCAATTACTAAGGAGATGGATATGCGGGCAAATGGCCATTCCCAACACATGGAGTTTCTTGTAATCACGGAAACAGTGCTCAGACTATCAAAGTAAAGAGGTCCTTAGTAACCTAAGTAACCACTTAGGTTACTAAGTAACCACTCTAATTCTATAGATGAGAGACAGACTCAGAAAGGGGACTTGTTCAAATTCACACAAGTCAGTGGCAGACCAAGGCTGGATATAGGTCTCCTAACTCCAAACCCAGTGCTCAAAAGTTGGGGAGGGATTGCAAGGGGTAGAGGTGAGGGATTACTTTTAGAGGGACTTTCTCCTTTTATGTATTACCTTAGCTTGAAGTGCATTTTTATATTCATGTATTTTATCTAACAAGGATATATTCATGTGTTATTCATGTAAATTAAGTGAAAACTTGGCCAATACACATGAAAAGGTGTTATCTTCACTAGTCAACGGAGAAATTAAAATTAAAACCATAATGAGATTCCACCATACATCTATCAGAATGCCTAAAATTTTTTTAAAAATAGACAATGCCAATTTTTTAAAAATTAATTTATTTGGGCTTCCCTGATGGCACAGTGGTTGAGAGTCCGCCTGCCAAGGCAGGAGACACGGGTTCGTGCCCCAGTCTGGGAAGATCCCACATGCTACGGAGTGGCTGGGCCTGTGAGCCATGGCCACTGAGCCTGCGCGTCCGGAGCCTGTGCTCCGCAACGGGAGAAGCCACAACAGTGAGAAGCCCGCGTACCATAAAAAAAAAATTATTTATTTATTTTTGGCTGCATTGGGTCTTCCTTGCTGTGCGTGGAAGTTGTGGTGAGCGGAAGTTGTGGTGAGCAGGGGCTACTCTTCATTGTGGTGCACGGGCTTCTCATTGCGGTGGCTTCTCTTGTTGTGGAGCATGGGCTCTGGGTGCGTGGGCTTCAGTAGTTGTGGCACGTGGGCTCAGTAGTTGTGGCACGCGGGCTCAGTAGTTGTGGCTCGCGGGCTCTAGAGCGCAGGCTCAGTAGTTGTGGTGCACGGGCTTAGCTGCTCCATGGCACGTGGGATCTTCCCGGACCAGGGCTCAAATCCATGTCCCCTACATTGGCAGGATTCTTAACCACTGCACCACCAGGGAAGCCCAACAATGCCAATTTTTGAGACCGTGGAGCAAGTGGAATCTCACACGACTGGTATAACCACTTCAGAAAACTTGCCCCATCTACTGAAACTGGACATACACGTATGTATAGCCTAGTGATTCCACATCTAGGGATTTACCCAACAGAAATGTGTACACATGTGACCAAAAGATGTGTGCAAGAATGTCCATAGCAACATTTTCTAATATTTGTAATAACCAAAAACTGGAGATAATCCAAATGCCCATCAACAATAAAATGGGGGGTATTCGTATAATGGAACATCACAGGAAGGAGAATGAATGACCTGTAACTACTCAAAGCAACGTGGATGAATCTTACAACTAAAATTTTGAGCAAAGGAAGCAAGACAAAAGAGTGCATGCTGTATTATTCCATTTAGATACAGTTCAAAGACAAGTATAACCACAAGTTTAGAAGTCAGCGTAGTGGTTCCCCTTCATGGGAGTAAGTGACTTGGGGAGGACAGGGACACCAGGGTTCTGGAGATGTTCTTTTTCTTGGTCTTGGTGCTGACTGCATAGGTATGTTCACTTTGTAAAAATTCAAGGACATATACACTTCTTTGCACTTTTCTCTATGTATATTTTAATAAAAGTTAAAAAATAAGTAAATGAAATTTGATTTTTTTTTTTTTTTTTTTTGGCCACGCCACGCAGCTTGCAGGATCTTCCCTGACCAGGGACTGAAGCCGCACCCTTGGCAAGCATGGAGTCCTAACCACTGGACCACCGGGGAATTCCCTAAATGAAATTTTAAAGAGAGAGAGATGTGTGTGTGGTGGGCCCAGCCTGGGTTTACTTAGTGCTTTTGGATGAGAATCTCAAGGAAAAAGCCCTCATGTAAGAAGCTTGGTTTCTCAAAGAGAAATAACCTAAGCCAGTAGCCAGTATTGTGACATGCCAGGTCCCTCCAGGAGCAATCACCAGGCCAGAGTCCACACAGGGTAGATCAAAGGATGAAACCCCCTAGGAATTTGTCATCTGCCTTAGGAAGGAAACTATACCCAGAAAGTGGACCCATTTTTGAACTGATGAATCAAAAAGAAGCTTGTTTCAAAATAGCAGGACCTCTCACTGGCTTTCCTGTGACATGCAAGGCTCCCTTTTCTCAGCTGAAAAAGTTACTCAGAGAAAGAAAGGCCTGGAGTCAGGCTCTCCCTTGCCAGCCAAGGTCTGAGACTCTGACCTTTGTGTTTCCTCACAGGCCTGAGCCCCGTGAGGGTAAGGCAGTTCTGAATGAAATGAACAGACCAGCCTTGGCATATAGGAGGATGTGTTGTTTTTATTTTAAAAAAAGGGGGTGGGTGGAGGGAAGGAAGAAAGAAGATTGCATGCATATTTGTGTGCTCCTAGAAAAATGTCTGATAGCATAACAACCAAAACTGCAGCAATCCCTGGGAGGTGGTTGGGAAATGGGGAGGCCATTGCCCTTGCTCAGCAGCACTGGTCCTTAAGCTTCACCTGGCTGCCATTCAGATCTTTTGCTCCTCCCCTAACTGGTTCATCCAAAGAGGTCCCTCGTCACTGCTCATAAAACCATTGTTTTCTACCTCCATAGCTCTTACCACTTCTGAAACCTTGATTTTTGTCTGCCATGCCATGTTGCATGAAGGCAGGAACCCCGTCTTATTTCTCGCTATATCCTCCATGAAGAACAGGGTCAGGCACAGAGTAGATGTTCAATAAGCAGTTAGTGAACGAATGAGGTTGGGCTTTTGCTTTTCACTTTGTACACTTTGTATTTTCAAACGTTTTTGAGATGAACGACAACTTTTTTTTCATCAAAAGAAAAAAAAAATCAGCAGGTTACTGCAGAGGACTCTACCCTCAGCAAATTGTCTTGGGTTAAGACAGGTTTCCACCTGAAAGCAATTCCCTCCTAGTACCGACGGGGGACTCAGACCAGAGAGGGGCAGCGCCTTGCCCAAGTTTACCCAGCACTCAGTAAGCCAGACCGGGACCCAAATTCCCCCCTCCCAAATCAGGCTGGTTACCTCCGGGGAGTGGGGGGCGGTGTCCGGATCCTTGGGAGGAGGAGTGGGTCTTCAGAAGGGGCAGAGAGGGTCACGGCAGGGACGGGGAGGGCAAAGGAGCTCGGTGAGGGGGGACTAGAGTTCCGCGTTGAGGAAGGTGAAGTTGCAGCGGAAGCGAGCGGAGAGGACAGAAAGAAGTGGAGGGGGCGGGGCGGGGCGAGGCGTGGCGTAGGGGACGGGGCGAAGCGTAGGGGCGGGGCGAGGCGAGGCGTAGGGGGCGGGCCGAGGCGAGGCGGAAGAGACAGGCGGAGTGCTGGAACACGGGAGAAAAGGGTCGTCGCTGAACTGCGGCCCCCTTTCCCGAGCGGGCGTGCGGCTGCGGCTTCTTTCTTGACCGGCTTCCCCGCGAGGCAGGTGGGTCGTGTGCCCCGGGGACTGGCGCGGGAGGTTCCGCTGCATACCGCAGGGGTAGAGATGTCGCTCTAGCAGAAGGCTACCTGGACTTTGGCCTCACCGAACCCTGGAGGTGGGGAGGGAGAGTGAGCAATTCAGGCCTGCAGCCAGAGGCCCCAACTTCGGCTTCCAGAAATGGAAAACGCTGTGGGCCCTTTGTTCTAGTCTTAGCTATGCCAGTGGCTCCCTGCGCGACTCTGGATGAGTTCCCGCCCCTCTCTGGGCCTCCGTCTACCTATCTGCAAAGTGAGAGGGTCTTTGGACGGGTCTCCCTAAGTTCCGGACTGACTTAAATTCATTTCCTTGACAAACTTCTTCTAGGGCTTGTCCCCAGATTCACCAGCCAAGTCCGTCCCTCAGCAACAACTTGGCAGCACTCTGAACTCTGGCCCCTCAGGTTTTAGCTGAACAGGTTGCGTGTCTGGAATCCGTTCCGTCTGGGGCAAGAAGCTGCGCCCAGCCTCTAGACTTTAGGCTGAGGAATTTGTTTTCTGTGCACTGGGTCGGTAATCCTTCACTGGCTCTCCACCCAGGCAGGCGTCATCATCTGGGGCTGAGAGAGGCTTTAAGACAGGTAGGAACAGGCTGCTCTGTCCTGCCTTTTGTCCTGGGCTGTACAGGTTCACTAAAATCAGATTTTTTTTTTTTTTTTTTTTTTAATCCAAGTACGTCTAAGCAGTGGAAGGGAGTACTGGCCAGAGAATGTGGAGGTTTGGGTTCTAGTCCTGGCTGTGCCGCTGGCTGGCTGTGACCTTAGGCAAATATCTGCCCCTCTCTGGCTCAGTCTTTCCCGGCTGAACAGTAAAGGGGTGGGTCAGATGGTCTGCAAAGACTCTGCTGTCTTTCACATTCCGAACAATAGTAATAGCAGTCATAATAATTGTTTCCTTAGCTGACCTACGAGGCCCTGCCTGAGCTGGCCCCTATCTACCCAAAGCACCAGACTCCTTGCCCTGCCTCAGGGCCTTTGCACTTGCTGTTTCCAGTGCCAGGAATATTTCATCATCTCCATTTCCTGAATAGGCTTTCTCAGATCTCCACTGACACGTCACTTGCTTAGGAAGTTCCCCGACAACAAAGACTAAATCGGGTTTCTGGATTGATATCCTTCCTCATGGTACATGCTGTCTTCATTATGCTTAAGTATTCATGTAGTTCTTTGTCCGATAGCTGTATCCCCTGTTCTTTAATGCCTGTGCATGCCATGAGGCCTAGAAATCTGTCCCTTTCCCAACATCTAGCACATAATAGGTGGAGTGAACAGATAATCTCGTTTAGTCCAACAGTCTCATGACGTTGAGTCACTGTGCTCTTCTTACACATGAAGAGACTGGGCTTCAGAGAGTGACACTCTTAGCGTCACACAGTGAGTTGGCAGTGTCAGAATTTGAACCCAGTCTGTCTCAGACTCCGAGGCCTGAACTTCCACCTCACTTGCCCTCACACTCCAGGATCTTCTGCTGTGAAGACGTTACCTAAGTGCCAGCAGATCTGACCCACGAAGCCTGGAAAGAGAAGACCATCAGGTTGTTGGGCGCGGTACCGTCCGGCTCCACCTCCCCTAGAGGCCCCCGGACCTGAGGCAGAGGTGGAAGTGGGGTGGCCTGGCCCCCCTCCTGCAGACCCATGGCGCGTCGGCTCCAGTTACAACTGCTGACGTGGGATGTGAAGGACACGCTGCTCAGGCTCCGCCACCCCGTGGGGGAGGAATATGCCGCCAAGGCCCGGGCCCACGGGCTGGAGGTGGAGGCCGCGGCCCTGGGACAGGCCTTTGGGCGGGCATATAGGGCTCAGAGCCACAGCTTCCCCAGCTATGGCCTGAGCCGTGGCCTCACCTCCCGTCAGTGGTGGCTGGATGTGGTCCTGCAGACCTTCCACCAGGCAGGCATTCGGGATGCCCAGGCTGTGGCCCCCATCGCTGACCAGTTGTACGAGGACTTCAGCAGTTCCCGCACCTGGCAGGTGTTGGAGGGGGCTGAGGCCACCCTGAGGGGGTGCCGAAAACGAGGTCTGAGGCTGGCAGTGGTCTCCAACTTTGACCGAAGACTGGAGGACATCCTGGCGGGTCTTGGTCTGCAGGAACACTTCGAGTTTGTTCTGACCTCCGAGGCTGCCGGCTGGCCCAAGCCCGATCCCCGCATTTTCCATGAGGCCTTGCGCCTTGCTCAGGTGGAACCGGCAGTGGCAGCCCACACTGGGGACAGTTACCAATGTGATTACAAGGGAGCACGGGCTGTGGGCATGCACAGCTTCCTGGTGGCTGGCCCTGAGCCTTTGGACCCTGCGGTCAAGGATTCTGTACCCCAAGAACACATCCTCCCCTCACTGTCCCATCTCCTGCCTGCCCTTGACCGCCTGGAGGGCTCACCCCCAGGGCTTTGAGTCTGGCGAGGGAAGCGGTCGGGCCCAACAGACACTGGAGACAGGGAGCTCCTTCCTTCCCTGAGATCTGGCCTTCACCCCCGCCCCCCTGCAGCCTCCATAATGCATTCTGACTATAAAGCAGTGAATGCGGGGCATTCAACCCTGCACCACTAACCAGCTCCTGGTCTCTGAGGTGCTTCATTCCTCACACCTGTGTCCATTTTCTACCATGAGTCCCCCCTCACCTCCAACAAGATTCATGAGGGCCCAACTAGCTTCAAAACCAACACTTTCAAACTTTCTTTTTAGCAGCAGGGCCTTTTGTCATGGGAGAGCTTATGTGGAACCCCAACATGCAAGTCAGGAAAAATGAGAAACTGCTAGGGTTGAAGCAGAGGTCCTTGGGCCCTTCATTCAGGCCCTGAAGGCTCTGCGACTCTCCCCTGAGAAGCCTGAGATCAGAGCTTAGTACTTGCGGGTACTGGAGTTCTCATTTAGGCGTGTCTCACTCCGAAGCCCATTGGCTTGACTGCAAGGTTACAAGTAGAATGGGATCCATGTCACACAAGACATAATGCAGTGGGGATCCAGGGAGAATAGAGAAGGTGTCCTAAGGATGGCAGTCTTGAAGGGCACCCCAGTCATAGGAATAGCTTGGGGGTGGGAAAGCACAGGGAACAGGGACTGGAACACGAGGTGGCAGGAGTGCAGGGAATATGGGGGGAAATCACTGGAGATTGAAGTAGGTTGGGCTTTTAAAATTCCATGTCTCTTCCTGCCTTTCCCCTTTCACACACCTCTCTACGTCGTATTTACTGGACACCTGTGCCTTGCCCAGTGCCAGGCACAGGGGGCACCACAGGTAAAAAGCACACAAACAGGCATACACAGTGTATGTTCTGGTGCCAACAGGCAGGGAGGGCTCTGGAGTGGACCCTGAGCTGGGGGTGGCCCGTAGATGGGCAGAGGGATAAGAGGGGCATTCCTGGCAGTGGGCCCACAAACTGTGGACTGAAGACTGCTGTGGGGAGTTGGACTGGTGGTTGGGGGAGCATGGCCTGGGGGCCTTTGGGTGCCAAGTAGAAGAAATTGGCTTTGACCCAGGTTTGAGCAGAGACTGTGCCCAGGCAAAGGCAGGGAAGCTCTTCTCAGACTTGGCCAAACCTCTTGTGGGTCTGTCTTCCTTGGGCTTGGTGCTGAGGCCAGGTGACCCAACATTAATTCCCAACTGTCGGGCAGTGAGGAGATGGGTCATGAGCTGTGGTTTCAGAGCTGCAAGGGCCTCAGAAGTCATGTCAAGTGAAAAAGTTGATTTGATCCACCCGGTGTTTCAAGTAAATTATTGAGCAAACTGAAGAGTGGGGAGGGCTCTGGCCCCCATCTTTGTTTTTGTTTTTGTTGTTTTTTGCGGTACACGGGCCTCTCACTGTTGTGGCCTCTCCCGTTGCGGAGCACAGGCTCCGGACGCACAGGCTCAGCGGCCATGGCTCACGGGCCCAGCCGCTCCATGGCATGTGGGGTCTTCCCAGACCGGGACACGAACCCATGTCCCCTGCATCGGCAGGCGGACTCTCAACCACTGCGCCACCAGGGAAGCCCTCTGGCCCCCATCTTTGAGCCCAAGAGCCTTATAGGTAAGTTGCAGGTAAGATTGCCTTTGAACCGTGTTCCCAGATGAAACAAAATAGGAGGACCACTGTTCTAAAGTGACCTCCTCAGAGGACAGGAAGGGACTTGCCCTTGGTCTCCGCAATGCAGGGCACAGAACCCTGTCTCCAGGCTCTTTCAGCTGTGTATGCTGAGCTGCCTCCCACCTATACCTGAGAATGTGGATGGGGGTGAGGAAGATATCCCTTATCCAGCAAACATACCACTAAGATCTGAGCTGGTACCTGGGAGATATGCCCAATTACCAACAAAGAACATGGAAGAAATTTTCAATCTTTGAAAACCTTTAATAATGTACATGTTCCCTAAGGCTGGCCCTCTTACTCCATCAGCCCTTTCTGGCTTGAAGGCCTCACCCTGGTCCCCACATTATGTTAGAGAAGGCATTAGTTGGGAGCACCCATCAGCTGCAGTTGGGGAAAAAGCTCATCCCTGTTGCCACGGGTGGGTGCTGGCTGGAGCCCTGCCTAGTCCAAGGCAGCACTGCCAATGGGTGTGCCGCAGCCAGGCTACCTGGAGACAGAGTCCCCTCAGTCTTCCCAGTGGCTATGCAAAACCTGGGTGAGGACACAGCCCTACAGGCCGGAGTCCTCTGGCCAACAGCAGCCTGGCAGGAGTTCTAAATCCCTTCCAGGCTGTCCTTGTGCTAGAAAAAGATTTCCTCTGTATGCCATGTCATGAAAAGGACTGAGAAACACTGAACTGAGGGGATGACAGGGCTTCAGCCACAGGCTTTTCTGCCAGAGAACGGCATCTACTGGGGGCAGTGCTGCTCCAGAGGGTCTACCACGTGCATCCAGTCACCTGTCCATCCATCCATTCATCCACCATCCATCCGTCCATATGTCCACTTGCTGGCCAAATATTTATCGCACGCTTACTATGCACCAGGTACCATGCTGGATGCCAGAGAGAAAGTGGTGAACAAGACACCCTCAGAGGGGCAGAGGCACAGTGCATTTGGGAAACCAAGGCCCAGGGAGTAGCAGGTTCCCCACAGATACCTGGCTTTTAATGGTTGTACCCAGAACCCCTCCTAAAAGCTGCCCATTGGGCACAGGCAACATCTGGGAAAAAGACACCGGGTAGAAATATGGCCTGAAAGGGTGCTGGGGAGGTAGACCTGGTCTCCCCATGGCTAAAGGTCAGCGGACGATGGAAATGGTCTGGTCAGCCACAGCGAAGACTGGGAAGAGGGGCCCAGGGAAGGACGCGTGGTGGGTGTGGAGCACCGTGCCCGAGCCTGCCTCGTAGAATAGCAGCTCCTGTGCCTGCAAGTCCAGCAGCACCCCCAGCTGAGCTGGGCAGCGCAGCAGTGCCAGGGGCTCGTGCTGCCCATCGTGTGAGAAACGGAACTCCTGGTCGTAGCGGGAGAAGACCCAGGAGAAGGCATTGTAGCCCAGACGAGAGTCACTGCCAGAACCCTTGCGGGGCAGCTGGCCTAAGGCCACACCCACCTTATAGGCACAACTGTTCTCAACGTTCACCGTCCAGGCATGCAGCCCAGCCTGGAAGGAAGTGGTGGCCAGGGCATTGGGCCAGTGGTCAAAGCGCTCCGGGCCATCTGCACAGGTCTTGGACTTCTTGGCGTTGAAGGTCAGGGTCCTTTGATCATCTGACAATTGCAGGAAGGGGCTGACAGTCCTCTCGTTGATACGAACGTCCTCCGTGCCTGCCAGAAAGAATTCTCAGATTTGCCCAAGGCCCACCCTCAGCCCTAACCTGGCCCTGCCACGTAGCAAAGGGCTTCCTCACCACTCACTGGCAGATAAGCCATTTACTCTCTGAGCCTCAGATTCCTCATCTGTAAAATGGGGATCAGAGTAGGACTTATCACAGGGTGGATGTGAGGATCAAATGAGATGATGCATGTAAAGTGCCAAGCATCAATAAGTGCTCAATAAATTGTGGCCATGGCCACAGTAGTTATTAATAGTCCAAGACCCTCATCTGTTAACTGTGATAGATATAAGACCCAGAGAGGAGAAGCGAGTTGCCCGAGGTCACACACCAAGTTGGTGGCAGGGGCAAAATGACGACCCAGCATGTTGTTCCTACATTTAGCATCTAACACTGATCATACCGTATTCTAGTTGGGCATATCTGCAGTTTCTGGATCAGACTTGCCCTAGCGACACGGTTCCTGGAGGCTTGGAAGCATCAGATATGCGGTTTCCTACAACTACCTAAATGGGACTGCTGGCAGATCCGGCACTATTGGATACCAGAATCTGGAGATGAGCTATAGCTTGTACTAACGTTTTAGGGATAACGTGCAGGGAGGGAGGATTAAAACTGAGAAAAATTCAATCCATTAACCTAACCTTTCTGTGAATCGTGAAAATACCACAACGGGCAGTGTGGGAGCTTCCATCTAGCTTGGGGGAAGCCTGCTTTGAGAACCCTCCCACTCGGGGAATTCCTGGAGGCAGGAGACCATGTTAGCTGGCCTGATCAATGTTAAGTTAGTAAGTGAGACGAATCTGGGAAGCTCAATTCTCGCTCAAGATGCTCTCCAGTTGCCCATCAGTTATATCTTCTTAAAGAGAAACTAGGTTTCCAAGAAATAATACTGAGCTCTTGCACTAGGCAGGACTTAAGGAGGACGTAATTTCCAGGAACAAGATTTATCCCAGACCCAAGCACAGAGCAGGCTGGTCTGGAAACAGGGAGGACCTGGCCCAGCTGCCCCAGGCCTGTCCAGAACCTTGACTCCATAGACAAGCCTGCATCCAGTATCACCGGTTGCTTAACCTGAGATCCCAGATGCACCTGTCCCCACTGTGACCCAGCAGCAAACCCCAGACAGACAGACAGAAGCCCAGTTACTCCAACTGGTGCCAGGCTCCAGCAGCTCCTAACCTGAGAGGGACCCGAGAACGGCTGTCGCCCAGAGCTGGGTCAGTAGTGGGCTGCGAGTGCACTTCTCATTAAAGTTTAACTTTTCCGACTCCTTGGGATCCAAAATGCCCTCTGCCTCCTCCGTCCTTATGCAGGAAAAAAAAAAAAGAGAGAGATTTAGGAAGGTTCTGGAAATGTATCTGGATCAATACAGGATGGGGACAGAAGTCAAATCCTCTTCCCACGAGGGTGACACAAAGAATGGCAGCCAGGCCCCACATAGGAGCCCCCTAAGGGGGGGTGGAGCCAAAAGAGAAGGTGGGCGTTCCCTCTATGCCCTGGAGCCTTAATTCCAGCAAGGCACACGGTTTACAGGGAGGTAAATACTTGGTGCCAGTATTAGAACTTGTAGTCAGTGTGTTCTATGGGGCAAGCAACTTGCCAGTGTCTCTGGTGAGTTAGCAGCAGAACTGGGAGGAGGACCTGAGCCTCTTGTGCCGTAGTCTTTCCGCTCCACCGACCTGCGTGGAGAAAATTTTGCCTTCCTACAAAACCTATTGCAGCAAAATCTACTGGTGTGGTCAGAAGGTAGAGCCATTCCTCTCCTCTTAAAATGCAAACAGCCCCGAAGGGTCACGCAAGAAGGAACTATCAGTGATCACCCCAACCATAAAGTAGTCATAGCACTTTGCTCCCAATAACTACCTCTGTTCAGCTCACAGGGGGGACTGGGTTTTGTTGGAAGGGATTTGGGAACATAAGACGCTTAGGAGGGGAGTACTGCCATTTATTAAGCAGCCAGGCTCTGGGCTTGCTGTTTTCTATAGAGAATCTCATATGATCTTTGCTATAACCTGGGAGGCAGTTGTTATTCCATTTGACAGGAAAGAACGGAGATTCAGAGAAAGCACCCAAGCTAAAAAGAAGACCTGGATTCAACTGTTGCCTCCATGCAAAAACAGAACAAACCCAGGCTGGGATCCAGGCCCCATTCAACATAATCCTTCCCCTGACTTGAAGTAAAATCTGAAGGGTGTGGGGCAAAGTGAGGGTTCGCCACAGGGCTTCACAGACCTCTGAACTGGCTTCTGAGAAAGCCAGTTTGGGTAGGGAGAAAAAGCTCCCAAATGAGAATGTTTATATTTGCCTAAAGATGTCTTTAACAATATACAGTATGCTTTAGGCCTGGCCTATATAATGATTGTATGCCAGGAAAACAATTAGACTCAAATCAGTGATGTTCTTTCTCTTGGTAGTTAAGACATATCAAAGATTAAAATTGTCCTGTGTTTCTTGTTTCAATGTACATGTGTGTGTGACGTCTTAAATGTTTTAATAGTCCACAGCTAATCAGCTTATGTATACTGTATGTATAATGAGAACAATGTCTTGTGTTTTCATCCTTTATGAATTCACAATTCTTACCTGTTCTCTTGTCATAACAAAACCAGTAATATTTTCCTGTCTTGACAGCTTGATTTTTAGTAGAAAATATATTAAAAGCGGGGTTCTCATTGCAGTGGCTTCTCTTGTTCCCACTGTCTCTAATCCCAAAGATGGCCTTTGAGCTCAGGCAGCAGAGAAGTGACAGCACACACTCTCTTCCCCAAATCTTGTGGCTCTGTCCATAAACAGAGGATGGGGGGAGAGGGTGGGGCATGTCTCCTCATAGATGTGAGCTCTTTTTTTTAAGACTGACACTGACTGCTCTGACTTGGGAGGAGCGAGGTTAACAGAGCCCTAGAAAAGCTGAAAGCAGGCTTTGGTTACAAAGGCTCCTTGTGGTCAGGACAAGAGAGGCTCTGTTGCCATCTCCTCAAAGCACTGAGGCTGGCTCCGGAGAATCCCCAGCCAACAGGTGAGGAGGAAATAGGAGCTGGAGTCAGCCGTGCTAAATCATCATCAGAGCAAATCTGAGGCCAATCGTAGACACTAGAGCCTAGAGAACCAGCTGGTCCAGGTACCTCATGGTACAGAAGAGAAAACTCGTGACCCCAAAGGAGCGGGAGTGAAATGGGGCTGGGACACAGCAGGGCCCTGGCCAGGACCAGAATACCCAGTCTGTGCAGGGAAACCTGCTGCCGTGGCAGGCCAGGGCTGAGCTCAGCCACAGATGTGGAAATAACCTCGGGGGCCAAAAAAACAGGTTTTGAAAACAGTATGGTCATCCCTCCATATCCTGAGGGACTGGTTCCAGACCCCCCACAAATACTAAAATCCATGGGGTGTTCAAGTCCCTTATAGTCAAGTTCTCTGTATCCGAGTTTCCCCATCTGCAGATTCAAAAACATTCAAATCCATTTTTGGTTGAATCTATGAATGGGGAAACCATGGAAATGGAGGGCCGACTCTACTTTGAGAGTATGCACCCCCAGTCTAAAGACACAAAGGCACAAAGGACTACAAACAAATCTTGAACTCTACTAGTAGGTTTGTCAATCATACTATGGGTTTAGCAACTCTCAAACAACATTGCATGTATCATAGGACTGAACAGATGAATAAATATATTGGAAAGGAAAAATCCTGTGGTGTTTGACTGGAATTAGAAGTTGTGATACAAACTCAGGAATAAAAAAGTTACATGCACACACACTCCCTAGCTCTGTATGCTGTCCACTGGGAAGGCCTGGAAGCAATGACGCATTAGTAGCAATGAACACACCTAATGGTTCAATCTTGGTTTTTAAATACGATTCCCCACTAAAAAAACCCAAGACACTCTGGAGAAATTAGCTGATTCCAGGCTGAGGCAGGAAAAGAACACGTTGAGCCTAGGATATCTTCTTGTGCCAGAAAGCAAGAAAGTACTCAAAGAATGATGAGGAGTTGTCAAAAGGACACAGGATCTGGCTTGAAGGGGCTCCTACTGGCCAAATCCGAGATTTTGAAGATCAAAATTAATAATAGTACTAACAGATTATAATGCACTGAATAAAATAAGAATCAGTGAGTCTATATTGATACTAAATAAGTGAATAAACAAGCAAACTAAGTCCTAGACACAGCAATCAGGCAACAAAATAAATAAATAAAAGGAATCCAGGGCTTCCCTGGCGGCGCAGTGGTTGAGAGTCCGCCTGCCGATGCAGGGGACACGGGTTCGTGCCCCGGTCCGGGAAGATCCCACATACCGCAGAGCGGCTAGGCCCGTGAGCCATGGCCGCTGAGCCTGTGTGTCCGGAGCCTGTGCTCCGCAATGGGAGAGGCCACAACAGTGAGAGGCCCATGTACCACAAAAAAACAAAACAAAAAAAAATGGGACCTAATTAAACTTAAAAGCTTTTGCACAGGGGCTTCCCTGGTGGCGCAGTGGTTGAGAGTCTGCCTGCCGATGCAGGGGACACGGGTTCGTGCCCCGGTCTGGGAAGATCCCACATGCCGCGGAGCAGCTGGGCCCGTGAACCATGGCTGCTGAGCCTGCGTGTCCGGAGCCTGTGCTCTGCAATGGGAGAGGCCACAACAGTGAGAGAAAAGCTTTTGCACAGCAAAGGAAACCATCAAAAAAATGAAAAGACAACCGACTGAATAGGAGAAAATATTTGCAGATTTATATGACCCATAAAGGATTAATAGCCAAAATATATAAACAACTCATACAACTCAACAACAAAAAAACAAAAAAAAATGGGCAGAAGACCTGAATACACATTTTTCCAAAGAGGACATAACAGATGGCCAACAGGCACATGAAAAGATGCTCAATATCACTAATCATCAGGGAAATGCAAATCAAAACCACAGTGAGCTATCACCTCACACCTGTCAGAATGGCTACCATCAAAAAGAATGCAAATAGGGCTTCCCTGGTGACGCAGTGGTTGAGAGTCCGCCTGCTGATGCAGGGGACACGGGTTCGTGCCCCGGTCCGGGAGGATCCCACGTGCCGCGGAGCGGTTAGGCCCGTGAGCCATGGCCGCTGAGCCTGCACGTCTGGAGCCTGTGCTCCGCAACAGGAGAGGCCACAACAGTGAGAGGCCGGCATACCGCAAAAAAAAAAAAAAAAGAATGCAAATAATGTTGGCAAGGATGTGGAGAAAAGGGAATTCTTATACACTGTTGGTGGGAATATAACTTGGTGCAGCCACTGTGGAAAACAGTACAGAGGTTTCTCAAAAAACTAAAAATAGAACTACTATATGACCCAGCAATTCCATTCCTGGGTATATACCCCCATAAAACCAAAACACTAATTCAAATAGATAGATGAGCCCTAACGTTCATAGCAGCATTATTTATAATTGCCAAGATATGGAAGCTACCTAAGTGTCCATCAACAGATGAATGGATAAAGAAGATGTGGTACATATATACAATGGAATACCACTCAGCCATAAAAAAAAGAAATTTGCAACAACATGTATGGACCTGGAGGGTATTATGATCAATGCAATAAGTCAAACAGACAAATACTGTATGATATCACTTATATGTGGAATCTAAAAAACAAAAACTGGTGACTATAACAAAAAAGATACAGGGATATAGAGAACTAGTGTTTATCAGTGGGGAGAGGAAAGGAGGGATGGGCAAGATAGGGGTACAGGATTAAGAATTATAAACCATTATGTATAAAAAAAGCTACAAGGATATATTGTACAACACAGGGAATATAGTTAATATTTTATAATAACTATAACTGGATTATAACGTTTAAAAATTGAGTCACTATATTGTACACCTGTAACATATAATATTGTATATCAACTATACTTCAATTAAAAAAACTAATATAATATTGTATGTCAATTATATTTCAATTAAAAAAATTAATATCCCTGGGGCTTCCCTGGTGGTGCAGTGGTTAAGAATCCGCCTGCCAATGCAGGGGACACAGGTTCAAGCCCTGGTCCGTGAAGATCCCACATGCCGCAGAGCAGCTAAGCCCGTGCACCACAACTATTGAGCCTGTGCCCTAGAGCCCGTGCTCCACAACAAGAGAAGCCACCGCAATGAGAAGGTCGTGCATCGCAACGAAGAGTAGCCCCGGCTGGTCGCAACTAGAGAAAGCCCGCGTGCAGCAACGAAGACCCAACGCAGCCAAAATTAAATAAATAAAATACATACATTTATTAAAAAAAAACCCTAGTATCCCTGATAATGGGACAAAATGACATTATGTGTCCCCTGGTATGATGGACTGAGGACACATCACTTATGAAATATTCCTGCTCAAAATGCATAACCTGAATCTAATCATGAGATAACATTAAATAAACTCAAATTGCGAGATATTCTATAAAACTGTCCTTAGACTCTTTAAAAGTGTTTAGAAAATAAAAGGTTAAGGCACAATTACAGATTTTAAAAGACCAGATGGATCGGGGGAAGAAATCCAAACACTGTTGAGAACATTCTTAGTACAACTGGCAACATTTGAATAGAGACTGTATATTAGATAATAGTATTACATCAACATGCGATTTCCTGAATTTAATAAGTACACCGTGGGGGAATTCCCTGGCGGTCCAGTGGTTAGGACTCTGCGCTCTCACTGCTGAGGGCCCGGGTTCAATTCCTGGTTGGGGAACTAAAATCCCACAAGCTGCACAGCACAGCCAAAATTAAATAAATAAATAAGTATGCGGTGGTTATGTAAGAGAATGTCTGTTCTTCAGACATCCACATTGAAGTATTTAGGGATTAAAAGTCGTGCTTTCTGCAACTTACTCTCAAATAGGTCAGAAAAGAATAAGTTGTTTTATATATACATTAGATAGATAGATAGACAGACAGGATGACAGACAGGAAAAAAGAGACAGATAAGGAACAGAGAGAGCAAATGTGGCCAAATATTATCAATTAATATTTCTAAGTTCAGGGCTTCGCTGGTGGCGCAGTGGTTAAGAATCCACCTGCCAATGCAGGGGATACAGATTCGAGCCCTGGTCCGTGAAGATCCCACATGCCACGGAACAACTAAGCCCATGCGCCACAACTACTGAGCCTGCGCTCTAGAGCCCATGAGCCACAACTACTGAAGCCCTCGTGCCACAACTACTGAAGCCCGTGCGCCTAGAGCCCGTGTTCTGCAACAAGAGAAGCCACCTCAATGAGAAGCCTGTGCACCACAACGAAAAGTAGCCCCCGTTCACCATAACTAGAGAGAGCCCGCATGCAGCAACGAAGACCCAAAGCAGCCAAAAATAAATAGATAAATAAATAAATAAAATATTTCTAAGTTCATTATACTATTTTGGCAACTTTTCTGTAAGTTTAAAATGTTTCAAAACAAAAAATAAAGATAAAACATTTTTTCAAAAATTAGATCAGCTTGATATTGAGGACAGACTGTTAAAGGAAGGTGATGAAGATAAAGGAGAAAGAGAAGACTAGCAGAAGCATGGAAAGATTGTAAGGAGATAGTAAATTAAATTTAGGAACATCTGTACTGTGGAATAGTTCAAAGACTTTCCAAAAAGTGAGGTAAATATAAATGTACTGATATGGAAAGATTCCAAGATAGATAGCCTGATAAGTTATAAAACAAGTATAAAACGATCCCATCTACGTTTTCAAAAAAAATTTTAAGAGGAGAAAAGAATCCCACACACTCTTCCATGACTAAACACAGGAAAGCCTACAAGACACACATCTAACTGTTAAAACTGATCACCACTGGAAACAGGATTGGGAAGAGGTGATGGAGACATTTTTAATTTTAAATGGTTTTAAACTGGTGAAAAATTTTTTCTTTCTCCCATGCACATGTATTGCTATTGAACTTAAATATAAAAATAAAGAAGAATAGACTGTGCTCCCCAAGTACAGCTCTGAAATCTCACACACACAGTGTAAGAATTTAATTTCTTTGCCTGGAAAATTACACCCTCTTGGCCACTTCCTCAGGCTCTTGGATCTCAGAACCTTTCAGAACTCAGTTAGGGTCTGGTGAAATTCTTTTATTATTGCATAATTAAAATGAAGTTTTGAGTGGTAATGCAGACTTAAATTTCAAAGATTCTTTCATCAGAGAACGGGGAAGTGAGGTAGAGAAGACACTACTGGGTCAGGTGTCAGGTGTGGGTCCAAGCCCCAGCTCTGGGGCTTAGGCAAGTCCCTTCCCTTCTTTCAGCCTCAGCATTCTCACCTGTAGAGGGGGGTGGGAAACCCCTTCCACAGGGTGACTGTACGTTTTTTTAATAGGATAATATTTAAGAAAGCCCATGGCAAGCCTCTGACTCATTATTTATTTCACTGCCCTTCCACATGGGTCTAAAGTGGCTCTCCAAGCTAGGGGCAGGAAGACCCTTGTCCATTGAGCCTGGCTTCAGGGAAGGTACTCAGCTGCCCGCCATGAGCTTCCTCCCAGGAGCAGCGGGGCCTGATGGCAATGGACTAAGTAGAGGCCTAAGGCCGTGGTTTCCGTGACTGCCCAAGCAAATACCGGGGGCCATACTCACCTTTCAAAAATCTCCTGCTCCTTCTGCTGTGAGAAAAGAAAGCAGAGTCAGGCTTGGCACCAGAAACCCAGCAGGCAGTCATCAAGACTTAAATATAATCAACTTGCATGGAGGGCTCCACGTGGACAGAAACTCTAGAATACAAACGTCTACTCCTTCTTTAAGACCCCGCACAAAACTTTATGGATCCTTCTTTACATACCTCCCCCAACAGTGAACCCCTCTGTCCCCTGTGTCCCATGGCATCCTGGGTTTCCCTCAGCTACACTTCAGGACAATCACATATTTACTCAACATTTCATCTCCCACCAAGCCTGTCACCGGCTCAACAGCTAGGACTCTTTCTGAATCTTCTACTGTGACTGTCCCAAGGTTTGGGGCAGAATGTGCTCGGCACGTGGAAGCTGTGTAATGAAATAAACGCACAATCTGGGACAGTCACAGAAACCTCCCCCCGTGAACTGCAGTGGGACAGCTTGGTCGTTCCACGTTCTCATTTCTCTGCTTGGTACATCTACTCAGATGGAGCACTGTCACCTTAGAACTGCAGGTGCCTGCATATACATATAAAATACTTTGAAAGGATATGTACCAGCATATTGGCCATGGTAATTTCTGGGTGTTAGGAGTGAGGATGAGCTCTGTATTTGCAGTGGACCCCTTGTCAGTGCAGTGTTCTCTTCAAGCTTCTGGTCTCTCTCATCCTCCCCACTTCCTTTAATAAAGCTGTGACTCTTGTCTTTCAGGCATCAGCTTCTAAGTTGCTTAATTCAGGAAGCCTTCCCTGACTACCACTCCCTCAAGGCTGGACTGCAGGGGCCCCACATCCCAGTAGTGCCCTCTACCATAGCACGTATCCCTCCATACCCTAATTATCAGTTCTATACATTTGTCTCTTCCATAAGGCTGTGAGTTGCTGACAGCTGTATCCTATACCTCCGCCCCATAGCACAATGCTTAGCATACAGTAAGCACTCAGTAAACATTTGCTCACTATTGAAAGAACAATTACCAAGTGCAAAAAAAAAATCCATATAGTTCTATTGCCATGTCTCATCCCTTTTCCAAATTATCATTTTCCACCTACTTCCTACCAATAAACATTCTCGATGTTTTCAGACCTTGGGGGAGTCTGGCCAACTGGCTGTGTCTTCACCCTTGCCTGACTTACAATCAGCTGGAGGTCATCCAGATGGGTGAGCATGTCCACCAGGCTGGTACGGATGGTGTCGAGCTTCTGCAGTGCCTCGGCCCAGTGTACTCGCTGTGTCAGTATACTCTGATGGGCCCGCTCCTCTTCACCGTGCACCTGTTCCAGCAGCCTCTGCTCCTCGCTCTCACACAGACTCCTCACCAGACCCAGCCGCTGGATGACCAGTTCCCGTGCTGCACTGGCTGTGCTCTGACAAAAGGTAAAATGAGGAGTCCTGGCAGAGCCCCAGGCAAGATTAGGAGGGCTTGGGCTCAGCCGGAAGGAGTGCTGAGATTGATTAGCAATGTCTGCCATGGGTACAGTAAAGGCAGTGCTTAAACAGTACTTAAACCATCCGAGCCCTAAGATTTCCCAAATGTGGTTTAGGGTAAAGAACTTTGAGATCCAGACATCCAGGCCATATCTCATGGAGCTAAGATGACAGAATGAAAGAGCTGGGCAGGACTTACAGATCAGCTGGAATCACCTGCTTTTCACAGTTGGAAATCCCAAGGTCAAGAGACCAAGGTCAGAGAGTCATAGAATTGCAGAGCAGAAAGGACTAAAAAGTCTTCCCCATCAACAGGATGCACATCAACAGCAGTCCAGTTAATACTTTGGCCATGGCTGAGGACAAAAAGCTCATTACTTCCCAAATCTGTTCATTCTAACTGCTTCCATGATAGAATTCTCACCTTCCACACAGGAGGGCTGAAATCAATTTTAAGTCAATGAAGTTAACATGTGTCCCCTAGCAGGTAGCACAGCATCTAGCACAGAGTAGGTGCTCAAATATTTACTGAATGACTGAATGGGAAAGTTTCTTCCAACTAGTAAAAAATCTCTTGGTAGTGCTCACATGCCAAGTCAATGGCAGAGCAGGGGCTAGAACCCAGTTCTGTTGACTCTCAGTCCAACACTATTCCCCTGTACCAATGCCATCTGGTACAAAGGCATTGTTGTATGAAGCTCCTGCACTCTTGCCAGACAGGTGAGAGCAGAACTGTTTCCTTCATGCCAGAAAGTCACAGGTAGCCAGCAGCTCTCCTCATTCCCTGCCCCTGAAGACCTGCTTCAGAAGAAACTGAGACCCACAATTTGCCCAATGGAGAAGACAGAGTGGCTAACTGAATGACTAAGTGAACCCAGAGATTCAGACTCCAACTCCAGTGTTCTTTTGAGGCAACATAACGCAGTGGTTAGGAAATTAGGCTGTAGAAACAGTGCCTGGGTTTAAATCTTAGCTGTTCCACTTACTATCTGTGGAACGTTGAGTGTATTACTATCTTCCCCGTGCCTCAGTTTTCTAATATGTCAAATGAGGATAATAATAGTACCAACCTCATAAGGCTATTGTGAGGATTAAATGAGTTAATACATATAAAGTAAATAGAACAAGGCCCAGCACATAAATATTTGATTACATTAGGTATTGCTCTTCTCTCTATGCCACTTCAGTGCCTTTCCCATGGGTGGGTCTCTGCAGCCACATTTGTACTTTGTGATCAGGATCAAGGACAGACCCAATATGCACCAGATACTCCCGGACAAGAAGGCTGCAGTCAATTTCAACATGTTTCTTGAGTCATTCCCAGAAAAAAATAGCAGAGAAAAAAGAAAACTTTGCTCACCAAAGATATGCCTGAATAAACTAAAATCCCTCCCAGAACAAAACACAGAAGTGCTGGAAAAATAGCTCAAAACATCCTTTTAAAAGTGAAGCTACAGGGGCTTCCCTGGTGGCGCAGTGGTTGAGAGTCTGCCTGCCGATGCAGGGGACGCGGGTTCGTGCCCCGGTCCGGGAGGATCCCACATGCCGCGGAGCGGCTGGGCCTGTAAGCCATGGCCACTGAGCCTGCGCGTCCGGAGCCTGTGCTCCGCAGCGGGAGAGGCCACAGCAGTGAGAGGCCCAAGTACCGCAAAAAAAAAAAAAAAAAAAAAAAGTGAAGCTACGGCTTCCCTGGTGGCACAGTGGTTAAGAATCCGCCTGCGAATGCAGGGCACACGGGTTCAAGCCCTGGTCCGGGAAGATCCCACATACTGGGGAACAACTAAGCCTGTGTGCCACAACTACTGAGCCTGAGCTCTAGAGCCCGTGAGCCACAACTACTGAAGCCTGCGTACCTAGAGCCCATGCTCCGCAACAAGAGAAGCCACCGCAGTGAGAAGCCCGTGCACCGCAGTGAAGAGTAGCCTTGCTTGCAACTAGAGAAAGCCCGCACGCAGCAACGAAGACCCAATGCAGCCAATAAATAAATAAATAAAAATTTTTTTTAAAAAGTAAAGCTACTCTGGCAGCTCGGGAAAGGAAATCCCCTGGAGTCCCAAAGTAGAGAGGAAACTGAAAACCAGTGTAATCAAGAGCTGAGGACTCAACTAGTTGCCCTGAATAGGGCTTGTGATTTACTTTAGAATCTTATACTCATCTAAACCATCATGCAAAAATTGGAGCACAATAAAGACCTCTCTGATCAAAAATGGAAAACTTCTGGGACTTCCCTGGTGGTCCAGTGGAGAAGACTCCATGCTCCCAGTGCAGGAGGCCTGGGTTCGATTCCTGGTCAGGGAACTAGATCCCGCGTGCATGCTGCAACTAAGGAGTCCACAAGCCACAGCTGGGAAGCCCGCATGTGGCAACTATGAGCCCACATGCTGCAACTAAAGATTCCACGTGCTGCAACAAAGGATCCTACATGCCACAACTAAAGACATGGTGCAGCCTAAATAAATAAATAAATGAAAATGGAAAACTTCCTATGAATGAGGGAATTATTAAAAGATGTACTTTAACTAAAATATTTGACAACAACATGTAAGACCTGAGGGGTTATTGACTGAAAGCATTCTTATGGTACTTGTATCATTCAGGTTGATTCATTTTAGACATTATTTATTTGTGTTAAAATCTTAAGGGGACCAAAAATAGACTGTAAATAGGTATAACTTTCAAGCTAGCACAGGGAAAAAGGAGGGAGGAGGGGTTGATTAACTCAACAGAATGGAGGAAAGCAAGAAAAAAAGCATAGAAAAAGTGGACTACATAGAAAACGTAAAATAAAATGATAGCCATAAATCCAAGTATATCAGCAATCACAATAGTGATAAATTGATTAAACTCCTTAGGTAAAAGGCAGGGATTATCAGAATGGACTTTTTTTAAAAAGGAAACAAAATCCAGTTTTAAGACACACACCTAAAACATAAGAACATAAGAAGTTGAAAGTAAAAGGAAAGAAAGCAATATATCTGGAAAACACTTGTTAGCCTAGTAACAAACAAGGACAAAATAGTTTTTAAGGGCTTCCCTGGTGGCGCAGTGGTTGAGAGTCCGCCTGCCGATGCAGGGGACACGGGTTCATGTCCCGGTCCGCGAAGATCCCACGTGCCGCAGAGCGGCTGGGCCCGTGAGCCATGGCCGCTGAGCCTGCGCGTCCGGAGCCTGTGCTCCGCAGCGGGAGAGGCCACAACAGTGAGAGACCCGCGTGCCGCAAAAAAAAAAAATAGTTTTTAAGACAAAAAGAATTCCTGAGCATAAAAGGTCCCTACAAAGTGATAAAAGGGATGTTTTACCAGGAATACATAACAAATCTAAATATACACATTTAACAAATATCACCAAAATATAAAAAGAACTGACAGAATTATAAAGAAAAATAGACAAGTTCACACCATAGTATGAAAATATAAATGCCCTTTGCCAGTAATCAATAAATCTGGCAATAAAAATTAGTAAATATAGAGAAGATTTGAACCTATCAATAAGCTTAATTGATAGACATATATAGAATCCTACACATTTTTTCAAGTGAATGTGAAACGTTCACCTAAATTGACCATCCTTTAGGGCATAAAGCAAGTCTCAACAAATTTCAAACAACTGCTATCATACACATCACAATGCAGTTAAGTTAGAAATCAGTAAAAATAAACAAAAAAAAAACATACATTTGGAAATTTTAAAGCATAAATAATAAAATAATAAAAAAATCTAATAACATAGCAAAACAAGAAAGTCATAATGGAGATTTAAAAATACTTAGAGCTGAATGAAACTGAAAATACTATATCAAAATTGTGGAATGTCCCTCTGTCAATATCTAGAAGGAAATATATAGCTTAAATGATCACTTTGAAAATGAAAAAAGACTTAAATCAATAGACTGTGGGGCTTCCCTGGTGGCACAGTGGTTGAGAGTTCACCTGCCGATGCAGGGGACACGGGTTCGTGCCCCGGTCCGGGAGGATCCCACATGCCGCGGAGCGGCTGGGCCCGTGAGCCATGGCCGCTGAGCCTGAGCGTCCGGAGCCTGTGCTCCGCAACGGGAGAGGCCACAACAGTGAGAGGCCCACGTACCACAAAAAAAAAAAAAAAAAAATAGACTGTGTTCAATGCAGGAAGTTAACAAACAACAGAATAAATCCCTAAAAACTTGAAGGAAAAAAATTATAAAGAGAAAATAATAACGAAAATAGAAGCATTCAAAAGAGAACTTCAATGAGCTCTACCCGTCATCCACCCATCTACCTGCACCTGTGTCCATACGTTCTGTCTTCCCTAATTCTGTGGATAAACTGCCCATGCTCTTACCTACGGCCAACCCTTCCACTTATTTACGAGATCCCACCCCCTTTGCTATACCAGATTATCCCTCTTCTCCTGCATCATTAATTTTCCCCTGTCTACTGGATAATTCCTATCAGCATACACACACAGAGTAATTTCCCCCATCTTAAAAACAAAGCAAACATATAACCCTCTTGATCCCATATCCCCCTCCACTATCATCCCATTTCTCAGCTCCCTTCTACAGCAAAGTTCCTCAAGAGTCATCTAAGCCAACTATCCCAAATTGCTCTTCTCCTATCCTCTCTGAAACCCATGCTAATCAAACTTTCAAGGCAATGCTCTACAAAACTCCTCTTGTCAGGATCTCCAATGATGAGCGTGTTACTAAATAGTCCATTCTTATTTCTCACCTGACTTGATCTCTCTGCAACATTTGACACCAGTGATCTCCCCCACCTCCTTGAAACCTATTGTGGGACACAACACTTAGTTTTACTCCTAGCTCACTGATTGCTACTTCTTGGTCTACTTTGCCTGTTCCTATCTTCTCAATGGTTAAAAGTTGAAGTGCCCTAGACCTCAGTCCTTGGACCCCTGCTTTTTTTTTTTTTTAAGTTGTTTCCACTTTTTATTTATTTATTTGGCCGTGTCAGGTCTTAGTTGTGGCACATGGGCTCAGTAGTTGTGGCACGCAGGCTCTCTAGTTGTGGTGCGCAGGCTTAGTTGCCCTGTGGCATGTGGGATCTTAGTTCCCTGACCAGGGGTCAAACCCGTGTCCCTTGCATTGGAAGGCAGATTCTTAACCACTGGACCACCAGGGAAGTCCCCCTGCTTTTTTCTATCTGTACTTAATTACTTAGTGATCTCATCCTTTCCCATGGCTTTCACTTTATTCACTCACTTGTACACTGATGAATCTCAAATTTATGTCTCCAGCCCAGCCCTCTCCCAACTCATATATCCAGCTACCTATTCAACATCTTCACTTGGATGTCTAAGGCATCTCAAACCTAACACATATACAACTGAACTCCTAATCTCCTCCTCCACCAACCATCACTCTACACACAGTCCTTCCCCACCTTGTTAAATGGCTGCTCCATCACTCCAGTTGCTCAAATGAAAAAAAGTAAGAGTTATCCTGACCCCTCCTCCCTTTCTCTCATGGCCTACATCCAATCTATCCACAAATCCTGAGGTTTCTTCCTTCAAAAAAGAAACACACACACACACACACACACACAAACCACTCATGTCTCTCACCTGGATTATTGCAACAGCTTCTTAATTGGTCTCCCTGCTTTCACCTTTGCTGCCTATGGTCACTTCTCAGCACAGCAGCCAGAGCCCTCCTTTTAAATCTTAAGTCATATTGTCTTATTTCTAATGACTTCCCACCTTCCCCAAATAAAAGGCAAAGTCCCAGCCTTTTACCCAGCCTTTTGACCGGTGAGGATTCTACCCAGCTCCCTGCACTGCTCACCTCTAATTTCATCTCCTTTGCCTTCTCACTTGTTCACTCTGCTTCAACCTCATAGGCCTCCTGGCTGCTACTCCACCTTGCCAGGTACACCCCCACCTCAGGGCTTCTGCACTTGCCTTTCCCCCGTTTTGGAACACTCTTCCCCCAGATATATGGTCCATTCCCTCACCTCCCGTAAATTCTGTGCAAGTATCAATCTTCTTAACTAGGTGATTCCTGATCACAGCATATGCAATTACAACCCCCATCCTCAACATGACCAATCCCCCTTCCTGTTATATTTCTCCATAGCACTTATCACCTTTTGATATAGCATATATTTTATTTGTTATTACCCCTCTCCCCTGACTAGAATATAGGCTTCATGAAAACAGAAACTTTCGTATGTTTTGTTCACTGTGGAATCTCTAGCACATAGACCAACAGTGCTTGGTGTGTGGTAGGTGCTCACAGAGATTTGTTAAATAATTAAATAAATGGCAAAATGTCATAAGTATTCCCCGACAAAAGCTTCTATTTGACATTGTACTGAGGTCTTAGCCAGTGCATTTAAGACAAGAAAATAAAAAGGCTGAGGAAAAAGAGAGTGAGAGAGGAAGAAATCATCATGCAGAGAAAAGCAGAGATGTACACAGAATAGCTGCCTAGACTTCTAGCAGCTTGCTCCTTCCTGGTTCTGGTCCCCTTTAGGTTCTGAAAGACTTGTATCAGGGCAAGAAATTCTCTGTTTCGCTTATGCCAGTTCAACTGGGTTCTGTTCCTTGCCATCAAAATCATTTATTTATTTATTTTTAATTAGGTTGGCCAAAAAGTTCATTTGGGTTTTTCCGTAAGATGGTATGGCAAAGCCTGAACGAACTTTTTGGCCAACCCAATACTAAAACAGTGCCAAGCCTGCTCCATGTACTTTGGGGGAATGAGAGAGGGGATGTGCAGGAAGAAATTCATAGCCCCTGCCCTTGAAGGGCATACTTGAGAGTAAAGATGTAGCAATGAGTCAACTGAATAAAGGATCCGCAGTGAGGTGTCGCAGAGGGATCACCTGCTGAGCGTCAGAAGACCCAGCTCATAGAACTGACTCTGGCAGGAGGCTGTGAGTCATTTAAACTCTACGGGACCCATTTCCCCATCTGTAAACAGGGATGTTACTACCATCTACTGCATAAGACTGTCATAAAGAATATGCAGTGTAAAATCCATAGGTTATTTTATAATACTGGGGCTGAGCACAAAATAATTAAGATGATAAGGGAATGCTACCCTTCGTGATCCTTTACCTGAAGTCATCTTCTATAGGAGTCTTTGCACCAAATATGTGCTGGGAATAATCCACTCTGCCCAGATGGCAAAACCAAGGCTCAGAGAGAGGGGAAACCATCCTTCCTGGGCATCCAACTTTGCTAACAGCACAATGAGTCTGTGAAGTTGGGAAGGGACCATAGACTGGTCCAAGCCCCTAAGGCTGAGGTCTTATCCTAGGAGGGGGCCCAGAGGAAGAGGGAAAGCAGAAGAATTACCTACCACTGCTCTCTGGTTCTTCCCTGGCAGGATGTCAGCCACATACTTGGTGATGGTAGCACTCTGTAACTGCAGCCTCTCACACTGGTCCACAATCTTGTTCTGCAACACAAATGACACCCATGGTGTCTTTTTTTTTTTTAACATCTTTATTGGCGTATAATTGCTTTACAATGGTGTGTTAGTTTCTGCTTTATAACAAAGTGAATCAGTTATACATATACATATGTTCCCATATCTCTTCCCTCTTGCGTCTCCCTCCCACCCTCCCTATCCCACCCCTCCAGGCGGTCACAAAGCACTGAGCTGATCTCCCTGTGCTATGCGACTGCTTCCCACTAGCTTGATCCACACTGGTCCATTCACTCCATTCCAGTGACTTTTTTCCTTTTACCCCACCTCAGCCACCCACTCCCATGGTCATTATCTCAGACCTCATCATTATTGAAAATTATACAACTTCCAAAATCTTCATTTCAAGGATCCTGCACCCTGCCCACCACTTCCCATCCTTCTAGATCACGTACCCTGGAATCTCCATTCCAACAATTCTTCAGCTTAGATGGAGTCACCAATACATTAGTCTTACCACTTTTCACTGTCCATCATCCCCTTCTGTGGCCCCACTTCCCTCTTTATCCTTAAATCTGGTGGCCCTTTATTATTCTATCTCTCCTCTGGCCACTTCTGGTCTCCTCTACTTCTGCTATTCCACCCAGATCACCTTTATCTCTCACAGGAACTGCTGTTAGAGTCTCCTATCCTAACTGTGCTTTTATTCTTGACCACCGCCCACCCCCCACACACCCCCACCCCACCCCCGCCCATTGGCCACTGCCACCTTTGGTAAGGAAATCAGATCAAGTCTCATCCCAGCTCAAAACCCTCCAATGGCTTTCCAATACCTCCACAGTGAGAACTTAGCCAACAAGGCCCTACCTGATGGGACTCTGCATATCTGCATATCTCTCCCATGTCACCTCCTACCACTCCCCACACTGGCCTTCTAACCATTCCATAAACACACCAAATTTGTCCTGACCTCAGTGCCTTTGCACCTGTTGTTTCTTCTGTCTCCAGCAGTCTTCTCCCATATATTTCTTGCTCCCTGACTCCATGTTACCTCTTCAGAAGTCTTCTCTGACCATCCCCACACCCCATTCCCTTACTTAGCTTATTTTTCTCCGTTGAGTTTTCACTCTCTGACTGTATATCATGGGTCTGTTTACCAGTTTTGGTATCTGCCACCCCCCCACCTCAGGCACATAAGCACCATGACTTTGACTTGTTCTCTATGTCCTATGACCTGGAAGAGAGTTCCTATACATGGAAGGCGCTGAATAAATATTTGTTCAATGACTAACACCCACTTCCTTGGTCACAAGAGTTTCAGCAGCTCACAGCTCCCGAAGCTGTGAGCATCGGCCATGAGAGCAGGGGAGAGTTTCAGAAATGAAGAAGCTAAGGCTCACAGAGAAGTTACTTGCCCAAGGAGACATGGCCAGGCCCCTGCTTTGCTACTCCATTTCTCCAGGTAACAACTGGAGCCCTTCCAAGCGGCAGTTCCTCCACCATTTCCCCTGAGAGCATTGCCCCAGTTCCATCTGCCAAAGGGCCACTCAGCTGTCTCTTCTAGGCAGCTCTTGTAAATCCTTCCAACCACAATTAGGAATCAGTCTTACACTTCACCGGTCCAAATACACAGTTAAAGAACTGAGTCGACTGGAAGGAAGCTGTGGTCACCACACACCGTAGGACCGAGGGAACTGAGACTAGCTTCTGAAAAGCTACAGGGCAGGTATCCAGAAGGTAAGAGGCAGGTTGTTGAACTGGGGCTGATTTTGCCCAGTTCAGTAACAATCCTGCCCTGGGGCAAAATTTCTTTGCTGGCTGGAGGGACAGGGGAAGCCTGCAAAAAAGCCACCGTCTACTCAAAATTGGAGGCAGAGAGGGCAAGACACATATCCCTCCAGGAAAAGAAGATGAATACGCTAAGGGCCTCAGCAGGGTTCAGGGAAGGCGCCCTGCTCCAGGGCAGGGTGCATTGCAAAACAAGCAGCAGACCTGCCACCCTGGCCCAGACTTCACTCCTTCTACCAATCAGATTCAGCTTTGATGGAAACTTTTTTTTTTAAGGTTTTATTAAATTCTCACTCCCATTAGCATCACTTCCTCCCTCCAACCACTGAAGCAGAGGTGGTTTTCTCTGGCCTAGTCGATGACTCCCCTGGTTCAGGCCCTGAACAATAGGAACCTTGAAAAAGTTACTCCCCTCTCTGGGCCTCCATTCCCCCATCTGTAAAATGTAGGGCCACTGCTTCAAAGGTCTGGTTGGAATGAGGCAACGGATATTTAAGTGCTTTGGAACTTGCAGAGTCTCTATCCATTGTGCAAGTTCATTATACCACATTATCCAAGCTTATTTTCATCATCACTATGGGGAAAGTGGTGACAAGTAGGACCAACCAGGAGCCTTCAGGTGCCATTGAATAACTGAATCCCTCGTCCCAGCACCCTGTCAGGTATGTTTATTACTGTCCAGTCCGAGCCCTCTGGCCTCACAGCTGGGCAGAAAACTCCAGGGAGAGGTTGGGAGAATCAAACAGGGTAATCAAATTGCAAGGAAACCCCCAGGGACCACAGCTGGGGTGGAAGGAGGCAGGAAGCCCCATGGTGACTTGACTCTCCAATCTCAGGGGAGGTTGGTGACAGGAAGGTGGCTAGCTTGGAGCCAAGCTGGAAGTGGAGGTGGGGAGAAAGAAACCCTAGGTGAAGGGTTCCAGTAGGAACCTCCCGATATCTTCCCCGCCCCCTCCGTTTACCCAAGTGAAATCGGCTTGAAGTACAGTCCAGGCCAATCCTGAAACGGAAAAGAAACCACCTTACCAGGAAGGCTGAAGGGTGGATGAGGGGAGGGGCTTTGAGTCGCGGGGCTAAGGAGCGAGGAGGGGCCGAGTTTCATCAGGTTACTAACGGGGCGGAAGCTGGGGCACACCTTGTCCCAGGCAACTGGAGCAGTGAAGCCCTTTATTGCCCAAGGCCAGCCCCATCGCACAAAAACTCTAATAAATGCCCCCAAACTACAAGTGAGGACACTGAGGCTCAGAGATTACGAGACTCACAGGGAGGACGTGATGGAGGTGGGAATCGAACTCAGGTCAGCCGGACTCCAGAAGCCACACCCTTAACCGCCTCGTTGTACAGCCAGTGCCACTGCGGAGCCTGGCCTCCCGGCCCCGCTGCTGGGTCCCCGCTGGGTCTCACCCAGCGCCTCCCCGCCGGTGCCCCCTTCTTCCAGAGGAGCCCGCCGCCTACCAGCTCCCACGTCAGCTCACCCGCAGCTCTTCCGCGCGCTCCTCGGCCCGGCGGATGCGGTGCCCCCGGCAGCGGCCGCCCAGTCCCGCACAGGCGGCGCACACGGGCCGTCGTTCAGAGCAGCAGAACCACCTCAGAGCCTGGCCGTGTTCGGAGCAGAGCGGCCCCGGCTCGGACCCCGGCCCCGGCCCCGGCCCCGGCCCCTGCTCCGGCCCGGGCCATGGCCCCTGCCCCGCACTCTCCACTGACATGGCCGAGCGCCCGGCGCCGCGCGGTCCACCTGTCGCAGGTGGCGGCTAGGCGGGGCCTCCCTGACCCCGCCCCCGGGCCCCGCCGAGCGCCTGGCACGCTGGCCGCGGCTCTTCCTCCCGCCGGGCTCTTGCAGCCGGGTGGGCGTCCGCCCACACCCCGCCCCCACCCCGGGACAGACCCCGCCCGCTTCAGCAGTCTTTTAGATTTTTTGCTGAATTAAATCGCGTTTTGTGTGTGTTTGTTTTATAATAAACATAAAACACAAAATATTGTGTGATTGTAGGAAACTGAGCACCATTAATTGAGCACTTATTAAGTGCCAGGATTTTGCGAAGCGCTTTACAAGCATTCCATCATGTAATACAACAGCTCCTTTCGACAGGCAACTTTAAACAAGTTGTTTAAAGCTAGGTTCTGGTGTCAGACTGTGTGAGCTCAAATCCCATTTAGCTGCTTACTGGCTCAGTACCCTCCAGTGTCTCACTTGCAAAACGGGCATTATGTGGGTAACTACCTCACAGACTTGTGCTGAGGATTAAATGAACTAAAACACAAAACAGTATCTGGAGCTCAGACAGTGGCTGCAAGTGCTAAGAGTCTGCTAATAGTACAAGGAAAGTACTACTATGATCCCCATTTTTATGAGGATTTAGGATCTTGCCGGCGGTGGGGGGGGGGGGGTCACAGTTACTATTTGGTAGTAGTGTGATTGGAACTCAGGCAGTTTGACTTGTGGTAATATGATTCATACTTTTTTTTTTTTTTTTTTGCGGTACGCGGGCCTCTCACTGTTGTGGCCTCTCCCGTTGCGGAGCACAGGCTCCGGACGCGCAGGCCCAGCGGCCATGGCTCACGGGCCCAGCAGCTCCGCGGCATGTGGGATCTTCCCAGACCGGGGCACGAACCCGTGTCCCCTGCATCGGCAGGCGGACTCTCAACCACTGCGCCACCAGGGAAGCCCTGATTCATACTTTTTAAATTGCATATCAAGGCCCAAGGAGGAACATCTGTGTTAGGCTGATTTCCCCAAAGTATTTACATCCAAGTTTTCTTAATTTGAAAAAAGTTTTTTAACTAGTATTGAAAAAAGTAATGCATCTTTACTGAAGAAAATAGAATGTGCAAATAAGCACATGGATGAAAAACCCATCCCCAGAAGGAACTACTGCTAATAATACCTGAGCTGTCTTGGGGCTTTTTTTCTTAGGATTTGATAAAGGAATCTAAAGCCAGAAAGAACCCTTTGCGAGGGATCCAGACCAGTCTGCCTGGGTATACAGGGAGAGTGCAGCTCCCCAGCCCCCAACCTCCACTTTAGGAGGTCTTGGCAGAGGGCTGAGGAGAGAACTCAGCCAAAGGGAGAAGGGGCCAGGCCTCGGGTGACAGAGGGTATTCTGAGTTCAGAAACTGGACACTTGTAAGAATGAAATGCTAAAGAAACATATCACTACAACCTGCGGCATGCTGGGGCTCAGGCACCTCAACCCCGAGGCCCCTCTAAGCAACAGCTCTACAAAGAGACAAGAATCCTTCCCTTCTCTCAGCGCCTACAGCTTCAGCCCCAGATCACACCACTTACAGTTATGGGAACTTGGTCAGATTATTTAGTGCTTCAGTTTCCTCATCTCTAAAATGGGGGTGATAATAGTATCTATCCCTGAGAGCTGCTTCAAGAATTAAACGGGCTCTTATCTGCAAAGTGCTTAGCTTGGGTGTATGGCATATCCTAGGGGCTAATAAAAGTTTTATTATACATGTAAGGATCTGTAAATATACTTGTAGCAAGTTTTCAGGATGAAAATTGTGTAAGATTCTTCGGCTAAGGGGGTGCAGTGTTCCTGGCATGAAAAGAAGTTTCTAGTGCATCCCAGTGGAAGGGTGAAGTCCTTGTAACAGTGTTGCCCTCATCTGGGGATGGAGATGGAAATGAGCCACCATAGACATTGTGGCTAGAATTTTTTGTTGTTATTCTAAGGGCTGAAGCAGCGGAGGGCTATTAAACCTAAAATAGAAGGTGATTTTGTGTGGAGGGAAAAGAGACTGGGGAGAGCAGGGGGAGAAGAAGGGGTTAAGGTCCTTGGGGAAAGTGGGGCCCCTTCATTGGGTGTGGCCTTAGAGCTGTGGTAGCCCTAGGAGGACTGGAGGCAGGAAAGCAGGGACAAAATCCCCGGAAGTGCTCCCAGGCAGAGGGACTAGACAGTGAAAGGGGCTTAGGTGGGAATGGATTTACTTTCATAAAATTAGAATCATGTGTTCCAGCACTCAGGGGCTGAGTTAGACTGGAACTGGAAGATCAGCCCCTTCCCTTAATGTGTATCAGGCCCCGCCCAACATATGTCCCCATGGGAAGTCTCAGGATACTCATAAACCCCCAAGTGGTGGCTCTCAAGCTTTATCAGGCTTCAGAATCACCTGGAGTGGTCAGGGGAGAGGGGGAGTTAAGCATACAGACTTCCCAGTAAGATTCTCATTCACAAGTCTGTCATGGACCCAGGAATCTGCATTTGTGGCAGTTGTGCTGAGACTAGGCGACAAATGTGCCTTCTGGCTGCTCCTAGAAACACTGCCCTAAGACGGTGGAGACAAGAAAGAAAAAAAAGAGGACTTCCCTGGTGGCACAGTGGTTAAGAATCCGCCTGCCAATGCAGGGCACTTGGGTTTGAGCCCTGGTCCGGGAAGATCCCACGTGCTGCGGAGCAACTAACCCCATGCGCCACAACTACTGAGCCGGCACACCACAACTATTGAAGCCTTCACGCCTAGAACCCGTGCTCTGCAACAAGAGAAGCCACCGCAATAAGAAGCCTGCGCACTGCAACGAAGAGTAGCCTCCACTCGCTGCAATGAAGAACCAACGCAGCCAAAAATAAAATATAATTTATTTTTAAAAAAAGAGAAAAAGAAAGAGAGAAAGAGAAAGAAGGGAGGAAGGAAAGAAGGAAGGAAGGAAGGAAGAAAGAAAGAAAGAAAGAAAGAAGGAAAGAAAGAAAGAAAGAGAGAGAGAAAGAAAGAAAGGAAAGAAAAGAATGAAAGGAAGAAGAAAACATTGCTCATAGTAAGGGTTTTTTGGTTTTTTCACTGAGCACTGGGGATTGAATATATATTTCATACTGAGGGTCATGATCAAAGATGTTTGAAAGCTGCTGCTCTAAGGTGACCTCTGGTGCCTTGGTGGGAGGGGGAGGGCTGAATTTGAACTTTAGGGCTTGCCTAGACAGGACACAGTGAGCAGGGGACAGAGAAGAATGGACACCTTTGTTACATTTTAGTCATTCAACAGATTTATTGAGCATCTACCTATGTGCCAGGCCATATTTAAGACACTGAGGATACAATAGTAAAGAAGAACAAAGTCTACTCTCCAGGACAAATAAAACACATGGATATGTAATATAATGTTGTTAAGTGATAAGAGCTACGAAAAAGACTCACGTGATACAGGAAGGAGGGCTTGATGGAGGTGCTGATCTAGAAAGGATGATGGAGGAGGTCTCTTGAAGGTGTGGCACTGGAACTGTGCCCTAGATAAAGACAGCAAGCAAACTGTGAAAATATCTGGGGAAGGAGCTTTCCAAACAGAGGGACAAGCAAGGGCAAAATTTCCTTTTATACCATGAACTCTGCTCTCTCCCTTCACCAAAGAACCGTACACAATTTACATTCTGAAACGGTGCTACCAGTATATTTACAGATCCTCACACATGATAAAATATTCATTAGCTCCTACTATATGACATAGGTGGGAACGTATTTATTTATTTATTTATTTATTTGATTTTGGGCTGCATTGAGTCTTCGTTGCTGTGAGTGGGCTTTCTCTAGTTGTGGTGAGCAGGGACTACTCTTCTTTGCAGTGCGTGGGCTTCTCCTTGCCGTGGCTTCTCTTGTTGCAGAACATGGGCTCTAAGCGCAGTCTTCAGTAGTTGCAGCACGTGGGCTCAAGTAGTTGTGGCTCACAGGCTCTAGAGCTCAGGCTCAGTAGTTGTGGTGCACGGGCTTAGTTGCTCTGCTGCATGTGAGATCTTCCTGGACCAGGGATCGAACCCTGTGTCCCCTGCATTGGCAGGCAGATTCCTATCCACTGCACCACCAGGGAAGTCCAGAACGTATTTATTTTTTAAAAATTGGGATTATCTGTACATTCTGCTCTATAATCTGACTTTTCACTTGCTTATGACATTTGGTTTTGGTCTTTTTTTTTTTTTAACTTTTTAGTAGTGAACATTTGGGAAAGTCTATTGGAAAGGACAATTCCCGGCCTTTACTCTCCCGCAGGCCTGCTCTTTAATGGCAGACCCAGCCCTTGTCTGCCTGCATGTCTCTGGTGTCAGGGCTGGAAATCATCTGACTGGGATCTGCATGGATTCCAGCAGTGGCAAAAAGACTCTCAACACTGTGACTTCTTTTCTCCTGTGATGTATTCACAGCACAACCGGCCTCAGCTGTCACCTTTAAGAGGCACTTGGCAGCCTGCCAATGCAGACAGCCTCAGACCACATGTGGTGAAGTCCAGGCCCCTGAGGAGAGAGAGTCCTCTCTGCTCTGGCCAGAGCAGATCCAGAAGGGACCGGATGAGACCAGATCTTGTCTCCGGAAGGCTCTCAGGACCAGCCCACTTCAGAGGAGAGACAATATCAAACTGGGCAAGTCCAGGAGAGAATAACCAGCTCAGGCAGTAAAAAGCCAAGAACTAGGATTATATTTATACAAGGCAGAGTTAGAGGCACTGGTAGAGTTAAGCCGAGGGGATGAAAGGTGTAGGGGAAGGAGGGGGTATGTGAGTTTATGTTGCTTACACCCACAGCATTCCATCTTGTGTCCTAATCGGCTGTCCATGACTGTCCCCCTCTTTCATTTTTTATTCAGAAATACTCAATGATTAAAAAAAGAAAGAAAACAATACAACCAGGGGAAAGAAATCTTAACATCATGGAGGATCACCTCCATCCTTATATGCATCAGTATTTGGAGGGTGAGAAGTGAACATAATGACCAGAAGTGGTTGTTTAAAAAGAAAAAAAAAAAAAAGGAAGAGAAGAAAAAAATACAACCATGCCAAAAATACTCAGTGAGCATCTACTATGTGTTAGAACTGCGCTGTCCAATACCATAGCCACTAGCCACATATGGCTACTTAAAGTTAAAATTGAATACAACTTAAAAACCAGTTCTTTAGTTGCACTAGCCACATTTCAGGTGCTCAGTAGCCACAGGTGGCTTGGGGCCAGGTACTGGACAGTGCAGTTACAGGGCACCGACATCACCTTGGAATGTTTTATTACAGCGCTGTGCTAGACCCCAGGTTAGACACCAGCAATAGATCCAGGTGTAATCAATCAGTCACTGCCCACACAGAACTCCCAGTCACGTGAGAAAAACAAGCAAATGAGAAATTATGCTAGGCTGGGGAAAGTGTGTGGTCTTTGTAAGCACGAAAGGAAAGATGGCTAACTCAGTCTGGGGGAAGACAGGAATGGTAGGCAAGACTTGAGGGTAGAGAGGGAGATGGTCTGTAAGATGAGGATAAATAGTTAGGCAGAGATAGGTGAGGAAAGTAAGGAGCCCTAGGCAGAGGGAACAACTATGCAAGGATTCACAGGTGACAGCTGAAGAGCCAAGGAGCTGCAAGCAGTTTCGAACATCGTAGCATATAGTATGGGTGGTAGGGGTGGAAGATGAGGCTCAAAAGGTATATACCAAACCTTACAGACCTAATGAAGGAATTTGGATATTAGCTATCTGTTGTGTATAAGAAACCATCCCAAAGCTTAGCGGCTTAAAATGGCAACTGTTTATTTGCTCACATTTCTGTGGGTTGGCAAATTGGGCTGGGCTGAGCTCAGCTGGGCTGTTTTTCTGATGGTTACTCCTGGGGTCGCAGTCATCTGATTGCTTAGCTGGGGCTGGATGGTCTAAAATGCCATATGTCTGGCATTCGGTGCTACCTATTGGCTGGGCCATGTGTCTTAAACAGGCTTGCCTGGGCTTCTTCCCATGGCGGCAGTGTTCCAAGGTGAGAGCAGAAGCTACTAGAACTTTTGAGGCTTAAATTCAAAAGTAACACAATGTCACTTCCACCACATTATATTGGTCAAAAGAAGTTACAAGGCCAGCTCTGATAGGAGAAGCTACAGCAAATTTGTGGCCATTTAGATCCATTACACGCTGGGGTGATGTTGGCCTGAACCAGGGCGGTGGATATAGAGAAGTGGAGAGATTTTTATTTTTAGGATATTTTGGAGTCAGAATTGAGAGATCTTGGGGTTTGTTCTGGAACAAAGAGGAGAGGGTGAAGTTACAAATGACTCGTAGATCTTTGGCTTGCGTGATTGATGAATGGTGGTGCCCAGTACTCAGAGAGAAAAGAGGAAGAACAGGTTTGGGGGGAAGATAATGTTTCCAGTGTGAGTCATGTCAAGGAGAAGTGTCTTTTAGACAGCTAGGTGGAGATGGGCAGGAGGCAGGTGTATATGCAGATCTAAGGAGAAGTCTGGCTAGAGATACCAGTTTGGGAGTCTCAGGTGCCTTAAGCCTAAAGCATCTTCCAGAGGGGCTGCATCCCCAGAGCATATTACCGGTAGGGATCTGGTAAGTCAACTCTGTGGCTGCACTGAGCCTAGCCCAGGGCAAAGCAATCAGTCTCTCCTGATTGCCAGGCTGTTATTGAGTTTCTAGGGAGAGCCCTCAGCTCTGAACTAGATCAATGTTGCAAGTGACAACAGCTCCTGTCAGGCGGGAGGTCTCGTAACAACAGGTCACTGACTAATAAAGTAATGAATGTATCAACACTGAGGCAGCATCAACAGGGGCTAGAGGAACCCTGATGGGGAGGCTGTGGAGGGAATTCCGTCTCTGTGTTGGAAGATAGATGCCATGGCCAGCCCTGACATTCTATGAAGGTACATTTCCCTCACCATCCCAACCTCCACTCCCACAGACACCTAACTTTCAGAAACTGCACAAGTTGTCATTGAAGACAGTTCTGCTGGGAGATCAACACTGCAGGAGGCACCTATTAGGGTGTGAAAGAAATGTTGGCTAAGGTCCTTGCCATTCATTCATTCATTTATTCATTTGTTCATTCATTCAACATTCAACAAGCCCTTAGCAAACCCTGTTCTCTGTACTAGGAATACAGAGATGAATAGACTCTAGTCTAGAAGCAATTCGACTGCAACTACAAAAACTTTGTCTTGTAGCTGCTGTCAGTTTCCGGAACTGTCTTCCCATTGGACCTCAAGAAGTACTGCGGGGTCTCTTTGCTATGGTGATGGGCTATAAAGGTTTGATGAACGAAAGAATGAACGGAATAGGGAAGTGGGAGACCCGGGGAAGTGTACAAAGAGGGATCTCTGCCTGGGTGGTATCAGGGAAAACGCCAAAGAAATAAAGCAACATCTCTATCTGGATGAAGAATAAGTTAAAAGAGGATATTTATTAAGTGCTTTCTTCGTGGCTATTACAGTGATATCCTCTTTCCTTGGATTATATAGATTCTCTGGCAGAGCGGTCTTGGGCACGTCGATCCTATTCTCTAGAACCTCGTCCACGCACTGTTGCAGTAAGAAGGCAGGGCGGGGCGCTCTCGGCTCGACCCCGGCAGACGTCAGGCGAGAGGAACGGCGATTCGGTGGCCGGCGAGGGCGCCCGGAGGGTTTTCGCTGGAACTCCAGCCCTAGCGACGCGCGCCTTGTTGCTAAGGGCGGAGGCGCGGGAAGCTGTGGACCTTGGAGGCTGCGGATGCCCTCCGGCTCGGCGTCCTCCGTCGGCCTCAGCTTCCAGCCCGACCGGCCGGCCGGAGGGTATGGAGCCCGAGGCGGGAGGAAAAGGCGCAGCTGGCGGGAGGGGAGGTGGGAGCCGTCGCTCTCTCTGAGCCGAAGCCTCTTGCCTGACCGAAGAGGGGAGGGGGTTCCCAGGTCCGGCCTTGCGTTGGGTGGCGTTACATCCAGTCTTGGGCAAACACCCCTCCACCCACTCCTACCCCCGACGCCCATCAAAAATAAGCTTTGGCCATACGCTTAGAGAGGGCGAGGGGCATTTGTTATCTGAACAGCCAGAAAGGAAAAACTGCGCACAGGTTGTCCCCAAAACTTGGGGCAACCTTGGGAGTTCTGACCTAGTACTGATTCCCTGACTGACTTTGGGCAAGACGCTGTTATTCTCTAAACCTCTGTACCATTAGTGGGTCAAATCAGACCGTTTCCCACTTGCTTCTGGTTTTGTTTCTGTTTGAGCTTTGGTTTAGATTCCTTGGTCTTCCAGAGTGTAGTTTAGATATGTGCAGAGGGAGATGTGGGGAGAGGGAGGGGGATATGAAATCATCATTTACATGAACAGTGGACCAGGAGTCCAGCTGAATAAGGTCCAGTACCCCATCTTCGCCCCTGTGTGACCTTTAGCAACTCATGACTCTGAGTCCCAGTTTCTTCATGGAAAATGACAGGTGGGTATATTCTGGAATATATCAAGGAATGTTGTACTGGAGAGTTAAAAGAGTGTTCTAAGAGTTATGTTTAGAGTGACCACTGAGGGACTTCCCTGATGGTCCAGTGGTTGACTCCGAGCTTCCACTGCAGGAGGCACGGGTTGGATCCCTCGTCGGGGAACTAAGATCCTGCATGTGGCGCGGTGCGGCCAAAAAAAAAAATAGTGACCACTGAATATCTCAAAGCGTTTGAAAAGCAAATTGGGGCAGAAATGGGTCCTGGGATTCAGATTTAGAGATTTAGGTCTGATTCCACCTTGGAACCAACAAGGACATTGAGAGCCATATTGAATTGCAGGGTTTCCCAAGTCCTCTGTAGCCTTTCCAGGCCTGATATCTGGGACAGGGTAACCGCCTGAAGGATCTGTTGTTGGAGAGTTGTAAAGGACTTCATGTTGTTGGGTCCTTAAAAAGCTTCTTGCCAAGCAGACTCTCCTACCTTAGTATTTCATTCATTAATTCATTCATTCATTCAAGAGATATTTGCCTTGCATCTGTTTTCCCAGGCTACCTTGGTCTACTCATAATAAATTACAACATGGACATTATTCAAGTACATATATTTTGTCCTCAAGGTTTTAAATTGCCTTGCTCTATAATATCTAACATAATGAACTCTTAGCTTTAGAGTGATCAGTCACTCTGGTCAGGAGACATCATTGGCTTCAGTTTAATATCCTCCAGACTCATTGCCACTTGCATATGTTCTCTGTGTATATTTGTAATGCAAATTTAATATATGTGTATTAAGAGTAGAATTAATAAGAGTGAAATTGTTGCTTTCAGCATTGCTATCACTGTTAATCTAGTAATCATGCTAGTAGTCATCATTTGTTCCTAACAGTTTGCCAGGTTGAACCAAGAGTTTAGAATGCACAAGTTTTGCAGAGATGCAGTGTAGTATGCTGGTAGGGAGCAAAGCCTCTGGAGTCTGAATGCCTGGATTCAGGTTTCAGCTCCGGCACTTCTTTGCAACTTATTTGTAAACTTGGGCAAGTTACCTAACATCTCTGTACCTGACTTTTCTCATCTGCAAAATGAGGATAGTAACAACATGTATCTAAGAGGCTTGTGGAATAGATTAAATGAGTTAAATATAAAGCGCTTAAACAGTCCTTGGCACATTTTAAGTGCTATTTTTAATCTTCACAGAAGCCCAATGATAGTTATTATCCCATTTTACATATAGGAAACTGAGACTTAGAGAGGTCCAGCAACTTGCCCTAGGCCAAAGTATAACTGTAATTCAAACCTAGGCTTCATTTCAAGGCTAATGCACCTAATTAAATATTATTCTGACTACTTTATGCTGCTCTAAATTATGCGAATAAGCCATGCTATCAAACAATAATTAGAATTTATTTGAATTCTTTTTTTAAAATAAATTTATGTATTTATTTTTGGCTGCATTGGGTCTTTGTTGCTGCGCGTGCGGGGCTTTCTCTAGTTGCAGAGAGCGGGGGCTACTCTTTGTTGCGGTGCGCGGGCTTCTCATTGCGGGGGCGTCTCTTGTTGCGGAGCACAGGCTCTCTGCTCTCGGCACGCGGGCTTCAGTAGTTGTGGTTCACAGACTCTAGAGCACAGCCTCAGTAGTTGTGGCGCATGGGCTTAGCGCAGGCTTCAGTAGTTGTGGTTCACAGACTCTAGAGCACAGCCTCAGTAGGTGTGGCGCATGGGCTTAGTTGCTCCGCAGCATGTGGGATCTTCCTGGACCAGGGCTCGAACCCTTGTCCCCTGATTGGCAGGCAGATTCTTAACCACTGCACCACCAGGGAAGTCCCTATTTGAATTCTTAAAATAGAGTTGTTGGGACTTCCCTGGTGGTCCAGTAGTTAAGACAACCTGCTTCCAGCGCAGGGGGTGTGGGTTTGATCCCTGGTTGGGGAACTAAGATCCCACATGCCTCGGGGCCAAAAAAACAAAACATAAAAACAGAAGTAATATTGTAACAAATTCAATAAAGGCTTTAAAAAAATGGTCCACATCAAAATAGAGTTGTTAAAATGCAATAAATCTGTGTTTCTTCTTTGTAGATGTTGATAATGGAAATTCTGGGCCAGAAATCAGGAGGTTAGAATTTTGAGCAAATGATGTTTCTGCCCACTTTCTCCAGATCTTTAAATAAAGAGTTTATATGTGATGATTTTGAAAAGCACTTCCATCTCAAATTCTATGATTCATCTTAATAAAGTATTATTTTAAACAGGAAAAATTGCCTTTCTCACAAAAACAGAAAGCTCTGAAGTAAGCAGTCACCTCTGAAGATTTTTGATGAACAGAAGTACTATGAGTAAAATTAAAATTTTTTTTTTTTTTTTTTTGCAGTACGCGGGCCTCTCACTGTTGTGGCCTCCCCCGTTGCGGAGCACAGGCTCCGGACGCGCAGGCCCAGCGGCCATGGCTCACAGGCCCAGCCGCTCCACGGCACGTGGGATCTTCCCGGACCGGGGCACGAACCCGCGTCCCCCGCATCGGCAGGCGGACTCTCAACCACTGCGCCACCGGGGAAGCCCAAAATTAAAATATTTAATGATGAATTTCAATATATCCTATTTTGCATATTTTAAAAATAGTTGTATAATTAGCATTATGGTATAGTTTCCCTAATTATTGGAAATGTGCAGTTATAAAATCTTGGAATTTTGCAAAATAGCTCTTCCTTTGTGAGAGAAAATACACTTAATCTCTTTAGTTAACAATCTCTTATTTACCTTGTAAATCTCCTTTCAGTGCAAACATATGCTTAGAGAAGAGATTAATTTAAGTGTCTTTTCACTAATTACAGAGATTAGGAAGTGGCTGCCTGGACTATTTTCCAAAGGATAAACTTTACAAAAGTATTGAATACAGCAGCTCACCGAGAAGATCCTACTGGTTTGGTGGTAAGTAATTCTAAAGGTTTTCTTTTCCTTAGAATGTCCCATGAATACACTTCAGATGGAAGTATGGCTCTCAGAAGATACCAGCTAAGAATCCAATCAGTTTTAAGCAGAGCCAATCCACTTATAGCATATGCAGTTTCCAGTGACCTAGATCTATGGATGCCATCTGTCCTTAGTTTGATGACAGGGTTGAAAAATGGGTTAGGTTGGCAGATAGGAAGCCCTGCAACCTCTGTCTAACTACAAACAATACAACATTCCAAGCTTTTTGAAAACTATCCTGAAATTTTTCCTGTGGGCATATTTGTGTTACCTGAAAAACTGGATTCCCCTCTTGGTGGGTGTCAAGCCAAAAGACACAACCAAGCCAAAGAGCTTGGAGTGAAGGAAGGATTTAGTACTTGCAGCAAGAACACCAGGGATATTTCCCAAAACAGCGTCTCTCCGAGCAGCAAAACTGGGGAAGTTTTACGATAAGGGTGCATGCATATTTATGAATGGGCTCAGGTGGTGTATGCATATTCATGAGGGGCTTGAGCAGAGGAGAATTCAGCCTAGAATTGGGGCAAAGCCTGACAGAGTTTCAGCTCTAGTTGGTTGAAGTCATCAGGGTTAGCAAAGGTCAGCACCATCGTTCCTTAAGTTCCAGTTAGTCTTGGGGTTGAGTGCTTGAGGGGGTTTTGGATCCTGCAAAATAGCTCAAGAATGTGCCTCAGGCTAACCTTTACCTTCAAAACAGAACTGGGAGTCTTTACAACTGATTTATTATCTCCCTGACCTGGTCAAGAGCAAGCCTTGTGGCCAGGCTTAGATCACAAAATGGCTGAGGCCTAAAATGGCTTCTCTTACGTCAAAGAAATTATGTCTGGTTCCGTTCCTCTGAGGACCCTCTGCCCTGTCTGCCGATGCTTGTGCTTGTTATAGGGAATCCTACAATGTCTGAACTACAAGGGACCTTAGGTTCGCTATTTCACAACAAATGTGTTTGTCACACTGTGCAAGCCACTTGAAGTACAGAGAAGAATATGAGAGTCCTTCCTCTTATGGAGCATATAGTCTACTAAAAATCATTTAATCTGGTGTCCTCCTTTATAGATGAGGACGCTGGGGCACAGAGGGGAGGATAGAGGAGCTCAAGGACACACAGTGAGATGAAGCAGGGCTGGGGCTAGAGCCCAGGGCTCCTGATGCCACTCACAGTGTTCTTTCCACTGCATTTGCTTCTACACTGGTGTCAACTTAAAAAATATTTACAACCTAAAAGTTGAGAGTTATATTTTATTCGGCAGGAATTTTTAGGACTCAACTCTGGGAGGCAGCATCCCAAGTAGCCCTGAGAGAACTGCTCTGAGGAGTCGAGGGGGGAGCTAGGATATATAGGAGTTTTGCAACAAAGGGCAGGTAGTCGGGAACATCAAAAGATTACTGTTAATTAAAGAAAACCATATATGTCAAGTTAAGGAATTTAGGGCTTTTCTAGGTATGGGAAGATGCAAGAGTCTGGGCTCACTGAAATCACTCTTTTTTTTTGAAGATTTATTTATTATTTATTTATGTATTTTATTTATTTTTGGCTGCGTCGGGTCTTAGTTGCGGCATGCGGGATCTTTCGTTGCGGCGCACCAGCTCTTCATTGTGGTGCGCCTGATCTCAGAGAGGCAGCAGTGAGTGGTGGTGTGAAGCGAGATCTTAATTCCCTGCCCAGGAACTGAACCTGGGTAACCTGGATGAAAACCAGGAATCCCAGCCACCACACCCCCTGGCTCTTGCCCCCAGTAAAAAATACATTTCTCACGGAGGCAAAACTGTAAAAACAGGTACAAAGTTTACCGTTAGAGACATAGCACAGCAACAAGTGGGAGAGCACACAGAGAAAGTTTGTTAAGATAGAAGCAAGGCAGAGATGCACACCCAGAGAGAAAGGGTGTGGGCATCCTCCCTAATGAGGAGGAGCGAAGTAAAGAGGTGGTTAGGTCATTTATATAGGGCAATTCTTCCGGGTCCTTGTTTACCTTTGGCCAATTATCTGGTTTCTTTTTCCACACGTGACCTGCCTTAGGAGTCTCTACAACATGTGTGCGCAACGTTTTTCCAAGATGGATTACAGCCCAGAGGCCTATGGGACAGCCTTAGCATCACATATTACATCACGTATTATGGGGTGGTGCCCCCTCCTTTTTTTAATTTTTAAAAATTTTTTGGTCTTCATTGCTGTGTGCAGGCTTTCTCTAGTTGCGGCGAGCGGGGGCTACTCTTTGTTGTGGTGCGCGGGCTTCTCATTGTGGTGGATTCTCTTGTTGTGGATCATGGGCTCTAGGTGCACGGGCTTCCGTAGTTGTGGCATATGGGTTCAGTAGTTGTAGCTCACGGCCTCTAGAGCTCAGGCTCAGTAGTTGTGGCTCACGGGCTTAGTTGCTCCGTGGCATGTGGGATCGTCCCGGATCAGGGCTCAAACCCGTGTCCCCTGCGTTGGCAGGCGGATTCTTAACCATTGTGCCACCAGGGAAGCCCCCCAACTTTTTTGACCACCAAGGAGGCTTTCTGCACATGTGCAATGTTTTCCATGCCCTAAGGATGATCTCTTGATCTTTTAACAGGGTTTAGTCCTACTCTGTCCCCGCCATAAAAATGTCCAATGTCTGGTGATTTACCCTATTTCTGTTGCTGGTTTTTATATTGAGGTGCAGATCTCGAAATGCAGACAGGAGTCCGGTCATAAATGTGTAGTCCGGAGCCCATTTGTCTTTTGCCTCAGGAAATGTAAATGGGGCTGGTAATGAATGTCCAGCCTGGAGCCCATCTTCTTCTCACCCCAGGAAGTGTGAACAGGAGGCCAGTTGTAAATGTCTAGCCTGGAGCCCATCTATCTCCTGCCTCACGCGGGCTTGTCACTAGTTGTGGCACGTGAGTTTTCTCTTCTTTAGCTGTGGTATGCAGACGCCAGGGCACATGGGCTCTGTAGTTTGGGGCATGCAGGCTCTCTAGTTGAGGCACAAGAGCTCAGTAGTTGTGGCACGTGGGCTTAGTTGCCCCGCCGCATGTGAGAGCTTAGTTCTCCGACCAGGACCCGTGTCCCCTGCATTGTAAGGTGGATTCTTTACCACTGGACCACCAGGGAAGCCCCTGAAATCACTCCTTTGATATGCAGGATACTGGGGCCAGTATCCTGTGTTTTCATATCCTGAGTTTCCTCTGGGCTTACTAGCTCACCATAGGCTGTGGCTTCAATCGCTGATGACTGTGACATCCTTTGTTTACTGATATGGCAGGAAATATTCCATTTCTCACTGGTTACCTATTCTTGTCAGGAGGTCAATTCTGGCAACTTTCAAATGTAGGCTGAAATTCTTCTGGAAAACTGTGGTGGCTTTTTTGTTTTAAGTGTTTTTTTTTTTAATCTATTTTATTGAAGTATAGTTGATTTACAGTGTTGTGTTAATTTCTGCTATACAGTAAAGTGATTCCGTTATACATATATATACATTCTTTTTCATATTTTTTTCCATTATGGTTTATCACAGGATATTGAATATAGTTCCCTGTGCTATACAGTAGGACCGTGCTGTTTATCCATTCTATGTATTATAGTTTGCATCTGCTAATCTCAAATTTCCAATCCATCCCTCACACACACACTGCCTCCCCCCGCTCCTTGGCAACTGCAAGTCTGTTCTGTATGTCTGTGAGTCTGTTTCTGTTTCGTAGATAAGTTCATTTGTGTCATATTTTAGATTCCATGTATAAGTGATATCATATGGTATCACTTTCTCTTTCTGACTTACTTCACTTAGTATGATAATCTCTAGTTGCATCCATGTTGCTGCTAATGGCAATATTTCATTCCTTTTTATGGCTGAGTAGTTTTCCATTATATATATGTACCACATCTTCTTTATCCATTCATCCATTGATAGACATTTAAGTTGTTTCCATGTCTTGGCTGTTGTAAACAGTGCTGCTATGAACATTGGTGTGCATGTATCTTTTCGAATGATAGTTTTCTCCGGATATATGCCCAGGAGTGGGGTTGCAGGATCATACTATTTTTAGTTTTTTGAGGAACCTCCATACTGTGGAAAGCTGTGGTTTTTAAAGGGAATGATATGGGAGGGACTTCCCTGGTGGTCCAGTGGTTAAGACTCCGAGCTTCCACTGCAGGGGGCCCAGGTTCAATCCCTAGTCGGGGAACTAAGATCCTACATGCCATGCGGCCAAAAAAAAAAAAAAGGTAATGATGTGATGGAGAATACTTGGTGAGTTTTAGCTGCTGTTTCTCCCTGTAGACTGTTCTTCCTAGAACTAGGTAGGCTGGTCATGCCCATAAGCGACTCATCTCCTAGAATTTCTTTAAGCAGAGCCCCAGAAGAGATGGGGACTGGGTTCTCCCACCTCCACCCTCTGGCATCTCAGGGGACAGCTAGTTGCAGAGGAACATTACCCAGAGTAGCTGAGATTAGGTCCTAGTCACATACCGTCAGTCCTAGCAGATGTCCACACTGGCCACATCTTCTGGTCTCTTTTTTTTCTCTGTTTCACCAGCAACCAGTATAGGACCTGCACAAATTAGGTGCTTAGGGGGTGTTTCCTGAATGAGTGTATGCGTGAGTATCTCTCTTTCTCTTTAGTTCTCGCCTTGATAGTTGTTGGGGGTGACGCAAGTAAATCTAGAAAACATTTAATAATTCTTTTTATTTAAATATAGTGTATCATCCATTATTGACATTATTTAATTTCTAGGCCAGTGGCTCTCAAAATTTTTGGCCTCAGGACTTCCTTGCACTCTTAAAAATTACTGGGGACCTCAAACAGCCTTTGTTTATATAACTTGTAGATTGGATTCTACTCTGCCACCTCCTTTTGACATTAAAACTGAGATATTTTAAAAATAGTTACATATTAACTCATTAAAAAAATAAAACTATTGCATGTAAACATAAATAACAATTTTACGAAAAATAAACATACTTTTGAAAACACAAAAAATTTTGGTTGGAAGAGAGTGGTATTGTTTTACATTTTTGCAAATCTCTTTACTGTTTGGCTTAAACAGAAGACAGTTGGAGTCTCATATCTGCTTCTGCATTCAATCTATTGCAGTATGTTGTTTGGGTTATAGTATAAGAAGAAAATCAGGCCTCACCCAGAGACATAGTTGGAAAAAGGAGTAGCGGAAAAAGGAGTATCTCACAGACTCCCTGAAAGGTCTCAGGAATCCCCAGCAGTCCTGAGATCACACTTTGAGACCTACTGGTCAGGTCATCAGCTGTATTGTCTCATTTAGTGTCACTGTCTCCCACATCTCATTCTTACTACAGAATAACCTCATGACCCTGGCACACTGATTTAGAGAAGTGTCACAGTGAAATTATTTAATAGCAATCCGGCAAGCTAGGAAGGTTATATAGCCTTTTAGAATAACTAAGGCTCTTTTTCAAGAAGCTTTATTACTGGCGTAAATTATTCTCTCTCTCTCTTTTTTTTTTTGGCCACACCTCGTGGCTTGCAGGATCTCAGTTCCCCGACCAGGGATTGAACCCGGGACACAGCAGTGAAAGCCCGAATCCTAACCACTAGGTCACCAGGGAACCCCCTCATTATTTCCAAATACACACTCTTAGTATTTATTTTATTATGGCAGAATATATTTACATAGCATACAACATTTACATAACATAATAATAAATAAATTTATTAAATAAATTTATTATTGTTTATTATTATTATTTAGTACATAGACAACATTATGCAGCCATCATCACTGTCTAGTTCCAGAACATTTTCATTGCCCCAAGGCAACTTTGTACCTATTAAGTAGCCACTCTCCATTACCCCATCCCTTGGCAATCACTAATCTGCTTTCTGTCTCTATAGATTTGCTGATTATGGATATTGCATAGAGATGGATTCATACAATATGTGGTGTTTCATGACTGGCTTCTTTTGCTTAGTATTATGTTTTCAAGGTTCATCATGTTATACTATGTATCAGTACCTCATTCCTCTTTTTTTTTTTTTTTTTCCACTGGGCCACGCAGCTTGCAGGATCTTAGTTCCCCTACCAGGGATTGAACCTGGGCCCTTGGCAGTGAAAGCGCAGAGTCCTAACCACTGGACTGCCGGGAATTCCCAGTACTTCATTCCTGTTTATGGCTGAATAATATTCATTGTAGGTATCAACCTCATTTTGTTTATTCATTTATCTGTTGATGGATATTTGGGTTGTTTTCACCTTTTGGCTATTGTGAACAGTGCTGCTATGAACATACACGTATAAATTTTGGTTCCAACACCTGTTTTCAATTCGTTGGGCTATATCCCCAGGAGTAGAATTGTTGGATCACATAATAATTCTATGTTTGACTTACTGGGGAACATCTTAATATTTTCAAAATTAGTTTTGTTTTTGCTTTTGTTTATCTGCTAATGCTGTATTGGAGGATGCATTCCCAGGGCCATAAGAGTGAGGCAGAAAAAGGAGGAAAGCAAATACCTACAGTTTGTCTTTTTCAAAAAAAGGATTTTTACATAACCATACTACCTACCGTTATTGTGCCTAACACAGTTAACAGTGTGTATTCTTTTTACTAAACAGGGAACACGACTTCCAGCAGCCACGTGGGATGCTATTCAGGTGCCATCTGAAACGAGCTCTTCCCCAGAAGGTCTCATGCAAGTTCTGTGCAGTGATGGGGAAACTGCAGAGCAAACTCAAATACAGCACTTATAAATACAGGTACAGCAGCCCTCCCTTGAGTGGGATCCCAAGTTTTACGCTGCATTACAATTCTCCCCTAAAGAAAGAGAAGGCCCGGAGCCATCACTGATGACCTTCCCTGAACAGTCAGTTTGGTCTGTTTCCTTTTGGATAAGAAACATCTTAGTAGATAGCGTCTGCAGCCACAGAGAGAGGGGCCCTGCATCTTTGGGAATCATCTCCAGAGTGAGCAAGGACTCTGGGCTTCTTCCTTTATCAGATTCCAGTCATTCACTCATTCTGAGCATTTACAGAGTTAATAATACCACTTCTGGTGATGTCAGCGTGTCTCCTTTCTCTACTCCTTTTCTGTCTTTCTCCTCAGCCTGGCCTGAATTCCTACCATAACCCACACTCTTCTTCCCCTTGCTCCACTGTGCACTCTGTACCATTGGGCCCCTCATTTTCCATCCTCTCTTTAGCAGGCCCGATGGATTTAGAGACGAGAGAATTCAAACTAAAGCTTTTCAAGAGTATAGCCCAGCTCACGTGGATACCGTCTCTGTTGTTGCTGCTCTGAACTCAGACCTCTGTGTCTCCGGAGGAAAAGATAAGGTGGGGTGTGCAGTGCTTCCCAGGGAACCAGCTTATTGCAGAGAAGGGAACGGAAGGGAACCCTGCATTTCTAGCAGCAACGTTGAGTAGTGTTAAAAATATGGGCTTTAGAGTTAGAAAGACTGGGTTTAAATTCCTGCTCTGCAACTTAGGATGACTTTGGGCAAGGCTTTTAATTTTCTTGAGCTTCAGTCTCCTTATCTATTAAATGGGGATAGTAACGCCAACTGCACAGGACCGCTGTGAGGACTGAATGGTAAGACGCTTGGTACTCTGCCGGACCACCCACGTGATTTTTATAAATGACAAGTATCATTATTCCAGCCTGTCCATTTGTAACCTACCTGCAGACACAGGAGTTATATCAGCAAAAGTAAACCTCTAGTCTCTTTTATGCCTCTCTTCTGCCAAAATGTCTACTTTGGTGTGCATCGTGATTCCTCCCATTGTCACTTTAAATCTCTTTGCTTTCTCTCCCTCGTATTTGGATCTACTGTAGCACTCAGATCTAGGCTCTTGCTGGCAAAAATGTTGATTATTTTGTAATAAATAATGCCTCTAATTTTCAGTAGCCACTTAGAATCTTCAAATTCCATTTTCATACTGTATTTCCTTGATTCTAAGATTCACATTTCTACATTTTAACACCTCTGAAATCAGGATGCATCTAAAAATTGACAATATCACCATTTAATTAGCAGCATTTTGTCTTAACATCTATATCATCTTAGGCGTATGAAATTTTATCTATATGATCCTCACCTGTGAGGGGTAGATAGAGGAAGGATTATCCTCTGTTTTGCAGATTAAGAAACTGGGATTTAATTAGGTCAAGTGCCAACACGCTCCTTATTCCCTAGCAATGAACTACAGAGACTGGGCCAGAGAATGCTCTGAAATCCTGTTTAGGGGGAGAAATACAATAAAATAGTAAAGTATGTACCTGGAAAAAGGATGGAAGGAAATTTTAACTATGATTCTCTCTGGCAGATGGGATATGGATGAGATATTTTGAAATTAAAAAAAAAGGATCTGTTTCACAACAATGTGACTATACTTTTAACGCTACTGAACTGTACACCTAAAAATGATTCAGATGGTAAATTTGAAAAAAAAGAAAAAGTATGATACAGTTTAGGGGAAAAAATCTAATCTCATGTAGATTTTCCTTCAGGATCTGCAACCAGAAGAACCTCAAACTAAATCAGTTCCCCCAGGGGAGTGTCATCCCAAACCCATCAGTAAGGTTCAGAGGAGTGGCCCAGTGGCTTGGGGAGAGACAGAAGAACTCAAAGTAAGGGGGCATAAGGACCGAGCAACAATAAAACCTTGATAGAGAGGGAGAAATTAGGTAGAGAATGAGGTAAAGCCTTGTTGTTTCAGTTCAACTAAAATATTCTAATGACTCTGCAGACAGTTGTGGCCTATAACTGGAGAACTGGAAATGTGGTGAAAAGGTTGAAAGGACATGAGCGTGAAATCACAAAGGTAATTGTCATATGATTACTATCATGGAGGGAATTTGGAATTGAATAAAGGAATGTCTAATAGCTCTAGGTAGTAAGAGTGATTGAATATTCAGTGTTAAGGAAAAATGCTGGGGCTTCATTTGACGGTGTGAAGCCCTACTCCAGGAAAAGCAAAGCAAACCATTCGCCTAGCTATTGTTACAGGTATAGTAGACTAAATTTTTGTTTCATTGTTAAGCCCTTCATAGCCCGAGTGGGAAATAGAGAAGTCTGAGATTAACTCTCCCTAGCCTAACAGGGTCTTGTATTGAAGGCTTACTGAGTGTTTACTATAGCTAGGGAAATGACAAACTCTCCATGCTCAGGAACCTTTTAGCCTAGCTGGGGAAATGTTTAAAAAGCCAACAACAGTTAAATAAAAATTAATCTGTTAAAGAGCATTACATAGTAGACTGAGCTTCCAGTGAAAATGGTAATGTCAATTTATATAACTCGCCTCTCTGAAGTCCACCTAAATGAACTAAAAATTCAGATGCAAACTCCATCATAATGAAACTAGGCATCAGCGACAATCACATAGCACAGAATATACTTACCTACCAGGTACGGTGCATTTGGAACCAGCCTGAGAAAGAACTCCAGGCTCTAGCACTCTTATCTCCAGCTCTTTTTCCCATTTTCAAGTCCAATGAAACAAACACACTGGAGCTTTTTTTTCTTGAGCAGATAGCTTGTATTCACAAATCAGGCCAGTTCTTCAGTGCCTCTCGCGACAAGATGGTCATGATGTGGGACTTGCAAGGCTCCTCACAACCAAGGCAGCAGTTCTCCGGCCACAGCATGGTGGTCACTGGATTGGCTGTGAGTCCAGGTAAGGTAAAGCTAGCTGATCTCTTCCCAACACCGTTGTACTTTCTGAAAAGCCCTGTTCCAGGCCTATCTCATGGACCATCTTCTTGCCACTGTTTCCAAAGACACATCACAGCTATGCACTGGCTCTCGTGACAACACCCTCCTTCTGTGGGATGTGGGGACCGGACAGTGTGCGGAGAGAGCATCAGTCTCCAGGAACCTGGTATGAACTCAAACTTGGTACAGAGCAGGGCAGCAGGAGGGAGCATGGGGTGAGGAAGGGCCTGGGAAAGAGATCAGGAGACACATGACCAGGCACTAGAGGATTGGGTCCTAATTACTGCTCACCCCCCAACTCTCTGTTAGACCCTGGCCTCTCAGGGTTATCGGATTAGATGATCTCTTAAGTTCTTCCACCCCAGAGAACAACTCCACTAGTTTATATTGGAGTTTTAAATGGTGTCCTCACTTATTCCTTCAAAACGTAGTTATTCCATATCTTCTGTGGGCCAGATACTGTGCCAGAAGCAGGGTTAGTGACCCAGGGCACAGTCCCTGGGCTCCAGGAGCTCACAGTTTATGCTTATTGTGTGTTCTGTATATGTAACGTTATGCAGAGAAATAAGCATGACCTTTTGCTCTATGTGTAATTTGCTCTGCTTCTGAAGACCAGTGTTTTCTGTAGCAAACTGGTATATCAACTTCACAGCCTTTGGGGTCAGTCATACCTGGATTCAAATCATGGATTCCTTACTTTTTAGGTGTGCTACCCCAAGAAACTTACTTAGAGTCTCAGTGTCTTCATTTATACAATGGGGAGAATTATATCACCTGACGTGGTAATGTCCTTTAGTGGTTGTCAAATGTCAGTCATAGTCATCTTTTCGAGTTTTGAAGACAACTGCCCATGGAAACATGTGCTTGCCTTGTGCCCCTCCATATTTGTGCAGGTTTCTGGAAGAAAAGAAAATCGTGTTACCCTGGGTTGTTCTGAAAACTGTTTCATGTCTGTCCAGCAGGGGCTGCAGGGATAAAGCAAAACAAGAACACTCTTCCTGAACCCTGTGAGGCCTCAAGCTAGGGTTTCGTTGATCTCACTTTAGAACAGGGGCTGCTCTCCTTAGGTGCCACCCAGCCAGCGGTGTTTGGGTTTCAGGCACTCTAAGCGTGCCCGCATGCATTTTGGGGCTCACAACTGGCCCAGCTGCTTCCATTGCTGCTGATAACCTAGGAACTGCAGGTCGAGCATGACTGGTGGGAATCTGCAAAACATAAAATCCCTCTAAGTCAGATGTGCTAGGTTCGGCATCTTTGAGAAGTGATGGCAGGGATGCTATTTAGCGAGATTTACAGGAATTACAGCAGAGGAATGACATGGTATGGAGAAGTTTTTAAATTTTTGCCTCTTCCAGGTCACTCACCTGTGCTGGGTCCCCAGAGAACCTTATATACTCCAGACCTCTGAAGATAAAACCATCAGGTGGGCTTACTGAGCAGCAAGAAAGTGTTTCTGGTGAAGGTTTGTGGCTCCCCTGCTTACATAACCTGTTCCTACTCTGCTTCTCCACATTGCTTCTCCTTCCACCCCTCTGCCCCTCACCAGTGCTGGGGTCTCTCCGATTGGCCCCATGGATCATGTTGGTTAGAGGTTGAGTGGCAGGAGGTCATCTTGTTCTGGCCGGTTTCCAAGCAGCTGATTCTGCCAGCCCCCACTGTGGAGACGTGTTCAGAGTAACCTCAGAGTCAGTCACTCACTCGTCCCGCCCCTCAAGTGGCCCTTGCTTGGCTCCATATGTTCTCAATCACTCAGCCCTCTGGTGAAGCCCTCCCTGTGGAAGTAGGGTCAGAATCACCATCAGGCAAGTCAGGTGAAGTAAACCCTTCTTAGACTAGAAAGCATGACCAGAAACTTTGGATCTCAGAAGAGATTCTACTTAGAAAATGGGAGGAAGGAGATAAAGAGGTAAAAATGAGACAAGAGGCAAAACAAAACAGTCCCAAGTAGACCCCATGGCTCAGGTTGGCCAAGACCTATAAATCTTCTGTATCTGATTCTGGAATGATGACTACTCCTCTCCATCACGATAAGTATCTTTAAAAATTTTTTGTAAATCGCAGACACAGAAATATTCTCTTGTCTGTTGAAAGTAGTATCCCAAAGGACCAAATTAACAAATTAACTTGTACAATTAAGATACTTGGTCTAAATTCCTGTTAATTAGATCTCAAAATAGAAAGAACTCAGATGTCATTCAGTTTGGTTATTTCCTGCCAGCTTTGGAGTCTCTGAGATTGATCTGGTTCACGTTGCCGTTTTTAGGTAAATCACGGCGTTCCATTCTGACTGGCCAAGACTTTGAGCCAAGACTTTGCCGTTAACAGGCTATTACAGGTGCCTTTCAGCACATTTACTATAAACCCATTCCCTGCTGTAATTTCTTTCAGATTATGGGACAGTCGGGGGCTGCAGGTAGCTCATGTATTTCCCGCAAAGCAGCACATCCAGACCCACTGCGAGGTCAGTGAGGATGGACACAAGTGTATCTCCTGCAGCAGCGGCTTTGGAGGCGAAGGCTGTGAAGCCACGGTGAGAGACTGCAAGGTCCAGGTGTTTGGTTGCTGATGAGAAATGACTTCCTCTGGCTTCCTGCCTGTACTGGGCTACACAGGCAGGCTCTACTAATGTCTCAGGCCTATTCCAAGTGCATACTATCAGTGATCCTTTGCATTCCAGACACTTCTTTCAAGAAACCACCATTGCCTAAGCTCTCTGCATTGGTTGCAGAAAAGAGGAATGTGATGAAAGTCAAGATAGGAAGGCATTAAATACAGAACCAGCCTATTAATGTCCCTACTCCCAACAGAGCTTAGAAAGGGGAGGGACTGTTTGAAGAACCAAGTGTGTTCCCACTGTACGTGTGGTCACAGTAAAGGAGTTCAAGCTCTTCAGGAAGTTTGGAGCTCTAGTGTTGGTTGAAGGCCCATCCCATCCCTAACCCATATACCTTTCCTTGCAGTTAATTTCGGGATAGATTGCCTAGGCTCCTCCAAAGTACCTTGGATTTCCTTCTTTCTTTCTTTCTTTCTTTTTTTTTTTTGGTTGCACCACACAGCTTGCAGGATCTTAGTTCCCCGACCAGGGATCAAATCCGTGCCCTCAGCAGTGAAAGCACAGAGTCCTAACCACTAGACCGCCAGGGAATTCCCAGTACCTTGTATTTCTAATTGTGAGATATCAGTTTAAAGGCTTATCTATAATCCAAATAGGACAATTACAGTTCCCATTTTACTGGACACTTACTATGTGCAAGGCACTGGGCTGAGCACATTATAGTGCATTATCTCATTTAATCCTTAAAACAACCTTGTGAGTTAGGTACTATTATAGTTCCCATTTTACAGATGAGGAAATAGAGGCATGGCAAGTTGAAATCTCTTGTACAAGACCACACTAGTAAATGGTAGGTTGAGGTGTTGAATCCCAGGCTATTGATGTAGCATCTCTTCTCCAAGCTAAGCATTTCCAGCTCTTATAACTGTTCCTTGGATGACATGGTGTCCAGTGATTTCATTATTTTTTGGGCACAATTCCATCTGCTCTTGTCTGTGAGCATTATTCTCCAGGTGTGGTCTGATTTGTATCAACAAGAGTGGGCTGGCAGGACTATCGTCTCCCTTGTTATAGAATCTAGTCTTCTTATACCAAGATTCAGTGTCTAGGCATTACATCGGAAGGTCTGCACCTGTATTTACTTATGAGAAGGTGCTCCTGACTATGGGGCCCCACAGGACCCACAGATGCCAAGAGGCTGTTATAAGGCAGCTCTTGAGCTGTCATAGAAGAGCCCCATTCTGTCCCATCGTGCTACAGGACTTGGAGCTTTCACCAACCATGATGATAATAATGAAGGCAACAACCCTCTGGCACATCCTTAACCTGGGTTGTTTGAGGCATAGTTGTTGCTGAAATAGTCACCGCATGGCTGGATGCTTGGGTGTGTGGATGGGACGGATGAAGATAAGGGTGTCTATGAGGAGGTAAGTGGAGGGAATAGGTGCATGATGAGACGCCGGGGAGAGGATTTCAGCGAATGAAGCATGTCTAAAGCTGGGGAAATATGTACGTGTGAGCCAGCCTCTGTCATTACTTTGCAGCTGTGGGACCTAAGGCAGACGCGGAACAGAATCTGTGAGTACAAGGGGCACTTCCAGACTGTAGCATCCTGTGTCTTTCTACCAAGAGCATTAGCCTTGACGCCTGTGATTGCTACCTCATCGCATGACTGCAAGGTGAAGATCTGGAACCAAGACAGTGGAGGTAAGGAGCCTGCTGTTAATGCTTCTCAAAGATACGTGAAGTCCTATAGGCTCCCTTAAAACTCTTTCTTCCATAGCTCAACATATACAAAGCCACCCATGTCCTGCCACTGTCCAGTCCCATAGTGGTTAAGAGATGACACCAAGAGGCCAGAATCTTTGTCCAATCTCTGCTAGGAGCTGTCACCATGTAACCCCTGGTATCTTGTTGTACAGATTCATTCCTGAGAGCTCAAATGTATTTTGATTCTTTTATTCTTTCTACCTGAAGTTCCTCATCTGGTTTTAACTTGTGATGCTCAAAATGTCTGGAAAAGAGAACAAGAATTGCCATTTTAAAATTCATCCTCGAGGACTAAAATGAGACCCTTAGCTCAGAGGGCATGAAGTGGGGTAAGGATAGTCTCAGAAAGACTCTGCCCTCTCTTGACTCTGCAGCCAAGGTTTGGGATCGCAGTAAGGTAGTGACACTTCAAAGCACCAGAGAAAAAGATGTTTAGGGAACAAGCTGCCCAGAGTCCTCCATGCAGTGGTGCGCCGGAACCAGCTTCCTACTGGCTGATCGTTAAATATTCAGGAATATTTAATACGGTCGTGGTGGGAGTATTTACACCATGAAAACTGGCAAATGCTATGAATGAAGGTAGTTTTTTTTTTTCCTTCCAAAAAGCCAGTTTACCAGCACCCCACTGCCTCAGTGCTATTCTGTCCTGGACACTGGCTTCTGCCAGACACAGGTATAACATTAATTTAGAGAACCTCAAGCCAGATCCCTTTGACAGTCATCTCCCGGAAACTCAGCTCCCAGCAGGGGAGGATAGGGTCGCTCCCTCAGAGAAAAGGTATGGGATCACGTCTAGTGGCTCACAAGCCAGGTGTGGGATCACGTCTAGTGGCTCACAGCGAGCGCAGCCTGGCTGCACCCTCCCGTGGGATTGTGGGAGGAGGGGCAGAGCAGCTGTTCTAGATGCAGGAATCAAAAACCTGAGCCAGGGAGAACCAGGTGTGCAAGCGCTGCCCTGCCTGCCAGGCGTGCAAGGGTAGCTCTTAGAAGAGCAGAGCCTGCAAGATGCAAATGGAGGAGACTGGGTCAGCTGGCAGCCTCAGGCCACCCTTCAGCTCCCCCATCATCCTTTGTCCCGAAGGGAGCTAGACCCCAGGGAGCCAGCAGCTGAGGATCAGTGTTCTTCTCTGTTTTCTCTGCGCTGACCCATGCTTTGTTCTCTGGGCAGGTGTCTGAGGGTAGCATTTTCACATGGCCTTGCAGTGAGGCCCCAGTTGTCCGACGTACTTCCAGGTGGCGTACGTCTTGTTGGGTCCACGTGCCATTCTCTAGACTTGACGTCTTGGGGTTGACTTCCCCGCTGGTGCACGTTCCTCTGAGGCACACAGTGCCTCTCTCTTCTGGGTTAGATGCGCATAGCATGTGCTTTATTTCTGGGGGTTTCTTACAAAGACACTGCCTTTCATGACATGTGCACTCTTGGCCTAACGTGCTGGTTCCCCCTTCCTTCCCAGCCTGCCTTTTCACCTTGTCTCTGGATGGATCAGGACCTTTGACTTCCCTGGCTGTGGCTGACACCGTCTCCTTATTGTGTGCAAGTTTCAGCAGAGGAATTCGCTTACTCAGGGTGGACCATAGCCGAGGGCTGGAACTGCAGGAAGTGGCAGGATTCTGAGGCCAAGACACCTTCACTGGACAATAGCAAACTGTGGCCCCTCCTTACTCAGTGTGACTTTGTGTTTTTCCATGTTCTCTTGGGGGGAGGGCCATGTGGAATGGTGTTCTTTGCTTAGGCTCCCTTGGAAGGTATATCAGTGTTAGAAGCCAATTTAAGTCTAGTGGTTCAAAATCAGGTGCAGAGATTAGAAATATGGACTCAACCATAAGGTTCTCAAACTAAGTTAAATCCAAATGCAATTTTTAGTGAGCTTTGGGGACTGCTCTTCAAAAAAAAGTTTATGGGCCTCTTGCTTTCTGAGATGGCCCACACTCTGTCCGTGGAGTGTGTTTCTCCCAAGGCTGTCTTGCCTTTTGAGACAGACCGCATTCTGTCTATGGAATGTGTCTCTCTCTGTAAAAAAATGTTTATGGCTTGGAATGATGACCTGTAGGTATAAGAGTGATAGGCCTCTGTCTGTGAGAGTCAGAACACAGGTCTGAGTCTATTGAACTGACCTTTTCCATGTCTCCACGAAAGAAGAAAATGCAGCAAAGAGAGAAACTCTGTTTTGGATGCCTCGCAATTATCTAGATGGGAAAGAACAGTGCAGCTCCATGGAGGAAATGGACTGTAGACATGAGATTAAGCTCTAATCACAGCCCCTCAGCAATGTGAAGAATCAATGTTAGGGCAAGAAAGCAAAAGCCTTGGCTTCTACTCGGCGTAGTCACAGAGGGGAGGTGGCAAATCCCTAGACCGGTGCTAGGGCTGCACAAACACGTGTGAAGAGGCCGGCCACCGCAGCGTCTCGCCCACGGTTAGACGAGTTATCAAACCCGTTCTGTGGATATGAAAATGGAGAGATGAAGCCTAAAAAAATTGCATTTGTATATTTTAACATTTTTACTTAGTTTTATATAACTCTTTCTGGGGAATGGCCAGAATAAGGCAAAGGGAATCTCTGCAACAACAATGGAACATATAGAAAAAAGCAGAAAGATGGATTCAACTGTGCCAGCCACTGAGCCCCCCTCGGCGAGGAGGGGCAGGATGCTCGGCTCTGTCTGTGTGGCCCCCAGGAGCTCAGTCCCCAGCCTGGTGCTCACAAACCTACTTTCCTCCAGGAAAGTCACTCCTGCCGTCAGGCAGGTCCATACCTAAGGCAGCTGAGGCCTGGAGAGTCCCTTTCTGATGAGTCCCAAAGAAAGATTTAGCATTCGTCCTCTCTGGCCCCTACCTGTCCCTGATACCAGTGGCTGACAGCCATCTTCCTTGTCCCCTCCTGCTCCTCTTTGGGGCTACCTCCCCCACGCTGCCTCCAGTCACGAGGCAGGAGAATCTTAAGCTCGTGCAAAGCGTCAGACCTGAATTGGACTCTCCATCGCCCCATGTAGCTGGCTGATCTTGGGAAAGTTATAAAACCTGTTTCCTCACTTATAATATGGAGCTTCATAATCAGACGTTTTTTACGGGGCTGTTCCAAAGATTCAACTGTGTTAAATGTCAGGCAAGCTAGTGGGTGCTTACAAATGGCAGCCACAACTCTTTAGCACCCGCTCTGTCCAGACTAAACACTCACACAACACATTTACCACTCCTTCACCCGTTCTCCTTAGATGGTATTTTCTAAACCTTTAGCCACTGTTCAGCTTCCCTGTGATTCCCTAAGTTAATGGATCTTTGAGCTCTGAAAGGACAAAGTGGGTGGTGGGAGAGGAAGCTGCATCGTTGAGCACCTACAGGTGGCTGAATACATGTATCCTCACTGCAGTTGTGTTACTCTCATGTCACAGATGAGGAAGCTGAGGCCCAGGGACATCCAGTCCTCTGCCCGAGGTTACACGCGTGGGGAAGAAGGGGAGAACTGAGATCTGGGCCTGGGTCTGCCTGACTTTCCTCCTCACCCCTTTGCCTCTGCATGATGTCACAAAGTTCATTTTAGAAATTTGTAGGCCATGACATTGTGTATTTTCTGGACCAGTTATTAACTTTTTGGCTCCAAGGAGATCCTCCTGGCCAGGTGCCTGGGAGCAGCAGACAGGTGTCTCGGGGAAAGTCCTAGCAAATCCTGAACTATTAGTGCTACAGGTTAGCCTTTCTTCTAGAAGGAAGACAGAAAATCCAAGGGAGTGGTTGGGAGGGGTCCCAGGAAAGGGGAACAGCGGGAACATATGTGAGAAAATAGAAGGGCTCTGATGAAGTAGCCCAGTTCTATTACCAATAAAATTGTTTCCCAGGCTTCCCTGGTGGCGCAGTGGTTAAGAATCTGCCTGCCAACGCAGGGGACACGGGTTCGAGCCCTGGTCCGGGAAGATTCCACATGCCGTGGAGCAACTAAGGCCATGCGCCACAACTACTGAAGCCCACACGCCTAGAGCCCGAGCTCCGCAACAAGAGAAGCCACCACAGTGAGAAGCCCATGCAGTACAATGAAGAGTAGCCCCCGCTCGCCACAACTGGAGAAAGCCTGCGTGCAGCAACAAAGACCCAACGCAGCCAAAGGTAAATAAAAATAAATAAATAAACGTTTCCCTACACTCTACACATGCTTGATATAAAAATTCCTTATCTGTGCATTTTAAGTAGAAAATAGGTTAATAAATCCAAATGTATTATAGGATTTTTCAGTCTTATATGCTCTAATCAGGTACTCTCAGCACCTAAGATACAGGCTGCTAAAATGCATTCATTTGTGCATTGAACACTTCATTTTAGAGGCTATTCCTCTAAAACCATATAAAGGAATTTTCCAAAGACACCTGACTTTTTCTTTTTTTTTTTCCCTTTTTTGGCCACGGTGCGTGGCGTGCAGGATCTTAGTCCCCCGACCAGGGATCGAACCCACGTTCCCTGCAGTGGAGGCGTGGAGTCTTTATCACTGGACCACCAGGGAAGTCCAAGTTTTTTCTAGGAAAGTATATAAACCCTTGGAATCTGGCCAATTAAATTTTAAAAAATTATATATTTGCTTATATAAGTTGAAAATATTTAAGGAAAAATGCATGGTGATTATTAATGACCTTTTAATTTATTTTTTGGTGGCTTACACTATCTTATAAGAGGACATTTATTTTTACTAAGAGGTTAAAAATAACCTGGAAAAGAGTGATTATTTTCTTTAAAATAGCTACCACCAAGTACTGTGATGCAGTGAATATCATCGGTATCCCCAAGTATCAGACAAGTCCCCATTATCACTATCTTCCTGAACAGTGATTATTAAAGAAGGTTCCCCAGGAGTTCTGAGTTTACAGTCATTGAAACAGAAATAATGTCCGATCTTTTAGCTGTAGCAGCAGAAATGTACCTTCACATGTGTGTTTTCAGCACTGGTATTGAGAGACGTGTTGTTTTCAGTCTGTAACAGCCTTCATTTTGACACAGTAATGGCAAGTATAGAACTCAGGTCACTTGTTTTTTTAATATTTATTTATTTATTTGGCTGAACCGTGTCTTAGTTGCAGCACACGGGATCTTTCGTTGCAGGGCGCAGGCTCTTTGTTGTGGCACAGGCGTCTCTCTAGTCGTGGCGCTAGGGCTCTCTAGTTGTGGCGCACAGGCTCTAGAGCACGCAGACTCAGTAGTTGAGGCACAGGGGGCTTAGTTGCCCCGCAGCATGTGGGATCTTAGCTCCCCAACCAGGGATCGAACCCACGTCCCCTGCATTGGAAGGCGGATTCTTAACCACTGAACCACCAGGGAAGCCCCCACTTGTTTTTTTTAATCTTTTAACACTGAGATAAAGGAACTTAGCTTTTTCTGAATGGCCTTTTTAAAGCATAATTATCAAAGAACAGCTTCATCATTAAAACACATGAAGTTGTTCCTGAAATGGGCACTTCTTAGCACGGGCAGTCCAGCTAAGACAGCATTCCCAGCTAGGCACAGCCATAAGAATAAGTTGGTTTCAGTGGAGTGTGAGTGGAAGTGATGTAACTTCCACCCTATTAGCTCAAAAGGAGTATGTTTGTCCAGAATTTCCCCTCTGAGTCCCTTCCCACTAGGTGGGATGCCGACTGCCAGCAACAGCTTCAGCTATTCAGATTAGGACAAGATGATGCAACAAGAAGAAAGAAGGAACCTGGGGCCCCAAATAACCTCCAGGAGCTGAGCTGTTCCAACAGCCTGACCAGCTGTACTGTGACTTGAAAGAGAACTTCATTCTTTTTAAGCCACACACACACACACACACACACACACACACACACAAACTTTTAATTCAAGTTTAGCCATCACAGAGTTTCATATGTCTTAAGTTTATAGCTGGCAGAATTTTCTTAAACTGAACACACTCTAGTAACCTAGATGAAGAAGCATAATACATCCAGGAATGCAGATGGCCTCCCTCATACTCCCCTTCAAAACTATCAGCCAAGGGATTTATAACAGCATAAATTGGTTTTGTCTGCTTTTCTACTTTACATAAGTAGAATCATATTGTAGTAGATGGAAGATATGGCCACAAGCTTCTCCCACCCCTGTATGTGTGACCCTTTGCAAAGTAACTTCTCATTAATAGATGGGATCTATTTTCCCAGCCCTTGAATCTGTGACGGCCTTTGACTTGGTTTGACCAACAGGATGCAGAAGAACGAATGCTATGCAAGTCTGAGGCTCAGCCTTAGAGAGAGCTTGCCGCTTCACTTTCACCCTCTTGGAATGCTACTCCGAGGCTGCCATGTCAGGGAGTGACCTAGGCCCTGTGGAGAAGAACCCAGTACCACCACACATGTGAACAAGGTCACCTTGGACCTTCCAAGCCTGCCAAACCTCCAGCTGAACGCAGCCATAGATGAAATCAGAAGAGAAACTGCGCAGCTGGCCCACAGCATCATGAAAAACAATAACTTGTTTTAAGACTAAGTTTTGGGACAGTTTGTTATCCAGCAGCAGAGGTAGGTGAAACAATACGTGCGCTTAATTTTCGTCAGGCCTCTTGGGCTCAGCATGTTTGTGAGATAGATTGACATTGTTTGATAGTATTCTATGGTGTGACAATGTTATAATTTATCCACTTAACTACTGGTGGGCATACGGGTGTTTCTAGCTTGGGGCTTTTATAGTTAGTGTTGCTATGAACATTCCATTAGTATGTCATCTGGCATCGTATTCACTGTATAACCAGGGGAGGCCATTCTGGGCCATAGGGTAGAGTGCGTGATCAGCTTTAGTAGATACCACCTCTTTTCCAAAAAGTTTGTCACAGTTCACATTCCCACCAGCTGTGGAGGACCTTCAGCAGAGTTTCCGTTGTCCATACCCTTGCTAACACTTTGTGCTCTTAAACTTTGCAAGCCTCAGTTTTAAAGATGAGTGTGTAAATGTTGAAGACTGTACGAGGGAAGTGTGAGCTCCACGGGCCAACATTAGAAAGAAGCTGGAGCAGCTGGTTTTGATTGTACCTTTCTTCCTGACACCTCCGGTTAAGAGGCCAGAATTTTAACAGTAAAACCTTATATGCGCTATACAAACTACTTTCACAATCATGGTTTCATCTGAGCCTTCCAATAAAATAACACTGGTGTCAACTAGCACTGCATGTCCAGGTGCTGAACTCGCAGTCCATCCAGAAACAGTCTTTTGGAAAACAGCCACCTTCACATGACTAATAACCTTGTACACATTTAAAATGGGGCTGCATGAAATGTTGTCCATGATTCACCCTAAGTGAAAAACACAGGTGACAAAACAGCCCCATACAGCCTCATCCCATTTTGGTAAAAATATATCTGCACATATGTCTATACATTCATAGATGAAGGTCTGGAAGAAATAGAGCAAAAATGTTAACAGTGTTAGCTCTGGGTATTGAGTTTAAAAATGAATTTATCTTCTACTTTATGTCTTTTTTTTTGTAATGAGGATGAATCAGTTTCATTTTAAAAACTTAATTGTTTTTGAAATAGATAACTCATTCACCTAGTCACAATCAAGAGTGCAAGAGTTTTATACATTAAAGTCTCCCTCTCATCCACGTCTGCCTTCCATCTGGCTCCCTCCAGAGGTAACCAGTGTTACCAGCATCTACTGTACTCTTTCAGAGACATTTCACGCATACACTACAAGCAAATACATACATTTGTTATTTCCTTTGTCACTTTTATGATCAAAAACAAGACTATTTTCATTTTGAAGAAAAGGTTGTAGAGACTATTTTATGATGTGGAAAGATAAGCGGAAAGGCTACAAAACAGTACATAGAGTATGACATATTTTATAATAATGTATGAAAAAATTTTGCATTTAAAATACTTATAAAGAGACTGAAAGGCTATACACCGAAAGGCTATGATAAACATACCTTTGTCCAGAAAGAATTTTTCTTTGTTTCTAATTACCATCCATAGAAAAGTTCTTATTGTGAAACCATAATTCAAATTTCATACTGAAGATTCTATGACCCATTTGTTTGAACCATGTGATAATTAGAATACAATAATACAATTACAAAAAACCACTTTGAGTTGCCTCTCATCCAGAAGATGTTATTTTTACAGTCTTATTTATTGTGGAGAGGGCTTTATGTTAGACCCTTCACATTGTTGGGATCCTGAGCTTTATTTTTTCGGTGGTCATCTCTGCATGTAGGATTTTGGGTGAGTTTATTTCCTCCTTATAGGTGACAGTGTGGCCTGGTTTTAGGGCGTGGACTCCAGCACCACCATGCCTGGTTCAAATCCCAGTCTGCCGCTTCTTAGTCTCACGACCTTGGGCAAGAGACTTAATCTGTGTCTCAGTGCCATCATCTGTGAAATGGAGATGGTATGATGGCAGCATCTACTCACAGAGTTCTCAACAGGGATATCATACGATTCAGGTAGAGCCCCTCGAATAGTGCCTAGCATTGTTCCTAAGTGTCAGTGTTATATTCATCTGAGTTGCCTAATTTTTCCATATTGGACATGTACTACAATAAAAAAGAATAAACTCCCATGAGAGAAGGGGAACTAGACAGATGTAGAGACGAGCACAAATGAGAAAGTGCCATAGAGAAGAGTGCAAACCATGAGGCCCCGGGAACCCAGCGAGGAGGGAGGGGCCCGGCTTTTTGATTTCGACTAAAAGCCCCGTGAAAGGATCCCTCTGTCGGTACTGCAAGCTGAGCATTCCAAGAGCAGAGATGGACTTTGGTCCAGGAGCCTTCTCTCCGGGCATTTGCAGAAGGCCTTTGAGACCTTCCTGGAAGCTGCCCTGGCCCTTCCTTGTACAAACGGCCTCTTGCAACTTTTTGCCGCTGTCTTCCTGGCAGGGGTCATGTGGAGAAAGGCTTCAGAGTAAGTGTCAGGACTTACCTGGCTGTGCCTGGCCCGACTCACTCCAAGGACCTTCAGGGGGCAGTTACTGCCACCCTGATGTCGCGGCAAGTCTGGGGGACTGGAAGACAAGATGCTTCATTCACAGCCCAGCTGGAGGAAGAACCGTCCAATTGCAGTTCTGTGTTTCTAAACACACCAGGTGGCATGGGCAGGAGGCCTGCTGTCCTGTGTCCTCAGCCGGGAACCCTCTGCCTGGGGACAGAGAGGGGAGGGAAGGCAGATGAAGGGAGAGGAGGAAAGCGCAGGGCTAGGAGCTGGAGGCCCTGGGGTCCAGCCTTAGCTCTGACGTTTCGCATTGACGTTAGCTGGGATAAATTCTTAATTTCATCAAAATCCAATCACTCCTCACAGAATCCCTTGAATTGAAATGGGAATAACAATGCCAGATGTGACCTGCTTGATGAAAGGAATTATGTGAACTACTTTATATTTGAAAGAATATCTAGATCCTGTAGTTCCTGCTAAGTCTGAGGTAAACGAGGGCTGGGAAATAGTGTTATATCAGTGTTTCTAAATTTATTCAATTGACACATTTTTAAAATAAAATAAAATAAAATAATAAAACAGTTCATAATCCTTATCCACAATGCTTAAAATCCCCCCGTTCTGGAGACAAAGGTTTTGTTGGGTTTTTTTTGCAGTACGCGGGCCTCTCACTGCTGTGGCCTCTCCCGTTGCGGAGCACAGGCTCCGGACGCGCAGGCTCAGCGGCCATGGCTCACGGGCCCAGCCGCTCCGCGGCATGTGGGATCTTTCCGGACCGGGGCACGAACCCGTGTCCCCTGCATCGGCAGGCAGACTCTCAACCACTGTGCCACCAGGGAAGCCCTGGAGACAAAGGTTTTTTTCATTAAATTTGGGGCCAAAATTGACCCGATGGTGCTTATTCTTTCGGGTATCAATCTTCATAATAAACTGCAGAATATTAATGCATTTGATTACAAGGTGCTGCCTGCCTCAGGTCTCACTAGTGCATGGTAAATGCATCATATTATCTTCCTAAAATATGAAAAATTCTGAAACACATCTGGCCCAAGGGTTTTGCATGCGGACTGTGACGTGTAAAACAAACTCAGATGCTGCACACAGGAAATGGGGAGGGAGGGACGGTGTCCATTCCCAGGCTGAGATTCACCCAGCCCTGTCTGGGACATCTTCCTGGTGTCAGATCCCTGAGAAGTCTTTAAGAACCTGAAGACAAATGTACCCGGGATGAGTCAAGGAGCATATACTGGGGATATTTTTTCCTAAATTAGTCTTCATACTTCAGTGTGTCTCTGAATCCCCCTGGGGATCTAGTGAATATGCAAATTCTGATTCAGTAGGTCTGGAATGGGCCTGAGCTTCTGCATTCCTATCAATCTCCAGGTGATGCCTCTGCTGCTGGGACTGTTCTGGCCTCCGGATAAGCCTAAGGCATGGCTCCAAGTCATAACAATGTGGTGCCCCCCAGGGAGAGCTGCCCCCTGCCCTTGGCGGGGGTGGGAGCTCGCTCAACACTGATCACCTGACCAAAACCTGCCTCGTCACCGCCTTTTCTCCATCCTCCGCTGCCCATTTACTGCCTTCTGCTGCCTCTTCCTCCCTGCATGGTTCATGCCGCCCTCCGCCTCCATCCCCGACCTTGGCTGGGCCTCACCAAGTCTCATGACTCTTCACTCACCCGGTTCCAAGGTACTGCTTAGACGAGGTGCTTTTCCAGCTGACTGACCTCACCTCCGAAGCATGAACTAAATTAGTTCAACTCTCAAATTCCTGAGATGGCTCACTATCTCTCCTGGGTATCTCCCGGAAAATTTTCCACTGTTTGCAAAGTACTCCCTAGCCCTGACCACCCAGAGATATTAATGATAATGCATTTGCTCACTAGACAAGCAGTGACCCGGGAAAGGGCCATGGGTTATTTTATTTTTATGTCAATGCTTGCAATGCCCTGACTGATTTCTTACACACCCTCCTTGCTTCTTTTTAAGTTCTGGATTCCCGGGTTGCAGAAAACTCAGACTTCCTTGTTTTCCAAGTGAATTTTCCTATTGCAAAAGTAATACATATCTATTAATAAAAGTTTAGAAAATATAGTTAAGAAGAAAATGTCAATACCAGTAAACTTAGCACGCAGAGATAACCATTGGCACATTTTGTCTCATGGCCTTTCAGGCTTTATATATAAATTTTGGTTTACAAAATCTGGATCATACATATAACATTTTGTAACTGCTTTGCCCCCCTCCATTTATAGTATATTGTGACCATTTTCACAGATCAATAAAAATTCTTCTGCAATAGCATTTTAAATAAGGGACTTCCCTAGCGGTCCAGTGGTTAAGACTTCACGCTTCCACCACAGGGAGCGTGTGTTCAATCCCAGGCCAGGAATAGAATGAAGGCCGAATACACATATATTTCTTACTATAAATCACAATATCACACATACCTTTTGGATACTTACAGGGAATTATATTATTTATTTTTTTTTTATTTTTTAACATCTTTATTGGGGTATAATTGCTTTACAATGGTGTGTTAGTTTCTGCTTTATAACAAAGTGAATCAGCTATACATATACATATGCTCCCATGTGTCTTCCCTCTTACGTCTCCCTCCCTCCCAGGGAATTATATTATTATGTAAAAGTGTATAAACTTCTTCATGGTTCGCATGAGTTGCCAAACCAGAAAGCATGGCTTCCAAACTCTCAAATACGAACCAGATCCTTTGGGCTGAATCAGTGTCTTGAATTCTCACTAACCTTAGTTAACCAGAAGTGATACTGGAAAGCAGGGCGTTCTAGGTCTGAGAGGAAATTCCAGGCCACCAGGTCATGCCTTGAGGCATCCCTCTGTCTCCTGCTCAGAAAGAGGAAAAATGCTTAGAGGTCTCTGTTAGGGATCTACAACTTCCCAAAGAACACAGCTATTTTTCAGACAATTCAAGGCTAATCTAAATCCTGCAATCATGTTGGCATTTATTTTTCCAGCCAATATTTATATGTTTAAAATGAAGAGATTAGGGGAACTTCCTGGCTGTCCACTGGTTAGGACTCAGCACTTCCACTGCAGGGGGCCCGGGTTCAATCCCAGTTCAGGGAACTAAGATTCCGCATGCCTTGAGGTGCGGCCAAAAAAAAAAAAAACAAACAACAACAAATGAAGGGATTAGATCAATAAGGGAATGGTTAAGTAATCTGTGGTACAGCCATTCAATGAAATATGATACAACCATTAAAAAACTGAAAAAGCTCTTTATGCACTAATACAGAATGATATCTCAGATACATCGTTAAGTGAAAAAAGCAAGGTGTAGAACCATGTATACCAAATGCACATTTGTGTAAAAAGGAGGAATAGGGATACACAGACATTCTGAAATAGGAGTTTTGCTTGTGTATTCATAAAGCGTGTTTGGAAAGATACACAAGAAACTGATGGTATAATTCCTTAACTTTTAGGGAAGTTAGGTAGCTGGGAGAACAACATTTTTGTTGCAAAATGAAACCTCTTGTGCTGAACATGCAAATGTATTACCTCTTCTAAAATAAAAACTTTAAAACACAAAATAAGAGGACTAGGGCATTTGATTACATCCTAAAATACATTTATTTCTGTTTATTCTCCAAACCCCAATTTAAATGGTCAGTAAAGGAATAAAAGAAGAGGACCATATGTACAGAGAATAGGAGAGGGAACAAAAGATGGATCGTATGAACACACTTTTGGGGGACAGTGAGGCAACGGCACAGATTTCAGAGTCATACTTGCAGTCCCAGCTCTTTAACTTGCTTCTCATGAGCTCTTGGGTAAACCCCTTACTTGCTTTGAGCTTCTGATTCCTTATCTGTGGAAGAGTAAGGACAAGTCATTTATTTTATGTGATCCATATTGTGCCTTGTGGGAGTGTTGGGAGGATTCATTGTCCCAGATCAGAAGCATTTAATAAAGCACATAAACTGCTATTATTACTTTTAATAATAGTAGCAGGCTTTAGCTAATATTATGTTAATGTTTGTCAGTCTGACAGGAAAAATAGCAGTATCTTATTTAAAATCTGAATTTCTCTAATTATAAATGAGGTTGAACAATTACATATATATTCCACTTGTATTTCTTTTTCTGTGATTTGCCTGATCATCTCTTAATAATAGTTAACATTTACTGCATGTTACTGTGTACCAGGCACTGTGTTATGATCTCTGCATGCATTATCTCATTTAACCTGGGGATCAAATAGGTAAAATTATTATGCCCATTTTCAGCTGAGAAAAATAATATTTAGAGAAATTAATTTGCTCAAGTCTCCATCACTAGTAAGTAGAGTCTGGATTCTGAGCGAGGACTTGACTCTGACCCAGAAATCTGACTTGATCGAGAACCCAGGCTCTTCAGGCTTATGCTTCAGTGACTCTCCCCTAATGGTTTTCCTTTTGGATTAAATAATTTTCTCAATATTTTGCAAGTACCCTTTGTATTTTAGTTGCAGGGCGCAGAGTAGGAAAGGATCGATCTGTGCCGAGGGGCAGAAATGGCATCAGAGACAACCTGCCTGCCTGTCAACTGCCCATAAGGCTGTGTGTGAGCCAAGGCGGTGCAGTCAGAGGTGATGCAGGAGACCAACCGGGTGCAGAACAGAGGCCTGCAACGATGAGTGGACTTCGACCCCCTTAGAGAGAAAGCAAGAGTGACTCACAGGAGGAAGATGAAACCAAAGCTTCCAGGCTGTCCCTGGTAGGCTCAGACAGTCCAAAGGCAGCAGAGGGAAGGAGAGAAAATCCTGAGATGGAGCGCTGGCCAAGAGCTTCCTGAAGACCATGCAAATGAGGCACGCCCACAGCTGCCTGGAAACCAGGCCCGGAGAAGTCAGAGCCCAGAGCACATGCTGCAGGGCCGTGCTAGGCAAAGGAGCTGGAGGAGGTGGAGGAGGCGCCAAGGGAGCAGGTAAGGAACCAGGGAGGGTCATGGAGGGACGGCTCACAGGGCCCTGCATCCTGAGAGGCAGCATCGTCCACCGACCTGGTGAATGCTGTCCTGGGAGGCAGGGCTCCTGGGATCATCTTTCAAGCTCAGCCATTCTTTAGCTGTGAAGCCTTGGGCAAGTCACTTCACCATTCTGAGCCTTGATGTTCCCATCTATAAAATGAGTGTAAAAATAGCATGCTACCTATGTATTGAGCATCTGCTGTGCTTTGCTGTGCACATAACATCATTATCCCCTCCTCACAGCAAGCTCATAAGGTGAGATCATTAGCCTATATTACAGAGGAAAACAAAGCTCAGAGAGGTTAAGCCATTTGTCTAAGACCTCACAGCAAAGAAGTCTGGTTCCATAGCTGCACACTGTCGACTCCTGATCCTGCTTCCTTCAGAGGGTGGTTTTACAGAATCAAATGGTCTACGCAAATGGAAAAAAAAATTGCAAAAGGCAAATTATACCATCAAGATGTGAGTTACCACACTTAGACCCCGGCCAGGACTGAGGCCCTTTGTAAACTGGGAAGTCCTATAAAAATGCTAGTTCTTCACCTCTCTCCTCTGGAGGTTGAAAGTATTGGGGTGATGCTACAGACAATGGATATTTGGCTGACTGACCTGCTCACAGACTGAGGCGATATCTTTGGGGTGGTATTGGGATGTCCTGGCTTGAGAGTGAGTCGTTGGTGGTTAAGTGGCCAGACTTCCTCCCGGAGACAGACTCTATAGCCACAGACAAGGTCTGAGGTGACCATGGCAGATAAGGGCCCAGGTGCTGATTCAACAGTGATCATCCCTCTTCTTGAGCATCCCTTTACAGCTTTGGCCATGGAACTTCAGGAAATGGAAGCCTGCTTTGTGGGGAGGGGAAGATCTTTAAGGGTAGTAAGCTTAGTGCGATAAAGTTAGAATAAAGTTAGAATTTTCAGGCAAGAGAATGAAAAACAAACAAACTAACAAACCTATAATCTTACCCCCAGAGATAACCACTGTTGACATTTCAGTGTTTGTTTTTCCACACATTTTTTTCCGTTGCACACATATATTGAAAAATTAGATTGTACTGTAATATGTTTTTTTTTGTTTGTTTTTTTGTGGTACGCGGGCCTCTCACTGCTGTGGCCTCTCCCGTTGCGGAGCACAGGCTCCGGACGCGCAGGCTCAGTGGGCATGGCTCACGGGCCCAGCCGCTCCGCAGCATGTGGGATCCTCCCGGACCGGGACATGAACCTGTGTCCCCTGCATCGGCAGGCAGACTCTCAACCGCTGCGCCACCAGGGAAGCCCTGTAATATGGTTTTATTACTGGTTCTTTTCACTTAATGACATGTCATGAACGTATTTCCATATCAATAGATGTTTTATCACATCATTTAAAGGCTGCAGAATGTCTCTTTGTATGGATGGAGCAGAATTTATTTAATAAGTGTCCTACTATTGGATAATTAGGCAGTTTTCAATTTTTAACCATTAGAGCCGTGCTTTACCCAAATCTTGATACAGGTCCTGGATTATTTCCACGGGATAAATTACCAGTGGGGGAACTGCTGAATCAAGGTTATGTATATTTTAAGGCCTTTGATAAATACTAAAGGTCTGCTTCTGACACACTCTGGAATTCAGGGGCTCCTCAAAGCTCAATGCAGAAAATTTCATGGCCTCAAAGTCAGCCTTGAGCCTTCCTCTCTCTCAAATCCATTTGCAGGGATAATGCAACCACCTCATATATAGTCTTTACCGGGTGCCAGGCTCTGTCTAAGAGCTTTATCCTCTGAGGCACCACTTTTAGCTTCCTCTTCAGAAGAAACTGAAGAACAGAGAGGTTAAACAGTTCACTTGGAATCACAGCCCTAACAAGCAGTGTGTTGGGGGTCAATAGCCTTGACAACCTGGTTCTAGGATCTATGCTGTCCACTGCTTCTTGGAAAGTATATTTGATCGCATCTGCAAAGATAGCTTTCACCCTTCCCTTTGATCTTCTCCACCAGTGCCTCACATGCAGCAAGCCCCACCATCCCAACTTGGACCACGGCTAGAGCCCCTAACTGGTCTTCCATTTCCACTCATCCCTTTCACTCTGTCTTCTGCTCTGCAGCTGGAATGTTGCTTTAAAAATGGAAATAGGGGCTTCCCTGGTGGCGCAGTGGTTGAGAGTCCGCCTGCCGATGCAAGGGACACGGGTTCGTGCCCCGGTCCGGGAAGATCCCACGTGCTGCGGAGCAGCTGGGCCCGTGAGCCATGGCCGCTGAGCCTGCGCGTCCGGAGCCTGTGCTCCACAACGGGAGAGGCCACAACAGTGAGAGGCCCGTGTACCGCAAAAAAAAAATGGAAATAGGATCGGGTCACCCCACCCCCCACCCCTGAACCCTGCCGGCAAGCACATACATACACACACGCTCAGCCCTAGAATAAAACCCAGATGCATTCCCCAGCCTCCAGGGCAGCCTCTCTGGCTTCTTCCTAAAAGCCACTTCCCCATCCAGACCCACCCCCTACACCCCAGTCACCCGGCCTCCTTTCACTTCCTCAACGACAGAGCTTTTTCTCACCTTAAGGCTTTAGCACATGCTGTTCCCTTGAGCTCGAATGCTCTTCTTCCACCCTGCAAGGCTGGATTCTTCTCATCCTCTGGTCTTGGCTTTCATATCATCTCTCTGGAGAAAGCTTCCCTGGTGATCTCACCTGAAGCAACAAGTCCCCTAAGCCCATTTTCCTTTTTGTCCTTTATAGTATTAATTAAAATTGTGTATTTATTGCCCATTACTCATTAAATGTCTCTTTCCCTCACTAGACTCTAAATGTCATGAGGTCAAAGACCATGTCTATTTTGTTCCCCATTATTTACCCAGTGCCTAGCACAGCACCTGGCATGTGGCGAGCTCTCATTAACTCAATGACTGCTCGTAGAAAGGACGAATTGTCCACAGAGGGAGGCATTCATTGGTGAGGATCTTTGGCAAAGTATCCAAGCTTCAGCCAGAGCTGTTCCATCCTCCTCCTGCATGTCTTCACTTCCTCTTCCCTGTCCCGAAGCAGTGACAGAGGTCTAGGGTCTAGAAGGAAACCAGGAAGCCATGGGTGAGAATGTAAGCAGGTTTTGCTTCAGGCGCCAACTCAGTCAGGGTAGATGATGTCATATCGGGGGCACAAGGGAGACTCGTTACCCCCAAGGCCCCCCTGCACAGTTCCTGGATTCCTACCATGAGAGACTTCTGGCCACGCGGAATCTCCTAGTGAAAGGCAAACACTCACTATCCAGTTAATAACACACATCCAGCAGGTGGACTGAATGGCTGAGGGCTCTACCTTTCTGACAGCAGCATGGTGGTGGCCTGGAAGTCCAGGTGTCACCACTAACTAGTGGGTGGCCTTGGGTGAGAGTCACTTCTTGCCTCCCATCTGCAAAGTGAGTGGTTAGGATGGAGAAGAGGTTTTTAAACTTCTTTTTTCCTCAGAAGCTCAAGTCTTCAACTTGTTCAGATGACCAATATAAGTCAAGTGTTTCTGGTTGAAATAGGGATGTGGGGCTGGAGCGGTCCTCCTCCCTGACTCCCGCTTTTAAGTCCCAAGGGTGGTGGGAGGGCTGAGTCTTGGACTCCAAGATCTCAGCGGTCAGTGCCTGCCAGGCTGACCATCTGTGTCATCTAAGGACAAAGAAGGCAGCCGGGCTCGCATGTTCTGGGTGTAGCTCCTTGGGCACATTAAGGGATCAGAGGGGGATGGGAGAGGACTTGTTGAATCTGATATTCAGAGAGTATTCAGAGACTTTAGGCTGTGCAGCAGGTGAATTTCATAGCAATTGAAGGGCAAGGCAGGCAGCCCCTTTGTTTGAGAAGGAGGTTTCAGCCATTTTAGAAAAGAAATGAGGGCCCAGGAGAGAGGAAGCCCAGAAGGCTCGCTCACCCTCTCCACAATCTAGAAGAAGGAAATTGCCACCCCTGCCTTTCCGGGCCAGGGATCCCAGGTCTTGAAGAGACCGCCCACAATCTCACAGATAACTAGGCTTCCAGGGTTGGTTGTTTGCCACGCCCCAGGGGAACACGGGTCCCTCACCTCACTACCCGCCACCTGGGCAGCTCTCTGGCCTTCGCTGCAGGCAGGTGCGCTCAGCAGACTGCCGCCTGGGCTACCTGGCAGCTCCAGGTACTGCGTGGACGCTGCTATGGAGACGGGCCCCAGGGTTGGTGGTGAGAAGGCAGTTTCCCAAAGCTTTGCAGATTCTGGAGGGGAAGAGGCTGGAGCCTCAGGCCCTTCAGGGTAGTCTGCCTGACAGCCGTAGTGCCAAGGAAGGCCAGGTGGGTGCTCTGGGAATTTCTAGGACAAAGTCAGGGTGGGGGGAGGAGCCAGAGGAGGCCAAATTTTGGGGGGAGGCTCTGGAAGGGCTGATCTGGGCAGGGGAGCCTCTCCATGTTTCCAGGTCAAGGGGAAAAGCCTTCCCAGAGGCCCCCTTGCCAGGCCAGTGCAGTGCCCTGCACAAAGACTGGGCCAGTGGCACTGAGGATTGGCCCTGCAGCCCAAGGGGAGGAGGGAGAGAGGGCCTGGCATTTGTCCCCAGAGGAGGGATAGACCAGGGAATTCACAAAGCCCATCTCTGGGCTAGTCAGGATCCGAGGCAGCAGGGAAGGGAATATTTGCCCTGTAGCAGGAAGCACTGACTGTGGCTCCTCTCCCTCTCCCTGGAGCCCAAGAGGCCAAGGGCAATCACGTGCAGCACAAGGAGCATTTTTATCCATTTCCAAAGCCAGGGTGCCGTCTCCTTGAGGGAGCTCGATGATCGTGGGGTGCCTGAGGCCTGGGCCCGGTAGAGGGGATGCTGCAGGAGCACCACACCTAATTCTACGGCTTACAGACTGGGTGATCTGAAACAATTGCTTCTTTTTTTTTTTTTAATTTTTATTGGGGTATAGTTGATTTACACCTGTTAGTTTCAGGTGTACAGCAAAGTGAATCAGTTATACATATACATATATCCATCCTTTTTTTAGATTCTTTTCCCATATAGGCCATTACAGAGTATTGAGTTCCCTGTGCTATATAGTAGGTCCTTATTAATTATCTATTTTATATATAGTAGTGTGTATATGTCAATCTCAATCTCTCAATTTATCCGTGCCCCCCTTACCCCTGGTAACCATAAGTTTGTTTTCTACATTTGTAACTCTATTTCGGTTTTGTAGATAAGTTCACTTCACCTTTTGAACCTAAGTTTTTTCATCTGTGAAATGTGGGCGATAATACCTTTTAACAACCCACAGGACACAGCCTAGGGCCAATACAGGCACGGAGCTTAATGGGTGTTCCTTTGCTCCTTTTCCCTTTCTGCCAGGACGTCTCTTGCCAGACCTCCCAGTGTCTGGTCTGAGGATGGCGGAGAAGCAGGGCCGGGAGCTGGAGTGCCCTGTGTGCTGGAACCCCTTCAACAACACGTTCCACACCCCCAAAGTGCTGGACTGCTGCCACTCCTTCTGCGTGGAATGCCTGGCCCACCTCAGCCTGGTGGCTCCAGCCCGGCGCCGGCTGCTGTGTCCGCTCTGTCGCCAGCCCACTGTGCTGGCCTCCGGACAGCCTGTCACTGACCTGCCCACGGACACTGCCGTGCTCACCCTGCTCCGCCTGGAGCCCCACCACGTCATCTTGGAAGGCCGCCAGCTCTGTCTCAAAGATGAGCCCAAGAGCCGCTACTTCCTGCGCCAGCCCCAGGCCTACACGCTGGAACTCGGCCCCGGGCCTGGGAGCCAGACTGGGCCCCCCCGGGACGTGGCCCCTACCACCATCCCCAGCCCCATCCCCATCCCCAACCACGACTCTCTGAGGGGGTGTTTCCGCAACCCGCAGTTCCGGATCTTTGCCTACCTGCTGGCTGTCATCCTCAGCGTCACTCTGTTGCTCATCTTCTCCATCTTTTGGACCAAGCAGTTTTTTGGGGGTGTGGGGTGAGCATCTGTTCCAGACAAAGAACCAAGCCTTTCTTGGTTGCTGCTGGGTATGAGGACTGCAGACCCTCATTTGGGGTCATCTTCCTTTGTAGTATTGTTCTTTTTTACAATCCAGGGGTCGGCTAGGCTATGCATCTGCTTCTGGGGACGGAGACAGTCCTACTATAATGAGAAGCTCTGAACGCGAATGGGAAAAGATACGAAGAGAGCTCTGGGTGTGAACCACGGGTCACGGAAGGGCCGAGAAGCAGACCTGTGATGCCAGGGCTACGCAGTATGTTGTACCAAAGGGCTGGGCGATGGCATCCAGGAACCTGACCCACTCAGACAGCAAGCTGCAATTCTTACTGGAGCTGCTTTGAACTCAGTTCACATTTTTTCGAGTTGCTCTTTCTATTATTTGTGGCTAAAAAATTTGGAAAGTGAACTTCAATTGTGAGCAACTGTGTTTGTCTTCCCCTTTCAGTTTTCTCTTTGGATGTTTTGCCACCAGTCCCAGTAAAAATGGCGTGCATTCATTAATTCATTCACTCACTCATTCAACAACCAGTTGGCTTGTCCTCTGTCAGAACTAGAGGGAGAGAAGGGTAGGATGAACCAGGGCTGGCAGAGTCCTTACCAGCAAGGAGGGCACGTTCACTCAGCTGCTTCTTGTACAAGACGACCTCTTGTCAGTGCGTGGTTTATGGAGTGTTAAGAGCAGAAAAGTTTAAAGGTGAAAGAAACCAGAGTCAGTGATCAAAAGAAATCTGGGATTTGGAGGAAGAGATTTTTATTCCTCCTGGTAGGTGCGGGGTGGAGCTCTGATTCCCCTCCTCCAACCATTGTAATTCTGGCCTTGAGAGGTAAGGCAGGGAACTCCCTGGTGGCCCAGTGGTTAGGACTCTGTGCTTCCACTGCAGGGGGCACGGATTTGATCTCTGGTCGGAGAACTAAGATCGCACATGCCGTGTCGCATGGCCAAAAAAGAAAAAAAAAAAGACGTAAGGCAGAAACCCCGGATACAGTAAAAGCCTCAGTTCCTGTCCCAGGCCATGCAGGCAGGGGATTCTGGTTTTCATTTTGCATGACAGAATCTAGGAACCAAGGAAAACTAGATAGAATTTGGATGCTGCTTGACTACAGGTTGCCACCTCTGCAGTATCAAAACCCTGATTTCTTCTTCACTTTTTTTTTTTTTTTAAATAATTCTTTATTTATTTTTGGCTGTGTTGGGTCCTCATTTCTGTGCGAGGGCTTTCTCTAGTTGCGGCAAGCGGGGGCCCCTCTTCATCGCGGTGCGCGGGCCTCTCACTATCATGGCCTCTCTTGTTGTGGAGCACAGGCTCCAGACGCGCAGGCTCAGTAGTTGTGGCTCACGGGCCCAGTTGCTCCGCGGCATGTGGGATCTTCCCAGACCAGGGCTCGAACCCGTGTCCCCTCCATCGGCAGGCGGACTCTCAACCACTGTGCCACCAGGGAAGCCCTCTTCTTCACTTTTAATACTGCCTGGTGGCTCAGGGCTCTGAAACAATCTCAAAGCGGTTAAAACACCATCACAAAAAGATAACATTTTGTTTTTTGGGATTTGCAGAATAAGCTTTCAGAGGCCAGAAATTGGTTTTATTTGCTCTAAATAACATTTTGTAAGTTTAATGAAACCAGCTTCTATAAACTCTTAGGGGTCTTAATGTACAAGATATTCCAAAATAGTCAAGACATACATACTTCATGTTTAGGTAAACCAAACAGTCTTAAGCTCCACTGTGAAGAAAAAGTTCTCCATTATGAAATTGGAAAGCCGCCTACATATCCTGCCAGGGGACTAGCATCTACCTCTCCATTTGCACCATTGAAGATAATTATACTAAGGCTGGGACTGGATGTCTCCTCACGGGCTTCATTTCTTTACACATCCTTGCTCCTTAACTCTTGTGCTGGGTGAATTAGGCAATGATCTCACCATGTTCTCAGAGCCAATGAGGAACAGAGAGGAGCCGGGGGAAGTTCAGGGAAAAACACTTGCCTCTGTACTAGGGACTACTGCTCCTGAGTTAAGCAGGCTTCGTCACAGACGAAATTGATGCTCCCCAAGTTTAGTTACCTTGTTCAAGGTCACCCAGCTAGGATGTGGTGGAGGCCTTTCAGTCAAAATAGAACACTCTTGGAGTGGCTGATTCACCAAACTAGACACAGCTTTGAGTCTTCTGGGATAAGGAAGGATATAGTTAACATTGTGGCATCTTCTGTCTTCACATTCAACAGTTCTAACGTTGGGCAGTGCCGTCCTTCTAGAGAGCATTTAGGAATCTCTGGTACCCGATGCAGGGGTGGGTTGTGCTTCTGGCTGTGAGTGCCTCAGAGGTCAGGGATGCTAAGACATGCTGCAATGCTGAAGACATTTCTACACAGCGAAGTACCATCTGTCCCAAGGTGCAAATAGTTTCCTGTTGAATAACACTATAGGCTCCTTGCAAGTTCACAAGGTAGAAGTGGTAAAATTAACTCCCTTTGGCATGAAGTCAGAGTAAGAGATGCAGTGACTCCTCAAAAGGGCAGTATAAATGGTAGAGTGGGCTTTCCCCGTAAGTGGTCTGAGGTGACCAAGAAGTTCAAATCTTCATGTTCACTTTAAGAACACTCGTGAAACCGTCCAGGCCATTAAGGGTATGCACATCCGAAAAGCCACCAAGTATCTGAAGGATGTCACTTTACAGAAGCAATGTGTGCCATTCCGTCATCACAATGGTGGAGTTGGTAGGTGTGCCCAGGCCAAACAGTGGGGATGGATGCAGGGTCAGTGGCCCAAAGAGTGCTGAATTTTTACTGCACATGCTCAAAAATGCAGAGAGTAATGCTGAACTTAGATGCAGATTCTCTGGTCATTGAGCACATCCAGGTGAACAAAGCCCCCAAGGTACAGCGCAGGATTTACAGAGCTCATGGTCGGTTCAACCCATACATGAGCTCTCCCTGCCACACTGAGATGATCCTTACTGAAAAGGAACAGACTGCTCCTAAACCAGAAGAGGAGGTTGCACAGAAGAAAAAGCTATCCCAGAAGAAAAAAAAATTTACGGTCTGGGAATAAATGCTGCAAAAAAAATAAATGCAAAGTTTAAAAAAAAAAAAAAAGGTGGAGCACTTAAAAAGTTCAGACTTTGTACAGGGAACAGGCCATGCTGGCTGGACTGTTTTTTTTTTTTGGTCTGGCCCATGTTGCCAGCATACTCACTAAAGCCCTATGAAATCTCTTATAGGGTCACAGACGGACCAGACTCTACCATTTACTAACTAGGTAACCTGGAACAAGTTACTTAACTTCTTTGAACTTCAGTTTTTCTGTAAAAGAGGGAGTAATAATTAACTCGTAAGACTGTGAGGATTAAACAAGATGTCTGAATGTGCCTGGTGGTGTCTAGACAGCGCTAAGCGTCCTGTTAAGTGATGACGATGACGTTTGTCTCACCGTTAGCATGAAATGACACACTTGGGATATGCTCCTCAGCTAACGGCTTTTGGACAATGATACTCCCAGTAAGGAAGTGTATATCCCGCCAAGACATTAGTCTGGCCAAAGGCTTAGATGGAATCTTTTCACCCAGTTGCTACCCCTCTAGATCTCTTGGAACCACCCACCCCCCGCAAAACAAAAGACAAGTTTAATGGAACAAGTGGTTAAATTTCAACTTGAAAAACTGAAAACCTTTAACACACTATATTTGAAAGTTGCACGCTAATACACTTACATTCATTATTAGTTTAAACACACTACAAAGGTAGTAATGAAAAATAATTTCTTTTCATGGCGAACTATGGAGGAAATAGAGCCCATTAATACTTAAACAATAGTGAAGTGCCCAACAGAGAGTAGAGCTGATCATCCAGAAGCTTAAACAGGTACACAGGATATGCAACTACTTGGTTATAATTGAAATCAGATTGAACAGACTATTTAGCTACATACCACATATTCCTAGTTATGCACGATAGAGCCAGACAAAGTCACTCTCATCCTCCCTGGAACGGCAAAGGAAAAGTGTTTTGAACGTTCAAGGGGAAGCCATCATATAAGCCCTTCTTGAATTCTCTATACACAATCCTTTCTTCTTGCCAATTCCTCTATTTTTTGTGTGAATTTATTGTGTATTTCCAGAGTTCAGTGGTTGTATACCTGGGGTGGAAAGAGCTGAAAGTAACTGCTGCTTGGCCAATGAGTAAGAATTATAGAGTCCAGATACAGTTCACTGGTAGTCTCGCCCACAATGCAACAGCCCTCCATTAAAAAAAAAAATTACTAACAGAATGCTTACTAAGGAGACAGAATTGGAGTACGCCATACTTGAGATCATTTGCTATATCTCAAACTAAAAAAAAAGGGACCTCTGTGGACCAATGCCTAGGATTCAGAAAATGCTAAACTATATAATTCTGTAAAGGGCAGTTTTTTAAATAGGATTTTACTCTTTAGCAAGTGTATAATAAAGAAAAAGTTTATGTTTAGGAATACCCATTAGGGATTTTTTTCCAGAGTTACCTCAACATGAAGGGTGCATCCTTTAAATAACCAATAGAAAAGAACTTGCACAATAGAGACGTCATGTTTGCTTTCTAAAAATTTCATTGAATCTTGACACAATGGCCTAGCTTTTGGGTAACACAAAGGATGCCAAACTTGAAAGCAAAATGGAAGACATCTTCTGACGAGGAAAATGTTCAGCTCTGAGCTTCCCAATGCAGTCAGCATTCCACGTGAACTCAACAGGAAGAGGTAAAATATTCTCTACTGCAGAGCCCTGAGCATAGCTGTGGTCTACCTCTTCACCTCCTGTTCTCAGGGTTCTTGCTCTGTCAGGCACAGTTTAGCCAGCGCATGGTGAGGCGTGTCTCTCTACTCGAGGGCTTCCAGAATATAGTCCAGCCACCTTGCTCTCTGGGTCACATGTAGTCCTGAAGCATGTACCATGGAATGGAAAGTCAAGTTTCAAGAATTAAAAATGGAGTCAGGCACAATCTGGAGTGCTGCGAGGGAAGCAATAGGGCATTCAAACAAAAGATTAATAGAAACAATGTCTACAAAGTTCATGGCAGGGCTTGAAGATGAAAATTAAAATTTCAACCATGAAAGGGGTTCACCAACACCCAGGGACTGGGCTGCCTTCTTAAAGTGGGAGCTGACATGGAAATCCAATTCTTTTGAGGATCTATACATGGTAATTAGCAAAATACATGAAAAGACAAAACACATCAATTCCTTTCCTTTGAAAATGGCTCTAAAGAGAGAGTGAGGCTAGAATCCTTCTTCCATGGTCCTGCCTATTCAGCCATCCAGAGCTTGAAGGTCCTGTCATATGAGCAAGTGGCTATGAGCTGCCCGCTGGAAGAAATGTCTAGGCCCATCACTTTGCCTTCGTGGCCGGCCAGAGTCTTCAGTGGCGACCAGCCTGGGTGGGTCCAGATCTTGGCTGTGTTATCATAGGCACCAGTAAGCAAGAAATTCCCATGGATAGCTACAAAAGAAAAGGGGAGTTGCTTCAGGAATTCAAGTACTCAGAAGAGCATAAGAAAATAAAAGACCCCAAATCTGCTAGAACATACTATTTTGAAAAAGAAGGTATCTACATTCAGAAAAACTCAACACTCTGACCTGTATTCCTACTAGACCTCTACAAAAAAGACAACTACAGGCAGACTTAGGGAAACAAATAACATTATTAAGGTCTTTTGGCTCTTTCCCTGATAGACAACCTATTCCGAATAATATTAAGGATTCAGTGCTTGGACCTTCCATGGAAAAAAAAAAAATGAAGCAAAACATTCATGGAAGTCTTCTTTACTTCCTAGGAACAAGATGCAGGCTGTGTCATAGCTCTGTCTGAAAGTGTGGTGGAGGGAAGGAGATTATAATTTGCTCCTTCAATAGAGTCCAAATTCTCTCCTGTTCCACTTCCAAGTCTTAACACCCGGACTGCATTCCTCAGAAGTGCAATTTGTCTGTCTGGTAATTATGCCTACAACAGGAGGAAAGCTTACGCTCAAACTTGACACCAGTCACTAAGTTCTGGTGGGCAGGAATGGTATAGACACAACGCCGCTGTCGAAGGTCCCACACTTTGCAGGTGTTGTCACCACTGCCAGTTGCAACGTGGTAGCTGTGGATCAGATGTAGTACTGAAGTTAGAAACAAAGAGTACTTTCTGACCAATAACCCTCTCCACCCCTCACTCAGTGAGCTTATTTACCCATTGGGGGAGAAATTTATTCCATAGATTTCCTTCAGGTGACCTTCCAGGAACATGATGCAACGTCCTGTACGCAGGTCCCAAACTCGACCAAATGCATCCAGTCCCCTGACAAAATAATTTATGAATGAACATTTTGAATACAGTTCTCTGTGGAAGCAAGTATACTTAAGAGGTGAGACTACGGAGCTGCCCCCGCTACGTGGAAGAAGACTTACCCAGTGCCAGCCAAAGAGCCATCTTGATGGAAGGCAATGTCATACACACCCATGCTGTGGCCTTCCTGATGCAGGATTTCCTCTTGAGCCTCCAAATCCCATAAGCGCCATGAACGGTCATAGCTAAAAAAGTCAAACTAACGATTAACCAGCAGATGTTCAGTTCCTACAATGTATGAAGTGCTATAAACAGCTGTAGCTCAAGTTATGTTTCTGAAACTACTCATACAACCATATTAACAAACTCTTTTCTGGCACAAACAATGTCTCAACAATTAAGCATATCTGTCTTGGGTGCTAACTGGGAAACCATGGTTCCTATAAACCTACTTCAGTAGCTATTTTATTTTATATTTATTTATTTGTTTATTTAAAAACATTTATTTATTGGCTGAGCTGGGTCTTCACTGTTGCACGCGGGCTTTCTCTAGCTGCAGTGAGCAGGGGCTACTCTTCGTTGTGGTGCGTGGGCTTCTCATTGTGGTGGCTTCTCTTGTTGTGGAGCACAGGCTTTAGGCGCGAGGGCTTCAGTAGTTGTGGCTCGTGGGCTCTAGAGCGCAGGGTCAGTAGTTGTGGCGCACGGGCTTAGTTGCTCCGCGGCATGTGGGATCTTCCCGGACCAGGGATCAAACTCGTGTCCCCTGCGTTGGCAGGTGGATTCTTAACCAGTGCGCCACCAGGGAAGTCCCTTCAGTGGCTGTTTTAAAAACGAAATTCCTTAGAATGGCCCAGCAAAGATTCTGTTGCCTTCTTTCTTCCCTTATTTCACTGTTATGTCCTTCCATTCATTGAGCATTTATTGGGTCCTAAACTGAACGTTGGGCATATAAAAATCAATCACAAACAAATAGATCAATAGAACAGAAAAGAGAGTATAGAAATAGGCCCACATATACATGGTCAAATGATTTTCAATGAGGCCATCAAAGCAATTTCAATAGTGAAAGTCTCCTCCATAAATGATGGTAGAACTGTAATACATATGGAATTAAAGACAAAACAAACAAACAAAAACCCCTCAGTAATAAAAATGGGCAAAGCACCTGGACACTGAACAAAAGAGAACATACAAATAGTCAATAAGCATATGACAAACTACTCAACACCAACAGTCTTCAGAGTAAAAAAAATTGAAACCATGAGCTTTTACTACATATTTGCTAAACTGAGCAAAATGATAAGATTGATTAATGACAAATGTTGGCAAGGATGTGAAAAAAACCAGAATTCCAGAATTCTGGGAATGTAAAATGGCACCAACACTATGGAAAACCACTTGGAAGTTTAAAAAAAGTTACATATACATCTACCCTATAGCCTTGCAATTGCATTCCTAGGTATTTATTCAAGACAAAGGAAAGAAAAACACATCCACTAAAATCATTGTACAAGAGTATCTATAGCAGCTTTATTCTGACTAGCCAAAAGCTGGAAACAGCCGAAGTGTCCATCAGTAGGAGAATGAATAAACAAGCTGTGATACAACTGAATACTTCTCAGCAATCAAAAGGAATTACTGATACATGCAACGACATGAATGAATCTTAAAAATGTTATGCTGAGTAAAAGAAGCCAAACAAAAAGAAGCCATATGAACAAAAATGAGTTCATAAACTATGAATAGGTAGAATTAATTTATGGTGACAGAAATCAGGCCAGTGATTGCTTTGGAACAGGGAGTTGACTGGGAAAGGGCATAAGGGAACTTTCTGGGGTGATGCAAATGTTCTCTCTATTGACTAGTCTATGGCTATGAGCATAACTGATGCCGTCTTGGGCCTGTACCGTTCTTCCTGTCCTTCTGCTGACCCTACCCAGAACTATACTGTGTGGTAAGACGCTTTCCTATAGTCAAGGGCTTTGTAGTTAATAGATATTGTTTAATAATCATTAGGACCAGGTGGCCTCTATGCTCTGTCAGTCCTCCGACAATGATGAAGACCTTTGCTGATATATTCCCAGCACCCACTAGTTACCCGTTCTTCACTTAGGAATGTACTTCCTGTTTCCAAACACGTACCCCCATACCTTAGGTTAACTATAAAATTGCCTCAATGGTCTCTTGGGGGTGCAGAGTGCAGCTGTGAATGCTTCTGGATTGCTGCCTGCCAGATCCCACCCTGTGAGTAAGTGACCCTATAATAAACGGATCCATTGGATATACGGAGCTGCTGGCCGTGTTTTTCAATCTCAAGATGCCTTCTCAGTTTGGTGGGCACCTTCTGTTCCCTTGGACCTCCAACAACAGGGATGTGAGCCACATGAGTCTATGCATTTGTCAAGACTGACTGAATTACACACTTAAATCCATTCCATTGCATGTAAATTGTATCTCAAAAAATTCTTTAACAGATTCTGGCCTCATTGAATTTGTAGAACCAGAAAAGGAGACTGATTTGTAAGCAGAGAAATTACACTGTACAGCAAAAAAAAAAAAAAATAACCCAAAACACCTCTAGTATTGGCCAAGAAAGAGAAGAAAGAGGGAAAAACTCTCGTTTTCTGGGAGTCAGTGACTCTGAAATTTCAGATTAACTGCAATTTAAAACCAAATATGCTTAGCCCTAACTATGTCATATATTCTTTTCTGATTCTGATTTATTGAAGTCCAAGAAAATCTCTTGAAGATCTCTGCTCTAAAAACTTACTTGGCAGTTTAGCCATAAAAGGTTAACAAGATGCCACAGGCCTGTATGGATAGAATAAGAGGATGGCTTACCAGGTGGTACCTAAGAAACGTCCTGATGGATGCCACATTACACGGGCCACACGCACTGTATGGCCTTCAATATCTGCCACTGGTTCATCACTGAAAAGGAATCAAATGTATGTAAGTAAACTATTTTACAGTCCTATAAATACTCATTGAACTTATTAACTGTTGAGCACATATACACCCAATTCTGCATGGTGTGACAGGCCAAATTGTAACTAAACCTGTAATTTGTTAAACTTTTAAGGCCAATGATAATTTAACTCACTTCCCAAGGTTATTATAAAAGCTTTGGGACTATTTCATGTGCCCACAGGGCAAAACTGCTCTTCAATAAACACTGTCTATTTCAATTCACTATGTTAATAAACTCTTAATGCTATATCATTTGCTTAGAGAAAATTAAAGATATTTCAGCCTGACAAGCAAAATAAGCTCTCTGCACCAAAGGAGGGTTGAGATTCTAGAAAGAAAACATACGTCGATAGAGATGCAAGGTTATATCAAAAAGTTTTGGTGCAAGTGGATTACAGATAAATTTATCTCAAACTTCAGCTTGTCCAAGGATCCACATGAAAAAAGGAACTCCCAAACAGAGGCTTAGTTTCCTTTTGGTGGCCATTAAATTCTACTACCAGCAACGACAGAAAGAAGGTCTGAACACCAGCAAGAGGAAATAAACATGAACCCTAAAGAGGGCAATTAAAAAGGGAACTTTGTCAATGGGCATACACAGAACTAATGAAAGCCCTAGGGGAGCAAATATTGTTATGTATTACCAAAGCCAATTAAAACTTGCGGTGCTCACAGGTAAGATCTTGTCTGGCAAAGAGTGGAGACACTAATTAGCTCCTCACAAAATCCTGGGACAAAAGCCTCACCTGCTTTCCCAAAGAAAGAAAACTAAGCAACTGAATTCAGATGTCTTTTAGGCAAACCAAGTGCTTCCAAAAATTTCTTGGAAAACAATAATCACAAACACATTAAAAAAAAAAAACTGTTGCAATTGGAAAATGTAGTCTAGGTAAAGGACGATGCTATTGGGAGTAGACATCACTTCCTTGGCAATACTGACAGACAGAACCTCCTCCCTCTCCCCTGTGGTTGTTTGCTAAGAACCAATGCGCTGTCTAGACTATTATTTTTAGTCAAGCTACCAAATAGTGCATTTCTCCAATGTCAATCTACTGCATGTGAGATATAATGGTTCCTTCCAGAATAGCTGGAGCCAGGAAACAGTGGCTACTGTTAGAGGCAAAAATCAAGGTACAGGGCTTCCCTGGTGGCGCAGTGGTTGAGAGTCCGCCTGCCAATGCAGGGGACGCGGGTTCGTGCCCCGGTCCGGGAAGATCCCACATGCCGCGGAGCGGCTGGGCCCGTGAGCCATGGCCGCTGGGCCTGCGCGTCCGGAGCCTGTGCTCCGCGGCGGGAGAGGCCACAGCATTGAGAGGCCCGCGTAACGCAAAAAAAAAAAAAAAAAAAAAAAAAAAATCAAGGTACAAAGTTAACAAAGAAGGAAACCTGACACAACTCCTCTGGTGAGAAAAGGTCTAAGAAAAAAATCCTCCATTCTATTTTCACATAAGTTACCTTGACTCAGAGCATCTCTGGGGTTAAATGCTAGATTTTTAAGTCTCAAGGGCCAACCAATCAACTATTGTATCTTGTCTGGCAAAGAGTGGAGACACTAATTAGCTCCTCACAAAATCCTGGGACAAAAGCCTCACCTGCTTTCCCAAAGAAAGAAAACTAAGCAACTGAATTCAGATGTCTTTTAGGCAAACCAAGTGCTTCCAAAAATTTGGACTGCAGTGTGGACAGAGGGTAATATTCACCTGTCAAGGCTCCAAAGCTTCACAGAACCATCAGCAGCACAAGAGGCCAGATTGACATCTTTTTGGTCCAAGGAGACAGTGGATTTTGGATGGAATACAATTGCTCCCACGTTTGTGTTATGGCCTGAAGGAGTGTAAGAGATGAAAATTAAAGGGGTCCTGCTCCCTTATAACTTAAGTGTAAATACATACATGAAAAATATTATATATACACATATCAGAGGACATGTAGACCTAGAGACTATTAAAGTAGCTATTCAACTACTAAAAAATTGAACTATTTTAACTTAAATTAATATATAAATTGCATTAAAAAAAGCTAAACACACAAAAAAATGTTTCTTGGTTTAGAGATTGTAAATGCCAGAGTGGGGCTGGACATGAGAGAAAAATGGTAAGCGTATGAAGTCATTATCATCCAGCCCTGCAGTCAGAGAAAACCAAGCCAAGTCAAATCAAATCAAGAATTAATCTGTGTGTACTGGGTCTGAGTGTCAGGCAGAGTTTTAGAGTTGTTTTGCTTGACAGAGTTCACACTGAGAAAAAGACTGAGATTTAGACAAGATTTTAACTCACCTCGAAGAGTATGGAGGAGGTTGCAATCAGGAACAGACCAGAGCTTGCAAAGCCCACTCCTAACAAACACAAAGGAAAGCATCTCAGCCAGGGTTGGTCTGGGAAGGAAAAGGTACCTTGGTAACATTACTAAAGGACAATCTCTCTCACCGCCCCCCACCCCCACCACAAAATGTTACAGTGGCAGACACAGAAAGAAACAGAAAAGGCTTATCATTTGAAGGGTTAGAGAAGAAAGCTACATAGAGGTCTCATGCAAACAGAGGCCTCTACTGGACTGTAAATATTATAGCACAAGTTGCTCTTCTCCTTAACTTTTGGATCAATTTCTGAGGGAAGGTAGGACAAATTAAACTATCTAACATTAATATTAATAATGATGCTATCTTCTTAAATACGAATTGCATTTTGCTGCTTACTAAGTATTTTAATTTTTTTTTTTTGGCAGCACTGTGAAGCATGCGGGATCTTACTTCCCCCATCAGGGATCGAACCCGTGCCCCCTGAAGTGGAAGCACGGACTCTTAACCACCGGGCTGCCAGGGAAGTCCCCAAAGTACTTAAATTTTTAAAAAAATGTTTTACTTTGGAAAATTTCCAACAAATTACTTTCATATCTATCATCAAATGATCCTTATAACAGACCTGTGAGGTACATATAAGGCAGGAATGATCATTTCTACTTTATTATTTTTTTCTTATTTTATTTTTATTTTATTTTTTGTAATTAATTTTTTTAATTGCAGTATAGTTAATTTACAACGTTGTGTTAGTTTCTGTTGTACAGCAAAGTGAGTCAGTTATACACATACTCATTTCTACTTTATAATGGAGGTAACTGAGGCTTGGAGAGGTGGAGGGATCTGTGTAGGTCCCTGGCTTTCTCCTGAACCACAGTCTCAATTTCTGCCTAGTCAAGTAGTTCTTGTGCGTACAATACAAGCGAGTTTCCCCTTCACTAGATGACAACGTTCCTCAAGAACAACTAAGTAACTAAATAGAACAAAACAACAAAGTTATCACATCCTAAGAGTTTTCTGCATATGTGGTGAGTAGAAAACAAAATGAATATAAAAAAAATAATTCAAGTTTCCTGAGTCCTTACCACATACTAGGCACTATCAAGGCAAAATGTTTACAAACATTATCTCACCTTACTTTACAGATGACAAAAGTGAAGCTTACAGAGATTAAGTATCTTGCCTAGGTCACATAACCAAAAAAGAAAAGTTATATCAAGGTGTGTATACTAGTCTATAAGCTCACTATCTGATCCAAAATGATGCTAATGCCAAGAATATGACTGACATGTCATGGGTCTCTGGGGTACCTTGTGAACAGTAAGAACTGCTAATCGAAGGCTATATTGTAAACTACAGTGGGTAACTACTAGCACCTCTAGTTTGGTGTGATCATGAGAAGCAGAGGCAAATGGTATTGAAATGGCCTTCTAAGACCAATACTGATTTTTTCCCCTGAACCCCATTTAGAAAACAATGTCACTGTAAAATGGGACTTACCAACAAGCTGTGGCCAGCATTTTGGAATTGGGACTAAAGTGACAGTAGGAGATAGGCCGATCATCCCCAATCTGACTGCAGAAATTATTCAAAGACTTAAAAAAAGACAAACAAGGGATCATTAACAGGCTAACCCAAGACTTTCTTGGCTTTTCCACCATAAAAACAAAAACAAAACCAAAAACCATTCCTGTTTTAACCCTCCCCAAGAATCTTCTACCACCTTTTTGTTGTTGCTGTTAGAAGACACTTTTACAAATGAACGAAGTCAAGGCTTATCTGGAACTCCAGCATGCTGTCTTCTACAGTCTTAGTAACACTAGCTTCTATGTCAGCTAAATACAAACAGGAAGGCCATGGCGAGATCTAAAGTACAGTCTGACATATTAAAAGGGAGAATTAAAGAGTACACCCATAGGCCTCTGCCTAGTACAAAGCACAGTAGGTTCCCTGCCACCTTAACTGATGGTTCCTCCCAAATAGCAACAGTGTAAGCAGGGACGAATAAGTATAGCTGCCTTTACTTGCTAGAGGTGGGCCAAAGTAGAGCATCTATTAAATATTTAAGAATCTTTAAGATATTAGACAATTTTATATATATGAGAGCATCTTATATATATAAGATGAGAGCATCTTACCCGGAGAGATTTGTGCAGTTCTTGCATCTGGGAGGTTCTCGTTGTCTCAGGAATCTCTTTATGAAGACGGGCCTCTTCCAAGCGTTTCATTGCCCTGTGACACAGAGATAACATTATTAACCCTGAGCAAATGGGTTGGAAACAAAGGTCCATACAAGTCTCTTTACCACTCAATTTCAATTAATAACCACAGTCATTATAAAGCACCTCCTCAGTCCTTGAGAGGAAATAAGAAAAAGTATGTTTCTTCCTCCTTCTCGAGGTTCTCCTTACCTGGGCAGTGAGTAATTAGCAATCCACAGTCTAGCAACCTTCAGGCTGTTTGGTCCTTCATGGTACCAGGTTTGCTGATACTGAAAGTTAAATTAAGAGCAGAAATGTCAAGTCTGAAGCATTCTTGCCCCTTTCATAGCTGTCAATTCCCTATTGTTAACTGCCCAGAAAAAAGATGAATTAGTTCAGTAACAGGATGAAATCAGGTATATGTGCTTTCTCTTGTGTTTCTTTCTATGAACTCTTACTGGATAGTTTCTGGTTACTTGTTAAAAGTGACACCAGGAATGCTATGGTTCTTTCCTGAATGGGGAACTCACTTATCTCCATTTATACCTACAAAGGAACCACAAACTATTGCCAACAACTATTCCAGAACAGTAGAGTCTCCAACTCCCCCTGATCCCCATCCCACAGAAAACAGAAAATGAGAGAACTACCCCCTTGTTTCCTGCATGTCTATACTATGAAGCCAAAGACACATTTTACCTCTTCTTTGGACTTCTTTGATTTCTCATCATCTTTTCTGGTCTTTTTTAAGGCATCAGTACCGACCACTGAAAGGATATTTCTTAACCTGTAACAAAAAAGATCAGAATTTAAACAGAGTTAAGACTGAAAAGTATACCTAAGAAGACAGCAAGCCTGCCCTACTCTCTCACCATTCAAATCTCAAGCAACCTTCTTTAAGGGTCAAGTTGTGATGCCTCAACTTCCAGTGTGACTTCTCTCACTCAGTAGTCTTTATCTGAAGACTCCCTAAATTGAACTAAAAGCAATTACCCTGTTAAACTTAGAGTCAACTAGCCCCAACACTGCTACCACTCGGGCTGTGGATACAGACAACCTTCACTCAATGCCACAATGTGCTGGATACTGCTCAGGTGCTAAGTATACAAAATGACTAAGAAACAGTCCTTGATTTCAAGTAGCACAGTCGGGGTGAGGCAGTGGGGGGTAGACAGGACATACAGAAAATATCGGGGAACTAGAGTACATTCCATTAAGTATTATGACAGCGCTAAGTGCATGGTTCTAAGGGAATCATAAAAGGAGTAAACAACCTAGGCTTGGAGGGAATCAGGGAAGGCTTCATGGAGAAGATGTTACCTGAACTGAGTCCTCAAGTAACCAAGTCAATGGGTCAAGAATGGGAAAGGACAGTTGAAGCAGAGGGTTCAACAAATGTAAAGGTCTGGAGGCAAGAAAAGCATGTTGAACTTGGAATCACAACAATTTAATATGGCTGGAGCACAGAGTACTGGGAAAGGGTTGGTGAGAGATAAGGCTGCAAATCTAAGCAGGGGCCAGGTCACAAAGAGCTCCTAATGCCATGGTAAGGAGGGTTTACATTTGAGAAAGACCCCTGGAAAAGTATGGAGAATGGACTGAAGAGGGAAAAACAAAGGCATACTATTGTATCCCCTGAGTCTTATGGACTGAATCAAGACAGTGGCAGTGGGGACTCAAGACATTCATTTAAGGGACACAATAAGACAGACTTTGCTGGTGGAGAAGACAAACAATAAACAGTAGAAGTAAACCCTCTGAAAGGCTATTAAGAAAGTATGTTACTTTCTTAATAATGGCAGGACTTACTTTGCAAGGGGTCAGGTGTTAGGAAAGGCTTTTTTGAGGAGGTGGCATTTATGCTGAAACCAAAAGAATAAAAAAGCTCTAAAAGGCAAGACAGGGGGACAAAAAGAGAAAAATTCAGTGGATAGACAGCAAAAGAGCTTGAGTATCCCAGGAGGACCATTATGGCTGCTAAGTCTAGTAAACTGGGGAAGAGCGGCACAAGGCAAGGATGAAGAGCATGATTAGGAGCTTTGTACTCTAAGTTTAGTAAGAAGACTCTGTAGGGGGCTTCCCTGGTGGCGCAGTGGTTGGGAGTCCGCCTGCTAACGTGGGGGACATGGGTTTGAGCCCGGGAGGATACCACGTGCTGCAGAGCAACTGGGCCTATGCACCACAACTACTGAGCCTCTGTGCCACAGCTGCTGAGGCCTGCGAGCCTGGAGCCCGTGCTCCGCAGCGGGAGGCCACTGCGATGAGGGGCCCGTGCGGTGCGATGAAGAGTCGTCCCCGCTTGCCGCAACTAGAGAAAGCCAGCACACATCAATGATAGACCCAACACAGCGAAAAATAAAATAAATAAAAATAAATTAAAAAAGAAGACTGTAGGATTTTAAGCAAACAATTAACACAACACATCTGGGGCTATTACAACAGTCTAAATGTGAAAGCAATGGAGGTAGAGAAAAGAGGACACACTGGAGGTACATTTCAGAAGTAGAAGAAACAAGATTTTGCTGATGGGTTACACAGAAGGTGAGCAGGTTTTCAACTGAAAAGTGTGTGAATGGTACTGTTATTTGCAAGGAGAACTGGAAAATAGATGAGTTCAATTTAGACATGTCAAATTTGAGTGCCTATAGAATATCTAGGTTACAGAGACCTGGGAGTCATCAGAATATATATACACAGAGTAAACCATGCCATGGGAATGGATTTGATCACTCAGGGTTAGTGCAGGATAAGGGCAAAAAACAGCACTTTAAAACAGGAAAAAAAGAGGCTTAGAAGAATTAGCTAGAGAAACAGGAGGAAAACCAGGATGATTTGGTCTTCTGAGAGCCAAGGAAACGGAGTGTTTGAAGGAGGGAATAGGTGGCAGTGTACTAGGGCTATTCTTGATAACAATGAGTTGATGACCTTAATTAAGAGCAATTTCAATGTGGTAGTGGTCGATCAGTTTGCAGTAGGTTGAAGAGTAAATGAGCGGTAAGGGCCTTAAGAGAGTAAATGTAATGAGTGAGGAATAGCTGAGCCCCAAGTCCTAAAGAAGCAGGTAGGCAGGCCAGGTCTGCATAACTGCATAGGACTAGCCTGTCACTAAGAGATTTTGTACCTTCAAAATCACAAGAGGAGCATTATATGAGGACAGTGCCTTTTTGCAGTAACACCCAAAAAACACTTAACATTATGTCTTATGTTAATGACAAAGAATGCATTTGTTGTTTAAATTTTCAGAGTTCAGTGACAAATGTTTACCCAACTCACAACTCCATAATGAGGAGAGGAAGGGAGGGAATGTGTTAACATCTTCTTCATAGTTTATAAAGAAAAATTAGTAGTGGAGTAAAAACTGGCCTTAGACTTAAGTTATAGGCTAAAACATATTAATGCAACCTAATAAGATATTCTGTCAACATTATCTGAGACATTCTATTAAAGTGTTAGCTACAAATTCCAACTGAAATTTGGAACTGGAACCCTGTGATTAAAAAAGAAGAGTAGATACTTAGAAAGGGCACCTTTCTCTTCTTTCAGCAGGACCCTCTCCAAAAAGTGTGATGGGTTCCCCCAAGGCCCTAAGGCAAGCCTTGACCTCTGAGTCATCTGTAGAAACATTGATTTGCCGGGCTCGCTTCCTCCTCTCAAACTCAGCTAACACCTCGGCCTGTCGCTCACTGATGTGGTCTTCAATTTCAAACACTTCTCCTGTAAAAAGAACCGGCAACATCAGCATAATCACCAGATCTTCCTCAAGTAGGGAGAAAGAAATAATTTCATTTTTTTTCTTTTTAATTTAATTTATTTTGGGCTGTGTTGGGTCTTTGTTGCTGTGCACGGGCTTCTCATCACAGTGGCTTCTCTTGTCGCGGAGCACGGGCTGTAGGCATGTGGGCTTCAGTAGTTGCATCAGGCAGGCTCAGTAGCTGCAGCACGCGGACTCTAGAGCACAGGCTGAGCAGTTGTGGTGCACGGGCTTAGTTGCTCCGAGGCATGTGCGATCTTCCCGGACCAGGGATCGAACCCGTGTTCCCTGCATTGGCAGGCGGATTCTTAACCACTGTACCACCAGGGAAGCCCAGAAATAATTTCTTACATTTGGAGTCTGTATGCCTCTAGGGAAAGTTAACTGTTTAATCTACTACAAACTTTACAGTTTCTCAGTTTATTAAAGTATGCCAGGGCTTCCCTGGTGGCTCAGTGGTTAAGAATCCACCTGCCAGGTGGATTAAAGTATGCCAGGACCTCCCTGGTGGCACGGTGGTTAAGAATCTGCCTGCCAATGCAGGGGACACGGGTTCGATCCCTGGTCCGGGAAGATCCCACATGCCTCGGAGCAACTAAGCTCATGAGCCACAACTACTGAGCCTGCACTCTAGAGCCCGCAAGCCACAACTACTGAACCCATGCACCTAGAGCCCGTGCTCTGCAACGAGAAGCCACCACAATGAGAAGCCCGCACACCGCAACGAAGAGTAGCTCCCACTCCCCGCAACTAGAGAAAGTCTGTGCACAGCAAAGGAGACCCAAACAGCCAAAAAATAACTAATTAATTAATTAAAAATAAATAAAGTATGCCAAACACAGAAAACTAAACGAGGTTTTAAAAGGCGGGAAAATAGTTGAAGCCATCTTGTTTCATTTGGCAAACTTACATAAACACATAGCTTGCATGAGACAGTAAGAGTATGGAGCATCTTTAACAAATAAGTTATGTAGGCTTTCTATCCATGATAAAATAGAAACATTATTTTAACAATTGCCAAAGCTACTCTCTGACATAGTCGCAGTATAGGGACACTAACTGGAAATAATTACCATGAAAATGATATTCTTTGACTGTAAGGTTTTTTGGATAATCTATCAGCTAGTTTTAAAACTCACACCAAATACAAGCATTTCGATGAAAAAGGAAAAGTATAGTAGAGACACAGTTATGTTTAAAATAACATAAAAGGTTTAAAAAGTCACTACAGTGCATGTGTATAGAAAAGAAAATGTATGGGAGGATCCATGAGAAACTGACAGAAGTCCTATCTGCAGAGAACTCTTTTTATACCCTTCTGTACTCTCTGAATTTCTCATGATAAACATAAATAATTTTATTTCAAAAATATAGTGGACCACCAGTTACTGACACGAAAAAATATCCTCAACAGTATACAGAATGACAAACGCATGTTACAAAACAATTTGTTTATCATGGTTTCATTTATGGAAAAAAACTTGTATTTTGATTTCTTTCAAAATAAAAATGGCTACTACTTTTATAATTTAAAAGAGGTATTTCATTTTGGGTGAAAAATAATTGGAAAACTAAAAAAGCGAGAATATTATGAACCATAGTAGCTCCAAACCAATGCCACAACTATGCTAGATCTCCAGAAGACAAATGGAATCAATTTGAATCCAAATACACAATGAATAAATTCCTAGTAAAATTACTAACAATTCATAGAAGAAAAACTGTATAAAAGGTTGTAAGAAAAAGGTTCTCCAGATGATACTAAGTGGAGTGGGCAGAGTATGGCCTTAAGATAGATGCAAATTTAATATTTGAAAGTTTTTGACACTAAACTAGTGATATCTAAGTTTAGGAAGGTCATCATTACAGATAATTTGAGCACCAAAGGTAAAGATGGATTCACAGTTTGCATCTTACCAGAGGTTATGTTAATGTTCCCTGCTTCAATTCCTGCTTTAAGTCCTTCTTTTCCCAAAATCCCAGATTCTCCTTTGGCCAGGCGCTCCCTCTCCTTCTCTTCCAAACTTCCATAATAGATGTGTGGTTTCTTCACAACAGGAGCGACTAAGTCATCAGATGCCTTAGTTTTGGTTGCCTGCTAAATCAAAGACCTGGATTAACCTAAAACTTAATCTTAAGCAATTTACTAGACTTCCCAGAAGGATGACGCTTATCCAGAGCTTCAATCCTATTTCTTCTCTAAAGAAAACACAAATTGGACACCAGTTAAGATGTGTCTTCCCTGATTTGGACGTGGTCGGGGGGTGAGTCCAGTCTCTCGGTCACTTAAGTTTTGCAGATAGGAAGAGATAGATAAAACTAGTTAATTTCTCTTGGTGATTTTTCTATCAAAGGCGTGCTTTGGAACATGTTTACTTCATTCAGTTCCAAGTGCAATCTCTTCCTGGGTTTTACGAAACTTCCAGGGTTACTGCTCATCACAGGCGATATCAAGGATAACTGAAATAACCAACGCGATGGAAAGGGGGACAAGTTACAAAGTTACTGTCTATACATTTCAAACGTTTTCAGACTTGGGTTAGTAGATAGGAAGTTAAGAAGCCTCATTACAATTAAGAGGTCTGACATTGTCATAAATATTGGCCAAGACACTACTCCCTTTCAGAACTCCGTTTCTGAACCAGACGGAAAAGGTATTTACATTTCGGGGTTGTAGCGAGAGCTGAAAATGAGCTAAAATACGAAAGCACTCAGGGATCAGGAAAACGCTGCTCCGCTCTCTAAGACCAGACCGAGTCTGGCAGCTTTCCTCCTCAGCCCTCCACCGCCGTAGCCTGTTCCCTAACGGCCCTGTTCCGCAGGGACCCCCAACCCTCCGCGCTCCCTGCCAGAGTGAGCTGAGACCTGTACCGCGGAGGAAGCTCGTGAGGAGGCCATGCTGGGCTCCGGAGCCGCGAAGCCCCACGGAAAGCCGAGCTCTACGTTTCACACCATGAACCGCGCGCCCAGCAAGGCGGAATTACGACACCTACCGGAAGTGGGCCGCGGGCGGACGCAGCGTCCTGGGCGGCGTGGAGCATGATGGGAATCGTAGTAGGAAAGAGTCTGGGCGCGTCGAGTGGTTTGTTCCGTGGAGACTCCGAGAAAAGCACGCGAAGGACAGGGTTCTGCGAGGAGAGAGACTCAGAGCAGTCTGGGAATTGTAGTCCAGTTGGCTTAGCCGGAGATTCGGGGTGAGCGCCGAGGTTCCGGGAAGGGGCTGAACAGGTCTGAAAAGAGGTAGGTGCGGCGAGTCGCGCGGCTACGGACGGAACTCGGGGAGTGAATAGACGGCTTCCGGGGCCTGCTGTCGCTCCGGGTCCTGCGAGGGGCTTTAAGTCCTACTGGAGCGAAGGACCGTGTTGCCATGGAAACCCTCGCTCTGGACCAGCGAGTGCGGCCTTGGAGCTGCGGGAGTGCTATTCTCTTCCGCTGTCAGGAAGTTCTCTCGGCGGTTTCTTCTGAGCTGGCTGGGTTTTCGGTGGATTTGGGCAGTGGCGAGAGAATAAGTTCGAAGAGCCCTCTAGCGCCAAAGGAAAATAAAGACCTGGTGGAGGAGCCAAGGCCTGCTTTTGCTGTCTTCAGCCCGGTCTATCTTACTCAGAGTGAGATGATGAATGTGAGGTGTCAGGCAAACTGCACGCCAGCAACTCTGCACAGCCCCGTGTGCGCTGTGTGCTGGGGCATCAGAGATGGACAAGACAAGGTTTTGTCCCCGTGTCGGGGGTGGAGATGGTCAAAATATTGGTGTTTCCCGAGCTGGACAGAGCCCCCTACCCTCCCCGAGGACAATTACAATAATAATGCCTGTTTATTGAGCGTTTACTAAATGCCAGGTTATGTTACAGGAATTTACGCTGCAATACGACATTCAGTCCATACAACAATAGAGTACAGGTACAGACGAGGAAACCATGATCTAGTGAAAGGTGAAGCTGATGGTCCAAGATTAGTGGCGATGGGATTAGAATCTGTGCCCTCTGCCCTTTCGCCTCCAGAACAAGCACTTTTACCCATTACTCTATACTGCTCCCTAGTGGCGATCATTTCATAGTTTGCAGAAAAGTTAAAATGTATCACAGTTTTTTCTTTTCCCTTTTTTAAAATAATTAATTATTTTTTGGCTGCGTTGGGTCTTCGTTGCTGGGCGGGCTTTCTCTAGTTGCGGCGAGCAGGGCCTACTTTTCGTTGTAGTGCGTGGGCTTCTCATTGAGGTGGCTTCTCTTGTTGCGGAGCTCAGGCTCTACGCGCGTGGGCTTCAGTTGTTGTGACACGTGGGCTCAGTAGTTGTGGCGCACAGGTTTAGTTGCTCCGCGGCATGTGGGATCTTCCCGGACCAGGGATCGAACCCGTGTCCCCTGCATTGGCAGGCAGATTCTTAACCACTGCACCACGAGGGAAGTCCCTGTTTTTTCTTTTAAGCAATCTCCCCCCTTGGAACTTTGGCTTCCTCTACCTTTTGTCTACTTTGGAATCAAGGTAGTATCTGTATCAATTTACATTCCCCACCAACAGTGCAGCATTATTTACAATAGCCAGGACATGGAAACAACCTAAATGTCCATCGACAGATGAATGGATAAAGAAGATGTTGTACATATATATAATGGAATGTTACTCGGCCATAAAAAGAAATGAAATTGGGTAATTTGTAGAGATGTGGATGGACCTAGAGTCTGTCATACAGAGTGAAGTAAGTCAGAAAGAGAAAAACAAATATCGTATATTAACACATATATGTGGAATCTAGAAAAATGGTACAGATGAACCTATTTGCAGGGCAAGAATAGAAAGGCAAACGTAGAGAACGGATGTGTGGACATGGCGGGGAAGGGGAGGGTGGGATGAATTGGGAGATTAGGTTTGACATAAATACACTACCATGTATAAAATAGATAGCTAGTGGGGACCTGCTGTATAGCACAGGGAGCTCAGTTCCATGCTCTGTGATGGCCTAGTTGGGTGGATGGGGGGGAGGGAGGTTTAAGAGGGAGGGGATATGTGTGTGCGAATGGCTGAGTCACTTCGCTGTGCGGCAGAAACTAACACAACATTGTAAAGCAATTATACTCCAATAAAAAAATAATAAAAGAAAAAAGATAGTATCTGATTTAGTACAAAGCAATTTGAAATGTAATGTGCCATTGTTTTGTGTTGATAACATCATTTGTATCTGTCCCAAGCTTCATGGTAGAAGGAGGAGACATTTCTTCCTTCGTATACTTCACAGTCCCTAGCTATATCCTAGATACATGTAATAATAATTTATATCTGTACATATTTTAAAGGAGCCTTCACTTACATCATTTTCATTTAATCCTCACCATGTGACCTATATATAATTTTCCCAGGAGGCTGACTTTTGTTTTTGGCTGCTCTGCTGCGGCATGCGGGATCTTAGTTCCCTGGAGAGGGATCAGACCCGTGCCCCCTGCAGCGGAAGAAGAGTGTAGCCAGTTTATTCAACAGAACACTTAATGGCTGGTTATTGCAGACATTCTCTACTGGACGCTGTGAGAATATAAAGATGATGCCATCAACAGCCTTTAAACTCAGTTGGGGAGTTTTATTTTCTTCTAAAAAAACCCAGCTCTTTTTTTTTTTTTTTTAAAGCATAAGCATTACTTTGGGTTTTCAGATTCTAGAGTGTTCTCTTGAGCTTCTGTGCATACTTGTTCTCTCTGCCTGCCCTTCACAAGGCAACTAAGACATCATCTCCTCCAGGAAGTCTTCCACATCCCTGTTCACCCCACTGGGTTGTGTGTCTGTGTGATGCCATTGCATTACCCTTATCAGAGTTCTAATTACAGTGTGCTGCAATTTTCCATTTATGTGTTTGTTTTCCCCACAGACTGTGACTATGCCTCTTAACTCTGTAGCTGGAGCATAAGAACTGTTTGTTTAATGAATGACCTATCCATTTAGGACCTATTTAGACCCTGAGGATAACCCTGTGAATTGGTGAGTTAGAGGGAGTTTTCATAAGACTTAGTAAACTGATTTTAGCATTCGGGAGTGATCACAAATCTCTCATAATTCCCACATACTGCTGATCAAATTTAATGGTTTGTATACTCTCCTACTAACTGTACCGAATTAAAATGTGATATTTTAACTTCATTCTCTTAGCTAAAATATTTCTTTGTGAATGGAGCATGAGATTAAAGTGACTGTTGCCTAGAATCCTCTTTTACAGGCAGCTTGCTATTTTAAGTTCTGGAAGAAAGAGCTTTTGAGAATTACAGAGTGGTGGATCTCCATCACGTAATAAATATGTAATGATACACGTAAAGACTTAGAAGTCAATGTGTGAATCCAAATGAGTCTTTTGTATCGCCATTCGTTTTAGTGTGCCTGCTTACAAATTGAACATATTTGTAGCTGAGATTTATCCCTTCCAATTTTTCCTCCTCTCTGCCATTTTTAACAGCTGATAGTTCACTGGGTCTGTCCCTTAATGTTGGTTTCATTATGCTGAGACGAAAACCAACCCGTCTGGAGCTGAAGCTTGATGACATTGAGGAGTTTGAAAGCATTCGAAAGGACCTGGAGGTAAGAGTGCAACTTTCAAACCGTTAGGAATATTTAAAACAGTAACTCTAACTTTTAGACTCCAGATTCTTATACCAACAGCTTATTCGAAATCTCTATTTGGATGCTTTACAGGCATCTTAAACATAATGTATTAGTTTCCTGTGGCTGCTGTAACAAATTACCACAAACTTGGTGGTTTAAAGCAACAGATATTTATGCTTTCACAGTTCTGTAGGCCAGAAATCTGAAATTGGTATCACTGATCCAAAATCAGGATGTCAGCAGGACCATGCTCCATCCAGAGGCTCTAGGGAAGAATCTGTTCCTTGACTGTTGCAGTATTTGGTGGCTGCTGGCATTCCTTGACTTGTGGCCATATCACTCCAGTGTCTGCCTCCGTGATCACACTGCCTTCTCCTCTTCTGTCTGTGAAGTCTCCCTCTGCCCCCTCTTATAAGGATACCTGTGTTGGCATTAAGGGCCCACCCAGATAATCCAGGATAATGTCCCCATCACAGCATCCTTAATTTAATCACATCTGCAAAGACCCTTTTCACATACAGGGCAACAATTACAGTATCCAAGGATTAGGACCTGATAGCTTTGGAGGTCATTATTCAGCATACTATACTTAACATGTTAAAACAAAAAACTCTTGATTTCTTCCTCAAACGAGTTTCACCTCAGAGTTCCCTGTGTCAGTATCTAAGTAGTTGCTCAAGCCAGAAACCTAAGAGTCAATCTTGAGTTCTCCCTTTCCCTCACCTTTTATATTCAATCTGTCCATAAATCCTTCGGCTCTACCTCCAGAATATTTCTAGAATCTACCCATACCTTTTCATCTCCACCATTAGAACCCTAGTCCAAATAACCATCAACTAACTCTGTACAATTTCAGTAGCATCCCAAGTTGTCTCTCTACTTCCATTTTTTTTCCTTTTTTTTTTTTTTTTTTCGGTACGCGGGCCTCTCACTGTCGTGGCCTCTCCCGTTGCGGAGCACAGGGTCCGGACGCGCAGGCTCAGCGGCCATGGCGGCCATGGCTCATGGGCCCAGCCGCTCCGTGGCATGCGGGATCTTCCCGGACCGGGGCACAAGCCCGTGTCCCCTGCATTGGCCGGCGGACTCTCAACCACTGCACCACCAGGGAAGCCCTCTACTTCCATTTTTGTGTCTTCAATCCATTCTGCATCAGGTGTCTAGAATGATCTTTAAAAAATTTCAGATCATGTCATTCTCATGCTTAAAACTCCTCAGGGGTTTCCTGCACTTGGAATAAAACCTCAGTTCCTTATCATGGCCTACAAGCTTTTAAATGTTCTTTCACCTTCTGTCACTCTTTGCCTTGCCCTCTGTACCCTAGGCACATTGGTTTTCTTTTATTTCCTTGAATATACCAAACTATTTATAACTCATGGCCTTTGCACATATTATTTTCCTCTGCCTGGAGTGCTTCCTGTTTCTTTGTGTCTCAGTTTGAATGTCACTTCCTCAGTCTGAAAGGCCTCTTCTGACCCTATCCAACTTAGGTGTATCATTCCTACCCATGCTGCCTTCATCTCATTAGGGTCTCTCAAAGCACTTTATTCTTTTATTTCATACCACTTATTCTAATTTATAATGATTTGTTTGTTTATTGTAAAATCATTTATATTAGGAACCCTGATTGTAGAAATCATGTCTGTCTTCTCCACCGTTGAGTTCCCACATCTAATACATAGTAGGAGTTCAATATGTTTTTTTTTAATTAATTAATTAATTAACTAATTTACTTTTGGCTGCACTGGGTCTTTGTTGCTGCGCACAGGCTTTCTCTAGTTGCGGCAAGCAGGGACCACAGTGAGAAGCGGTGCACGGGCTTCTCACTGAGGTGGCCTCTCTTGTTGCAGAGCACAGGCTCCAGGTGCGCGGGCTTCAGTAGTTGTGGCACGCGGGCTCAGTAGTTGTGGCTCGCGGACTCTAGAGCAAGGGCTCAGTAGTTGTGGCACACGGGCCTAGTTGCTCCATGGCATGTGGGATCCTCCCGGACCAGGGCTTGAACCTGTGTCCCCTGCATTGGCAGGTGGATTCTTAACCACTGCGCAACCAGGGAAGCCCCTATATATATATATATATTTTTTTTTGCGTTATGCGGGCCCCTCACCGTTGTGGCCTCTCCTGTTGCAGAGCACAGGCTCCGGACGCGCAGGCTCAGCGGCCATGGCTCACGGGCCCAGCCGCTCCGCGGCATGCGGGATCTTCCCGGACCGGGGCACAAACCTGTGTCCCCTGCATTGGCAGGCAGACCCCCAACCACTGCGCCACCAGGGAAGCCCCCCAATATGTATTTTTAAGTATAGCCTTATGCCACGGTATTAGATGTCCATTGATAAGACTTAAATTCTTTTTTTGGCCTTCAGAATAAAGTCCAAATTCCTTAGGATGGCATATAAGGCCCTTTGTGATCTGGTCCTTGGTCATCTCTCCACTTTATCTTCCACTGCTGAGCTATCTTTAATCTCACTGCCTATGCACACTCTGCTCTTTTCCTGAAGTACCCTTTATGGTTCAAAACTTCAATTGTAATGAGTTTCATAAAGTGTTAGTCTTATACTGAACTTTGACTCTGCAGAGTCAGCTCACTATTGAGTTACTTTTTTTTTAATTGAAGTGATTTTTATGACTGAGTAGTATTCCATTGTGTGTATGTGTGTGTGTATATATATATACACCACATTTTCTTTCTTTTTTTTTTTTTTTTGTGGTACGCGGGCCTCTCACTGTTGTGGCCTCTCCCGTTGTGGAGCACAGGCTCCGGATGCACAGCCTCAGCGGCCATGGCTCACAGGCACAGCCACTCCACAGCACGTGGGATCCTCCCAGACTGGGGCACGAACCCGTGTCCCCTGCCTCGGCAGGCGGACTCTCAACCACTGCACCACCAGGGAAGCCCTAAACACCACATTTTCTTTATCCATTCATCTGTCAAGGGACACTTACGTTTCCATATGTTGGCTATTATAAATAATGCTGCGATAAACATGGTGGTGCACTTACCCTTTTGAATTAGTGTTTTCTTTGGATATATACCCAGGAGTGGACTTGCTGGATCATATGGTAGTTCTACTCTTTATTTTTTGAGAAACCTCCATACAGTTTTCCATAGTGGCTGCACCAGTTTACATTCTCACCAACAGTGTGTGAAGATTTCCTTTTCTCCACATCCTCTCCAACACTTATTATTTCTTGTCTTTTTGATAATAGCCATTCTAATGGGCATGAGGTGATATTTCATTGTGGTTCTGATTTGCATTTCCCTGATAGTGATGTTGAACATCTTTTCATATGCCTGTTGTCCATCTGTATGTCTTCTTTGGAAAAATGGTTATTCAGATTCTTGGGTTGTCTTGGTTTTTTGCTGTTGAGTTGTATGAGTTCTTTATATATTTTGGGTATTAACCCTTATCAGATAAATTGTTTGCAAATATCTTTTCCCATTTGGTAGGCTGTCTTTTCATTTTGTTGATGGTGTCCTTTGCTGAGCAGAAGCTTTTTAGTTTGATATAGTCCCATTTGTTTATTTTTGCTTTTGTTTCCCTTGCCTGAGGAGACATACTCAGAAAGATACTGCTAAGACCAATGTCAAATAGCATACTGCCTATGTTTTCTTCTAGGAGTTTTATGGTTTCAGGTATTACATTCAAGTCTTTAATCCATTTTGAGTTAATTTTTGTTTATGGTGTAAGGTAGTGGTCTAGCTTCATTGTTTTGCATGTGGCTGTTCAGTTTTCTCAACAGCATTTATTGAAGAGACTGTCCTTTCTCCATTGTATGTTCTTTGCTACTTTGTCATAAATCTATTATCCATATGTGTGAGGGTTTATTTCTGGGCTCTTAGTTCTGTTCCATTGATCTGTGTGTCTCTTTTTCTGCTAATACCATGCTGTTTTGATTACTGTGGCTTTGTAGTAGAATTTGAAATCAGGGAGTGTGATACCTCCAGCTTTGGTGTTTTTTTTTTCCAAGATTGCTTTGGCTACTCGGGGTTTTCTGTGCTTCCATACAAATTTTAGGAATTTTTGTTCTATTTCTGTGAAAAATGTTGTTGGGATTTTGATGGAGATTGCATTGAATCTGTAGATTGCTTTAGGTAGTTATAGACATTTTAACTGTTAATTCTTCCTATCCATGAGCATGGAATACCTTTTCATTCCTTTGTATCTTCTTCAGTTTCTTTCAACAATATCATAGTTTTAAGTGTACAGGTCTTTTCACCTTCTTAAATTTATTTCTTGGTATAAATTTATTCCTAGGTATTTTTGTTGTTTTTAGTCTTTCTACTAAAGGCAGTTATCCAATGGGTTTCACCCATTTTAGAGCAACTTAGGAGAGAAGGATAGTTTTTGCCCTGCACTAAAATAAAAACAGTAGAAAACTGGTATTTTATTTGTTACTGAAATTAGTTTGATTACATTTTGATGACTCTGGTTTTTTTTGGCTGCGTTGGTCTTCGTTGCTGCGCACGGGCTTTCTCTAGCTGCGGCAAGCGGGGGCTCCTCTTTCTTGTGTGCACGGGCTTCTCATTGTCGTGGCTTCTCTTGTTGCAGAGCATGGGCTCTAGGCATGTGGGCTTCAGTGGTTGTGGCATGCGGGCTCAGTAGTTGTGGCTCACGGGCTCTAGAGCGCAGGCTCAGTAGTTGTGGCACGTGGGCTTAGTTGCTCCGTGGCTTGTGGGATCTTCCCGGACCAGGGCTTGAACCTGTGTCCCCTGCATTGGCAGGCGGATTCTTAACTGCTGAGCCACCAGGGAAGCCCTGACTCTGGATTTTGAAACAGTCAGCAGTTGTTCATAGTGGGAAGCCTTTTAAATGATTTTATTCTACTTGGATATTCCGATTTTCCCATGGCTTATAAGATGAAACGATATCATCCTGTGCCTTTTAGAACTTGTTTTCACAAAGGTGTTTGGGGAGAACTTTCTAATGTTATTTATTGGGTAATGTAGCCTAGACAGTAACTCAGGAAGGTCATTATGTTTGTATATATATATATAAAGTAATACCTTACTTATTCACTATAATACTTGGACACTGGCATTTAAATGCTCACAGTTCAGCAGTAAGTGGTGAAGAATAGCCGTGATTCCAGAGATTAGTGTAGTGGAGCCATTCTTCTGGTAAGGAACTCTCAGGTAGTGGTAGTTGTGGGGTTAGTTTTTCTCTTTGAAAATGATCAGAGACACAGACTTTGTGAATTCTGCAGTCACTTGTGGCTTAAGAGCCAACCAAACCTTTTATCTGAAAACAAAATGAATTCCCCAAATCAGTCCTCATGATAAGATAGCACAAAACCTTCTTTCCCTGCATTACATTTAATCTTATGGTGTCAGCTAAGCTGTTAATTTCTGGTGGTTATTGTTTTACTGGTCGCTTTATTTTTCCATCTCTTGTGTGGACTTCCCTCTGTCATAGCCCTGATCACCCTGTGTTGTAATGGTCTATTTACCTGTTTCCCTGTTAGACTGTGACATCCTGGAGGGTAGAGGTTACATCTTTTATCGCTATATCCGTGTATCCCCCTTGTGCCCCTAACCATCTAAACCTAGGATTTCAGTTTATTGTTCTGTAGACCCGAACCCTATCCTTTACCCTGTGCCTAATACATGGTAGATGCTAAATAAATGTTTGTTAATGAATAGAATATTGCCTTAATACTAAAACTTTTATACTTTCAGACCCGTAAGAAACAAAAGGAAGATGTGGATGTCGTAGGAGGCAGTGATGGAGAAGGTGCCATTGGGCTTGGCAGTGACCCCAAGGGCAGGGAACAAATGATTAATGATCGAATTGGTTATAAACCCCAACCCAAGCCCAACAATCGTTCATCTCAATTTGGAAGTTTTGAATTTTAGAGGTGGATTATCTTGTGTGCCAGAGCCCTGGAATGGAGTAAAACGATGGCAGAAATACAAACAAGATTTAGAGAATTGAGTGCTTGCAGTCAAGCCGAATATTTTACGTCCCGCAGAGAGAGATACTTCTGCATGAGATTGCTGATGCTTAACTTTCACTCTGAAAGCTGAAATTCAAACTCTGGTTTGTCTCTGGAAAATCTGACTCGATAAAACTTGTCTGATTTTTGTTTTTAAAAATAAATATATTTTTGGAAAAGTGTGCGACATCCTTAATGAAGTATAATAGCACCATTAAATTGCTACATCATTTTTCCCATCTTTATTAAAAGACCCTAAACAGAACACTTCCAGTTGATCCCTGTCACTGATTTTTGTTTAACTCGTTTATTCAACAAGTATTTATTGAGAGTGCCAGGTATCATTCTAGGCACTTGGTAACATCAGTGAACAAATCAAAGATCCCTGCCCTTGTGGAGATTAGATTCTCATGATTTTGTATAAACTCGATCAAGTTGTGGATTTCCAGTATCTTTACAGAATGGCTTTGTAACCAGTTTGGGTGTAATTTTGGGAGGACAGGCAGTGGAGTATCAGTATTACCGTCATTCCAGTTTTCCTTCCTTTCCCAAATCGCCTAAGTTTTTCTGACGAGCCAATCTGCCAGGCAGCTCAGAGGCTAATTTAGAATCATGTTTTATTGTTTTCACTGTTTAATTCAACTGCTGGGAACTGCTAACTGTGGTAGCAAGAACCTCTGGAATCATCAGTTCCAAAGAGACCTGTTAGCAGGATTTTACCCAGCCTTTCTGGGGCAGCTTAAGTCTGGGAAGTAAGAATGTGGGAGAGAGGCAGGAATAGAGGAGGATGTATAGTTTCCCTTCTTCCTCCAACCATTCTTACAAAACCTCTGTTCTTCCAGTTTTATCTGGGATCTTCCATTCATTTATCTTAATCTCGAAAACACAGCAAGCATGGGTTCCAGATAAGGAAATTGAGTTTGATTATTTTGAATCCTACAAAATTCAGTCTGGAAGGGCAAAAGAAAAAAAGAAAAGGATCAAACAAGACTGCTTCAACATGTCACTATGACTTCCCAGCATGAACAGGCACAGAAGCATGAAAACATGGTGCCTCCTGATACCAATACTCAAGAGGAATCTGGGTGGAAGACACTGTACCAAGTGCTTTATGCAGATTGTCTCATTTATTTTTTATTTTCTTTTAGATTATCTCATTTAATCTTTAACTCTTACAAGATGAGTACTTTAACCTAATTTTATAAAGGCAAAACTAATTCTCAGCTGTTAAGGGATAGAGCTAAGATTTGAACCTGGGCAGAATGATTTTTGAACCTGCGCTTCTAAACCTCCTTGCTACACTGCTTTCCTGGTCTCCCACTAGTAGGTCTCACTCCCTCGGGGTAGAGTGAGAGGTTGCTGTTTCAGTTCTCAGGAAATATCCATGCTATTTTATTTATAAAGAATGAGGCAATTACCAGATTAGTAATAAATCTGAGCAGCTATAAGTCTTTTTATTTTTTTGGCCGTGCCACGCGGCACGTGGGATCTTAGTTCCCCAACCAGGGATCGAACCCGTGCCCCCTGCAGTGGAAGTGCAGAGTACTAACTACTGGACCACCAGGGAATTCCCTGTAAATCTTTTTTGACACCACTGAAATCACATGTATCGATTCTTTATTTCTTAGGTCCTAGTGTTCATTTCTGGGTCGCCCAAACCCAAGAAGATGGTCAAGTGCTTGTGAAGAGATACCAACTGCAGCCAGAAGCACGTACCTTTCATTTTCCTGAAAGCTGGAGTGACAATAATCAGGAGATTAATTCAAATAGGTACTATTATTGCCTTTTTATAAATGAGAAAATTAAGGCTTAGGGATTATTAAAATAACTTGCCTAAGGTCACACTTCTAGGAAGTGGTGGAGCTACGAGTCAAAGCCAGGTGTACCTGACTCCAAAGCCCATGTTCATCACACTACAGTCTAGGAGTGGTGCTGAATGGCAAGATGCCCATCTGGGGGCCAAACAGGAAAGGCACAAAACACCACCATTCTGGCAGAAAGCGGACAGGCAGGGCCAACTCCTAGCCTCTCACCTGACAGCATAAACACAGGGAAGCGATTATATGAAAAGTTCGCTTTTAAATTCAGGAATCCTTGGTATACTGAGATACTGCAGCTTCATGAAGACCCTGTCTCCTGTGCAAAAGGTCATGTAGATCTTCTGGCATGTTCAAGGCTTGTCATGTAGAGTAGGAGAGTAGGAGGAGAGTGAGATGAAAACATAAAGGGATCACGCCAACTAAAAGATGGACATCTGAAAAACCGATGATAATGACCAGACTCCATGTGAACAGTGATGAGACCACTTATTCTGATATCACTCTGGGGAGAAGACATGCGTAGAATCACAAAATCAAAATATTTATTTGTTCTTTTGCACATGACACTGTTAAAACATTCCTACTACAGCAATACTGCCCTCCAGGAGCTTACAATCTAAAACAGTCAACATTAATTGTAGACCCAGTGATTAAGGCATATATCAAATGCGGACTCTGTATCTTTAGGTGTATCTTCTGAAGGAAGCAGCTGGAGAGGGCAGGATCAACATTAAATGACATGAAAGTGTACTCCCTGCTAACTCCCTTTCCAGCTTCTACAAGGAACCCTTGTGGCTAGAACCCCAAACCAGTACCCCACAGCCTAAAAGGGAATTCCAGACAACCTTACCATAGAAGTAGTGAAGAAACCTTCATCTCTTAATTCCCTGGTGGACAGAGAGGACTCTGCTTGTGGGCAGTGTGGGGCTGAGTGTTCTTCCAGCATAGGTTGGAGACGGCACCTAAGATGCTGTAACTTTGTGGATGGTACCAGGTAGCCCCTTACTCAGCCTTATAGAAATTCCAGTGGGACAATTGCTCCTCAAAGTGTGCTTAGGGTCTCTATCAAGTTTTACAACTTCTGGTTGGTATCTATATCCACATCTACTGCACAGCATTATCCACTGCATCAGGAGGGTGAGGGAGATTTAATAAACCAGACACATGGGATAAAAAACTGAAAGACAGAAAGGGAAAAGGAGAGCAGAATAAGGGGCCAAAGATATGGGGATACAGTTTCTAATAGTTGTGAACAGGAGGAAGAGAAATTTGGATTCAAAAGGAACAAAGAAGTCAGGCACTAAATTCTAAATGAACAGGGTTACAGAAATGAAAGTCAACAAGATCATTATATTATCACGATCCAAGAGCTCAAGAAAGACAGAATTTAAGCTTTACTTTTTTTTTTCCTTGCTGGTTTCTTCCTTTGGCAACCTAGCTCAAGATCACTACAATTCAGGTTTTTCATGAGACTCTATCTTGAATACCTGAAGACTTATCCCAAACTGATGTTTCTCTCCCGAGAGTTTGAAGTTCACAGCATTTTGTCTAAACTGGCCTTGATTTTTCTTACCTTACTGATAAGGTCCTGTTCCTGAAAGGGTATTTTATAACAGATCATGTCAAGATTTCTAGAGAGTACCCGGATCACTACTAAACATTGATTTCTCAGGGTTTTATTATTCCTTGGCTTCTGAGGCAATAACAGGCTATTTGTACCTTAATGTTGGATTTTTATCAGTACCTGTCATTCCCTTTACTTATGCTAAGTATCAGCACTACAAGGGGTTGGAATGAGAGAAAAACATAAAACTCTAAATGTTGGTTCTTAGATTTTAAGCTCGATCCAGTAAGCTCATAACCCTCTCTTGGTTCAAAGCCACGTAAGTACACATTTCTCGCCCTCCAATATTTAACTGGCACCAACAGAGAAAGTACAAACTTCAAAACCACGAGAGGCCAACAGGATAGCTGTGTTTTGTCTCTCCTGCCCTGAGGCACAACTGGAGTCTAGCACCAAGGAGGGCAGGATTTAATAGACCAGCACAGGAAGAGTCACTTTACAGAGGTAGGTTGGACTGGGAACAAGACTGCGGCGTAGACTAACAACAGAATAAAAATCCAATGTGATTCTTACTGAGGAAAGTATTTTTGGCCACTTGTGATCTAATTAAGTCCCCCCGAGAGTAACAAAGATGGTCATGCAGAGAGTGAGGATCTGTCTGGTGTGGGCACGGATGCCCATCAGCCGACCACACCCTAGGCCTCTCCAAAGAGAGGGCTGGGCTTTTGCCCCTCCAGCCCATGACTGGCTCATTTACATTGCAGATCAAAGATTCTCAACCTTCAAGCCATTTCCAAGAAATTACAGATCTTTAAGAATAAGGACCAGTGATTTCATACATGCTAAAAAAGTTACTTTGGCTACAGCCCTTTGCGCTTGTGTGCCTGGGCACAAAAACACAGTTGGGGCTGAATAAATGTTTGTGGAATGGTTAAGTATTGACCAGCAGCATTTAGTACATGAGTTAAGCCCAGAAACACCACCAACTGAGAGCGAGTCAAATTCCTGTGCCCAGTACCAGGTAGCTCACCCACCAGGTGCTACTCCCTCAGTTTAAAGCAGAGATGCTCAAAGTGTGGTCCCCTGATCATCAGTAGGCACATCACCTGGGAGCTTGTTAAAAATACCAATTTGGGGGCTCTGGGTCGAGGCCCAGCAGTCAGGGCTTTAACAAGCTCTCCAGGTGATTCTGATGCATGCTGAAGTTTGAAAACCACTGGTTTAGAGGCAGACACACGAAAACAATAATGGGAGAAAATTATTTAAACGCTTACTTCAGTTGTGACATACGAAGGTACCAAGTCAAAGTAAAATGTCAACGGTTTCATTTTAAAATATCTATTTTCTCAAATTGATTGTCATCTTTTTTTTTGATTGACAAGTTCATTCTAATCAAAATGTTAAGTGGGAACACAAGTTGATGAGTCAGCCCCCCAAGAATGCACACTCCTGCAAGGTCTGGGCCTGTATTTATACAGTCTCAAACCACCTCTCTGCCCCCTACAGAGATTTCAGTGCAACACTTCACACCTAGGGAAAGGCACAATCTGTCTCCCACTCATTGAGTCCAAAGACTAGAACGTATTTTTAAATGTTAAGTTTGGGTTCTGGGCTTAGCTGGGCAAGACTTTTCCTCACCTGCCATCAATCCTGGCTAAAGTTAATCCATTTCCATCACTGACCCAGGAAAAACCCAACAAATTCGCAAACTGTTAAAAAATAAGAACAGAAGACTAAAAAAGGAAGCAGGTGATCAAGCCATCGAATAGAAAGCTACCTGGATTAGATAAGAACATATAACTTGGATCTAAGATAATGGGGGAAGAGAGGACATCTCATGGGTGGCTTCACCTCAAGAGAAATGGGAAACTCAGCTCATTAGGGAAAAAAGGCAGGGAGGTTACCACTTTAGCTAAACCTCTGTTGAGCAGGCGTGTGTGTGTGTGTGTGTGCGCGCGTGCGTGCGTGCGTGCGTGTAAGGAGATAAGGAGTAAGAAGAGAAGATTGGAATCCTGTCTTCCAGTCTTGAACTGCTTTCCACTGCAATCGATAAGGCCACACCATAGCGTTAGACGTTAATGGCAATGTTCTGTGATGTCCACTACCACTGCCTTCTTCCAGCTGAAGAGAAAGTACCCCATGCCAGCCCCTGCCGCTACAGCAATGCAGAGGTACCCGTTGTAGGTCATGAAGATGAGCATGAGGAAGTAGCTGATGACCACCTGGATGATGTGCAGCACTGTTTGCAGAAGGTGAGGAAAGCTCAGCATCTGTTGCCTGGAGAGTAAACAGGGACACAACAGTCAGGCCCCAGGTGTGTTCAGGCAGCTCTGCATGCAGATCAGGAGAAAGGGGCAACAGTTGTAGTCACGAGCTCAGCTTGAGCTGGACTCTTGTCACAGCCACCCTGGCAACTCATGGGTACTTGTGTCTCTGCGGGTTGTTTATTGTCCTTGGAAATGAAACATGATAGGGTTGTGAGGTTAATAAGCATTGGCCAGATATGATTATATGGCAGCAGGAGGAATGCTCTTCAGGGGAGGGGAGAGGAAGGAGGAGTAAGCTGACTTACCTCCACCTTGGATACTGAAAGGGATGACCCACACCCTCCCATACTTATTTGCCTGAACTTTCTCAGGCCTTCCACCTTTGCAGAGTTCATACTCTAAAAAATTGGAAATAGAGGACTTCCCTGGTGGCGCAGTAGTTAAGAATCCGCCTGCCAGTGTAGGGGACACGGGTTCGAGCCCTGGTCCAGGAAGATCCCACATGCCGTGGAGCAACTAATCCCATGCGCCGCAACTACTGAGCCTGCATGCCACAACTACTGGAGCCCGAGCACCCTAGAGCAGGCGCGCCGCAACTACTGAGCCCGCGTGCTGTAGCTACTGAAACCCGTGCGCCTAGAGCCCGTGCTCCACAACAAGAGAAGCCACTGCAATGAGAAGGCCGCGCACCGCAACAAAGAGTAGCCCCTGCTCGCCGCAACTGGAGAAAGCCAGCGTGGAGCAACGAAGACCCAACGCAGCCAAAAAAAAAAATTGGAAATAGAATTGAGGGTTGGGTGGTACAGTAGAAAGTTTTTAATTAGGGATCAGGAGACCTGGCTGTTTATCCCCTTTGTCACTTACTCGTTCTCTCACCTTAGTTAAGTCACAATGTTTGGCCCTCAATAAGCCCAATCACTGGTACAATTGGAATAAATAATATTGTGCTTACTTGAGAGCAGGACATTGGTCTATAGGATTCCTTGTGTTCCAGTTTAGCTTTAAGACCTACATTTCTATTATAACTAAATCTTAAGCATTTGCCAATCTGTGGGAAAAACCAATAGTCATCCATATACTTGCTTAGGTGGAATACAGACATTAGTACAGTCTTACATTGTAACAAAATGAGACTAGAGCTGGGCAGGTTCAACTTTTTATAGAAAGGAATGAATTGGATTCTGCCATTCTTCTATACCCTGACCTGAAATTTCTTAACTTGTTTATTATTATTTTGGCTAATATGTTAAAATATGGATTCTTTTCCTTCTTCTAAAGTGACCAATACTTAAAATTTGGAATAAATGTTCATATTAGCAGAAGGGTTCCTATCATTCCTCTTTTGGCCTGCTAATGACCCACAACCCCAAGCCTCCAAAAACAGTTTTGATCAAGGTCATATAGAATCATTAACTCAAGAAGAGGGTTGTTGCTAATAAAATAGCTGCTTTTCTATTTAGCTAATTCAGCTCTCCAGAACTTCCATCTGGATCTGTTCAATCTTCTTACCCAACAGTTTTGTGGGTCTCCATAAGGATGGTTCCATTCGGTCCTGGGACAGGCATGGAATTGTACCGAATGCTGACTTGTGACTTGCGCAGGAGGCCCTCTCGGGCTATCTTGAGTCCTTCGTAGAACATGGCTAGTAAAAACACTGCCACAAAAGCTCCAGCCATTTCTAAGTAGGGAGGGAAAAGATGGCGGTAATGTCAAACATGCAAATTCATTAGCTGGTGTGCTCTCCAAGCTAGAAAGACAACACAGAAAAACTGCTACACTTTTTTTTTTTGGGGGGGGGGGGAGTTATGCCACGTGGCTTGTGGGGTCTTAGTTCCCCAACTAGGGATTGAAACTGGGCCCATGGCAGTGAAAGCACCGAGTCCTAACCACTGGACTGCCAGGTAATTTTGAAAAACTGCTACTCTCTACTCTTAATTTCAGAGTATGTTATATTGTTACCTCTTCAATCATACAGATGGAAGAGAAGAACTAAGATGGTGTCAGTGAGGACTACTGCCTCCACTGCAGATCATACTCATTTTCTGATTAAGATACAAAAAAAATGAACAACAATAACCTTTTGGTCTGGCTGCTTGATGTCATTAAATTAGCTTGTCACACTGAAACACACAATGTAGAATATGCAAAAGAGGAATAAAACAACTTATTTTAAAGTGCTGACAATTTCTTGAATGGGCGTTTCAATCTAAGTTTCACACTGTGAAGCACTGGTACCAATATGAATGTAGTCAAAACTGATTTAACATACTACCTGAATTAAATGCTTCCCTTCTTCCCAAAACAAATTGATTTTGTGGGTCCAAAGATTTATCTTGTACCTAAAGTGGTCCACCTGACTACTGAACTTGTGCAATTTGAATTTAAGGCACACCAACTCAACATTATAGACACACAAAAACTGGGTGATTAGCTACCCCAAAACTAGGACTGCCCCTAAGATGGGCCAAGAGTCAGGAATGATGTATACCAGTTTGGTAAGCTAGAAAGAGAACTGGATTAGGCAGGAATAGAAGCCCTAGGTCCCTGTCCTAGCTCTGACATCTAACTTTATGGGATTTAGGGCTAATCATTTCACTATTTGAAGTTTAATTTATCTGTAAACTGGAAGGATTGTACTTGATTAATAGTTTTTAAGCTAGGGTTATTTTGTGGTATGTATATATATATAATGCTTTTTATGTCATTTGAACTTCGACTATAGTCTTATATCCAAGATCAATAATTTATCAAACAAGGAAACACTCTGGAAAAAGATGAAAGGAAATGGTCTGCAAAAGACTCCTACCTGGTATCTAAATTATGTTTCAGAAATTCTAAAACATACACATGCTATTTAAGGGAGGTTTACTGTAGGACCAAAATAAGCACCGTGTATCCTTACCTTCCAGGTAGGAAATAGGAAGCAAGATGGTTACAATCATAACCATAATGACTCAGTAATTATGGCAGGAAGAGGTGCTGGGTTTCCAGATTCTCTGTCACTGTCTCTCATGTGAGTGTCACCTTCAAACAAAACCTGATGGCTTACTCACCTCCAGCTGTATTGATCACCAAACCAGAGAACAATAGTTCCACATTTTTAAAGCCAAAGTAGAAGGTCATAGGCTGCCAGGAAACCAAAACGTGTCAATTAGAAACAACTGAAGCTTCTATATGAGAATTTCAGGTCAAGAAGCTTAGAACATTTAAAAGTAGCAGTTCTGGGTAATAAGAGGCATTCACTGAAGTGGGAGGCTTTCTCCCTCATTATAGTATAGTATTAACCACAGGCACTTCTCCACATTTATTCTCCTTTGTCCCCACCATCAACTTTTGTCTTTTTCTCTTTTCTACACAAAGTGTAAAAGACCAGAACTTAATCCAGAAAAAGGTCAATTTTGACAGAAAGGAATACTGAAGAAAGAACCATAGAAATCTTGGTTCTGGTGTGGCTCTGAAACTAACCTGCCATATAATCTTGGTCAAATCACTTGACTTCTCTAGGTCGACCTTAGTTTTTTCCTCATTGGTAAATCGATCTTTAAAGATAATCATCTTCCAGTCCTAAAGTTCAATTGTTTCTATTCCCCACGTGGGTGGGAAAGGGCCTGGGCTGCCTCTCCTGTGGCACTTACCATCATCATCATCATGTGACCGTGGGAGTGGGAGGCTGAAGAGGTCGGGTGATGGTGAGAAGGTGCCATGGTACTGTTGTCGTCCCCACTGCTCATCCCCATGCTCATCCCCACGTGGTGGAAATGGCCCATTTTTCCGGGAAAAGTTGAGTCAGCAGAAGATTCTTTTAAGAAAAAGAATTACATATAATAATTAAAAATACAAAATCTTGATTTAAAAAAAAAATCTTCACGATGTTTTATCTTGTCTTTTTTTTTTTTTTTTTTTTGGCCAAGCCGCACGGCATGCAGGATCTTAGTTGCCCGACCAGGGATCGAACCTGTGCCCCCTGCAGTGCAAGCACGGAGTCCTAACCGCTGGACCACCAGGGAAGTCCCCAAATCTTGATTCTTGATAAATTGTCTATGTGGTATTTCAGCCAGTGAATACATGCTCTCCTAGCCTCTTTACTCAGAATTATTTTTTATAATCTACAGATGGAAAGAGAAGTAACTGTACTAATAGGGAGACTGTGGCAAAAGGGATTTGCACATAGGGTTTCAGAAACCTAACTCTTTTTTTTAAAACTAATTTTTATTGGAGTATAGTTGCTTTACAATGTTGTGTTAGTTTCTGCTGTACAGCAAAGTGAATCAGTTATATATTATCAGAAACCTAACTCATTCTGCAGAATTGTTCCTTTACTAGATATGTTCAATGTATGTTCAAATTTAAACATGAGATAAGGAGAAGAAAAGTAGCTTCTTCGGGTTGCAGGAAACAATTTGTAATAGTGGACAAATTCATGCCATTAATGAAATTTAGCTGCTTTTCTAATCATAAATGTCAGTAGGTAAAAAGCAAGTATTTCAAGATAATTCACCTAATTGGATGGCCTGTGTTCAATCAGGATATTAAGAATACATTTTCACATATAGGACAACCAGCCTTCAGCTAATTTAAATTAGAAGAAAAGGTCTATTGCTGCCCTAGGCAAGCAGTGTGCCCTGAATTTAGATACAGTATCAATCCCAGCAGGGCATTAGAGCTGAGAACACTGAAAACAAGGTATAAATTGGATATTCGCTATTAAATTAAGTCTAGACAACCTGCACATTCATTCTTGTGTCTTTACTATCACTTCACTATTTTACTGCAAAAGTCCATCTGAGACATAATCCAAGGAGCAAAAACTCCTATAGCTGGGGTGGGGAGTGGGAAGTTGAGGAAGGTGGAGAGGGAGGTGTTGGTGGATTCTCTTAAGTGTCCCTCAACTCCAGTTTGTGGAGGAAAGAGTGCTTTAGAAATTCCAAGTAGATATTCATGTTCATGAGCCTAAGTGTGCCTCTTATTATTAATTATCAAGCTCTTACACGCACCAAACTCTGAGCTAAGTGCTAGTAATTCAACAGTGAATAAGACAAACAAGGTACAGGATGGAGAAACAATAAAGTAAACAGAACACTTTCATGAGGGATTAGTGCTGTGATGGAAAGAAACAGGGTAATATGGTAGTATCACTAAGAGGTTGAAAAGAAGCATACTTTAGATAGGAAATTTACACAGATTCAGGGAGTCTTGGATGCCTAATCAAAAGCACAAATATTCAGCCATCTATTTTCCCCTCTTCAACTCCTATCCTATGATACTATGACAGCAAGCTTAAAAAATAGGTTCTTATTGGGACTTCCCTGGTGGTGTAGTGGTTAAAGAATCTGCCTGCCAAGGCAGGGGACATGGGTTCGAGCCCTGGTCCGGGAAGATCCCACATGCTGCAGAGCAACAAAGCCCATGCGCCACAACTACTGAGCCTGCACTCTAGAGCCCACGAGCCACAACTACTGAGCCCGAGTGCCACAACTACTGAAGTTGTGGCGTGCCTAGTTGTGAAGCCCGCGTGCCTAGAGCCGGCGCTCAGCAACGAGAGAAGCCACCGCAATGAGAAGCCCGCACTCCCTGCAACTAAAAAGAAAGCCCGTGCGCAGCAACAAAGACCCAACGCAGCCAACGTATAAATAAATTAATTAAAAAAATAGGTTCTTATTTCCAGCAAAGGAAAAGGCAAAGCATCAGTTACCGATAATCAAAATTCAACTCTGAATTTAAATAACTTTCATGCCAGACACTTTATTACTTCATAATTGGGGAGCTGGACAAGCTGGTATTAATACCATTGCCATAAAGGGACTAGATTGGAGGTACAAAGAGAGACACAATAAGATCTTTGTCCACAAAGGTTTTATAGCGAACAGCAAACACACACACACACACACACACACACACACAAATAATCAACAAGCGAGAGCACACACAAAGTTTCAATGATGGAACAAATGGTAAGAGGACAGCAGTTTTCAGATAAAGAAACATAGTAGGATGGAGAGATCACTGGTATGTGAGTGATCATAAATTATGATGTTGAACCAAGCAAATGAAGTGAAATAAGAATGAAAATACGTTTGCGTGCCAAGAAAATTGATAGCACATCCTCATAAAGAGTAGAAGTCACAAATTTTGTTCTCTTCTAATAAGGGTCTAGAAAATGATTATATCATAAGAAAACCATAAAGGATAATTTCATTTCATGTTATCAACATGAATCCTGACCTTTGATTCAGTGAATATTGGTGGAGTGCCTTTTGGTGTAACAGACTGAGGGACATACAGAGATGAACCAGACATAGACTCTTTCCTTATGGAGCTTCAAGGCTAAAAGCTACAAGGGGAAACCGAACAGTCATAATCTTCATTTTGGGGCATAAGATGAAACGCAAAAGGCCAATTAAAAAGGCAAGAACACAGCACCAGAAACTACTTAAGATTTGTACCCTTGATTTCCCTGATAAACTTTTATAGTCTTCCCATCAACAGGTTTTTTTGAAGACCCAAGGTTCCTAATTGTTCAGGCACCTCATTACCAATCAGAGACACCTCTCAGTGAAGATCCGTAAGCAAATCTCTTCAGACATATCAGTGACCCAGTAATTCATATGCCCCAATCTCAAGAATGCCTTTCAAAGTATGCACCTATTTTGAAATGTCATCTTGTAGGATACATTTCACATTGAAATATACTAGGAAATAGAGCAGGAATAGAATCTATTTCCTTTCATTGCCGATGGACAATGGATTTCTTTCTTCTTTTTTTTTTTTTTTTTTTAAAAAAAAAAAACCTTTATCAGGGGACTTCCTTGGCGTCCACTGGTTAAGATTCCATGCTTCCACTGCAGGGGGCACTGGTTCGATCCCTGGTCAGGAAACTAAGATCCTGCATGCCCTGCGGCAAAAACAAAACAAAAAACAAAAAGCCTTTATCTTAATTTTTTTTTTTTTTTTTTTGGCCGCAACATGCGGCTTGCGGGATCTTATTCCTTGACCAGAGATTGAACCTGGGTCCCCTACAGTGGAAGCAAGGAGTCCTAACCATTAGACCGCCAGAGAATTCCCAACAATGGATTTCTTATAACAGAATCCTAGGCAAATGTCAGTTTTCTGTTAGCTTCTCTCCTGCAGAGTATGCCAGCCAAGACCACTTTCAAGCCCCTTTCTGCCTATCCTGTCTCCTGAGACCACAAAGTGGCTATCGACACATGTGGATAGTTCATAATAGCTCCTTCTAGCATAGAAAACTTCTTTGATTTTTAAGGAAATAGAAGAGAAATGGTCTAGGAATTGGCTATAGAAAAAAATCAAGTATGAGTTTCTATGGAAATTTGTTCATACGAAATAGGTGAGAAGTTTATTTCTCAGGAAGGCTTTACACTATTCAGTTTTTAGGGAATATTTAACTTCAGCTGGGTACTTGAAGTTGGCTATATGCCAACTTGTTTGTATTGCCCTGAATACTATTAGATATGGAAAATGAAATGGCACATTCTACATTGAATGCCATATAGCTTTGCACTTCTTTCTGCCTTCCCCTTTCCTCCATTTAGTAAGTATGGTGCAGTATTTATAAAAATAGGTTTCAAAACTTCCTTGTATTCAAGGGTCTAATTCCTTCTCAGTCTACTTCTGAGGATCATGAAAAAGAAGTTTCCTCTGTTCCTGCCAACACTCTCCCCCAACACACGCATTGTAAAGCTTAACTAGAGGGCCAGATTCTTTGCAAAATCTAGAGGGCCAGATTCTTTGCAAAATCTAGCATCTCTAGAAAAATGAATATCAATTTATAGACAGAAGTTAGGGAATTAGCAAGAAGGCTAAATTCTGATACCCATTCTGAGTCTTAGCACTGACCTTACTTCTAACAGGTTTAGTCTAAACTTCAAATTCTCTTTTATTTTCCTGGTATTGCACAATGATGAATAAGAAACAATAATCCATAGGGACTATGGAGATTAGACCCCACAAAAAGACTACACAGAAGTGGTCATACATCTGCCACATGGGCCCTCTCCTCCAGCTCAGACAGATGTAATCTGGAGTCTCAGATAATTCTTTTGGAGACTGCCTCCAGTCTTTCCTGACTTCAATGATAAGGAAGAAAGTTTTTATTCTTAAAATGATTAGGGTCGGGACTTCCCTGGTGACACAGTGGATAAGACTCCGTGCTCCCGATGCAGGGGGCCCGGGTTCGATCCCTGGTCAGGGAACTGGATCCCACATGCATGCCACAACTAAGAGTTCGCATGCCGCAGCTAAGGAGCAGGCGAGCCACAACTAAGGAGCCCACATGCTGCAACTAAGGAGCCTGCCTGACGCAACTAGGACCCGGAAGAACCAAATAAATAAATAAATATTTTAAAAAAATGATTAGGGTCATGATCCTTTTTTGATTTGTAAAAACATTAAACAAAGGGAAATCTATCTAGTCACTCTTCTGCTTTCTGTAGTCATTATTTATGATTGATGACACAAGCTTTTGGCAAGCACAGATAGGGGAAATTCAAGGTCAAAGATAATATACTACCATAAACAGGGACTCATGCTTATGGGCTATGTTCATGTGATCAAGTCTCACTGGACTAATCCTGCCTTTTTATGACCTGTATGGGGCCAGCAGATATTCTGAGATATGGCTCTGGCTTTGTTTCAAGTGCCTCTATAGGTGAAATTTGAAATTCTCCCATGGCTTTATGAATTCTGCACTTATGTTGTTCTTTGGGGGAGGGAGGTGGTAAAGGAGATGCAGGAATAAAGGGGAGACTTTGATATAATGCAATAACAAATAGGGCTTAGGTGCCTCTCCATAACTTGGCATTCCAGGCCAATACACTGGAGTTGTTTAGAAAAAAATGTAGTAGTTCCCAGGGAAGGGAAATACAATTTGATGAATATATATGGGGAAGACCCTTCCTGTTGATGGCTATGATGTTGTTCCACTCATCCTCTAGGCCCTGGCTTCATATTCTTACTCCAAATTGACTGGCAGAAAAGTGGTCATAATTGTTCGAATATAGCCACACCATGCTTTGGATATTTCAGCTGCCTTTCCTTGGCTTGTGTTCTTCTTGAGGTGCAGTAATCATAAGGATACTTACACCAGTTTCATTTCCAAAAGGTATGAGGCTGAGTAAATCATAGGTTTACACAGGTTCTAGCCAGAACTGGCAAAAACTTTTGACTCCCAAAGTTCTGCCGTATCAGTGAACTAAAAACAGTTCAGTAAAATGAGGCAGTAGAGGTAGTGAGAAGATAAGTCAGGCCAATAAGGAAAAAGGAAATGGAAAATACCTTAAAAATCACACACACAGAGTTCTCCCCAGACTAAACGTGGCAGGTGATAGGAGTTGATAAGGGCACTTGCTACAATTGCAAGCTTATAAAGACAGAACTCTGGAGAATAACTACCAAAACCCCACCACCATCACTACCACTACCATCAAAAAAAGTAAAAAAGAAAGAAAGAAAACTTAGATTTTATCCTTTTAAAAATCCTTCAATAAAACTAAGGCTACCATTTTCTCTTCTAACTTTGTGCCTTTGTTGATAATAAAAATAATTCCAAGGGATCATCTACAACAACAACAAATTCTCACTTGCTTTTCTTTGTGTCAGTGGTTGGGTTGAGATGAGAAAGATGTTGATAGACCTGGCAGAGAATTAATTTAGTGATTACTTGCAGATTTCAATATTATTTTCTCTTTCTTCACCATATACCAAAGCGAGCTCTACTGTAAGCAGATAGTGTAGGGAGTCCCCAGAGAAAAGAGCCAGATATAGCTTTTTGATATAAGAGAAGCCATTTTAGGCCAAAGCCATCTTGTCATCTAAGCCTGGCTACCATGCTTGCCCTTGAAAAGGTCTCAGTAATAATGACCTTAAGGGAACATAGGAACAAATGACTGTTTATCAGGCAAGAGCAGTAACAATAGCAAAGATAATAAACCAGTTGCAGGATTCCTTGAAAGCACTTTTTGTGGAAAGAAACCAACCTATGCACAGTCTACATATTCAAGTAGTAAGCAGAGTCTATGTGGCTGTATTACTCATACATCAGACTAATGGGATGCATCAAAAGCAACCAACTGCCAGAGACATAAAGGGGAAAACTACTTCAAACAGTTACACTTAAAACTTAAAGGGCCTTCATTTATGAATGGCCAATGATCTAGGCAAACAAGAAATGCTCCATGGACTGACAAGTTTTTAGAAGAATAAAAGAGCAGCTATAAATTAGTGAGAGTAGCTCTTTTACATAGAAGTTCTTGGCTAAGAATACCTATTTTAGTAAAAAAAGACGATAACTCAGGAGCTGCCCTGAGAATCTCTTTCTAACTATCCACAGAAAAGACAGAAAGCAAACCTGTGATTCGATTCTAATCAGAATAAGACGAAGAAAGGCTTTGCTTCCGGATACTGGTTCAAGGTCACCCCCTTCTACCGTAAATTTTATCTTTCCCTATGTCCACTCCACCTTATTAAGCTGCTCAGGCTGAGCAAAGGAGATGAGAAGCCTGTTTGTCTTGGAGGAACTGACTACATGGAGAATTATATGTATAATAATGGAGGGCTATCGTTTTTAAGAGAAAGCATGCTAAGGACAAACTCAATTTTTTAAATACCCACTTTCCAATCTCTAAATCATCTACGCCTTCCAGGCAAACATGAATGGACCAAGCTACTACAATATAAGAAACGGGAGGATTGCTTCAAGATGGCGGAGTAGAAAGACGTCACTCCCTCTTGTGAGAGCACCGGAATCACAACTAACTGCTGAACACAATCATCGACTGGAAGACACTGGAACGCACCAAAAAAGATACCTCACATCCAAAGACAAAGGAGAAGCCACAGTGAGACGGTAGGAGGGGCACAATCACAGTAAAATCAAATCTCATAACTGCTGGGTGGGTGACTCACAAACTGGAGAACACTTAAACCACAGAAGCCCACCCACTGGAGTGAAGGTTCTGAGCCCCACGTCAGGCTTGCCAACCTGGGGGTCTGGCAACGGAAGGAGGAATTCCTAGAGAATCAGACTTTGAAGGCTAGCGGGATTTGACTGCAGGACTTCGACAGGACTAGGGGAAACAGAGACTCCACTCTTGGAGGGCACACACAAAGTAGTGTGCGCATCGGGACCCAGGGGACATCAAAAGAAAGCTGGAGCAGCAATACTCATATCAGATAAAATAGACTTTAAAATAAAGAATGTTACAAGAGACAAGGAGGGACACTACATAATGATCAAGGGATCAATCCAAGAAGAAGATATAACAATTATAAATGCACCCAACATAGGAGCACCTCAATACATAAGGCAACTGCTAACAGCTATAAAAGAGGAAATCGACAGTAACACAATAATAGTGGGGGACTTTAACACCTCACTTACACCAATGGACAGATCATCCAAACAGAAAATTAATAAGGAAACACAAGCTTTAAATGACACTATAGACCAGATAGATTTAATTGATATTTATAGGACATTCCATCCAAAAACAGCAGATTACACTTCCTTCTCAAGTGCGCATGGAACATTCTCCAGGATAGATCACATCTTGGGTCACAAATCAAGCCTCAGTAAATTTAAGAAAATTGAAATCATATCAAGCATGTTTTCTGACCACAACGCTACGAGATTAAAAATCAATTACAGGGAAAAAAACCCGTAAAAAACACAAACACATCCCTTGGGATGTTTCCCTTCCAGAAATATAAGGAAACAAACACTCTCTTTCCAGCCAAGCCAAGTACAGGAGATGGTTCATAGGAGCCTGCATTTTGCTATTTTTTGGTGATGGTGTTGATAATAGAACCAGTACTCCCACCTAAACTAGTGTCCAGATACCATTTGCATGTATTTCTCAAGCTGTAATTTGCATTTTAGGTTGTACTCCCAGAAACTAATCTCTCTGCAAAGAGGCACATAAGTATCCTCACCTCCAACTTCTCATATTGATACACTTATTTTATGTTCACTACGTGGCATTTATGTCTCTGTTACAGATTTACTTTCCAGCCTTATCCCAATCTCATCCTCTTCACATTCAGATATTCCACCGAAATTGATTTACTCAATTTTCCTGAATAAATTTAGTACTTTGACACTTGTATGCCTTTTTGGCCATGTCATTCTCTGTAGTCCCGCCCCCCCCCTCCCCCGATTTTCTGAATCCTATCATTACTTATTCAACATTTACAGTGCACTTAAAATGTGTCAGAAGTAGGATAAAGTTAAAATACGGCCCCTGCTCTTTTGAGTTTACAATCTAGTTCATTCTTTAAGTCTGAGTTAAAATGCCACCTCTCCTATGAGGTTTTCCTTGAATTCCTGACAGAAGAAATCTCTCTCTCTTTTCTGAATTTTTCTAGCAATCTTCTCTTATGGCAAATTTGACTTACAGTTCTTAAAGTACGAGATAAAAAATACCATATATACACAGCAAGTTCTTAGAGGGCAAGTAACTAATTTATACCTCCTTACTGCACCTGGAAGAATACTGGACAAATATTCACTCACTCAAAATGTATTTAATTCTTACAAAACCCATGTAGGTTTCATATCTACTTACAAGGAGCCAGCTGCAAAAGACAAGATTCTTGCCTTTGCGGAACCTACTCTAGAGGAGGCATCCTCATTAAATATGGAAACAAATAAATATGTATACGTATATGTAATTATAAATTGTGATAAGTAATATGAAGGAAGTAAACATGGTACTGTGATAGGAGAATAACAGTAAAAGAACTAATTTAGATGGAGGCGGTTAGGTGGAGAGAGAAGAGAGAAGCTCTTTCTAAGGAGGTAACATTTAAACAGACTGATAAATTACTGGAGTTGGGTAGAAGGGCAGAGAATAGCACCCCTGAGGCAAGAAAAGAATCAAAGCCATTCAAGGTCAGTATGAATAGAACACACTGAGTGAGAAGAGAGGCCAAGGAGGTTGAAGAAAGAGGCAGAAGGGGTATATTGAAGAAGGCCTTATAGGTCATTTAAAGGAGACTAAATTTTATTCCAAGGGCAAGTGGAAGCTATTTAGGCGTAATAAGCAGGGGAGTGATGTGGCCAGATTTGTATTTTAACAGAATACTTTGATGTGTAGAATAACTGGCCTTTATTTGTTCTTCCCTAATAATATTTCCTGCTCAAGTTTTCTGTGAGGCATTCACAGATGGAAAAAAAAAAAATCCCTTACAGAGCCATGGGCCATAATCCTTCAATTTGCCAGAATCCAGAAAGACATCTGTTAAAACTTTAGGATTAGAAGAACCTTCTAATTTCTGGGTTATTTAATGGTTTGAGGGGCAAAACTGAAGGATATTCTACAAGGACTGTCCTGGGTTGTAAAAGCTTCTAAAGTCACACATCACCTTTTGTAGGAGAGAGTTAAGCTTACTGAATATTGTTAAGAGCATGAGTTTGGAGTCAGATAAGATCCAAATCCTGGCTCTGCTAATTTCTGAGTATCTTGGTGACATTTCCTATAAAAGTCCCATGAGTCTTTAGGTTGGCAGTAGGTACTATGCATAGAGGCTGCTAAAGGGGCCATATCCAGATTTCAATACCATTTGGGTAAATTACTCAAATTTGGTAGTTGCTCAATAAGTTAAAAAATATGATGAAGGTAGACTACGCTCCCTGTGGGACATGGACAGCTGACTGTAAGACACACAGCAAGTGTTTAGTAGATTTTTATTGGATTATACAATCTGTACTATACATGGAAACCTTTAACAGTGATATATGACAAACTCTACTTTTCACTCACACCTCCACGAAACATTGGCAATAAGTCCAGAATTTATGTGACTGCAGTTTTTAATGCTAAGGGCAGTGGAGAATATACTAGACTGAGTCCAAGATCTGGATTCTGGTTCATCCAACTCTGTCACTTTGTATTCTTTTGGATAAAACACCAATGTCAGTTTCTCAATTTTAGCCTTATTGCCATTTGGGGCTGAATAACTCTTTGCTGTATGAGCTGTCCTGTGCACTGCAGGATGTTTAACAGTAAGTATCCCTAGCCTTTACTCACTGAATGACAGTAGCACTGTCCCATGTGTGACAATCCAAAATGTCTCTAGACTTTGCCAAACATCCCCTGGGGGGGCAGAATCACCCTACTTCTTTGAGAGCCACTATTGATCTCTGAGTTTTAGCCTCTCATCCGAAACTCAGGGGAATGAGATAACATCTGTCTTGTTCTCCTTTAGGGTTATTGTATAATTCAAATAAGATAATGAATGGGAAGAAATACTGAGAGAGAAAAAAAGACCATATAACATACATAAAAGCATTATTATTACTCTGTGAGTTACTGTTATTATTATGTTCTATGAGTGCTCAAAAACAAGGCTGAAGAAAACTACTCACATCTTGTTTATGGAATGCATTCTAAGGCCTACGTTAGGCTATGTGTAATCTAATACACCTTTTACGTTTGTATTCAATAAATATTTGTTGATTGAATGATTTTAAGTCTGGGCCCAATAGTAACTTCATTTTCTCTTCTGGCATGTTCTCAGGTTTTTCTGCTGAGCTATCACAATGTAGTATGTTTCTAGACCTAACTCCACATGAAGGACAGGCCTGGATTAAACAAGAATGGCTACTTATTTTACAGCTGGAAAACTGAGGTACATGAGGTTAACTGACTAGCCAAGGTCACGTGTCAGTCAGTCTCGAGGCAGTCTGCAATTAGAATCCAGATTCTGACCTCAAGTCCGGTGACCTATTACTTGTATCATTGTACTTCTACCCTACTATTTGCGTCCCTGTCTCTTAACACAAAGGTAGCTATTTTACTTTATGGGGGCAATTCTGAAAAATTGAGATAAGGAAACAGAGTTATAGTTTTTAGGGAACTTAGAAAGAAATGTAGACCTATTTCTATGGGAGGCACAAGTGAATATTCCCTACATTTGGGGTAAACAAAGATCAAGTTATCCAAGGGCACTGTCAAGTCTATAAACCCCATTAAGTTGTCCAGGAGGAGCTAAATCTAGTTGTTATCTACCTCCAGAGTAGTTGTGTCTTGCAACACTTTACACCATGCTATGGCCTACAATTTGTGTTAAAACTATGACCTGCAGTATTCTTGGCTGCTCTGCCTCTGTAGCTCTAAGTGAGAATGGACTTCCACATAGCCTGAGCTTCAGGCCACATTTCAGCATTCCATTAAAATTCACAAAAGCCCCAAATGCCATTCTACTATATATTTTCAGCGTCAGAAACAGAACTTTTAAAGAATAACTCATAAAAATGTCACCGTTAAAAAAAGTCACCATTTATTCTACTCCTTTAAAATACCAGAACACATTTAATTATTATGCCTCTGTGTGAACTTTCAAATGGTGAGTGTCACAAAGAGTCATCACTCTCAACCATCGATTCAATAGTCTTCTGAGTAATTCTCAGGCAACGTATGGGTTGTAGCCTACCTTAACCTTTATAATTATTACAACTTGAAAGAAAGTAAGACCCGGGTTCTAGCCCGGGTGTTTCCATTACAATTTAATCTTTATGGTCACAATTTCCTTAGTGAAGAAATAGAATAACTCATCTTTAGGGCCTATTTCAATTAGAAAAGTTTAGGTGTGTATAATATCGTTTCAAAGAAGAACGAATGCATACTTGTCTTTTCTAGGAACATTCTGAATATTAGATGATATGCTTTAGACATTCCAACATTTCAGTGGCTTTAACTTAACAGACTGTTCATATCACTTTCTAATATATTCCAATTCACCAATCTTATACAATCATCTCTTCTGAGAAATACCTAAAGCAGAAATACTAAGAGCAACAGCCCTCCTGGTTCTTGGAGTCAGACTGCTGACTATCATAATGCAATGCCATCTTTGGAGTTCAGAACAAGTTACTAAAACTTTGTGGGGATAATACATACACATAAGCCTGGGTTAATAAAATGTCACAATTTTTTTGAACATCAAATGTAAAAATACATATGAAAACGACTGGCACATTAATAACATACACAGTAAATAATAAATGTTAATTGCTTCCCTCCTAATTCAAGGGTTTCTCAAAGTATGGTCCGAGGACCGCCTGAATCAGAATTATTTGAGATGTTTGGCTAAAAATGAAAATTACGGACCCCACTCCAGACTACTGAATCTCCTCTCAGGGAATGGGGTCTCAGACTCTAGGTATATATCCAGATATATAGGCAATTCTTATGTGCTCTAAAATTTGAGAACCAAAGTTCTGAATTACTGAGATGTACAACATAGATATAGTATACAGGCTCTAACGACTGTATGTTTAAGAAGAGGGAGCTAAAAAAAAAAAAAAAAAGAAAAGAAAGAGTCAAGATTCAACCAGGAACTAAAATAAAACATTTGTTTATTCTGATATTCCAAAAGGGCACAAAGCTTGCCCAGTCTCACTTAGAATTTACACACACCACCACCTACTAATCAAAGAACTTCCTGGGCTAACGCTAAATTTAATACCAAATGGCTCATCTTTGGGATTTGAGAGAGGTTTCTTTCACCCCTGTGTGAATAAAATCTGAGTTCCAGATGAAGGGGAAGTTATATATCTTCTACAGTTCTATTTTTCTAGATTAGTTGTGAAATACAGGAATTGAACTATCAGAAAAACAGACTTTATTGCTGACTAATAAGACAACAAAAAACCTTCTGTGTGAAGAAAATGCTGTATATAGTTCCCAACATGATTAATGAAGTTAAGATTTGTTCCCAGCTGAGCACTCCAGGGCCTGTCCCTAACCATCAACTCCTGCATTTCTGAGAATGGGAGTTCAGTTAGAGATCCTGAATAGGTCACTAAAAACAAACAAACAAAAAAACATGAGGAGGAAGCTGTGGGCAGAAGAGATATTTTCTCTTTCTTTTTTATGGCGTCTTTCCAAGTATGCAAGGAAGTTATTCTCTAACTGGTAAAACTGCACTTTCTGGTTGTGGGCCCTTGGGCAAATTACTTAATATCTCTGGGCCTCAGCTCTAAAATCAGGTAATAAAAGTAGCCTCCCTCGGGCTTTCCTGGTGGCGCTGTGGTTGAGAGTCCGCCTGACGATGCAGGGGACACGGGTTCGTGCCCCAGTCTGGGAGGATCCCACATGCCGCGGAGCGGCCGGGCCTGTGAGCCATGGCTGCTGAGCCTGCGCGTCCGGAGCCTGTGCTCCGCAACGGGAGAGGCCACAGCAGTGAGAGGCCCGCGTACCGCAAAAAAAAAAAAAGTAGCCTCCCTCACAGGATTGTTACGAATTCACTGAGGCAACAGCATAGTGGTTAAGAGGGTAAGTTAGTTTCCTCTAATACAGGGATGACAGTAGCATCTACCTCGTGACAGTGTGCATTTAAACACCAGCTTAGCACAGTGCCTAAACACAGTAAGCCCTCGATACGTAGTCATTACCGTTACTTCTTAATCTACTGTTCTTTCTAAACTTGGCATAGGTATAATCCCCCAAATCCTTTGATTTGTCCTTCGCCCATTGCTCCATAGCTAACCTTTCTTTCTAACCTTTGCTGTTCTCATTTTAGGAGTTTTCAGAGTGTGCTAGTGAACTCTATCCACTTCACTTCACAGGGAAGGATGTTCTTCACCTATAAAGAATCAGGTGGTCAGTAATTTGTTTCAATTTGATTCCAATCTGCATTTATATTCTTTGAAATGTCTCGAAGTTTCAGGCTTCTTTCTCTCTGTTTTCTAATGATAAAGGATACTTTTTTTTTTTTTTTTTTTTGCGGTACGCAGGGCTCTCACTGCTGTGGCCTCTCCTGTTGCGGAGCACAGGCTCTGGATGCGCAGGCTCAGCGGCCATGGCTCACGCGCCCAGCCGCTCTGCGGCATGTGGGATCCTCCCAGACCGGGGCACAAACCCACATCCCCTGCATAGGCAGGCGGACTCCCAACCACTGCGCCACCATGGAAGCCCCAAGGATACTTTTTTTACGGGTGGTTTCCCCACTGCCAAACAATTCTCCAACACCAGCTGGGTGTCCTACAATTCAACTCAATTCTGACACTATCTTCTCAGAGATAGCATCAGATTACACAGATTTAGGACCCAGTCCTACAAGGCTGCTCTTCACTTCAGATGCCAATTGCAAGCCTGTGCTTGTGATCAGCTGGCTATAAATCAGAGGCTCCCACAATGCCCTCTCCTTGAGTTCTAACAAATTTGCTAGAGTGGCTCACAGAACTAAGGAAATCCATTTACCCACTAGATTACGGATTTATTACAAAGTATATTAAAGGAGATAAATCAACAGCCAGATGAAGAGATATATATAGTGAAGTCCTGAACAAAGGAGCTTCTGTCCTTGTAGGTTGGGGCCAGCATGGTGGCACTTGGAAGCATTCTGGTTCCCCAAACCCAAAGCTCTCGGAACCCTGTCCTTTTGGGTTTTTATGGAGGCTTCATTACATGGGCATGATTGATTCAATTTGGCCACTGTTGATTAAACTCAATCTTCAGCCCCTCCCTTCTCCCAGGAAGTCAGGGGCTGAAAGTTCCAACCCTCTAGTCACTTTGGTTGGCTTCACAGGCAACTAGCCCCCATCCTCAGAGAAGTCACCTTATTAACGAAAGACATCTTTATAGCTCTAGTCACTTAGGAAATTCCAAGGGTGTTAGCTCTGAGCCAGAAATGGGATGAAGACCAAATACATATTCATTATAAATCACAATATCATACTTTTTCTTATTTTTATATTTCTAAAGTCATTTCATTAGGATTTTGAGAAGGAAATGAGATATGCTCAAAGCGCCATCTTGCAATGAAAATACATACATTATAAGATGTGCCGTGGACTACTTTGCAGCCATAAACAAGAATGAGGAAGCTCTTTGTACACTGATAATGATCTCCAAGGTATCTTATGAGATGAAAAAAGAAGAGGCACTACATGCTATCCTTTGTAAAAAGTTTTGAAAGGGAAAAAAGTATATACATATTATTTGTAAAGACCTATACTACCTCTGGGCATGGGGGAATAAGAAGGTAGTAACACTGTGATCCCTAGGAAGGCAACTGGTCAGATGTAGGTTGGATTAGACGCAACATTTTTCATTATACATCCTGTGTACCTTTTGAATTGTGAACCATGTGAATATATTTCCTACTAAAAAATTAAGTTATCAAGTCCAACTCCTTTATTTTACAGATGGGGAAACTGAGGCCTAGGTCATTGAATAATGATGCTAATATACTCTTTAGTCAACTGAACCTGTAACATCTGCTTCTTGTACGTTGCTTCTGTAACACTAGGCTAGCTACTTTCCCCAACCCTCCCATTTCTCCAGATAGTTTGTCGGGAAGCAGCTAAGTAGGAGGGGTTTCTGAGCTTTATATATCCTGTTTTAGTGGCAAATAATATAGAAGCTCCTGTTTCTCTTGGCCACTCTCACCTTTCTGTACAAAGAAGATCAAGTGTACAACTACATTCTTCACAAAGGCCTTTGGAAAAGCTTTTATTTGCCTGGTCCCAATAGGACAACTCAAATTTGATATGTCAAACAAACAAACTGAAAAGGTCTTTTAGTTATGCAATGATAGAAGGGCCTAAGTCCAGTGGGGAGTGGATCTCCCAGTTACTATACTCTACTTCTCTGATACCTTTTGTTGTTGGCTAAGCCACATCCTGGAATAAAGCAATCCTGAGATGCACCCTTTTATACCCCTCTTACTGGATCCTTTTGTAGTCTTGACACATTTCCACCATGCTAATCATGAATGCTTAAGTATGATTTATGTAAAGATCCGAGTGTTTTATAAAAAGCGTGATAAGAGTAGAGACAGCCCTGGACTAGGCATCAGAGACTCTGAACTATAGACATAAGTTTGCCATACATTAGCTATGTGACATTAAGCAAATCACCTGAACTCAACATGTACTAGTTCATTTATTACAAAATGGATATAAAAATACCCACCCTGCCAATCTCACAGGTTGTGAGGATCAAATAAAATATGTCAAAATACTTCTTAATTCTAAGGTACAGTAAATATGAGATATTATTAATGGTAGCTTGCTTTCTCATTAGAGGACAAAATTAACCTCTGAAATGAGACGTCCAAGTCACACATAGGGCTCACTTTCATGTCACTTAAAACACACAGACTCTTATAGCCTGATTTAAAGAACACTAGCTAGTTAGATATGTATAGGTTGGCAAAGCATTGTTTTAAATGCCTCTTTGTTATAATCAAAGGCAGACAAAGGTCCCCCTTGCTAAACCTTCCATTTAGTTATATTATATGGGATTTCAATCGTCTATATCACAGTGTTGTTGGTTTGCCTGTGGAGAATGCTGGGAATTAATTTGGTGTGAGGCAGAAACTAGAAAACATTTTACCTTTTTCTGTTTTACTCCTCCCTCCCTCTGAGAGAAAAGTTGTTCAAAACCTCAGATAGAGGCTGCATGGCATGGTAGAAAAGTACTGGGCTAGGAATCAGGAGACCTGGGTTCTATATCTGGCTCTAGGGGTTTATTATCTGTGTGACTCGAGGAACTAGGTCTCTTCATTCATTCATTCATTCATTCATTTGTTCATTCATTCATTCAAATTTATTGTGTACCTACTGAGTGAAGGTACTATGATGAAACCCTCTCCTCAAGAAGCACAGTCTGATGGAGAAGGGATACATACAAATAATTAAAATACAGTATGAGATGAACTAAGATATAGGTTATGCACAGGGTTGTGTGGGAACTGATAAAAAGCCATTAGAAAAGGTAGGAGACAGGAATGGGTGCCTGCGGGTACAGTTAGCAGCATTCCTCTTCTTTCATTTTATAAACTGAATGGATATATTCTAGATGCTCTAAATTGCTTCAAAATTATACAAACACTCTGTATAGTTCTATAATAACTCTACCACCTATTTAGGGAAAGACTCAAACTGGCTAAGAAAAGGTCCCGCTAACGTTTTACTGGTTGCTAGAGTTTTGCTCTTTATGTGTTCCCCCCAAATCATTTCTCTTGTTTACTTCTGTAATGCAGGTTTCTGTGTCATTATGCTGTATTGCACAATGTCCTCAGCCTACAAAAGCAGGTTGTATACAAAAGCCTGGGGCCTTTGTGCAAAGGAAAAGAGGTAGGGTGGACCCTTCTCAACCCTTTCCTTCTCTGCAGGGCTTTGTATTCCTAAGGATGGGCCCCCCCCCCCCGCTTGGGGATGTTACCTAAATCATGAAATGATATTACTCAAAGCAATGGAACTTCAAAAGCATTTCCTTCCCAGTGCATACTCTAAGATTTCTTTTGGCATAAACTGCTCACTTTAATGGATTAAGTATCAGACCCTTGCTGACTTCTCATACTTAGTCACAAACTACAGAAAACTTTTGATTTTTTTAATAGCTTTTTTATGCTAAAAGCTGCATGTGGGAGTGCAGGCATCAATCAGCAACATGCCCTCTCTCTTCCCTCCCTTTTCCCCAACCATGCCTGGCTTGCCAACTTTAAATGGCAGAGTTATCTGGGTGCTGCCTGGTTATTGACTTATCTGACATCTTCCACTAGTTGAAGTCATTCTGTCTCTGTAAACACTTACTTTTTCAGTGATAACTATGTCATCTTTTTTCTCTTTTGCAGCATGTCTGGTGAGGAAGGCAAAAAGAAGAATCAACAGCAGAGGCAAACTGGAACAAGGAGAGGAACGGACTTAAGAATCAGAGACTCTTAAGAGTTTGGTATAAATTGTTACCTTTAGAGAAGTCATTTAATTTTATTCACATTCAGTCTAGAACATTTATTTTTCTCAATTCAAAATTGAGATTATAATCAAAAGGAAAACTGGACTGAGGTCACTTAAAATAAAAAATTCTATTTCCTACTGGGCTAAGTACAAACTTGTTAGCTTGGCCTTTAAGGTATTTGACAAATATGGCCCTGGTCTCCTTTTCAACTTTAATCCACTATTTCCCTATGTATACTGTTTAAGATAACAGTAAACTATTAGCAAACTATTGCACAGAACTCTCTTAACCAATTTAACTGATCACACATTAGCCAGGCTATTCTCCAGTATCATGGGAGCAACATTTCTGCTCTCCCTCTCAGTGAAATTATGTGCTTATTGAGGGTATCAGTTGTGTTTATTCACAAAACAATTTATGCCAATTGTGTTTATTATTCTAAATATATAATTTAATAAAGTATTACATAAAGCAATGAAGTATAAGTGAGAAGAGGAAAACAACAGCAGCAGCTAATATTAACTGAGTACTTCCTACCTGCCAGGCACTGTTCTAAGTGTTTTATGTGAATTGACTCATATAATCTTCATAAGAACCTTGGGAACTAGATACTATTATTGTCCCTATTTCACAAAGGAGGAGACTGAACAACATGCCCAAGGCCTATACAACTCAAAAATGGCAAAACAATTTGGCTCCAGAGCTTTAACTACTATGCTATACAAGTTGAAAGCTTAGGAAAGACTAGATAAAGATACACATAACTATGCTCCACTCTACTTTGTATGTGAAAGTAGCCACAGATAATACATAAACAAGTGAGCAAGGCTGTGTTCCAATAAAACTTTATTTACAGAAACAGGCAGCAGGCTAGGACAAGATTTAGCCCTCACACTGTAGTTTGGAGATCCCTGAGACCCACACTCCAAGAAAAGGCTTATGTCAAAAGAATGGCAAAAAGATGTTTTAAGTTTTAAGTTAAAATAAAATGTTTAAGATCTACAGGTAACTAATATCTGTATGATTCCCTGCTTTGACTTTTTTTTTTTTTTTTTTTTTTTTTTTTGCGGTACGCGGGCCTCCCACTGCTGTGGCCTCTCCCGTTGCGGAGCACAGGCTCCGGACACGCAGGCTCAGCGGCCATGGCTCACGGGCGCAGCCGCTCCGCGGCACGTGGGATGCTCCCGGACCGGGGCACGAACCCGTGTCCCCTGCATCGGCAGGCGGACTCGCAACCACTGCGCCACCAGGGAAGCCCTGACTTACTTTTTTTCAGTTAACTTTTCCCTTCAACCTGGAAAGCCTTACTTCCACTTGGAATCCCACTCACCTTCAAAGCCCATTTTCTAACCCACACCTTCCTCCAAACTATGTAGATTTGATCTCTTCTTCCTTTGCTATCCTACAATCATTCATTTCTACTTATGAGACTTACTTTGCTATATCTTCTATTATGGCTATTTGCATACTTCAATTATCGCCATTATTCAAGTATAAGCACTTTGAGGACAGGAACAATGACTTACTCATTTTCTCATCCCAGGCAACACCCAGCACAGCGTGTATACATAGCAGGTTTCAGGTGATGTTTCTTGAATTGTGTTCTGACATTCTTCTGTTTCAGCGACTGAACAGAAAGAACACTATACCCCCCCCCAAACCTACGTTCAATTCATATCCCTAACACCACACCTGAGATCTAACTTGGTTATAATTTTAAACTATTAATTTTAAAATGCATCCACCAGAACAGATTAATATAGGTGTACCTGTATATAAAAATTGTCATCTAAATTGTAGCAAAATTGCTGATAATTCTAAAGGAACTGTTAAAATTGATGCTTTCTGGTTAATCTTCAGGGGGTCAATACATTTTAAAACACATCTAAAAGCTGTTTACTTAAGCAAAACAAAAATGCTTTATTCAAACATGAGACAGGGTTGTGCCTATTTACCTCCCAGCAATACTATTTGATAGATATCTGGGAGTGTCTAGGGAGCCTGGCCCAAGCTCTGAGTGAGTTAGAAGGGCTGGGACAGGCATTCAGGTTTCCTGATTCCTAGTCCAATATATACTTCAGGAAGACAGTGGCTTTTTAGGTACACTCAATCCTGCAGTTCAAAGCCCAGAAGACTGAGGAAGCCTCACCACTATCTTCCCCTTCCTCATACTGCCAATCAGAACCAGCAGCTGTACCCCACAGTGGCAATCCGGGCACCCATATTTGTGGTGTTTCCATCACCAAAAAGGCTGATCCAGATTTTAGGATTCCAGCCTATCTAGAAAGGTGACTTAAACACCCTGGATAAAAACACCCCCAACTCAAGAACGCAAAATAAGGGCTCAATGATCCCATTTAGCATTTTTCCCCCCCTTCAGCATTTTTAAAAAGCACTATTCAGATGTTGTGGTGCTGGAATGACAATGACCAGTACTGGGGAGAGGGGTAAGAAAGAGCTGTTACTTATGCAGCTTATTCTTTTTTTTTTCCTGACAGTAGCCAAGCTCACATTTAACAGAGAGCTACCACAAAGGGTTCCAGTTCCAGTGCTTGGATTCCAGTTGCATCATTGCTTTAACATTGTCAGCCTTCACTGCTTTAACCATCTTAATCTGTAAAATAAACACAGGAAGCAGACAACAGCCCTATCCTTCAGTTTAACAGAGGAATACTTTACTAACAAAAATTAGACCTACATATAATATTTTTAGCTATCCTATTTCTCTTTCCCCTCCCCTAGAGCTTTAAACAATAGGAAAATCATCTTCAATTGACACAAGAGACTAAGCAACCCAGACAGCTCACAGCTAGTACAGCATTTTTATCTTTCTGGAAGCTACCTATAAAAGGCAAGAGCCATTGCTGGGCTCTCTGGGTCACACGGAAAAAAATATCCTAAGAGAATAAATTAAGAAATAAGGAAACAAGGATGAATTCCACTACTTTGTCTAACAAAGAATTAATGAGGACCCATTACGGGCAAGAAGGCATAGTGCTCTGTGACACAGGAGACACCAAGATGAATAAAACTGTTATCGTCCTTGAGGAGCTTACAATTTAGTAGAAACACACAAACTATAATAAGAAGCAGAACAAGGCAAGTGCCAAGAGGTACAAAATCTCTGGGAAGGAGCTACCAACCACTTCACTTTGATTTCATGCTAACAGATTAAAACATTCAGGTAAGGGACACCTGTTGTACTAATCTGATTGTGAGGAGAAGCCCAGAGTGAAAGTTCTCCTGAGATCTATGGAAACAGAAGCTACAGTGGGACATGATTTGCTTATCCACACTTCCGCTAAGCCAGGCCTACCCCGAGATTGTTCCAAGAATGACCCTACGTTAACCAAAGAAATTCTTATATAAGATAGGCGGAGAAGTCGACAGCAATTGGTGTTGTCTTAGGTCTGTGGCAAGAAGACTAAGCAAAACCCAGGCCAAGGTTGGTGCTGGGGGTTTTCAGCTTCTGAAGTTTCCTCTTTTCCATCACCCACCCCCAGAACATTCCAGCTCTCCTGCTCATCACCTGCATAGGTGGACTCTAGGGAGGGGACTTCTCTCCAGATGTACACCACAGTGGAGCAATAACCACTCTGTGAGAGAATACAGTACTTAAGGACTGGTAAGGTTCTTGTTGACCCGGCAGCCCGCTAATTCCCGAATCAAGAGACTAGGGATCCAGCCCCAGTCTGCCCTTTACTCTGTGTGACCTCGGACTAGTCATCCAAGTGCTTAGTTCCTCTCTTTCCCTACCTGTAAAGTCTGGGATTATGAGGAGACTGGGATTGAATTCGATGACCTCTGAGGTCTTAAAGCTTCGTGACCAGTCGGCACACGGAAGCACTGGACAAACAGCCCGTTGAATAAATAGCGAGGGCGGCCACAGGGGACAAGCGGCAGAGGGATCAGGCTGGTTTTACAGACGGGGAAACTGAGGCACGGAATACCTTGCCCCAAGGTTACTCCGGTTATGTCACTATGGGGGCCGGGCCGAAAGCTCAGGTCTCCAGACCTCCAGTTCCGGGCCCTTTTTCCTTTCGCCGAGCTGAGAAGAATGGCGTGGAGGTCCTCGTCTCGGAGGGGAAAGAACTGTGCTCGTGCCGGGGTTGCGAGAGGGGCGGGAGAGGCCTTACCTTCCCAGATCGAGTCCAGCCACCGGCGCCTCCCTCTCAGAACCTTATTCTGTCACACCCCCAGGACTCTTCAGGTGCCCCCTCCACTTGTGACCCTCTCGACGTGTCCAAGACCGCCACCGAAGCGCCGATTCCCGCCCCTACCCCGCCCCCTGCCTCTCTGGCCAATCGCCGCGCAGGGTTTCGGAGCGCCTGTGCGTCTCACCGCCTCTAAGGGCCGGAGAAGCCTTTCGTCACGCGGCGTGCCTCCCCCTCCAGGTCCTCTCATTTGCCTTCGCTCCACCTTCTCCAGAGCCTAGACTCCTCCTGGCCGAGTCACAGTGCGAGAGTTCGTCCTGCCGGAAAACAGCACGGCACGGCGGCGTTTTACGACGTCGGCGGTGAAAGGCTCTGGAAACCCTCCGACTTCTTCCCCGAAGCGGGGCGAAAGGCTGCGCGATGTTCGGTGCGGGCGACGAAGACGACACAGACTTCCTCTCGCCTAGTGGCGGGTGAGTGATACACGCGTGGAGCAGAGGGCGTGGCTGAGAGAGCCTGGCCATACGGTTGGAGGGACCGCTTTCTTATCAGACCTCTTCCTAACTTCCGGGTCCAGACCCTTGCCACATTCCGGTGCTCCACAGGTCTCAGAATCCAGGCAGAGCTCGAAGTTGTGCTGCGTCTGTCCGCCTGGATTCTGGACCTGGCATCTCCCCTGACGCGCGGTAGGACCCTGGGGTTCGACTTTTGCTTTCTGGGTCACAGTTTCTCCTTCTGTGAAATGGGGGTGATTAGTGATGAAAATACCTGTCTCAGAGTTTTTATGAGTCAGCTGGTGCCTATATGAGACTTTCTCTTTTCCGTGGACAAGGCGGTGACACTTCAGAATTGGCGCTGGTGGGTCAGCTTCAGCATCCTTCAAGGCCTAGCTCGGATGTCACTTTTTGGTGCTTTCCTTTCTCCCACGGCCCCAGGGAGAATAAATTGCTTTCTCTTACTTATTCCCACAACTAGGTGTGCTTACCTTTATCTTTGTACACAGAACCTACTAGATTTTGAGCCCTGACAGGACGAGAACTGTTTACGTTGTTCATACTGTTCTGCGCTCGGCACGGTTCCTGGCACATAGTGAGTGCTCAGGAGGTGCCTATTGAGTGAATAATGACTGTGAAATTGCACTGTAAAGCCTAAAACCCATGTAAGAAACTGCAGTTGCTGTCCCGTGTCCCCAGTCACTATGTAAACTAGCCTGGGGTACAGGTCTTCAAGAGGCAGGGTTTTCTCTCTTCCACTTATCAATTTAGCCTTTTCCCTTATGTTGTGTCGGTAGACAGCTTGACTCCCTTCAAACTTGTGAGCTGCCAAGTTCTGATCCTTGCAGAGTTTTTCTTTGAACATCTGTTTAACCAATTTAAGAATGTACCGAAGGGCTTCCCTGGTGGCGCAGTGGTTGAGAGTCCGCCGGCCGATGCAGGGGACACGGGTTCGTGCCCCGGTCCGGGAAGATCCCACGTGCCGCGGAGCGGCTGGGCCCGTGAGCCATGGCCGCTGAGCCTGCGCGTCCGGAGCCTGTGCTCTGCAACGGGAGAGGCCACAGCAGTGAGAGGCCCGCGTACCGCAAAAAAAAAAAATGTACCGAAGAATGATGAATACACCAATATATACTTCTCATTCTACGAAATATTTAGAGGTTACAAAAATGATTAAGCTGTTCTCTCTGCTCTCAGGTTGCTCCTAGTCCTGATGGAGAGTCCAGTACATGATTGACCTAAAATGACACTGGCTCTCTTTTGGTCTTAAATAGGATCTTTTGACTTACACTGTGATCAGCTCTACATTAGCCATCCTGAGTCCTCTTTTCACTCTCACTGCCCTGTTCCACCCCTACCCTCGCTTTGGATGTCCTACATCCACTTAGTTCCCCCTTGAGTTCTTTCAGTTGCTCAATTATTTTAGAGTTAAGCAGTGCTTTGGTTCCTTTTTTCCCTACTCCACCCAAAACATTCACTGTTTCCACACATCCAGCCTGTTGCTGTTGACTATGTAGTCAGCCACTTGAATTGTTTTTTCAGACACTTGTTTTGTAAATGGCTGTGCCTTTTGAAAGTTTACAAGATATACTTTATTTATTTTTAATAAATTTACTTATTTTTGGCTGTGTTGGGTCTTCGTTGCTGCGCGCGGGCTTTCTGTAGTTGCGCGAGCGGGGGCTCCTCTTGTTGCGGAGCGCGGCCTTGCTCGGTAGTTGTGGCTTGCGGGCTCTAGAGCACAGGCTCAGTAGTTGTGGCACACAGGCTTAGTTGCTACGTGGCATGTAAGATCTTCCCGGATCAGGGCTCGAACCCCTGTCCCTTGTGTTGGGAGGCGGATTCTTAACCACTGCACCATCAGGGAAGCCCACAATATATACTTTAAATTCACATTCTTCACTAGGTGAAAGTCTTTGAGGGAAGTCTGTAAATGAATGTTACAGCTCCCAACTTTATTTTTAATTTAATTTTTATTTTATACTGGAGTATAGTTGATTTACAATGTTGTGTTAGTTTCAGGTGTACAGCAAAGTATTTCAGTTATACATATATATATCCATTCTTTTTCAGATTCTTTTTCCATATAGGTTATTAAAGAATATTGAGTAGAGTTTAGGGCTTCCAGCTTTGATGCAACAAGCAGTACACTGCTGACTGAAAATTCCTGGGTAGATAACGTCAGTCATGTGCTCTTTTCCACGTTCCTGGCCTGAGATAAGTTCTTGGTGGCTCAGCTATGCTGATTTCCTGTGCAGGCTCCTCAAGGACCTGAGAAACTAGTTCTAGGCAGGAGACTGTACTCCTAAACACAGACAACAGCCAATTGAATGATAAAAGGCTTAGTAAATGAAGTTATACAGGTGACTTATTTTTGTTCCCCTTAATAACCAGAAAAACAAAATCAAGTTTGAGAATACAGAAAGTTTCACCAACATTCCCTGATTCAGCTATTCCTTTGTCAGTTTTCTCTAAGGAAGTAAAACATATGACAGTAAAACATATGCGGCTGCTTTTCAGTTCCTCTTGTACAACTGTAATTTACTGTAAATATTACTTGATTATTATTTTTTTTTTTTTTTTTTTTATTATGCGTTACGCGGGCCTCTCACTGTTGTGGCCTCTCCCGTTGCGGAGGACAGGCTCCGGACGCGCAGGCTCAGCGGCCATGGCTCACGGGCCCAGCCGCTCCGCGGCATGTGGGATCTTCCCAGACCGGGGCACGAACCCGTGTCCCCTGCATCGGCAGGCGGACTCTCAACCACTGCGCCACCAGGGAAGCCCGATTATTATTTTTTAAGTATCTTGACTTAAATGTGTGACTTACTTGATTCCACTTAAGATAGTCAAGCCTAACAGAAGTGAGAGTATTAGTGCCTAGGATGGCTGTCTAGATGATTGATAATCTGTGTTCCAAATTTCCAGGCCTCTTGGTCCATGGTTAACCTAGCAATAGTAAAGTGGTAATCAGGAGGTTTGTGTTTTTGGTTTTTTTTTTGGTCTTAGCCCTTTCTTTCCATTGAGACTTTGAAATGAAGAAATATGTGAATGCCTACTAAGTATATGGTACGTGGCTTCAGCTAATATAGATAGGAATAAGGAACAGTTCCTGCCCCTAAGAAACTTCCAGTTTAGTAGTAGAATAAAACAATCCAATAATGATAATCAAAAAGCATTCTTAAGGGGCCAGTAATGTGTAGACTGGTGTTGTAGATTATATAAAAGTTATATCTAGGCAGGAACTTCCCTGGTGGTCCAGTGGTTAAGACTCCGTGCTTCCAATGTAGGGGGCGTGGGTTCGATCCCTGGTTGGGGAACTAAGATCCCACATGCCACGCTGCAAAAGAAAAAAAAAGTTATATGTAGGCAAATCTGATTAGCATAACGATGATAAATCACCAGTGTAGAGGTAGAAAAAAGAAATCTGGAACTGATCATCAGAAAGCATTTTCGGTATCTGTAAAAGATACCGAAAAGCCTGGATTCTGATGTTGATTCTGTCCCCAGTTAGGAGTGTGACTTTATGGACAAGTCACTTACCATCCTTGCCTCTCCATTCCCCAGTCTATTAAATAATGGGGTTGCTCTAGGTGATCTTTGAGGCTTTTCCCAATCCTGTAGTTTGTATTTTATGCTAATATCAGCTTATAGTTGCAGGTCAGTTTGTGCACTGGTCAAGCATGGTTTCTTCCTTCGAGGGGTATCTGAGTTGAATCGACATTTTAAGGTAATAGGATGTGGACACGTGTATAAAACATATTGTGTACTTACTCTGTGCAAGGTACTGTACTAAGTACTATATATACAGTATTGTATTAATTTCTTTCTGCTACTCTCTGAGGCAGTTTTTACTAATATTATACTCATTTTGCAAAGGGGAAATTAAGGCAGAGAGAGGAAAGTTGCTCAAGGTCAAATGGCTAAAAAGTAAAAGAACCTACATTTGAAATCAGGCAAGCAGATTTCCACCAGACTGCCTGTATGCCTTATTATTATTATAGAAGTAAATGTTTGATACCACAGTTTGGAAAAGAAGTACTTGAACAACTGAAAGAGTCCCCGTTTATTAAAATACATTGATAAATCATAAATGTGTGTATTACTGTTTTGTTGTTTTGTTTTTTATTTTTGGCTGCGTGGGTCTTCATTGCTGCGCGTGGGCTTTCTCTATTTGTGGTAAGCAGGGGCTACTCTTGTTGCGGTGCGCGGGCTTCTCATTGTGGTGGCTTCTTTTGTTGCAGAGCATGGGCTCTAGGCTCACGGGTTTCAGTAGTTGTGGCATGCAGGATCCATAGTTGTGGCTCACGGGCTCTAGAGCACAGGTTCAGTAGTTGTGGTGCACGGGCTTAGTTGCTCTGCAGCATGTGGGATCTTCCCGGACCAGGGCTCGAACCCGTGTCCACTGCATTGGCAGACGGATTCTTAACCACTGCACCACCAGGGAAGTTCTGTATTACTGTTTTTAATGAGAAAAGAAAAGGAGTATAAAATTAAGGTTAGATAAGACTTTGATAACTAAATGCACAGGCTAACATTTTTTAAATTAAACAAATCTTTTTTATTTTTTGGCTGTGTTGGGTCATTGTTGCTGTGCACAGGCTTTCTCTAGTTGCGGCGAGCGGGGACTAGTCTTTGTTGCAGTGCACGGGCTTCTCATTGTGGTGCCTTCTCTTGTTACAGAACACAGGCTTTAGGCGTGTGTGCTTCAGTAGTTGCAGGCTCAGTAGTTACGGCATACAGGCCCTAGAGTGTGAGATCTTCAGTAGTTGCAGTGCATGGGCTCAGTAGTTGCAGGGTGCAGGCTCTACGGCACGGGGGCTTCAGTAGTTGTGGCTTGCGGCCTCTAGAGCGCAGGCTCAGTAGTTGTGGCACACGGGCTCAGTTGCTTCACGGCATGTGGGATCTTCCTGGACCAGGGATCAAACCCGTGTCCCCTGCATTGGCAGGCAGACTCCCAACCACTGAGCCACCAGGAAAGTCCAACGTTTATTTTTTAAATGTGATTAATGCTGGAATGACTTTTCCTATGAATTATAAACTTAGAGACTAAAGTCCAGAGTTAGCAAGCTCATTCTTGCTAACATAGTTAGGGAGATGTGTACATTTGAAAACACTTCAGAAGTGGAAAGTGTAATAATTTACAAAAAACCTATGCCCCTAAGTCTGTGTAGAGTTCATTTAAAAAAAATAATAGAAAATAGAATTAATCTGAAAGATAATCAGGTTGACCTGGCTTTTGGATTGATTTTGCAATCATCAATTGGCTGGCCTTTAGGGCATCTGTGGAAACTTAGTTTACCTACAGCACTTTTGTCTTTCCATTAAAAAAAAATAAAACGCACCTGCAAAATTAAAAAAGCAAATCCAATACCCATAGTTTACTGAAGCTACCAAGGACATTCTTTCTTATCAATGATTTGTGCATAATCTGTTAATCTTAACTAGGTTCTAAGCTTTGCAAATTTTTCACGAGGTTAAAGGCATTGCTCAACTTCCTAGAATCTTATTCTTTTAGGGAATCTGCTCAGATTGCCCTGGGGAAAAGGAGAACTCTTGGTCTTTTCTAAATTTCATTAGCATTTGTTTATGTCTTAATGTAGGCCCGCACTGCTCTCTATAATTGCAATATCATTTAAGCCTCTTAGTCCTTTAAAGTAGGCATTGTTGGCCCCATTTACAGGAAACTCAACACTACCTTGAGAAAACAAGGTAATAGTTTCAAATCATATTAAATTTATTTTGCAAAATGCTAGTATGTATTATACATTAAAATTATCAGGGAAAAAAGACCAAAAAAAGTTGTTGGTATGTTTCAGTATTTAACAGTAACCAATTACCATGTTAGATGTAAAGACTGAATAAGTTTTATTAATCTCTATGGAGTGTAACTCCATATAACAGCTGCTTGTTATATATCTCATGTTATAGTTTGCAATTATATAGTATATACCTAATTCCCTTGTTAGAGTATATAAGCTACTTGAAAATAGAACTGAGTTTTGCTCACCAATGTATACCCAGCACTTAACACAGTGTCTGATGCATATTTCTTGAATGAATGAAGTATAGAGTTCTGTGGGAGTCCCAAGGAAGATCACCTAACCTAGACTTTGAGATTAAGGGTCAGGTTCCAGGGGAAGAATGTTTCAGGCAGAGAGAACAGCATATCCAGAGGCTGGAGATTAGAAAGATCTTGCCTTATATGAGAAATTCAAAGTTCCACAGTGTGACTGTAGCATGCAGTTGGAGATGAGAAATGGTCAGATAGGAAGCTGGGGAGGTAAGGAGAGGTGCAGTCTTGAAGGGGCTTGTAAAACTGTCTTATGGAGTTTGGACTTTTATCTTGGTAATATTGAGGTGTCATTGAGAGTTTTAAGGAGGAAAGAGACTTGGTCAAATTTGGTTTTGAGAAAGGTCACTGTGGGTGCAGTGGGAAGGATGGATAAGAAGCAGACACGACCAGGGTAGGGAGATGAGACAGGAGGTGGCTGCAGGAATTCAAGCTCTGTAGATGTGATGATGATGGTCTGAGGTAGGGAAGTGTCAGTGAGGCTGGGGAGAAGTGAACGAGTTCAAGAAATAGCAAGTAAGATCAAATGGACTTGAGGATTGGTCATGAACACCAGGGGAAAGAAAAGTCAAGGTCGATGCCCAGATTTCAGTTTGGGTTGTGGATGTTTGCAGAAAAGGGTTAACATAGTAGACCTGAGACCGTTATCCTTAGAGAGTTTTGCTTACAGGGTTGGCTGGCAGCTGGAAACTCGATTGGTAAACGGTTCCTCACACTAAAGCTTTCCACAAATGATAAGAGCGGCTCACTGTGCCTAAACTGTTTGTACAGACAATATGGTTTATTACTGAACCTTATCTTCCTTCTGGGAGTCTAGAATTTTGGTACATGTTAGAAGGTTTCTATGTGACTAGCCCACAATAAAAAACCTTGGGAACTGAGTGTCTAATGAGCTTTCCTGGCAGACCACTCTCACATGTTGTTACAACTTATTGCTGGAGGAATATAACAGGTCCTGTGTTACTCCACTGGAAGAGGACTCTTGGAATTTTGTTCCTGGTTTCCTCTGGACTTTGCTCCAGTGTGCCTTTTCCCTTTGCTGATTTTGGTGTGTATCATTTCCTTGTAATAGACCTTAGCCCTGAGTGTGTGTGTGTGTGTGTGTGTATATATATATATATATATATATATATATATATATATATATATATAAAATACATTATGCTATAACTGTATGGTAAGTCCAGTGAGTCCTTCTAGCAAATCACTGAGCCTGGGGGCAGTCTTGAGGATCCTGACACAAAATGTCATTCATCAAGAGAGGGAGCACAAGAGTAAGAACAGGTTTTCTGGGCAGTGGGCATTGGAAGATATGAGTTCTGGTTTGGACATGTTGCATTTATGTTCTCTGTGGGATATCTGTGTTGTCTGCACTCAGGAACAAATTCTGGGCTAGGAATACAGATTTGAGCACCATCAGAATTTGGATAGCACTGATATCAAGGTAAATAAATTAGATTGCCAAGGGAGAGTGAGTATGAAATCTTGGGGACATGGATATTTAAAGGTTGGGCAATAGTAGAAGAGTCCAAGGAGTTAAATGAGGAGCCAGAGAGATGGAAAGACAATAAGAGAGGGATCCCATTAACATTTATTGATGTCTTATTTGGGCTGGTCCCTCCTCGCACCCCTGCAGGTATCCCCACAGAAATCAGAAGAAGAGTTTGTTTAAAGAAGAACAAGTTAGTTGACAGTGTAAAAAGGCAGCATGAAAGCCAAATAAGATAAGGACCGATAAACTGTTTATTAACAAATAGGTTGTTGGTGATTTTAGTAACAGCAGTTTCAGTGGAATAGTTGGAGCATAAGATTCATCACAAGGGATGATAAAAGAATGGTTCTGCTGTGAAACATAAAAGATGAAATCATATATGGGACTATGTTTGATGCAGTAAGTTTGTAATACGTTTTTTTTTTTTTAAAGGTGGTGATTTTCTTTCTTTCTTTCTTTTTTATTTTTTGAAAGTGTGGAGTCCTAACCACTGGACCACCAGGGAATTCCCTGTAATACAGTTTTACTTCAATGTAATAAACTAGTGAAAAATAGGAAACTATGACCTGCTAAAGGCAAGAATGTACAGTTTGAAGAGACCATAGGGAGCACCTGGACTAATCACCTTAATTTACAGATGCAGAAACTGAGGTCCAGAAAGAAGAGATGCCTTGACCAAAGTCCTGTGGATGGGCAAGGTCATTTGATGCTGTTCATATCAGAGATACAATCTTGATTTCGAAGAAACTTAGTTGCCGCTTCTGTTACTAAGTGGTGGGATATATAGTCAAGGAGGTATTTGTTCGAGGTAGGAGCATGAGCAGCTTTTATACTGATTCCAGGTTTGAGATATGTCAAATGAAATGTCATTTTCATTTTCTACTAACAGTACCAGATTGGCCTCTCTTTTCGGACTGGATCAGGCAGCTGCTGGCCATGGAAATGAATTCTTCCACTACACAGCCCCAAAGCAGCCTAAGAAAGGCCAGGGAACAGCACCAACAGGTAAGTTAAGAGGTTAGGATTAGCCCTGGACAGGTTAGTTGGAATGATAAACAACCTTCTAAAAGTGACATGCCAGGTCATCCCTCCTTGATCAGTCTGGCCAAGCTCACCACCAACGAGGTGCATGCTGTTCTGAGCTCTGAGATCCTGAATTCCGGCGGCTAGGTAGTATGCTTTTTTTTTGGCAACTGATGGAGGAAGGTCACAGGCAAGCTCTTCTGCCCCATGTGGACACCACTCTCCAAAACTTTGCCCAGGGTGTTCTACGTAGGCGCCGTCCAATATTTTGGCAAGAAGGAAGAGCTGCTTTTCCCATCTTTCACCTGGGTGGGTTAGATGTATGCTGACAGTGAATTTTTCCCAACTAGAGAATGATGCTCAATGCTGTATCCCCTGAACATTTCATCAGGATGAACACAAGACATATTGAATGAAAATTTGTTGAACGAAAGGAGAGAAGGGGGGACTAATATTTCTAAAAAACCTATGTGTTTGGTCTCAGGTGCTTCACCTAGATTGTCTTATTTAATTCTCACAACAATTCTGTGAAATAGGTGAGACTACCACCATTTTAGAGGCTCAGAGAGGTTTAGGCACATGGTTAAGGTCATACAGCAGTAAGTGACAGAGTTGAAATTTGAACCCTGATCTGACTCACTCCAAAGCTTGTCTGCCATCCTCTACACTTTGCTGTCTTTGTGTAAGAATCTGAAGAGGAGTGAGGGACTGATAGAAATAGCCCAGAACAGAACAGGTGGTAAGGGACATTAAATTAAATATTTGTTGAATGAAGAAGAAAGTATTGAATGTCTTTTATATGCTAGGCGCAATGCCAACACTGAGGATGTTGTTACGATATTTAGAGTCGAACAGTTGCAACAGATTCTGTACGGCCCATAGTCTAAAATATTTACTGTTTGGCCTTTACATACAATGTTTGCTGACCCCTGCTCTAAGTCTTACCTGTCACTTTTGGCAGCTTTGCTGTGGATTGCTGGCCCTGTTCTCCAAGCCATAACCTGGCCAGATTTCTAGTAGGCTATGCTTTTACATTTCCTGTGGCACATCTCTTCTCAGCAGTGTACTTCTAACTCAGTTTAAAGTGGTTGAATTAATGAATGTGGATAAAAACAAAAAATCTCAGTCCCCACCCAATGAAGTAACTTGCTTTTTAAAATTAGAAAACAACAACTATGAACTAATTATACTTTTAAAGGGGAATTATAGAGGCATTTCAACTTAAAACTACTGTCTTATGTAGGCATTTACAAATAAAATAAAAACTTGCAATACAGGAGACGCTCTCTGTTCAAGGAGTATTTATATAACAAGTCTTTTTGGAAAAGGAGGTGGCTGCAGCATAGTTCTTGAATCTCTTCAGATCTCTAGAAAAACAGCAACTGGACAAACCTTGGATAATATCTACAATAAAACCAATTGAAAAGGTATCCTCATGAACCCCCCCAATACAAGCAGGTATGGACACAAGTCTTCCATGGTGTCAACATTTGCATGGGAGAAAACAAGGAAGCAATGGGAGAATATTTAAATCTGAGAATGGGCGAACCCAAAGTGGCCAACAGGTGTTCATGGGAAATGTGGCAGGCCAAGCTGGAACTGCAAAGCATTTTGCCCATTTTAGTTATGGGTAAGTACAAGGGGTTGATGATGGTGACTAGAACAGGAGCAGTCTTGCTCCTATGAAGTGTTGAAACTCATCCACTATGGTGACCTTCCAGGAGAGGTCCCCACCCTGAGTAGGACCTGCTGAGAGTGGAATTAAAATGAAGGAGGATAGGGATATTAAAAGTGAAGAAGAAAAGATCCAGATAAAAGTAGCTCTAGAGGACTTCCCTGGTGGCGCAGTGGTTGAGAGTCTGCCTGACGATGCAGGAGACACGGGTTCGTGCCCCGGTCTGGGAGGATCCCACATGCCGTGGAGTGGCTGGGCCCGTGAACGATGGCTGCTGAGCCTGTGCGTTCGGAGCCTGTGCTCCGCAATGGGAGAGACCACAACAGTGAGAGGCCCGTGTACCGCCAAAAAAAAGTAGCCCTAGAATAGAATCAGGAAGTCTCAGGAGGAAGCCCATTCTTCCCGCTTTTTTGAACTCTGTGTTCAACAGAACAGTGAGTTCCACCAAGTTAGGAAAGCCACCCTGAGCCATGCCTCTCTCTAGAAGTTCAGAAAAGCAAATTTCACATAAAAATGAACAATAGAAAAGTATCAGAGTCAAACTCCATGCAAAGTTATAAGAGCAAGGAACAGAATAGTATCCCTACAGTGAGAGCTCTACTCTGTGAGAATGTTTCTTACTGAATAGATCAAAACTACAACCACCTATTACCATTAAGAAAATAACATAAGACATGAAATGAGAACATAAGTGGAAATTTTAAAATCTCAGAAGTAAGTGACAGGACTTAGGCAAGAATTAGAGATGTCAGAAAAATTATTTCAGAAATGAAGAGTAAACTAGAAGGAACACAAGAATGAATAAACACAACAGATTATGCCTTAAGAGAAATAGAAGGTTAACAGGAGGACGTTTTTAAAATAAGAATTAAAAAATTTAAGAGAGAAAAAGTTTTGAAAGGAAAGTGACCAATATTGAAGATAGCAAACAACTTCCAACATGTGGAATATACATATGTGTATTCCCTGAAGAATTAAAAAAAAAAAATAGGGGGGGAAAACAGGCACCTAAAACTACAATTCAAGAAAACTTTCCTTGGGAAAAAAAAAAAAGATTTGAAAATACATATTAAAAGCAGTCTTCATGAACGGGGAATTCAAGAATCTGTACAATACTGATTTCCGAGAGGAAGACGTGTTTAACCAATGAGAAGATCACATGATTGTGGCATCTGACTCACTTACCCCTCTAGCAAATCCATGAACAAGGGTGTTAAGTAGGGAGATGAGAGTGTACTGGGAAAAGTTGAAACTAACCTGAAGGAGGATGCTAGGCTGACCTTGGGGAGACAGTAATTTTTCTGTGTTTCAGAGTTGGCCTGATAACTGAGGCCTTAGTTCCTCCGTTTTTTGGTATTCACTGCTTCTCAGGAGAAAAGTTTTATTGTAGCATTACATACAACTGGAAAGTACTGATTGAATTTAAAACTATGTTGTAGGTTTTTACAAAAGAATAAGGAAAACAAGAACAACCCAGACTAGGAAAATAAGCCAACAACATAAAATGGGCAATTCATCAAAATAAAACAAAGTAAATGGCCAATACAAATCTATAGAAAATGTTAAATTTCTCCTTCCCTGTAATCAATAAATGCAAATGAAAACAACAGTGAGGTGGCATTCCCCTTTCCCTAATGCCACCCGTATCCCATTGGTAAAGATTTAGAAAGATTATCTCCTCTTGCTGTCAGGGATGCAAAGCTGGCCTACTCATACTGCTGGTGGGAGTGTAAACTGGTAATGGCATTTCTCAAGGGCATTTGGGCAGGTTGTAACAAAACCTTAAAAATTTTCACACTCTTGCATGCCATAATTCCATTTCTGGGAATTAATTCTAAGAAAGTAATTAGAGGTACATGCAAAAATGTGCATTTTAAGGATGCTTATCATAGTGTTATTTATCATAGAGAAAAACTGGAAACAGCCCAAAGAAATGTCAAACAATAGGAAGTTGGATGAATTCTAGTAGAGTCAACATAGTATTTAACCATCAAAAAGTGTTTTTAGGACTATTTTGTGTTTTGGAGACTGTTTTGAAAAGTATAAGGAAATGCCTACACTAAGTGAAAAAAGGAGATTGTCAAATCATTAATTTTCTTTAAAAAAAGATGAAAAAGCTGGAAAGTTTATGTGTATAGAAAAAGGACTAGGAATAAATACATCATATTATTAATGTTTATTTTTGGGTGGTGAGATTATAGGTCATTTTTTTATGTGTTTCTGTATTTGCTAAGTTTTCTACAGTTGTACTCTATAACGAGAAAAAGATATTTCAGTACTGTTAACAAAATTCAACTGAGTAAATTTTAAAGATCTTATTGGCTGTATTCAGTGATTCATGAATTGAGAAGCATCCAATCTAGTAGATAGGGGCTCTGACAAAGTGAAAGTCCTTTATAAGCAGAAGGGAGCAGGAACCAGGCAGAAGGGGGAGTCTAGTGTAACACTAGGCAAAAAAGTGGGTTGCTTATTACAAGGTTACTTTCCTTTAGGGGATAGCAGAGGTCTATCAGACAGATTACCTAACTAGTGCTGATCAGATCATTCTGGTTTAAGATTCCATTTCTGGGGGAGCCAAAACTGTAATTATGTTGAATCTCTGGTGGGGTGGGTCTTAGCCTAAGTGACTGCATTTTGGGCCTGTTGTCTTGTTTTTAATAACAACAAAAAGAATCAAACAAGGATACTTTTGAAAATAAGTTCTTGGTTGCTGTGGCCATGCCTGTGTTCTCAACAGATTCATGTGGTGAGTGTGAATATGTTATTTACTCTAAATACACTATTTTTAAATGTTAGTGTTACTTTATACCACTGTAAAAGTAAAGTAATGGATATAATCTGAATATCATAAGTTTTCTACCCCAGAAGTAAGGGAAGGGGAAACAGTTTCATTTTTATTTATTAAAGCTGTCGAAATATTGGAAGGAGAAAAGGAAGATGGAATGTGACCTTGTTTTCTAGACAGTGCTTCTCATCCAGCCCAAAGACTTGTTTGGAGTGGAGCCAGAATCCTGAGTTCTAGTCCTAGGCTTGCTACTGTCATCGTGTAAGGCACTTGGGGGCTTAGAGCCTCAGTTTCCTCATCCCCAGACACAGCCATAGGGCCATTTTGTGGATCAAATGAGGACAATGGTCATGAAAGCATTGTAACACTAACTACAAGGTTAAAGAAGAATTTTGAAGCTGCTTTAAGGGTTAAAAATCAGTTTCAAGCAAGAAATGAATAACAACTTTGTTTTCTGCTTCATCTCTTCGTCTTCAGGATATCAGGCGACACCAAAAACAGCACCCACCACAACAGGCACTTCCACAGTATTGGTTGCAACAGCAGTCCATGCATATCGCTAGTAAGTAGCTGAGAAGGAACACTTTATAAAGTTGGTGGGGGTGTGGGTTAAGCTCCTGCGTTTTGCAATAAGCCTTTCTGTTCATTGCAAAATGGCTACTCAGTCCTGCCATAGACAAAGTATCAGTAATGCTTTTTAATGTTTCATTTGGAGAATTTTGCACACAAAACTTTGAAGAGCCATTATCTTGTGTACTCTCTCTGGGAACTGCTTATACCCTCAACAACTGCCTTTTTAAGCGCTGAAAGAAAGCCACTCCACTGAGATATCATGAATGGTAGATGTTTAAAGAGTAAAGAAGTTGTATATGAGCTTTAAATTATAAACTACTCACCTCTGTCCCTTTCTAGAGGCTGAATGACTAGATTCCCCACTTTATATGGCAGAAAAGAAAGCTGGTTCTACTTAGTTGAAGGAAGTATTAATACCTGTTTTTCTTGCTTCTATAGCACAAATGGTCAATATGTAAAGCAGGGCAAATTTGGTGCTGCAGTCCTGGGAAATCACACAGCCAGAGAGGTAAGATTGCCTCCTCGTCTCATGTATATTCACATGTCCCAAATTATCAGTGAGCCGGTTTTTATTGGGACTTGTCTGATGTCTTACATATCAGAGGATTAGATTGTTTGTACTGAATGTGAATTTTTAATGTTAGATATATAATAATATTTATAGTCACATTTTGCTTACTGTTGTGTATTGAAACAAATTCAACTGCTCAAAGTCAGTAAGTTTGACCTTTGTGAAATGGATCTAGCTTAAGAATTTGGAGAGTTTCAGAGTAAACCGTTTACTGAGGACATCCTTTTTTTAGGTAGTGAACAACATTTAGTGTACCACTTAGAGCATGACCACTGTTTATCCTTTGAAAGTTTGATGAGTTGGGTAGTCGACCACACAGCAAAATATTGGTTTGAGTCAAAAAGATGTGGATAGAAGTGTGGAGACTGATTTCCTTTTGTGGGTTGTATCTAGCTTCAAATTCTGCTCCAGAAGGTTTTGAACATTGTTGAAATATGCATAAGAAATAATAGAGGGCTTCCCTGGTGGCTCAGTGGTTAAGAATCCGCCTGCCAATGCAGGGGACATGGGTTCAAGCCCTGGTCCGGGAAGATCCCACATGCCGTGGAACAGCTAAGCCCATGTGCCGCAACTACTTAGCCCGCGCACCACAACTACTGAAGCCCGCGCGCCTAGAGCCTGTGCTCCGCAACAAGAGAAGCCACTGCAATGAGAAGCCCTTGCACTGCAACGGAGAGTAGCCCCCCGCTCGCCGCAACTAGAGAAAGCCCGTGTATAGCAATGAAGACCCAACACAGCCAAAAAGTAAATAAACAAACAAATAAATTAAATAAATCTATTAAAAAAAAAAGAAATAATAGAATTTCAGAGGTCCAGGTAACATGGAGTCCATGCACCTCAGAGACTCTGAGATACTGAGAGAGAAGATGACCTGTTCAGGGTAACTAACATAATGAACAACACTCATTTGTATTATAAACAAACAAAAAGCTTAATTTTGGAAATTTGGAAACACCTATAAAAATAGTGGGTCAAGAATAACAAACACCCAGATACCCATTACCGGTCTCTAGCAGTTATTAATCTTGTTTCATCTCAACTGCAGCCTGTTTTCCTTCTTCCCCTGCTCAGATTATTTTGAGTAAATCTCCAGCATACAGTTTTAGCTATAAATATTTTAGTATGTATCTCTACAAGATAAGGATTTTAAAAAACACAACCATTATGCCATTATCACACCTAAACAAAACCTACAATAATTCTTTGATCTCATTCACTACCAGTTAGCATTCAAATTTCCCTGATTATCTCTCTCTCTCTTTTTTTTTTAAAGTTTGTTTTAATCTAATAAGGTCCATGCATTGTAGTTGGTTACTGTGTTCCTGAAATCTCTTTCATTCTCCCTTTGGGAGGTAAATAATGTCTGATTGTCTCTCATTTTGTTATGTTAGCAGCCATTGTTGATTATTATCTAGATCTATTAATTCATTAGGGGTTGCCATTTGGATTTCAAAAATCTGGTATTGGTACTTCATCACCCTTCACCTCCAGATAGGATGTAACATGTTGTGGCAGGCAACAGTCCCACTGTGACCATTATAAAAAGACAGATAAATTGCAAAAATTATGTTTTAAAATTCATTAGAGAGCTATGGAGATTATGAGGACTAGATGAACTAAAATTTTGAGAGGAAAGAGCCAATGAGCTGAGTGTTTCCTCTTCCCTTGGGACCTTTGCTGATGCTTACGAGTAGACTAAATATCAGGTATGTCCCAAACAGAGAGAGACTACTGGGGGAAAGAGACATTGGTAAAAACTAGAGGAGCTCCAAACACAAGATTAGTTTTTCCCCATGGGACCTTTTTTTTTTTTTTTTTTTTTTTTTTGCGGTACGCGGGCCTCTCACTGTTGCGGCCTCTCCCGTTGTGGAGCACAGGCTCCGGACGCGCAGGCTCAGCGGCCATGGCTCACAGGCCCAGCCACTCCGCGGCATGTGGGATCTTCCCGGACCGGGGCATGAACCCATGCCCCCTGCATCGGCAGGCGGACTCTCAACCACTGTGCCACCAGGGAAGCCCCCCCATGGGACATTTAATGAGTTTGGGGGTGGTGTGGAAGTCCAAGGGCTGTGCCAGAAAGGCAGAGGGAAACTTCTGCAATCTTGTGGGGCATAGGAGATAAAATCCTACTGTAGGGTGGGAAAGCAACAACCTTCTTCTCAATACATTTGCTAGATTTTGAACTTCATGGGGAGGAGGCTAAAGAATCTTAGCTCAGAATCTCTGATGGGCAGAAAAGTCAAGACTGAGGAGTCAGAGACCTTCCAGACTCTTAATCAAAAGCTGACGAAGATAGTGCTCAAGAGTAGGGACAACCAGAAATGGACCAGCTCTTAGTAAATCTGTGATCCTTTCCTGACCAGCTCAGTCTATAAGATTAGCTCCTCACTCTATCTGCTTCACATAGGGTAAAGAAAGTCCTTTCTGGTACAAGATTGTATATGAGCCCCCATAGTCAGTCCCTCCCTCCCTTCTGGGGTTGAATTTTAATTTCTCTGTTTGTGTGTGTGTGTGTGTGTGTAGTAAATATATAGGAGACATAAAATTTGCCATTTTAACCATTTTTAAGTGTACAGTTCAGTTGCATAAATTACATTCACAGTATTGAGCAACCGTCACCACTATTTCCATTTTTTTGTCACCCCAAACAGAAAATCTGTAATCACGAAGCAGTAACTCCCCATCCCCCTTCCCTTATTCCCTGGTAACCTCTAATCTACTTTCTATCTCTATGAATTTGCCTACCCCAGGTATTTCATATAAGTGGAATCATACAGTGTTTATCTGGCTTATTTCACTTAGCAGAATGTTTTCTCAAGATTCATCCATGTTGTAGCATGTATCAGAACTTCATTATTTTTTATGGCTGTATAATATTCTATTGTATGTATATAACACATTTTATTTATCCATTCATCATTTGGACACTTGGTTGTTTCCACCTTTTGACTATTGTGAATAACAGGCAGTGAACATTGACATATAAGTGTATGTTTGAGTCCCTGTTTTCAGTTCTTTGGCATGTATACTAGGAGTGAAATTTCTGTGTCATATAGTAATTCCTTGTTTAGCTTTTTGAGGAACTGCCAGACTGTTTCTACAGCATCCATACTGTTTTACATTCCCACAAGCAGTATATGAGGGTTCCAGTTTCTCTACTACCCTGCCAACACTTTATTATTTTTCCTTTTTTTTTAATAGCCATTCTAATAAGTGTGAAGTGGTACCTTATAGTGGTTTTAATTTGCATTATCCTAATGCCTAATGATGTTGAACATCTTTTCATGTACCTGTTGGCCGTTTGTATATCTCGTAGTCACCCCTCATACAAATAAAAACACCAACAAAATAAAGGCATAGCTAACTATAGTTAAAGAGTAGGGTCAAAATGAGAAGAGATTAAAGTGGATGGTGAGAAGATGTAAGTTAAACTCTAAGCTTTAAGGGATGAACTGAGTTTTGAGTTTTATGCCTATATGAAGCCTGACTCCTGACATCTTACTGCTAATTTTGTATTGCCTTTTAATTTCTGTTCTCTCTTTTTTTCCTGCCCATCTTTGCTTGAGTACAGTATAGGATTCTTCTTTATATCAGTCAGCAACAGCCAGTTACTGTTGCCAGGATTCATCTGAACTTTGAGCTAATGGTAAGGCTTCCTGTATTGGAATCATCAATCCTTTGGGATTGGTTTATAGGAGAGATTGATCTGTGCATACCTGGTGGGAACTAGATCCACTACTTCTGCTCTGGAGAGCAGAGTGGATAGTTTTTTTTTTTTTCCTTCTTTTGGCTGTGCTTTGTGGCTTGCGGGGATCTTAGTTCCCCGACCAGGGATTAACCCCGGGGCCCCAGCAGTGAGAGCACCAAGTCCTAACCACTGAATTCCCCAGAGTGGATATCTTAACAGAGCCTCTTGGAAAGGTCTCTTGGCTGCCTTCTGGGAATGTGGACTAAGGGGTGATTGGTGGAAGGTGGGAGGGAAGAAGAAAGTTCCCTGATAGCTTTCTTTGGGTCGACCTGAGTCAAGGCCCTTCTACATGAGCTTAGGCAACCAGATTTATACGCTGCCTGCAGTTGAGTTATCCCAACATTTCTCCTTTCCCCAGGTTCGGCCCAATAACTACAGCACCTTTTATGATGATCAGAGACAAAACTGGTCCATCATGTTTGAGTCTGAAAAGGCTGCTGTGGAGTTCAATAAACAGGTAATATCTATATATTTTTTAGTGACAAGCATTAAAAAATCCACTAAATTCATCAGTTGAGCTTACTGTATTTTAGGGAAATAATACTTATTGAAATTGCTTGAAAATGAGACTTTAAGGAGAAAAAAAAGGCTAAATGTAAACTTACATCTTTAAAACACTTTCCACTTCATAAATTATCTTAAGGAATAAGCACAACTCTTTTTTTTTTTTTTTTTTTTTTTGCGGTATGCGGGCCTCTCACCGTTGTGGCCTCTCCCATTGCGGAGCACAGGCTCTGGACGCTCAGGCCCAGCGGCCATGGCTCACGGGCCCAGCCGCTCCGCGGCACGTGCAATCTTCCCGGACCGGGGCACGAACCCGTGTCCCCTGCGTCGGCAGGCGGACTCTCAACCACTGCGCCACCAGGGAAGCCCACAACTATCTTTTTAAAATACTGTTTCAAGAGAATTTTTTAAAGTTATTTCATGGTCATTATAGAAAATTTAGAAAAGCATTTAAAAAAAAATCATTCATAATCTTACTACCCAAAGTAATCACTGTTAATATGTTTCATTTTTTTCTATTCATGAGTTACATAAGTAGTTATAGTCCTTTAAGAGCTCTTGCTTATTTTATTTAATGAAGTAAAATGCATCTTTCCCCACCTCATGAAAAATTATTTAGAAACATTTTTGAAGGCTGCATAACATGAATGTTCCTTAATTTATTTAATCATTCCCTTACTTTAGGCAGTTAGATTATTTTCAGTCTCTGAGATAAATGATACTGTAGTGAGCATCTTTGCTCTACAGATTTGTATACAAATCTGTCTTTTTTTTTCCCTCTGATTATTTTTTAGGCTAGAAGAAGTGAAAGATTGAGTCAAAGGGTTCATATATTTTTAGGTTCTGTATACACTTTGGCACACTGCTTTTCAGAGAGATTGTACAATTTTACATCCCTGTCATTCTCTCACTATGCCTTTGCCAGCATTTAGAATTACTATCTTTTTTCCTTCTTAGTCTTATTTGCTTGATAAAAAATGACTTCTCTTTGTTTTAGTTAGCATTTATGTGATTGCGATAATGAAACTTTTTGAAAGAAAATGAGTAGCAAGTTTCTAAGGTATACTATGTTTAAACATTGACTATAGAAAAATTCTTCATAAAGATGTATCTGACGTCCTTGCCTAGAATCTGTGCTAAGGTAATATGGGTAAATCTGTAGGTGGTAGAGATATGAATTCTGGGAATACAGCATGGTTTTGTAAAGGGCCTTTATTTTATTGTCTTTAGAAATGCATTTTGAAATTTTTTAGAGGCTCCCCTAGCTTTCACAGGTTCCCAAACACTGAAGCAGTAAATCAGTATAGTAATGATAGCTAATGTTTATTGTGTACTTACTGTTATTTGCCGGGCACTGTGCCAAGTACTCTACTTGTATTAGCTCAGTCTTCATAACTACCCTAGGAAATATGCAAAGCTTTTATCTCCATCTTACAAAAAAAACCTCTGAAATAAGGTTCACAGCAGTTAAGTTATTTGGCTGAGGTCACAAGTTAATAAGTGACAGTGCCCAGATCTGTACCCAGACAGTATGACTCCAAAACCATACTTCTAAGGCACTTTGATTCCTGGCGAGATTACTGACTTTGGAATGGTTTACTTCTGAACATGTAATCTGTTTTGCTAGTGGGTGCCACTGTTTGGAAAAAAACATTAGCAATAACTGAATGAGTACTGAGCTTAAACTAAGTTTATGCTGCTTTGATTTCATCGCACAGGTATGCATCGCCAAGTGCAACAGCATCTCTTCCCTGGATTCAGTGCTGTCACAGGACCTTATTGTAGTAGAAGGCCCTGCTGTAGAAGTTGGAGATTCTTTGGAAGTGGCCTATACCAGCTGGCTCTTTCAGAATCACGGACTGGGCCAGGTAAGAAAATGTATCCTGCAAGTTCTTTTGTAATTTAAATAGCATGAGAGCTATTCAAATGTAAGGTGTTATTACTATGAATTGCTGCTTTTGGCAAATAGAAATCTTTGAGGAGCCCTGCTTTAGTCTCTACAACTGCTTTTGGGGCATAGCCATGAAATGCTAATGTAGAAAATCTGCTCAGTGCCACTATGTCTCTTCTACTTAGAGAAAGGAAGCCAGTTTTGCAAGTATCATTTTTGGTAATTGTTCACATGTATGTCTCTTCCTATACCAGTTTTAAACTTGAATATATCCTTATGGGATTAGGTCTTAAAACCTTTTAGACTTTCCTCACAGTTGTTTCTCCGTTTTTCTTTTCTTCTGTTTTTTTTTTTTTTTTTTTTTTTTTTGCGGTATGCAGGCCTCTCACTGTTGTGGCCTCTCCCGCTGTGGAGCACAGGCTCCGGACGTGCAGGCTCAGCGGCCACGGCTCACGGGCCCAGCCGCTCCGCAGCACGTGGGATCCTCCTGGACCGGGGCACGAACCCGTGTCCCCTGCATCAGCAGGTGGACTCTCAACCACTGTGCCACCAGGGAAGCCCTTTTCCGTTTTTCTTATACTAGATACTGTGAATAGATTGGGCTTGTTTTGTTTTTTTATTATTTAGCCCTCAAAAGTAGTGTGGTATGATAGAAAGAGCTTTCGACTATGAGTCCAAAAAATGTGGATTCAGGTCCCAATTTTATCCTAACTTGACTTTGTCAAGTCATTTAAGCTCTTAATTTTTTTTTCCTGTGAATGGAGCTTAGTGGTGCTCACCCGGCTTTCTTGGCAGGATGGCTGTTGGCATCAAATGAGATAATTTATTTGAAAATTCTTTATAGATGAAAATATTTTTAAACACTTGGTAGGAGAAGTTTTATTTTTTTCTAAACCTGGAAAATCCTTGCCTCAGAGATATTCAGTGTGATAACACCTTTAGCCATGATGTGCTCTCTTCTTTTCAGGTCTTTTAAGAAGTATTTTTCAAGTTTATTTGACATTACCTATTTCAGAAGTACTGTGCTGGTGTGTATTAAGTTGAATATCATAATGATTATTATTATTTTTGAAATTGGCTAATCGTGTTTATTTTGATCAACTTTCAGGTTTTTGACTCTACTGCTAACAAAGATAAGCTGCTTCGCCTGAAATTAGGGTCAGGAAAAGTCATCAAGGTAAAGACTTAACTGTGTTCTTACTATATTTGGGTTTATCAGTTGCAGTGGGCTTACTTTGTAAAATTTCTAACCTGGGTATATTTTTGGAGAATCTGGAAAGGCTTGGTTAAAAAAATAGGAAGAGAAAAATGTGCTATGTTACCTACATTTGGGAAATTTTTACCTGTGAGACAATATATTGAAGAAGGGTACATTTCTTTTCTCTAGTCCCTACATTTTATTTTTCATCCTTTGGTTCTGAGGGTACTATTAAATTCTTCCTATTGCCTAATTGAGAAAGAGGTGAAACTGTTTCTTCTAGAAGTGTATCATAATGGGTGATTCTGATCTGTCTGGGATGCTTTAAATCATGGTGGGAAGCAAGTACAACACAGCAGGAGGAACACTGGGATTGGAGTCTCAGGACCTGGGTTCATGTTGTGAATTTCTTCGTTAGCAACTGTGGAAGTATTTTATAAAGTAAAGAGTATTTTAGGGACTTCGCTGGTGGTCCAGTGGTCAAGACTCCACACTCCCAATGCAGGGGCCCTGGGTTCAATCCCTGGTCAGGGAACTAGATCTCTCAAGCTGTAACTAAGAGCCTGCATGCCACAACTAAAGATCCAGCACGTGGCAAGAAAGATCCTGTGTGCTGCAGCTAAGACCTGGAGCAGCCAAATAAATAAATATTTAAAAAAAAAAGTATTTTACACATGTGGGGTGTCATTGTGTCAGGACATACTGATGCGTTGTAAAGTACTCATTTATCCATGTGGCAGAATGGTTTTCTCCATAGCTTTGTTTATGACTCCTTTTCCCAGAATCCCTTAGAAACTTTTTCCTGTAGATCATAGCAGTTGGGGCATGACCCTTAAAGTTAGACTCATCTAGTGTTGAAATCTTGGCTTAACAATTTACTAACTGATCTTGGGCTAGTTACTTAACCTCTTTAAGCCTCAATTTTCTCTTCTGTAAAATGGAGATATTGCTATTAACCTTATGAAGTTATTTTAGGGATTAAACAACATAGTGGAAGTAAAGCACTTAGCAAAGTACTTAGAAAATGTGTTTAATAAGTGATAGCTTTTATTTCTATTTTAATGCCGTTCTTATGTTCCAATTTCTCTCATCATCTAAGGTAAGTATATTTCATACAGCCCTGGATATGCTGTCTTTTACAAGTGAATTGAGAAGCAGTATTCTAGATGTTCTTATAACCAGTGAGGAGGGGGGAGTATAAACCCGATGATCCTGTACTTTGTTTTGTCTTATGAAAAGGTTTGTATCTGATGAGCTTTTCCTCTTCTCTGATTCCTAAAGAGCTGGGAGGATGGAATGGTGGGCATGAGAAAAGGAGGGAAGCGGTTGCTTATCATCCCGCCAGCCTGCGCTGCTGGCTCTGAAGGGGTAATAGGATGGACTCCATCAACAGACTCGATCCTGGTGTTCGAGGTGGAGATTAGGCGGGTGAGTGAAATGTTGTGTTTGATGAGTCCTCTTTGCTAGTTAAGTTAAAATGAATAAATCAATGTGTCGAAAAAGATTCTGAAGATATCTTTTTTTTTTTAAGTAGAAATGGTATAGTTGGAGAGAACAACAACTTTGGAATCTAAAGGCCAAGGTTTATGTCCTTCTTGGCTCTGTATTCATAGTCACTTCTCTACACTAACCTTCTTTTTATTTTATCTGTAAAATAGCGATTCCTGCCCAATGTTCACACCTTTTGATTTAGTAATTCTATGGCTACAAGTGTATGCTATCAATATGTTTACTTAAGAGTGCAAAGATGCCTATATATAGATAGATAAATAGAGATAGATACATAGTTTCCTCCCTCTGCCACATTGTTTGTGATAGTAAAAAACTGGAAACAGCTTAAGTGTCTATTATTATGAGACTGGTTAAATTATGGTTCTTCATAGAGTGGACGTCTATGTAGTTCTTAAAGAATATCCAAAATCTATTTTTAAGTGAAAGAAGCAAGTTGCTAAACAGTATGGGGGGACTTCCCTGGTGGTCCAGTGGTAAAGAATCCGCCTTAATGATGCAGGGGATGCGGGTTCGATCCCTGGTCAGGGAACTAAGATCCCACATGCCACGGGGCAACTAAGCCCGTGTGCCACAACTACTGAGCTCCCGCACCACGAGAGAGCCCGCGTGCCGCAAACTACAGAGCCCATGCACCCTGGAACCCGCACTCCACAACTAGAGAAAACCCACACACCACGACTAGGGAGAAGACTGTGCATCACAACAAAGAGCCTGCGCCTCGCAGCGAAAGATCCCGCATGCCTCAATGAAGATCCTGCATGCTGCAACTAAGACCCGATGTAGCCAAAAATAAATTAAAACAAACAAACAAACAAAAAACAGTATGGTAGTATGATCTTGTGTTTGTGTGTCTGTGTGTCTACAAATGAATATATGTATATGCCCATATATTCATATAAAATTTCTGGAGGCATTAAAAGAAATGGAATGATTTTCTCTGGAGAATGGAAATGGAGTTCAGAAACTTCTACTTTTTTACATTCTACCCTTTGTACCATTTAAAAATTTTATCAAGAATAATTTCTATAATAAAGTTTGTAACAAATCGCGGTTAATTAATGTTCCCCTCCCCCACCACCAAAAAAAAAAGACTCTGCTTTATACTGTGATTATTAAGTCTGAATGTGATAATGTTTGTGACTATAAACTATAAAGTACAATGCAAATAAATATTATGACCATCCTCATTGTGGTGATTATTCCTTTATTCCTGCTGCAACAAACGATATGCTTTTTTTTTTTTTGCGGTACGCGGGCCTCTCACTGTTGTGGCCTCTCCCATTGCGGAGCACAGGCTCCGGACGCGCAGGCTCAGCAGCCATGGCTCACAGACCTAGCCGCTCCACGGCACGTGGGATCTTCCTGGACCAGGGCACGAACCCGTGTCCCCTGCATTGGCAGGCGGACTCTCAACCACTGCGCCACCAGGGAAGCCCAGGATATGCATTTTTTATTAATGACTCTTTCCTAATTGGACACCCTTATCTCTGGTGGGCATTCCAGCCCTCTTTGACTGATGTGCTTCCAGCTGCCTTTTTCACAGCTTTTGTATTCTTTCACAATTTTCCTTTGAGTTTCAGGAAGTCAGGGGTGGTAATAGATAACCATTTTGAATCCATTAAGACTGACATTTTGTAAGCATAAGAAAAAAATACCCTATTTTACCAATAATCAAAGAATTACAAATTGATTATTAAACTGACAAGGCTGGGGGAGTTCCCTGGTGGCCTAGTGGTTAGGATTCTGGCGTTCACTGCCGTGGCTCACATTCAGTCCCTGGTCGGGGAACTGAGATCCCGCAAGCCGTGAGACGTGGCCAAAAAAAAAAAAAAAACTGACAAGGCTGATACAGAACGATAATACCCAATGTGACAGGAGTGTTAAGAAAGATTTATATACTACTTACAGAGTATAAAGTAGTTTACCCTTTACGGTGTGAAATTTAATGGTATATATCAAAAGTTTTAAAAATAAGCATACCTTTTATCTAACAATTTCACTTCTGGGAATTTGTATTTTGGAAATTATTATGTGCGAAGAGAGATAAAGCTATTCTTAGAAGTATTGTTTTTATAGAAAAAATTAGAAGTAAATTGAATATCCAACAACTAGGAATTGGTGAAATATATTTTATGATAACATAGATATTTATGACTTGTGTTCCCAAAATCCTTTGGAGACTTTTTCCTGTAGATGATAGCAGTTAGGGGCATGACCCTTAGACCTACTCTTCAGTAGTTAAAAAGGATGTTGTCGATTAATAATTTAGTTAACTAAATAATAATTTAGTTAACATGGAAATATGTTAATATATCAGTGAGTGAGCAAAGCAGGGTACAAAATGGTATGGCCCCATTGTTGTAAAACACACACTTACACACACACATACGCACACACACACAGATAATATAAGTGCAAAATATTACATCCAAAATTCTAACAACGTTATTGCTTAGTGGTTGAATTGCAGGTGATTGTTACCTTTTCTTTCTCTTTTGGCTTATCTACATTTTCTGATTTGCCTACAGTGACTAGGTAATGACTTGTATAATGAAGAATAAGTAAAATGAAAGGAGAATGGAGGGGGAAGCGTGCCTTTTTTTGTGGTCTATTAGCCTGTTCCATCTGTGGTTGATCTTTCCCTAGGTCAAATTTGCTAGAGATTCCGGCTCTGATGGGCACAGTGTTAGTTCCCGGGATTCTGCAGCCCCTTCACCCATACCTGGTGCTGACAGCCTCTCTGCTGATCCTGTTGTGTCACCGTCCACATCTGTTCCTTTCAAATCAGGGTAAGATACTGGAGTTGTATATAAAGCTCTTTTATTGTCCATGTAAATGATTCTTAGAGGGGTTCAGAAATAGGGATATAGTTGAAAACAAAAATAATTTTAAATAATTGGGAAAAAATGGGATGAGGGAAATGGGGAAAGTAATTGCATCAGATTTTCTGACAAAGGATTAATATTCATACTCTATAAAAGCACTAACTTAGATATAAAAGAATACCTGCCAAACTCTGGAAGAAAATTGGGCAGAAGGTATAAACACAAAATATATATCCAAGGAAAGAAATGTAAATAATAAGCATTTGAATGGAAAATTGTCCATCTTCACTAGCTTTCAGAAATTATACAAACTAAAGAAGAGTTAAAACTCTGTTTTACAGAGATTAAATTGGCAAACATTTTAAAAAACAATTTGTTTATACAGTATAATCTAGACTCGTGATTATGGATTTTGTTTTTATCTCAGGATATGTCTTATTTGCTTTCAGGGAGTCAGTTCTTCGTTCCAAATCTAACTCCCTCAGTGAACAGCTTACAGTAAATACAGTGAGTATATAAGTCTATCTCCTCATCCCCAGTTAGCTAGAAGGGTTTCATGTGCCTAGGGTATAGTAGGTTAGAGAAAAAAAATGTTGATTTAGGCTAGAAATCAGTGCTTACTTTATTCATTTTCCCTTACTTGAGAGTCAGTATAAATTAGCTTGGGCTTCTGCATCGACAGACTTGGATTCAAATCTTTATTCTTATAAGCATGTGGCTTAGAGGAAATTATCTGACTTCTCTGGTCTTCAGCTTCTTCATATGTCCACTCTCGCCGCTCTTATTCAACATAGATTTGGAAGTCCTAGCCACGGCAATCAGAGAAGATAAAGAAATAAAAGGAATACAAACTGGAAAAGAAGAAGTAAGACTGTCACTGTTTGCAGATGACATGATACTATACATAGAAAATCCTAAAGATGCCACCAGAAAACTACTAGAGCTAATCAATGAATTTGGTAAGGTTGCAGGATACAGAATTAATGCACAGAAATCTCTGGCATTCTTATACACCAACAACAAAAAATCAGAAAGAGAAATTAAGGAAACACTCCCATTTACCATTGCAACAAAAAGAATAAAATACCTAGGAATAAACCTGCCTAAGGAGGCAAAAGACTTGTACTCAGAAAACTATAAAACACTGATGAAAGAAATCAAAGATGACATAAACAGATGGAGAAATATACCACGTTCTTGGATTGGAAGAATCAATATTGTGAAAATGACTATACTACCCAAAGCAATATATAGATTCAGTGCAATCCCTGTCAAACTACCAATGGCATTCTTCACAGAATTAGAACAAAAAATTTTACAATTCGTATGGAAACACAAAAGACCCCGAATAGCCAAAGCAATCTTGAGAAAGAAAAATGGAGTTGGAGGAATCAGGTTCCCTAACTTCAAACTATACCACAAAACTACAGTAATCAAGACAGTATGGTACTGGCACAAAAACAGAAATATAGATCTGTGGTACAGGATAGAATGCCCAGAGATAAACCCACGCACATATGGTCACCTAATTTACAACAAAGGAGGCAAGAACATACAATGGAGAAAAGACAGCCTCTTCAGTAAGTGGTGCTGGGAAAACTGGACAGCTACATGCAAAAGAATGAAATTAGAACACTACATAACACCATATACAATACAATTAAAAAATGGACGGAAGACCTAAATAGTCATTTTACCAAGGAATACATACAGATGGCCAAGAGGCACATTAAAAGATGCTCAACATCACTAATTATTAGAGAAATGCAAATCAAAACTACAGTGAGGTATCACATCACGCAGGTCAGAATGGCCATTATCAAAAAATCTAGAAGCAATAAATGCTGGAAAGGGTGTGGTGAAAAGGGAACCCTCCTGCACTGTTGGTGGGAATCTAAATTGACACAACCGCTATGGATAACACTATGGAGGTTCCTCAGAAAACTAAAGATAGAACTACCATATGACGGAGCAATCCCACTACTGGGCATATACCCTGAGAAAACCATAATTCAAAAATAGTCATGTACCACAGTGTTCATTGCAGCTCTATTTACAATAGCCAGGACATGGAAGCAACCTAAGTGTCCATCGACAGATGAATGGATAAAGAAGATGTGGCACATGTATACAATGGAATATTACTCAGCCATAAAAGAAAGGACACTGAATTATTTGTAGTGAGGTGGATGGACCTAGAGTCTGTTGTGCAGAGTGAAGTAAGTCAGAAAGAGAAAAACAGATACCGTATGCTAATGCATGTACATAGAATCTTAAAAAAAAAAAAAAAATGGTACTGATGAACCTAGTTGCAGGGCAGGAATAAAGATGTAGACATAGAGAATGGACTTGAGGACACGGGGTGGGATGGGAAAGCTGGGGCAAAGTGAGAGTAGCATCGACATATATACAGTACCAGATGTAAAATAATTAGCTAGCGAGAAGCAGAAGCATAGCACGGCGAGATCAGCTCGGTGCTTTGCCCTGACCTAGAGGGGTGGGATAGGGAGGATAGGAGGGAGGCTCTAGGGAGGGGATATGGGGACATATGTATGCATATGGCTGATTCACTTTGGTGTACAACAGAAAGTAACACAGTATTGTGAAGCAATTATACTCTAATAAAGATCTATTAAAAAATAAGTAAAAAACAAAAAAAATGGAAATAATTCTCACAGCCCCTCTAAGTGTTCCCGTGATATGTTTATAAAGCACTAAGCTCAAAGCCTACATAGAGCTTGTCTTCAGTAATCTTGAGATTTTTATGAGGCTTAAATGAAATGATGCCTATGGAGTTTTTAGTATTGTGTCTGGCATATTGTAAGAGCTCAATTAACATTAGCTCTGTTATCGTAATTACTGCTAATGCTACATATCTTCATACTTTCATTCTCTCAGAGGAATTCTACACTAATTCACCAATTAGTTGACTTCTATCAGGTTTCTGGGCCTCTGTGTTTCCCCAACTGTAACATGAGAAGACTAGCATACTGTTGTAGTAAAATTTGGATTTGAAGACCTTTAGAAGATGTACACTGTGTTTGCTGCTGCTCTGCCTGGTCCGTGAAGGCATCTGAGTTTGCTACATGTGGATGAGATGATAGCTGAAGTGCTTCAACTTCTAAAGCTCTGTGGCTTTCACCTGCCACATTGGGAAACAGGATAATTGTATGAAGTGAAATTGATGATTAATTTCTCTCCAACACTAGTTTATTTGCTTATATTCAGTCCAAAGCAGAAATTAATTAAGCAAATAATTGATCTGATATGTGTAAAAAGTGATCTAAACCCAGAAGGTTAAGCCAGAGAATCAAGAAAATTGAAAAACAGTTTATAATCTCAGATCTTTGAATAGCCACAACGATTGTTCGGTATTAGTTCTTTTGTAGTCTCGAGACACAGCTACTTTTGTCACCTATTTCTAAGCTTCAGTAACTTTTCATAGACTAGTGCTCTCCAACCTTTTTTTTCTTTCTTATTTTACAGTTTTGGTTTTTTAATTGAGGCAAAGTTCACATAATATAAAATTAACCATCTTTTGGTTCTTTTTACATTTTTTATTTTTTGTTTTGAATAGGTAATTACATTCATATGGCACAGTTAGCAAAACAGTATAACAAGATATACATTGAGAAGACTCATTCCTACCCCTGCCCCCATGTACCTTATTTTATCTCATCCCCAACCTTGGGTAACTGCTTTTATTAGTTTCTTATGTATTCAATGTTTCTTTATGCAGATGCAAGCAAATAGGAATGTATATTTTATTTTCCCCCTTCACAAAAAATAGCATATTAAATATGTTATCTGCCTTGCTTTTTATAATAACAGTATCTTTCCATGTTTGTATATAGAAAGCATCCTCATTTTTTTTAATCTTTAGATCACAAGATTCCATTGTGTGAATATTGGTTTATATAACTAGTCCTCTTTTGATAGACCCAACTTTTTTTGATTATGTGTCTCCATTAGTTAAGAAAAAATGATACACCCTCTCAGTATATGTTTGTTTACAAATTATATACATAAAGTACTCTCCATCCCTGTAAACAAGTTTAATGTCTGATGTTTACTGTAGCTTAAAAATAATTTTAAAATAGAGGTCATGGTCATTTCTTTTTACACTCATTAGATCATCTCGTTTACCCTTAGGAGTATACATTCTGCTCTGAAGGCTGCACTTTAAACCAGTTAATGCATACAGAGGCGTCTAGCTCAGGGACTAGTATGTCATCAGTGCCAAGTCAGTGTTAAATGAACCTGAATTTAGAACACAGAGCTCCTGTTTTCTTTTTGCCCTAAATCTCTTCTGAATATTTATCTGCTGGGTTGCTCTTGGGCCTTTGAGAGGTTACTATTATCTAAAATGCCTCCCTCCCTTAATCTATACTTTAGTTTTTTTATCTGTAAAATGAGAATACTTATGCCTGGTAGGGAGACTTGATTGCAGTGAAGGAATACAGATGAAATCACTTTGTCCATTCCAACGTATAGGGAATTATTTTTCCTACCGTTATTAATTGTGACCCATGTATGCGTCTAGGCAAGAAATCTTTAATTCTCATTTTCTAGAAGATAGTTTCAAATAGATAAGGCAGGGGGGACTTGTTGAAAGATTTAATATAAGAGCCAAAAGACGTAGAGTTGACTGAAGGTAGTGAACCTTGATTATAGTGATTTTTGTGACTTTCCTCTCTTTTTAGAATCCGGATACAGTCAAGGCCAAGTTGATCTCTCGGATGGCTAAAATGGGCCAGCCCATGCTGCCCATTCTTCCACCACAGCTGGATTCCAACGATTCAGAAATTGAAGTATGTCCCACTGGCTGTCTTAGAATGAATAGTGCAGATGTTGCTGTCTTCTGTTCTTTTAACTGAAATTATTGCTTTTTCTGCCTCTAACCCAGAATCATTATTTAGAGAGCTTATATTCAGAATGATACAGGTTGGTATTGGTACATGTGTTTCTGCTATAATTATCACTTCCCCTGAGAAATGGAAGCAATTCTGTATATCTGCCACAAGAACTGGGCAGTTTTAAGTAGTTAATTTAGCTTTCTACTAAAATCTCTGTTGTCAGCAAACATCAGCCTTTAGGCAGCATGATGCCTGACCCATAAAAGAATGAATTCATATTTGTTGATTGAATGTTTAGATTCTCTTGGGAAATGTTGATTTTTCCACTGATGTAATTTAATATGAAGATCACACTGTTGTAGGAATTCCCTGGCAGTCCAGTGGTTAGAACTCAGCACTGTCGCTGCCAAGGGCACGGGTTCAATCCCTGGTTGGGGAACTAAGATCCCACAAGCCATGAGGTGCAGCTAAAAAAACCACTGTTGTATCTTTTGGCTTTCTATGTGGCATGGTTTTTTTTTAATTAATTTTTTTTTGACTGCATTGGGTCTTAGTTGCGGCGTGCAGGATCTCTCATTGCAGCACACAGTCTTCTCTCTAGTTGTGGTGCGGGTTCCAAAGTGCATAGGCTCAGCAGTTGGGGCGCATGGGCTCAGTTGCCCCGTGGCATGTGGGATCTTAGTTCCCCGACCAGGGATCAAACCCATGTCCCCTGTATTGGAAGGCGGGTTCTTAACCACTGGACAACCAGGGAAGTCCCCTGTGGCATGATTTTTTTTTTTTTTTTTTTTTTTTTTGCGGTACGCGGGCCTCTCACTGTTGTGGCCTCTCCTGTTGCGGAGCACAGGCTCCGGATGCGCAGGCTCAGTGGCCATGGCTCACGGGCCTAGCCGCTCCGCGGCATGTGGGATCTTCCCAGACCAGGGCACGAATCTGTGTCCCCTGCATCGGCAGGCGGACTCTCAACCACTGTACCACCAGGGAAGCCCGGCATGATTTTTTTGAAGTTCAAAAATTTTGTTGCAATCAGCTCTATCAATTTTTCCCTATGTTTTTTGCTTTTGACGTTATGCTTAGAAAGCCTTCCCACTTTCAGATACTCAGATACTATAAACATCACATGTCTTTTAAAAATATTTATTATTATATGTTTAGATCTATTATTTCATATTTAATCCATCTGGAATTTGGTGAATGGTGAGAAGTAACTTAATTCCAACTAAGTTCTTTTCCCATTGGTTAGTTCCTTATTGAATAAAATAATTCTTTCTCAACTGAATTAAAACACTTAACAGTGATTAAATTTAGGATTCTTTGATATTGATTTAAAACAAAGCAAGTGTGATGCTTTTGAGGAAAACAATTTTTAAAATAGGCTTTTTTTCCCCACAATTTTGTTTTATTTCTTCACGGAAAAGCTCTGTGTAGATTTAACATTTTAAAGGAAGATAGGATTTCTGGGACCTGTTATAGGATTGATTTTTATCTGGTTTCTGGAAATGAAATTTGTATAAGATAATATTCTTATTAAAATGTTTAGGTGCTAATTATTCATTGTAGAGTAATGTAAATTAAAAAGAAGAAACATTTAACAAAAAGGACATTCTTTATATGTTGTTCCATAATCTGATTTTTTAACTTAATGTTATGTCATGAACATTTATGTTAATATCAGTAATATAAAAAAAGTAAATAAATAAAACAAAGCTTTATCACCTTTAAAGATAACCCAGTGCTCTGTTACATTGATTTATCATGATTCCTTTTACTCTGTTGTTAGACATTTAGGTTGATTTATGTAATGATGTAAAACTGGGATGCTTTTCCAGAAATGCATAATACATTTTTGAGAATATTGGGAAACAAGAGGAAGTTCTGAAGTAAAAGAATGTCAAAGAGATTTCAGCCCTTGAACTGTAGCATAGCAGATCACAGTCACTGTATATTGTGCCTCAAGTTTTTCTTTTCCTTGAATGAATCAGGAAGATGTTTGTATGTTAACTATGTTTAGAATTATAGTAGGGACCAACATTGCTTTGCTTTTATGAAGAGAAAGAATGAGGGGGAAACACTCTAAAACGATATTGTCAAAAACAGCATCGTAGTGAGGCACAGTGAATCCTGCTTTTTCTGATTTTCTGTGAGTACCTTGAGGTCTGTGTATATTATTTGGCAGAAGAGAAAGGCTGCATTATTCCCTGGGTTTCCTTGTAAGAGGCCCTAATTCTGTGGAAACAGACTAGGTCGGTCTGAAGGTAGCTAGCTGCTGGTTTGCAAAATGATACATTATGGGGAGCAGTCACTCTAGCTGCTTCAGACAAAATAACATCAACAACTTATACTGGAAATTAACTATGATTATTTGATATAATTTACAGGGAGAAGGGATCCTACTCCAGTATATAATAGAGTGCTTTCTTCCCATAGCCCACACCTTCAACTCTTGCCTTTCTGCTTGCCTTTCCTTCCTCTTCTTTGCCTAAAAGCACTAGTTGTAAGCAGCTTTAGGGTGGACAGTCACCCTCAGTCTTCAATTAAGGACCCATAGACACAGTAACCAAAATGCTCATGCTGTTGCAGGACGTGAATGCTCTTCGAGGAGCTGGGCAGCCTATTGTGACTCCGTCCATCCAGCCCTCTCTTCAGCCAGCCCATCCAGTGCTACCACAGATGACCTCACAAGGTAAGGAACCTCTCTGAGGCTCTGTGGCCTTGAATTGGGTCGGTACCAAAGTTATCATCATTGTTCCTTAAAATGTTAGGCTGCATTGTTTTAGTATTGAGAACTGAACTAGAGTATAAAACTTGTCAGTTTGTCCCTGGGTAGCGCATTTTCAGACCTGGAGATGTATTTGGTCTGCTTGCTGTGTCTTCTGCTGTGTTGCATTGTCAGTTTTGGAAATCGGCACTCAGCTAATGAGCCATCTCCCTGTGTGTAACTCTGCACTTTCTGTCAGCTGATGGTGTCGAAGGTCTGAGTCAACGTGCACCTGAGCATGCCCAATTTCCTTCCACTAGCCCATTGTTGAGACTCCAGTAGAGCTGATTTTAGGAGACTAGGTGAGAGAAGTGGTCAAGTCTGAAGGGTGGTGATTTGAAAGGTGATAATCCAGACTTGTACCAAGAAGCAAGGGATGGATAACAGTGAAACCTTCTTGCTTTATCTTAGCACCTCAGCCATCTGTTTCTGGGCTCCAAACACCGTCTGCTGCCTTGATGCAAGTTGCATCTCATGATTCCCACTCAGCTGTATCTGGAAACGCCCAGTCCTTTCAGGTAACAACATTTTTAAACCATATCAGTTATAAGCTATAATTGATTATAGTTCTAGGCAGTCTCTTTTCTTCTTCTTGCACGATTTGTACTGTACCAGTTCCTCACAGAGTTTATGATTTTTCTCCTTCCTCAACTCCTACTTTCTCATGTCTAAACAAGCAAGGGATTACCTACCTTATAGGTGGTTGTAAAGATTTCGTGCAAGAACAAGCAAAGCACCTGGCACAAGGCCTGGCACATAGTAAAAGCCCAAGCAATGTTTGTTTGTTTTCCTTTTCACACATGTCTAATTGAGGGCTATAGATTCAAGTCTTCTGTGTTCTCTTCTGTCAAACAGCTGATAGGCCAAGATTCTGCACTCCACTCAGCAGAACGGTTGTGGTGGAGGGTCAATGGATGGAGGCTGTATGAAAATACAGCTGAACTCTTTGTCTAGTTAACCTCCAAAAGTGAGCTCTTAAAAGTAGGTTTTTTTCTGTTTTCACAGAAGGCAGTGGCAACAGCCTGTCTGCCTCTGCTGACTGTTTGCCCGGACAGTGGACTCTTTCTTTTGCCCTGACACATTTGATGGTTAAGACTTAACTCCCCATGGTAGCAGACCCTCACTTCCTTGGTGATTCTTGATGGAGGGATCAGAGTGATGGTGGCCAAGCTATGCCCCATTATGAGGAAGGGGTGTATCAGAATTGAGAAAAGTCCTACCTGGCCCTCTCCTAATGGACCTAATAGAGAGTTATATCCTATAGACTAAGATTCTTTTTTAGTAATGGATGGGTGGTTATACCAATCCCTGGAAATGAGCTGGATTTCCTTAATTCAAGGAAGAATAACCATCATCACTAAAATGATAGCTGCTATTTATTGAGCATTTATTGTCTTCCAGGCACTTATGAGCTGTTAGGAACTTTACCTATATATTGCTTCATTTAATCCACACAACAATCCTAAGAAATGGTATTATTATTTTCATTTTATAGTTGAGGTGGCTGAGGCTCAGAGGAGAATGAGAGCTCTTGGTCATACAGATAAGCATCACAATCTAGAAGGGGAGAGGCATCCTTTGGAAACTGATGGCTTTAGTTTGGAATCGCAGTGAACACCTCTTCTTTTACCTTAATGAAACCAAGCGTTACTTGCTTAGTTTTAAATTTTTTTTAGACCATCAATAGGCCCAATGGCCGGGGGATGAATTCCTACTTAATTAAATCATCACAGGAGGACTGGGGAGTGACCTGAGACATGCTTCCCTCACTCTCTAGGTATGACTTTAGTGACCAGGCATCACTGGATTACATACGTGACTCTCCTGCTGCAATTATTACCCAGTACCAAACTCTGGTCTCATACATCTCCAGCTTCAATAAGTTTGAGTCTACTTCCAGTTTATCTACTTTATTCCATCCAAGACAAATTAAGCAGAAAAGAGAGATATGACTGTTTTATAAGCCGTCTGTAACTTGGCATTTTCTCAGCCCTATACAGGTATGCAAGCCTATGCTTATCCTCAGGCACCAGCTGTTGCTTCCCAGCTGCAGCCCGTTCGGCCCTTGTACCCCGCACCGCTCTCTCAGTCTCCTCATTTTCAAGGTAGGAGTTTCTCCTCTTCTGTTCTTGCTGTGCTTTCCTCCCTCCCCTCCCTTTTTCATTTTGACTCCAGTAGATCTCTGCCCTGTTTTTCTTTTCTTTTTTTTTAAACAAGTTAGTTGAGGTATGACTTCCATACTGTGCAATTCACTCGCTTTAAGTGTACAATTCAATGGGTTTTCTTAGGATGTTTACAGAGTTGAGCAGCTATTACCATAAGCCAGCTTTAGAACATTTACATCATCCCCACAAAAACCCTCATGGCCGCTTTCTGTGTTTTGTTTCTTGCATTTTCTCCTGCCAGCCCTTTTTAATTCCTCTCTCAGAGTTGCTCTGTAGAATTCATAGCTAATAGTAAAAGAGTAAAAACATTCGAGGAAATTGGGAGAAAACATGGTGGCTGTTCAGTATCTCTGAAAGCTGTTTTGTTAAAATTTTAAAGTTGTGAGAAGAATATACTTTTATAAAAAGGTCAAACAACACAAAAAGGTGTGAAGAGCAGTTACTTTTTTCCATCATTAAACCCCCCTGACCTTAGGAAACGGTCCCTTTTCAGAGATCTTGTATACATGTACAAGTGTGGTTGCCTAGTGTAAAAACAAAGCAAAATAAAATGCACACAGCTGGGATGGTATCCTGCCTTCTTGTTCTGCAGCTTGTCTTTTGTACAGTAATCACTTTGGGTATTAGGACAGTGGTAGGAAGAAGCAAGTATATCCCACAATGAAATTTATGGTCCTGGAGTGGTAAGGGTTTCCTGGGTGCATCCTTTGTCTGGAAGCCCTGCCCTTCTCCATCTGGGAAACCACTGAATCTGTCATCTCCTCTGTGAAGGCTTCCTGTTACCATCCCTCTCTCCCCTCCTTCCAGAGACATAACTGTATACGTGTGTCACCAAAGAGTTAATCTTGCTTTTCTCTGTGCTTCTTTTGTACCTTGTAACCTCGTACATGGTTCATTCTTTGCACTTACAACACTCTGTTATAATGATCTGTTTACACGTGAGTCTCCTCACCAGACTGACCTTGCCAAGGGCAGGAACCGTGTTTCATTCCTTGCTGTATCCTTGGTACCTGGTCCAATACCTGGCATGCAGTTGGGTGAATGGAGAAGCAATCTGAGTTGCTAGTGTACTACTTGTGCCCTTGAACCAGACTGTATCACTTGATGCATTTTGCAGGAGGATAGCTGGTTATTGTTAGCTTTGGAGCCATTTTGCCTTTAACCCCTCTCCGTCTTCTCCTGACAGTGTAAATCACCTACAGCATTTTCCAGTATTTGGAAATGTTCATTTCTTTCTTTCCTCTGCTGATAGAGCTGTTGGCTTTTCTTCATACAGTATCCTCTGCTACAGTTTCATAAGTTTCTTTTTGGCTAATTTCCGTTCAGGATCAGGTGACATGGCTTCATTTCTCATGACTGAAGCCCGGCAACATAACACTGAAATTCGAATGGCAGTCAGCAAAGTGGCTGATAAAATGGATCATCTCATGACTAAGGTGACTGAGTCATCTCATGACTAAGGGGCTGTGTTGAAAGTGGGGGTATAAAGAGGGGATACAAACAGGGAGCAACCAGGGCTATAGGTAAACTCTTCCTGGTTTCCTGTATTCATAGTAGTTAGTAGTTATTTCCCTAGAAGGGTCATTTTATTTGGGGATCCAGTTAGCAGAAGAAAACTCCTGCTTACATTGGAGATTGTCTCAGAAACTTATTAACCCCCTCAAAAAAGTAGTCAGACCTTGGGTAAATTGTATTTCTCCTTTTAAAAATGTCATGAAAAGTCTTTCTGACACTCCTTTTGTAGGTTGAAGAGTTACAGAAACGTACCACTAGCAATTCCCTGCTCATTCCTAGCATGTCGGTGACAATGGAAACAAGCATGATTATGAGCAACATCCAGCGAATTATTCAGGTGAGAGTGATCAAGAACAGAGCACTCTAATATGTATAAAATAGGTAACTAATAAAAAAAAGTATATCATTAAAAAAAAAAAGAACAGAGCACTCAACCTGGAGATCTTGCTGCTGCTCTCTCTGGACATGTACTACTGTTTGAAACCTCTACTCCAGGAATAAGAGCACGTGATAAATGCCACACGGAGTTGGGAAATTCTGGAAAATCCATTATGACTTAATTCAAGTGACTTATCACTCTATTATCAGAAGGAAACATTTCTTTTTTGACCATATTCCAAAGTTCCCGCTTCATTTTATAGCCATTTATACATTGAGTCTATTGGATGTAGTGATTTGTATCCATCAGGTAGAATTTGATACATTGTTTTAAGTATTATATTTATGTGGACATAAGTTCTAGATTTTTCTCTCAGATATGTAATAGTATCATCTGTCAGTTCAAGTTGATTCCCTTTTATCTGGTGCTTCTCTCTTAACAACTTAAGTTAAACGTCATATATTTCGAATTAGGAAAATGAAAGATTGAAGCAAGAGATCCTTGAAAAGAGCAGTCGGATAGAAGAACAGAATGACAAGATTAGTGAACTAATTGAACGAAATCAGAGGTAATGACAGGTACGGGGCACTGGCTAGGATGGACAAAAAAGGGTTTAGTTTGTAAATGCCCAAGTTAAATAAGCATGTTTGTTTACAGAAGTTTATGTGTATTTCTGCTCTTTTCTGTTTCCTGCCTGTCATGTAAATTACTGCTTGTTGACTGAACGGATTTCAGGAGAAAGGGCTCGGGAGGCTGTGATGTAATGCACACCTGCGTTTGAATCCTGGCTCTGCCCCTCATTTGTTGTGTGGCTTTGGGCGTTTTATTTATTCCCACTGGCTCTAGTTTCCTCATCTGTAAGAGCAGTGTTAATGCCTAGAAAACTCCTGATGTCCTCTTTTCTCTTCTGTGTAGGCTGACTTTTATTTTATCAACCAGAACTTCACTGATTTCCACATAAAACCCAAGCATTGTATAATTTTTCTAGATCCTTCTGAAAATTTTTTTTGTGGGGAGGGGTCAGGGGAACATGTTACAGCAGCATTTCACTTTAAAATATCCTCCCATATTTCTCTTCTCCAGTGTCTCTTGTCTCCCACATGGAAGGGGGAAGGGGAGTGGCTTTCTTTTCTTCCCTCCTTGTAGCCTTCATACTCCTGTCTCTTTCCTCTCTTATTTCCCCTCACCACACATGTTCAAATTCCTCTCCTCTTCATTGTGCAAATTCAAATTCACCCCGGTCCAGGTTCCTGCCTCCAAATTTGATTACTGCAGATCTTCGGAAAATAAAATGCTTTCAGATTGTTCCTGATGAAGGTATAGAGCAATGCTCTGATGACCGAATGTATTGATACATTGGGTTATACCTGCTATGCATTGAGTGCTTGATAAATGTTTTCTTTTTCCCTGTTTATTTCACAGGTATGTTGAGCAGAGTAACCTGATGATGGAGAAGAGGAACAACTCACTTCAAACTGCCACAGAAAACACACAGGCAAGAGTTTTGCATGCTGAGCAAGAGAAGGTAAAGTAACTGGGGAGAGAAAAGCCCAAGTCAGGATGTGTAGAGCCAAGGAGTGTCCTCTGTATGTCCTTACCAGTTCGCTTTCTAGCAGAATTCTTGCCATCATTGAGAAGAGAACTAGAAATCTTCCAACAGATTTTTAATATATCCAACATCCAGATTTCTGTTGTATAAATGCGTTACAATAAGTTGACTCAAAAACAATCACTGATGTTAGTAATCTGGTTAAGGTGAGGATTATACAGTTTATTAGAAACTAATCCTATTCTGCTGAAAAAATCAACAGACGATTTCTGTTATACCACATAACAAACATTTATTGTGAAGTTTGAGACTGTTTAGTTTGCTCCTTCATCTGTGTCTGCCAAAGCATTTTAAAGTTTTGCTGTTTGACTTCAGTCAGTTCAGAACAGGTATTTTGACCTGTTTTTGAAGTAGCTATAAGGAAGGAAGACTGTTGTGGGTCTTGGGTTGAGATGACTGCTTTGGAAGCCCCACTCCTCCTGTCTTTGCTCCAGTGACACTGTTTTTCTGAAATGAGTTCCTTCTTGTTTAGGCTCCCCCTCATCAGCTGGGACATCGCAACCCTTTCATCTGCTATTTTCTCAGATTTAAGAAGTGTTTTATATTTTGTATTTGAATTTTTTTGAAAACATGAAAATTGAGTGGAATGCACTTTATAACTTGAGATAAGAGCTTTTAAGTGATTTTCCACTCTGCTTGTTCTTTGGTGAGAGTGACCATCCACCCCACTGCCTCTCCTCTGCAATTCATCGCCTCCAGTGGTCTTACCTGCTGCAAGGCCCTATGCAAGTGGTCTTCCCTCTGATATCAGTGAACTCTGGAGCCACGATAGACGCAAAGCCCTCTGAGCGTTGTGTTAGTTCAGTTTCTGTTAGGCCAGTTGAGGCAGGACAGTGAGTAAAACTTTGATTGTACTTGCGGCAGGTGAAACTTCCTCTTCTGCCCGGAAGTCCAAACTGTCATTGTCCTCTGAGTTTAACAGATGAAAACCTAAGGCTGCTGAACAGCAAAAATAAGTATCTTAGAGCTCACTCTAAAGGTCGCATGTTACTAAAAAATTTATTCTGACACTTATTAAAACGGTAAGGAAGATTTTATTCAAGACTATTGCAATAGATGGGAGTTCCCTGGTGGCTTAGTGGTTAGGATTCTGGACTTTCACTGCTGTGGCCCGGGTTCAATCCCTGGTTGGGGAACTGAGATCCCGCAAGCCACACGGTGTGGCCAAAAAAATAAATAAAATGAAAAGACTATTGCGATAGGGAAGAAATGTTGAGCTCAACTCCAAATACAGTTAAGGGCAAGAGGGCAAGTGGGGAATTTACAGCCAAGGAGCAGAGTGAGGGGGCGGTCAGTGGATGGAAAATTACTAAGAGGAGACATCCTGGGTAGGGGGATTCTTGCTAACGACAGACCAAGGACTTAGACAGCAAAGGTTGGGATGGAGAACTTTGATCAGATACCAAGGGTAGAGATTCACTCTAAACTGACTTAGCAGGGATTCTTGCTAAAACTGGGCTGGTCCGGCCAAAGACAGGAGGGGAGAACAAGGTCATGGGCTTAGAGGAGCCTAACTTGAAGTGTGGTCAAGGAGAGAGACTTTGACAGTGTACACTCAGATACTCATTCATAGCTTATTTCTTTTTATTTTGTATACAATTTGTTTTATTCCCCCCACCTTTAAGAGAGCCAAAATATCAGATCTTAAATGTAAGCTAGAAAACCGATTAAGGCTTTGGAATAAATGTTTAAAACTGAGGTAGGCGCAGTGAATACCCTAAGAAGGGACAAGTGATAATAAGAAAGTAGACAGCAGTAAGAATGCATGTAAAGTATAGTGGTATAGGAGGAGTAATGGTAGTAGCAGTGTAATAGTATAGGAGAGATGGTCCAACCCCGTAAATACACTGCTGCCCAAAAATCAAAACCAGCGGAGCAGTCACTCACTGCCTTTCCTGTCATCTGATTTCTCCTATTTTTTACAGGAGCACATCAATTCAGGTGAAATGAATGTAGTATTTGTCATTTGTTTACCATTCCTTTTCATTGACCATCCTTTTAATTATCATTTTCATCATCGCCCTTCATAAACAATATCTGTAGACACTTTTCCAGGGTAGTCATTTTGACTTCATCGGATGTTGCTTGAGAATACTTAGCTCCTGTTTGGCCAGTACAGAGCACCATTTAAAATGCATTGAAAAAAAATAAAATAAAATGCATTGAGCAGTCAAAGAAGTTGGAGTGTTCCCTTCTTTTATTACCACTGTTCTTCAAAGAACCCCCAAAGCAGTTACTCTCACGTGACCGATCTTTATAGTACTACTGTGGGTTGGCCAAAGAGTTCGTTTCCAGGTGAACCCTTTGGCCAACCCAATATTAGTACAGTAGTGCTGGAGAGGAGTTGTAGCCTGAGAAGTGGATTGCCATCAAAGGCATTCAATTTAAAATTTAAAGTACCCTTTTCTTGTTAAAAAAAAAATGCTTGTTCATTATAGGAAACTTAGAAAATGGCAGGAATACCATTTCTCATGTATCAGATTGGTGAGATTTAACAATAGGTGGTGACTGTGTACCAAGCCACTGAGTATTTTTTCATAACACTATTCTTAATAGTTGCATACAGGATAGATATATCAATTTGCTTAAGCTCATTTTAAAAATTATTTTGTGTTTCCATTGTTTGGCAACTATAAACAATGCTGTATCAGTCATCCTTGTAGCAAAATTTTTGTATTCTTGCATAGTATTTCCTAAGGACAAAGTTTTGCAAGGGCATTCCTGAGTCAGAGACCTTGCACATTCGAGGGCTTGGGCTTAACTCAGGTTGAAGGTGGCCTTAGCTATCTTCCTACCAGTTCAGCCAGCACAGAGTATGTGAGGTTGGGCCATCACCATCCTTAAAGTGACATCGTACTTTGTTACTGTTCAGGCCAAGGTGACAGAAGAGCTAGCAGCAGCCACTGCACAGGTCTCTCATCTACACCTGAAAATGACCGCCCACCAAAAGAAAGAAACGGAGCTGCAGGTACAGCTGACAGAAAGCATGAAGGAGACGGACCTCCTCAGGGGCCAAGTCGCCAAACTGCAGGCAGAGCTCTCAGGTATGCCCTTGCTGGAGGGGGCTGGGATTTTGGCAATGTAAACTTAAAGAATTACACTGTTTCCTTCCTCCCAGTCCATTTGGCATAATGCTAATGAAGTTTGTGAAGGACAGAGCCAAAGGTTAAGGTGAACCAATATAAACCTATTACATGATTGTTTGGCATAAAAAGGACAACAAAAGAACTGACTCTCCATTTAGAGTGGATCAGTGGCCACAGTTCTGCTTTGTTTGGGCGAGTGTTGAGTATCCTTGTACTTAGGATTGGCCTCATAGGCCTTGAGGTTAAACTAACTTGTGACTAACTAATCTAACTGAAGGGTTCCTTTAACTTGTGACTCAGTAGAAGCTTAAGAAGCAGGTGCTTCCTGCTGCAGTTGCCGCTTTCCTAGAGCATGGATTGCAGTCCTTCAGCCTGGCACTCAAGGCCCCTCCACCTTGGCTTATTTCCTGTATGTTGCCCAATTCAACGTAGCTCTGGACATACTAGCCAGCCTGCTGCTTCAACACATCCTGTATTTCTTGCCTTGCTTTTTATCCATGCTGTTCTCTGGACTTGGTGTGCCCACCATCGCCAAGCTTTGACTCCAGTTCTCTCCAAAAACTGCCTCTTTCAGAAACTTTCCCTTTTTTTCTTCTAGAATATTTGATCTCCTTTAAAATCCTTCATCTCCGAGTGCATTATTATGCCCATTATCAGAGATAGCCTTTGATCAGCACTACTTATATGTGTTTTCCCTTCTAGAATGCAAGCCTCTGAAGGACAAGGATGGTGTCTTGCTCATCTTTGTAAAGTCCTTCCCTTAGTATTAGTTTAGTGCCTGGCACAATGGTGCTGCTCAAGACATGGTGACTTGAAAAGCAGATTTGTGAAGACTGGCGTGTTGATTCATCCACCACTTTGTATAAAGAAAGACATGTGGAAGGCACAGATGGGACCAGTGGGTGGGGTGTGGCTGGAATAGCAGCAGAGTTAGGAAAAAGCAAAATTAACTTGCCCAAAAAGAAAGCTAAAAAACACTGCTGTCAGTTGGTGAAGTGATACCTTGAAGATAAATCCCTTCCTTTTTAGAGCATCACTTGGGTGCACTTGAGGGAAAATCTTAGATTTGAATGTCGTACAGATAGCCTCTTTTCTGTTTTCGTGGTGCTCTGTGACAGTTACCTTAAGGGCACCATAAGGATCTCAAAAGTCTTCCAACAAAATTAATTTTGATGCATTACATTTTTATTTTTTTTATTTTTATTTTTTATTGATGTATAGTTGATTACAATGTTGTGTTAATTACTGCTGTACAGCAAAGTGATTCAGTTATACATATATATACGTTCTTTTTTTTAAATATTCTTTTCCATTATGGTTCATCATAGGATATTGAACGTAGTTCTCCGTATTATACAGTAGGACCTTGTTGTTTGATTTATTACATTTTTAAGAAATATTCCAAATAGCTTTATTTGAGAAGGAATGTTTTGAAAGCAGACTCTTGGTAGAATGTCCCAGCTACCAAGAGAGTTGAGAATATCTTACCCAGGCAGTGAGAAAGGGCCTGGACCGCTACTAAACAAAGATCTCAATGTGTTGGGTCCAGTGTGTTGAGATGATGACTGAAATGGAATTGTGGGAGTGGTAATATTCCGAAGGTGGTCTCTGACCGCTTGGAACATTTCTCTTCCATTTTGTATGTGTCGAAGGTGACATGTAGGTGCAGAGATAAGTATGGATGGATGGGGGAGTCAGTTTATGGCTTGATAAACCTGCTGTTGGTCAGTGAGGTGATGCTGGAAGAAGTGAGTGGAAGAGGCTCGTGTGGTAGGGTTGGGAGATGATGGAATGCAGCTTTGAAGGTGGTGCTGGGATGCCATACAGCCCACTGCAGCTCTGGTTCTGCAGCCAAGTCTCTGTGCTGTCATATCCCAGAGCTCCAAGAAACCTCTGAGCAAGCACAGTCCAAATTCAAGAGTGAAAAGCAAAGCCGGAGACAACTGGAACTCAGGGTGACGTCCCTGGAGGAGGAGCTGACTGACCTTCGAGCTGAGAAGGAGTCTCTGGAAAAGGTAAGTTCTACATCTGAAGTTTCTCTGTTGGGCCCAAGTGGCCAGGGTTAGCTGTTTAATAAACATTTTTATTTTCCTTTTAAAAATTACAGTTGCATGTGCTCATTGTAACAAATACAAATAATACAGAAAAGTATAAAATAAAAAATAAAATTTATCTTTTCCCCCTCTCATACACTAGAGGCAACAACTATAAAAGATGTATGATTATTCTTCCAGATTGTTTTCTGTGTATATAATATATACATACACATACGTATATACATGTATGTATAAAATAAATGTACATACATATATGTATGCTGATAACATTTTTAACAATAATGAGATCGTATTTATTTTTATTAATTAATTTTTTATTTTTGGCTGCGTTGGGTCTTTGTTGCTGTGCGTGGGCTTTCTTTAGTTATGGCGAGTGGGGGCTACTCCTCATTGTGGTGCGCGGGCTTCTCATTGCGGTGGCTTCTCTTGCTGCGGAGCACGGGCTCTAGACATGTGGGCTCAGTGGTTGTGGCACACGGGCTGTAGAGCACAGGCTCAGTAGTTGTGGTGCATGGACTTAGTTGCTCCGTGGCATGTGGGATCTTCCCAGAGCTTGGACCTCTGTCCCCTGCACTGGCAGGCGGATTCTTAACCACTGTACCACCAGGGAAGCCCCTGGGATCATATTTAATACTTAAAAAAAAAAAAATTGTATTGTGGCCATTATACTAATGAGAACTTCCTCATTCTTTTTTTTTTTTTTTGCAGTGTTGATTATTTTTATTTATTTATTTATTTAAATTGGGGTATAGTTGCTTTACAGTGGTGTGTTAGTTTCTGCTGTACAGGAAGTGAATCAGCTGTATGTGTACATATACGCCCTCCCTCCTGGACCTCCCACTACCCACCCCCATCCCACCCATCTAGTTCACCACAGAGCACCAAGCTGAGCTCCCTGTGCTATACAGCAGGTTCCCACTAGCTATCCACTTTACACATGGTAGTGTATATATGTCAGTCCCAATCTCCCGCCCCCCCTCCCCCCTGTGTCCACACGGCCATTCTCTACATCTGCATCTCTATTCCTCCCTGAAAATAGGTTCATCTGTACCATTTTTCTAGATTCCACATATATGCGTTAATATACGGTATTTGTTTTTCTCTTTCTGACTTACATCACTCTGTATGACATTCTCTAGGTCCATCCACGTATCTGCAAATGACCCAATTTCATTCCTTTTTATGGCTGAGTAATATTCCATTGTATATATGTACCACATCTTCTTTATCCATTCATCTGTCAATGGACGTTTAGGTTGCTTCCACCTCCTGGCAATTGTAAATAGTGCTGCTGTGAACATTGGGGTGCATGTGTCTTTTTTGAGTTATCATTTTCTCAGGGTATATGCCCAGTAGTGAGATTGCTGGGTCGTATGGTAGTTCTATTTTTAGTTTTCTAAAGAACCTCCATACTGTTTTCCATAGTGGCTATATCAATTTACATTCCCACCAACAGTGCAAGAAGGTTCCTTTTCTGAACACCCTCTCCAACATTTACTGTTTGTAGATTTTTTGATGATGGCCATTATGACCAGTGTGAGATGATACCTCATTGTAGTTTTGATCTGCATTTCTCTAATTATTAGTGATGTTAAGTATCTTTTCATGTGCCTCTTGGCCATCTGTATGTCTTCTTTGGAGAAATGTCTGTTTAGGTCTTCTGCCCATTTTTGGATTGGCTTGTTTGTTTTTTTGATATTGAGCTGCATGAGCTGTTTGTATATTTTGGAGATTAATCCCTTGTCAATTGCTTCGTTTGCAAATATTTTCTCCCATTCTGAGTGTTGTCTTTTCATCTTGTTTATGGTTCTCTTTGCTGTGCGAAAGCTTTTTTAAGTTTAATCAGGTCCCATTTGTTTATTTTTATTTTAATTTCCGTTACTCTAGGAGTTGGGTCAAAAAAGATCTGTGATTTATGTCAAAGAGTGTTCTTATGTTTACCTCTAAGAGTTGTTTTTTTGGTTTGTTTGTTTTGTTTTGTTTTGTTTTTGCAGTACGCGGGCCTCTCACTGTTGTGGCCTCTCCCGTTGCGGAGCACAGGCTCCAGATACGCAGGCTCAGCGGCCATGGCTCACGGGCCCAGCCGTTCCGCGGCATGTGGGATCTTCCCGGACCGGGGCACGAACCCGTGTCCCCTGCATTGGCAGGTGGACTCTCAACCACTGCGCCACCAGGGAAGCCCCTCTAAGAGTTTTATAGTGTCCGGTCTTACATTTAGGTCTTTGATTTTCATTCTTTATAACTACTACATAATAGTCTACTGTGAGGCTGTACCATAGTTTATTTAACTATTCACCTGTTGATGGATATTTGTGTTTCTCTTTTTTCACTATTTCAAGCACTGCTGTTGTGGACATCTTTGTACTATATAACTATTTTTGCAAATTCGTTTCAGCATTTCCATAAAATGGATCACTCGAATTAGAATTGCTGCATTAGGAGGGAGACGCAAGAGGGAAGAGATATGGGAACATATGTATATGTATAGCTGATTCACTTTGTTATACAGCAGAAACTAACACACCATTGTAAAGCAGTTATACTCCAATAAAGATGTTAAAGAAAAAAGAACTGCTGCATCACAGAAGAGTGCTTAACATCTAAATTTTTGAAATAAATATTGCCAGATTATGCTTGAAGAGTTTGTTAGCTTACATTTCCAGCACTGTGTGAACAAGCCCATTTCTCCATAGTTTTTCCAACTCTGCACGTATCAATTTTTCTAATCTTTATAGTCTGATAGGTGAAATATACTATCTTGTCTTAATATATGTTTTTGTTAGTATTAAAGCTTTTATATATTTAATGCCTATTTATATTTCTTCTGTGAATTCTTCTTAATGTCCTTTGCTATTTTATCTATTGTAATATTAGTTTGATTTAGAAACACTATTAAAGGTGCTAATCCTTTGTCAGTCATAGATGTTACAAATATTTTTCTAGTTTACTGTTTTTTAACTTTAATAGTATCTTTTGATGTTTTATAAATTTAATATCAGGGTAGTACTAGCCCCACTGAATGGATTGGGAACAGTTCTGTCTTTTTCTGTGCTCTGAAACAGTTTAAATATGAAAACAGCAACCTCTTTCTGAGGTTTTAATAAAACTCTAGTAAAGTCCTTTTGGCCTAGTGCCTTTTTAGGGGATAAATGTTGGTCTGTATTTTCAGTTGCTTCTATGATTTTCTCAGGTTTTTTAAAAACCAGTTCTTTCTGATCTTGGGGACTGTTTCAGTTTTTCACTGTTCTAGATCAGTCACTACTGCAGTGACCGTCCTCGTAGCACATCATCTTTGTGAACATGATCTACTGCTTCCTTAAATTATAATTTGTGTAAATTCTGGGTGTGTGTGCGTATTTTGAATGTCCTTTCACAGGATTCTGATTTTCCTACCAGTAGATTGTGAAAGTATCTACTTCCCTCTACCCTCACCACTGTTAAGATATTCCCCATCTCTTCATAGAATGGTAGATAAAGCTCTTCTTGTTTTCCTTCTTCTTGTCACAATTTTTTTCTGCCAGTAGCCAAGAATGTTAAATAAATAGGGGAAATTAAATTGAAAAAATGAATTGTTTCCAGAAACGAAGTAAGGACCCAGTGATGTTAATAACTACCACCACCAACCATCACCATCTCCATTTATCCTCTATCAGACAACTAGAGCTGATGATGGTTCTCTTGTTCCTAAGAACCTCTCAGAAAGGAAAAAGAAGTCAGCTCAAGAGCGCTGTCAGGCTGAGGAGGAGATAGATGAAATTCGTAAATCACACCAGGAGGAATTGGACAAACTTCGACAGCTCTTGAAAAAGGCTCGGGTGTCCACGGACCAAGCAGCTGCAGAGCAGGTAATGGGAAGCTGAAGCACTTTGGAAATAAAAGGAAGGCATGAAGGACTCAGAAAAGTTTCTAGTTTCTTCTTTATCCTTTAGGATGAGATTTCTCATAGTTGATGGGCTAACTTTGGACAAAGGTGGAAGAAGAGCCAGGAATCGAATGGAGAATCTTCTTCCTTTTTTAAAGCTTAGTGAGAATTTTACTATAAGTAAAACATGAAGGAAGAAATTCTTTATAAAAACATTCCAAACATAAGGCCAAAGTCCTCACCCACCAGACACCATCCTTCAGGCACACTATCGTCCTTGAAAAGAAGGGACTTATTTAGGTAATTAGGCAGGGAAACCAGGGATAGTGGCAGTACACAGCTGGATCTCTAGTCCATTTGACAGCAGGCTTTCTTTTTGTAAGTTCCTAAATTCATGTTTGTATGTTCTTTAATTAGAGTGATTTGGTGCCCTCAGTTTGATCACCTATGGGAATTTGGACAAAAATAAGTTTCTTCTGAACCCATAAAGTTTAAGGGCCTGGATCCTGAAAAGTATGATCATACTAGGGCCCTGCCTTCCTGGGACCTGTCTAGACAGTCACACCTTTACCTGGTTGGAGTACCTTTTAGAGTCCTAGCAGCCAAGGTCTTCCAAACAGTTGTTTCCTTGCTAAATCTGGGCTCTTAGCTTACTCTTTTTTCCTTGTTGAAGATGGGCTTCCTTAGATGTGACTAGACCCCCCCAGCATACAGGTATTACTTTCTCTTGGCAGCTGTCTCTAGTACAGACTGAGCTGCAGACCCAGTGGGAAGCCAAGTGTGAACAGCTGTTGGCCTCTGCCAAGAATGAACACCTGCAGCAGTACCAGGAGGCGTGTGCACAGAGAGATGCCGGGCAGCAGAAGCTGCTCCGTCTGGAGGAGAAGGTGGGTGTTTTCCCTGGACTTACACAGCCTGGTTAATTTGAGGCAAACAGGTTGTTCAAGTCTTACAGATCCTTTTGTACCTGGAAGATGTTAATAGCTTGAAAACAGAATATACTTTCTCAGCTCTCCAGTTTATCAGTAATCTTTCACATACTCATTTGGGATGACAGGTCAGTGACCTAGAAAAAGCAGCATTCATGATCTGGACCATGTTTTCCATTATAATCTGATCCTTCATTTATTAAGCAAATATTTATTGAGTGCCAGTTGGGTTCCAGACACTGTGTTAGGGAAAGGAACTCTCTTCAAGAATCTCACAGTCAAGGAAGGGAGACCGAGGAACAGAGATAAGCATTAAATGCTGTGAGACCCAGAAGAGGAAGTGCCTAGGGGAGCACGGCCAAGAAGGACAAGGAGCTTCGGTGAGGTGGGGAAGGCTGGGGGAGGCGGCAGAGGCTCTGGGCAGAGGCCCTGAGGTGGGCTGGAGCACAGGTGTGGTGGGATCATCTGGCATAAAAATGAGAGAGAGAGAGAGAGGGATGGCTTAGCGCCAAAGTCCTCATATCTGGAGGTCAGTTTCTTAAAGTACTCAGTTGAAAAGAGGAAGGCAATCTTGTAGGTGAATAGGTTGCTTCTAACGTCCACTGTTCATATGTCTGTGTGAGTAGGGTTATCAAACCCTGCCCCACCCCCGCCCCGCCTTTTTATTTTATTCTTGACCTGATGAGGAACAAGGCAAGTGACCTTGTTGGTAAAGAGGAGATGAAGTTGTGAGAGTTGAGATTGAGTGATGAGGAAATGGAGTGCCCTGAGTCAGCAGGCCTGGGTGGGGGCGGAGGGTGTGGATGTCAGCAGACCGAACGAAGTGAGATTGACGCTTGAAGCTTAGGATGGTTCTTCTTCTCCTGGGTTTCCTGACCTTCACCTGGAAGTCCAGGTTCCAAGGCCACAGCCACAGTCTGTTTTGCAGTGTTTAGCCCTCCAGGCCCAAGTCACAGCCCTGACAGAGCAAAATGCACAGCACATCAAGGACCTGGAGAGCAAGTCCCAGATGTCTGGGGTTGAAGCTGCTGCTGCTGCTGCTGACCCCTCAGACAAGGTGAGCTGCTGATTTCGGAGAAGTGAGCCGTGTCATGTCAGGGGATTGAATGTACACATCAGGCGTTCAGAAAGAACTTTTGTTATTTTGTTGTGTTGTTAGCTTTTTTCCTAACTTTATTGATCTCCCACTCACCTGACTTAAGTCACAGTTAACCCATTGGAATCTGTCTCTTTGGTGGCAACCCCCAACGGGCCTTATCCTGAGGTTTTGACAGATAAGGGAAATGTTTCTAAATCACAGGAGAGGAGTGAGAAGTGTGCCCAGCATCTTCTAGCCACTAATCCTCGTAGCCCATGACAGCTCTAGTGGTGGCCACGGTGGGAGGAAAGCATCATTGAGTGGTCTTTGAGCAGTCTTGGGCACACAGGCCACAGCTTACCCATCCTTCATAGCCCTCCTCTCAAGTGCTGCTCATTATTTAACATCGTCCCCTCCACAGTGACAGCCTCAGGTGTCTCAGTCATTGACCAGCTGTGTCCCACCGTAGAGTTCTAAGAGGGCTTCATTTTAGCCTTCCAAACCTCTCTCTGGAAGTTACATGCATCCCTTAGTCGCTTGATTTTGGCAGTGTACATTTTGATACTGTTTTTCTCTCCTCATGTCGTCACTCAGGTCAAGAAGATCATGAACCAGGTGTTTCAGTCCTTGCGGGAAGAGTTTGAGCTGGAGGAGTCTTACAATGGCAGGAGCATTCTGGGGACCATCATGAACACTATCAAGGTACGGCTGGCTCTCGATTGTTTCGTTGGGATGGGTATCTTGTTGCCCAAGAACCGTCTAAGGGATCCTGCGTAAAAAAATGATTCAAGGCTGTTCATCAGTAACTAGGATGCCTGGAATGACTTACCTGCACAGATACGGACAGCCTCCTTTGAGAGGAGGAAACAAAGTCATTTGAACTGAAAAAAAACTAACTGAAAAACAAAGTCACTTGAACTACATGACCAGTTGTGTTAATAGGAGAGCTAGGAGTACCTAGGAGTGCCTCTGTTTCCAGTCAGTGATCCTCTCCTCTTTCTTGGCTTTTGAACAGATGGTGACTCTTCGGCTGTTAAACCAACACGAGCGAGAGAAGGGAGAGAGCAGCAATGAAGAAGAGGAAGAGGAAGAAGAAGAGGAGCGACCTCAGAGTGCTTCCGGACAGTCTCAGGCACCCTTGAACAGGGAGAGGCGGGAGCCCCCCATGGTGCCGTCAGAGCAGGTGGTCCAGGAAGCTGCCCCGCCGCCTCCTCAGGCCCTCCCCACTCCCCAGGATAATGCACAGAGAAGGCAAGGGGAGCCCTCGGAAGTAGAGGCGCGCTCAGAGATAAACGAACCGGCTTGCCTCCCCTCCCGAAGAGCTCTGGGGCCCCCAACTTCAATTCCCCCTGCGCCTCCAGGCCCTGTGACTGTGGACTCTGCAGGTGAGGAGGCGCTGGCAGCCAGCCCGTTGGGAGATGCCTGTGTCGGGGAGCAAGAAAGCTCCACGAGACTGCCCCTGACTTCAGACCCCGAGAAGGTGGACCCACTGGCTGTGGGGCCTGAAAGTCCAGGAGGAGAGCCTCAGGCTCCAGAGCTCCAGAAAGACGAGGATGGCACTAGCTCCGCTGCTGCCTCCCAGGAGCCGCACGGCACAGAGGCAGCGTCTGCGGCCTTAGGAGCAGTGCCTGGATCCGAACACCGTTCTCAGCATCCCAGGTGTGTCCCCTGGGCAGAGTTTCAGGAACAAGGCGGCTGCGTGTGGAGGTTGTCTCTGGTTTTTCCAGGGCTGGTGACTCATCCTCAGAGCCTGGCTGGCCGATTCGCTTACTCATTCATTCATTCATTCATTCATTCATTCATTCATGCATGTATTCGTAACAGGCTCCGTGGCAGGCACTGTGGTAGTGTGAGAGGCAAGGCAGAGTTCCTGAGCTGGGGAGCTTACAGTCTGGTGGAAAGACAGACAGACTCTTACACAGTTCAGCTCGAACAGCGCAGGCATTAGGGTGCTGACCCTCTGTGTGTAACTTTACAGTTGTCTCATCCCCAGATTCAGCCAACTGTGGGTCGTGTACTTTAGTACATATTCATTGAAAAAAGTCTACATATAAGTGGGCCTGTGCAGTTCAAACCTGTATTCTTCAAGGGTCAACTGTATGTTATAAATGCGTGACAAATGCTTCGTAAAAAAAAACAGGGTGTCTAATAGAGAATAAAGGGAGAGTTATTCTGCATTAGACAGAGTGATAAGAGGGGCTTATTCTACTTCAGATAGAGTGATTAGAAGGAATTATTCTACTTTAGGTAGAGTGATTAGGGAAGGATTCTGAGAAGGTAACATTTAAGCTGAGACCTGAAGGATGGATAGAAGCCTTTCCTGCCAAGAGTGGGAAGAAGCATTTGCAGAAAGCAAGAACAGCACGTGCGAGGCCCTGCGGTAGGAGGGACATGACACAATCAAGGAAGAAGGCACAGTGAGTGGGAGGAGAGTGGTGTTATGCTGAGGTTGGAAAACTCAATAGGAGCCAAGTCATGTGAGATTTTGTTGTCACTGTTAGAAGTTTGGACTTTAAGTGCAGTGAAAAGCTATTAAAGGGATTTAAGCAGAAGGGTGCCATGGTCTGACTTACCGGCTTTAAAAGATCGCTCTGGAGACTTCCCTGGTGGTGCAGTGGTTAAGAATCCACCTGCCAGTGCAGGGGACAGTTTCGAGCCCTGGTCCAGGAAGATCCCACATGCCACGGAGCAACTAAGCCCGAGAGCCACAACCACTGAGCCCGCATGCCACAACTACTGAAGCCCACACGCCTAAAGCCTGTGCTCTGCAGCAAGAGAAGCCACACCAATGAGAAGCCTGCATGCAGCAGCGAAAACCTACTGCAGCCAAAAATAAATAATAAATATAAATAAATAAATCTATTTTAAAAATTATTTTTTAAAAAATCGCTCTGTAGGTTATGGAGGGAGTCAAGAGTGCTGGGAGGCCAGTGTGGAGAGGGAGGAATTCCTGGGTGATTACCCCAGGGTTCTGTTGGATTCTTAACCCAGAGCCTGTGGGCATTGTGGCCTGGAGCAGAAACATTTTCCTATGACTTGATTTTCCTGATTTTTCTTTCAGTCTCTCTGAGGATGAAGAGGATGAACTGTTTAAAGGGACAACTCTGAAAGTTCCCAGGCCCAACGCACAGGCTGAGGAGGAGGATGAAGACGAGGTGGTAAGGAAGTCCCAGGTGCTGCCAAGTCCTCACACTGCTCCCTGGGGGCCCTTCCCTGCTGGCTGTGAGAAGAGGAATGGAGTCTGTTGGTGGCCCTCTCCCTGGGCTCTGTGCTCAGGGCCCTGTGGGAGCAGGCTTGGGGTTGGGAGGGGGCAGCTCTGTAAGCATGGTGGGGACGGTCAGATACCACTTTATTCTTGACAAAGGTCCACAGTCTCCATTCACGCAGCAGTGGTTTCTACTTTAAGTAAAGAAAGTCGGGCTGCTTCGTCCTGTACTAGAGTGCTAAAGCCTCAGGTTTCCTCAGCTCTGCTAAGGGATTCTATTTTACAACTGGAAAGGACTTTGATGATCTTCTTGTCTGGCATCCTCCTTCATCAGCAGACTGAGGCTCGGGATGATTTACCTGAAGCCAAGAGTGAGTTAATGGCAGAGCTAGGACTACAACCCCAGGCTCCTACTAAGACCACCTGTTTGTAAGCATTTTCTGCTTCATCAGCCTGCTTTCCAGTCAGCTGCCTTGTTTTGTCACAACATCCCTGGGCAGAAAACGGGTTAAGCCCTGATAGCGTAGCCTCACTTCTCGGGAACTACTCTGGCCCGTGATCAGTCTTCACGGGACCATCCAAAGGGAAGGCCACCAGAGCAGAAGGTACCTTAGTAGAGGACACTCAGTGTGCCTTCTCCAGCATCAATCCCCGCTGCCCTATGGGACCTGTTCCCTGCCAATCCGGAAGAAGAAGGCCAGGGGCTCAAGTCATGAGAAGAGAGGAGAGTTTCCTCGGAGGCCTGTTAATCCCCCTTATCCTCCTACCTGATTGGGGGGTGTGAGGGAGGGAGGGAGACTAGGGCTGGGAGGCTGTGGCCCTGGGTTCCTGGGGTTTCTTCATCTCGGGATTCTCCACTTGGTCATGTGGCCAAGCCTCTGAACTCGACTCTCTCTCAGATGGTGGGGCCACGTCCAGAGCCAGACAGACCGCCTCAGGCCACAGCGTCATTTTTTCAAATGTGATTGTATTCTTCCCTGCTTCCCTTCATCCTCCTGCATCCTCTTCCCTGAGGGCTGCTCTGCTTCTCTGTTCCTTCATCCTACTCCCACTTTGCCCTTCGACCCTTCCTTTCTGACACGAAATGTGTAAGTTACCACATGAGAGGAAACCTGTCCAATCAGTACACGTTTCTCAAATAAATGACAAAATTAGCCAAACAAAGTTGGTCTTCTTGTCTCCGTGTTGAAAGATTGCCTCCCTTCTCTGACTGCTTGTCTCAGCTTTTCTGGAAGCCTAGGGTTTGCTGGCCTCAGGGTTAGTCCTTTCAGTAAAACCCTAACCAGCAACCTCCTTTCCAACCTGGAGCCGGGAACAGATGCTGATCACTTCACCTTGCCCAGGCGGGAAGTCCATCTGGTGGTGCAGGGACGATTGAGGACTGACTGCTCTTTCCTGTTTTGTCAGAGCATGAAGGGACGCCCGCCCCCAACACCCCTTTTTGGAGATGATGACGATGACGAGGACATTGACTGGCTGGGATGAAGACCCAGGAAACTGGTGCAAAGGTTTCTCTACCAACCTTTCCCTAAGCATGATTTTGCACATCCAGCCCCGGGTCTAGGCGAGCCACAGGGTGAGGTGAAGGTGAGCATCCACAGGACAGTAGTTCAGGTATCTGAGTTAGCCAATTTCTGAGCCCCCGCCTGGCCAGGTGAAGCCCAGTGTGAACCTGTCTTCAGAACGCTGGGGTGGTCAGCAGCCCGCCACGGTCCTGTCTCAGAGTCCCCCATGGAAGAAGGGCTGGGGGGCTCCCCTTCAGCCAGTCCCTACAAGAGTCCTGCCCGCTCCCAAGCTTTTTATTCTCTGAACTCTCAGACTGATCTGCCTCTCAGTACTCAACTGTGTCCCAGCAACAAGACTGTCACCTGGGGTTAGGTCTCCCTGGTAGAACCGAGGGTGGAGTATACCATCTAAACCCGGTTCAGTTAACAGCCTTGCCTGCAGTCCTGGGACATATATCTTTTGTCTGCCTTAAAGCTGATATAAGAGGTCAATGAATATTTGAAATTAACAAAACTAAAATAAATGTTTGCAATGAAACTTGACTCAGGGTGAAATCGAATTTGGTTCTGAGGGCAGTCTGTGCTCTCTGGGAATCTAAGGGTAGGAGCTGTAACAGATCTGGGTTGGTTAACATGCATGAAAGCATTGTGACATGTTCCCTTTTGTACTTAACCCTGGAACTCTTAGGCTTTCAAAGAAGGTCACCACTCTGCTATCCCAGCTCATCCCAGCTACTTTAAGGCTCAGGGCAGCAGGGTTGTCTGAGGACCAGTCCTGTCATCCACTGGCTCCTGCAGGTGTAGTCCTATACCCTAGGAAGCCATGCAGAGAAGGTCCCTGTGTTCTCTTGTCATCCATGATGGCACCTGAGAGATTGAGTCTTCACTTTAAGAGCACCTTCCATTCCCTCTGAGTTTAGGCCCAGGACTAATGTAGGGAATACTGAGAAAATATCTGTGGTCATTTTACTTATTCCAGGATTTTCTAAAAACCATGCAGCCAGTCTTCAAAAAGTAGAATAATTTTTGTTTGTTTTTGTTTTTGTTTTTTTTTTTGCAGTACGCGGGCCTCTCACCGCTATGGCCTCTCCCGTTGCGGAGCACAGGCTCCGGACGCGCAGGCTCAGCGGTCATGGTTCACAGGCCCAGCCGCTCCGCGGCACGTGGGATCTTCCCGGACCGGGGCACGAACCCGTGTCCCCTGCATCGGCAGGCGGACTCTCAACCACTGCGCCACCAGGGAAGCCCAAAAAGTAGAATAATTTTAATAAAAATGTTCCCTGATTTAAAATGTTTATAAGATAGGAACCTGAATTCCACTCCATCTGACCTGACATCATCCTTTTTGATGACAGCTTTGAGTGTGTCTCCCATTTGTGGGCCTGGGAGGCAGTAAAAACTACCATTTACTGAACTTTGTTGTTCAACAAATAGGCATTGTTGTGGAGTACTTTACCCAGACTGTCTCACCCCCAGCAACCCTTGCAGGAGACACTGTTGTCCTTGTTTTATAGAGGAGAGACTGAGGCTTAGAGAGGTAAAGTAACCTGTCCAAAGTTACATAGCTCGTAAGCAGCAGAACAAGAATTCAAATCCTGGTCATTGGATTCCGGAGCCAGGGCTCTTGGCCACCCCAGCAGCATTCATCTTGGGTTGAGGGAGGAGGGCAGTGATGTTTGTCAGAAATACACGCTCAGCCTCAACCCTCATCTGAGCTGATGAACAGACTCCAGGCCAGGCTGCCTGGCTCTGCATCCTAGCTCTGCCACTTATTAGCTGGGTGACTTTATTTAACTTCTGTGTGCCTAAGCTTCCTCATCTGTGAGACAAGGACAGAAATAGTTTCTACCTTATTGTGGGGATTAAATGAGTTAATATTGTAAAGTGCTTAGAACACTGCCTGGCACATAATACGCACTATATAGGTGTTTGTTAAATTAAAAAAAAACCAAGTAGAGAAAATACCACCTTTTGTGATTTGGCTCTGAAGAACGTTGACTGTGCCTGCTTAACTTGGCCATATAGTCCATTTCTCTAGAGCATAGATTTTTTTTCAAAAAGCCCTTCATGCTGTGAAAGCCTCAGATGCATTACCACATTTAAAGAGACTATCAGGGACTTCCCTGGTGGCGCAGTTGTTAAGACTCTGCCTGCCAACGCAGGGAACGTGGGTTTGAGCCCTGGTCCAGGAAGATCCCACGTCGCGGAGCAACTAAGTGCGCGTGCAACTACTGAAGCCCGCATGCCTAGATCCTGTGCTCTGCAACGAGAAGCCGCCGCAACTAGAGAAAGCCAGCACACAGCAACAAAGACCCAACGCAGCCAAAAATAAATAATTTTATTTAAAAAAAAAAAAAAGACTCGAACTGAAGAGGTTGCTGGTCACTCACCTATGGAGAGTCTTATCTCAGCAGTGCCCGAGGGCAGGGGTGGAGCCTTAGCTGGTCAGGACACATAAGTGGATGCTGGAGCCTCCATCAGCAAGACAAGAAATCTTATACTTGTGACGCTGAGCAGCTTTCTAACTCTGCTTATGTGGGGAGAATGCACTGATGATATACTGAAGGCGTCACATGCTATACTTCGTTACAGCTATTTCTTACTGTAAATTTTTAAAAGTGGTTTTGATATATTTTCGCTTCTGCCCTCAGGGAGAGAAGGTGCTAATAATTGTGCTGACACAGGCGTTTATAGTCCATGTGACATTTTTCTCATAGCAGGTTCACCATCAATGTCTGTTACATGCACAAAAGAATGGTTTGTTGACTAGGCTGGCATTGGGGGTGTCTGCCTGAGGGAATGGTGTTTCAGGGCTGGGTTTCGCTGAGCACAGAGTTGTCCTCTTAGCAGACAGACAGACTCAGTCTTTGGACAGCCCTACTGCCAGCCAGCACTGCCAGCCCACTGGCCCCCTTCAGCTCCTGCAGTTGTTATCAGGGTTACATGAGCTTGCTGTGTGAATGAGGAGAAACAGAAAAACAGTCACAGACTATTTAAAAATATATATTTATTAAAATATATTTCTTTTTAAATTCTCAAAGCTTCAGACCATCTTTCATCTAGCCCACGAGGTACTTGAATGTAGACATTACAGTATACAGCAGTTATTTTCTCTCCCTGGGTCTGTTCTTTCCTTTTCTTGAAAGTGAAAAGGTTCACATATCTGAAGAGCCCCACCTAAATCTACTAGTGCAATGCTTTGGTTTGACTGCTTATTGCATCTTCAGTCAGTACCCCCTGTGGCTTACTCAGTATTTTAAATGGATGAGTCATGTTTCCCTACCAGATCATTATGGGTGAGCAGGAAGTAATAAATAAAGAACATTTGTACTGAATATTATTCAGTGCAGTTCTTGGTTTTGCATAGAAGGAGGATCAGGATAAGAGGGGAGAATTAAGGCCATGAAGAGCTCCCTGACACCTAAAGCCATTAAAGTATCATCTTCCTGCAGGCAGTGCTGTCTGATGGGAGGAGCTCACTCTATTTGGAGGATAGGTCAAAGCCTTGCTGACAGTCCTGCTTTTCTGCCTTTAGTCTGCTGTCACTCCCCCCGCCCCAAGAAAGGGAAACAGGTCCTGCAGATGCTGCCATCATCATGAAATCTGCCCCCCGGGTTCTGGTCTCTCTGTCCACCCTCTGGTCACAGCACCCTTCTTAAGGCACAGAAACACTATGCTTGGGCCCTCTGCAGCCTGGCTGAGGAGCTACAGTGGCCTCAACTCCAGGGAGCAAGTGCTGGCTTCAGGTGAAAGTTTCCAGGAGCTGGGGATGCCGTGAGAACAGCCAACAGAAGAAAAAGGAGACGTGGGGCTGGAAGTTCAATGTCTGAAAGGAGGGGCCCCAGCTCTCTCCAGCCCCCAGAGCCTGCACAGCTGTCACCAGCTAAGTCATGCTGAGAAGTGGATAGGCTAGGTAGTAGCCCACACCTGAGCCCAGGACCACGCCGAAGAAAATCCAGGTGTTGTAGGACATAACAGCCAGCATCATGAAGTAGCCGATGACCACCTGAGCAACATGAAGTAGAGACTGGCCGAAGTGACACAAGAACCACCTGGATAAAAAGGAGAGCCAAGTTAATGTTGGTAATGAGCTGGAAGCTAGGAGTTGGTGTCAGGGAGTAGAAAGAGCAACTGAGTTACAGGACTAGCTTATTTATAATTTGTATGCTCAACCCAGGAGAGATTTCTTTTTAAAGAGACATATCAGAAAACAGTGATTGAGAGGGGAAGAGGGACCTGTTTAAGGAGTTTAGGATAATCACTTCTCCACCACATTTAGCTCTGAGCTTCCTGGTATCCAGGGCAAAAAGGAAAAATGAGATATGTAATCTGTCACATCTGACAAGGGATAATACAAAATCATCAGTAAGGCAGATTTTTTTTTTTCCTGAATCTACTGTGAGACGCAGTATTACAATGGAAAGAGCATGGACTTTGTTGACAGATTAATTCCTAGCTCTGCCACTTACTAACTGTGGCTTAGCACAAATGTCTTAACCTATATGAACTTAAATTTCCTCATCAGTAAAACAGGTAAGAAAATACGTCCCTTGCAGCAGGGTTATGACTATTTGAGGCACTCATGTAAGAAACAGGCCCGTTAAGCACAGCTGGAGCTGCAGAGAGCAGAAGGGGGATCCTAAGTGGCTGTCCTATCAGAACAGGAAGGGAAGAAAGGAGAGAGAGGCCACCCCCACCTCCACCACCAAGCTGGATACGTTGCTGACAGCAATTCTTATTTGTGTGGGGACAGCCACAGGTCCCATCTTGGGTTTGGAAGCCTTAGTGACCTACGGAAGCCTGCTGAGATTTGGGGGAGGGCTGGGTGGACACCCCTGTTGCTAGACTGAGGCCTGCACCAGAGTCCTGAAGATTGGAGCCTCCCACGTGGCTGTTCAGAGAGCTCCAGCCTGGGCATTAGGAGACCTGGGCTCTAGCTCACATCACTACTTACTAACCGTAAGCACTTCAGCAAGTCCTGGTCCTTCCCTGGGCCTCAATTTCCTTTCTGGGAAGTGGGGCTAAGTGTCCTGTGGGCCCAGGATAGCTCTCAGGGTGAATGTGAGGACTCTGCCTTCCCCCCTCCCAACCCCCGCCGTCCCGAGCCTGTTACCTGAGGCGGGTTCTGCTGACTTGTGGGGAGTCTGAGCTTGAAGAATTCTGGTCTGTGTCTTCAATGAGCTGCTGGCTGGTGGAGATGGACAGGCTTGTCAGGGCCTGGTGGAGCAGCCTGGCTTTGCCAACCTTGATGCCTTCATACAACACAGCCAGGAGCAAGACGACCAACACCGAAAGGGCCACGCCTGTCAAAGGAGGCTGGGTTACAGAGGCCCAGCCAGGCAAGCACTGCTCCTCTTCTGGCAGCTTCCCCGGGGAACTGGCACAGGAGGCAAAAGGGTACCTCCCCCAGCCACTGTGAATCCCTTCCTTCTCCCTCCCTCTCTCATCTTCTTCCCCACCCTTGCTGGGCTCAGAACTTCCTGTCGCTTTCCCCTTCCAGCCCTTTCTTGATGGGGGTGGCCTACTGGAGTGTGGCTTTGAGATCACGAAGGGAAGCTGCCCGGCAAAGCCGGTGCCGGTGGGCGGGGGGGCGCGGATCGGCGGGAGCATGGTGAGGGGCTTGGTGGAGGGAGAAGCCATCTGTGCCCCCACTGCTCCAGCTGCGCCCCAGCAGGCAGCCCAAGTCTCTGTGCTGACTTCTTGTTAAGGAAGAAGCATGTATAGCAAGTTCCTGTTTACGTGTGCATATACAGAAAAGTCTGGAAGGAAGGAGATACGATGAAGGAGTCATAATTATCTCAGCAAATTAGGATACAGTTTTTTATCTTCTGTTCACCGAATTTCCCTAAGTTTCTACTGTGTACTACTTTTGTAATAGTGGGAAGAAACCAGCTATTTTACAGAAAACATTAAGTGCTTACTAGAACTGCTGTGTAAAATTAACTGCTAATTGCTACTTCTCTTTTACAAGTGGAGGGATACTAAGTGGTCCAGCTATAGTATTCTGGGGGGCCTCCAGGAGGAAATCATCTGCAAAAGATGCAGGTTTTTGAAATATAAAATTACAGGTAATTGCATGCACATGGTACAAATTCAAACAGTACAAAAGGGTATACAGTGAAAAGTAAGTATTCTTCCCAGCCTAGTCTCCCAAAACTCCAATGCCCCTGTCTAAAGCAGCCTCTGTGTATATAGCTTTCCAGGGATACTCAATGTATATATAAACCTCTGTCTAAATGACAGCACCCTATCTGTGCATACTCTTCAGCACCTGACATTGTCATCCAACTGTACATCGTGCATGAGTTCCCCTTATTTCACACAGATCTCCCTTATTCTCTGGCTTCGTAACACCTGTGATAGATTAGATTCTCCAAAGATGGCTACCTCACTGTATCTCACCCCACATGTTCATCTTACAATGTCAACACTCCCGCCATCAAGTGCTGTGGTCCACGTTCCCTCCCCTTTAGCCTGAGAAGACCTCTGTGACTGCCTCAAGCAGTAAAGGTGGAAGTGATGTTCTCTGATTTCCAAGGCTAGGTCTTAAAAACTAGGCATGAGTTTTTGTGGGGTTTTTTTGTTTTTTTTAACCTTGTTCTCTTTCTTTTTTTCCCCCCTACCTTTTTCTCTTGGGACACTCCTTCACTCTTGGAACCTAGCCGCCCTGCCACAAGGACCTCAGCTAACAACACCTGCTGAGAGTCCCAGCTTACAACCAGCACCAATCAGTAGACATGAGAGTAAGTTTTCAAGATGACTCCAGTTCCAGCCACTGTCTGATTATACCTGCATGAGAGACTTTGAGTGAGGCCTGCTTAGCTGAGCCCAGTCAACTCAGAACCTTGAGAAAGAATAAAATGACTGCTGTTGTTTTAAGCCACTAGGTCTACCCCACAGTAGATTACTGGAGTGGTAACACATTGTAGGGAGGGCCATAGTTTATTTGATCAGTACCTGCAATGATGGACATTTGGGCTGCTTCCAGTCTATTTTTATTTATTTTATTTTTTTGAATGAATAAATTAAGAACTAAGAATTGACACTTCCAAAACACTGCAGTCTTTAAAATTGTTTTAAATGGACCTCGGCTGTGTAGAACTGGATAATTCATAATCTTTGCCTTTGCCACTATCATCACTGATGTAAGAACAATCCTCTTGTAGTCCTTGTACTTTACAATCTCTTGTAGTCACTTGTATTTTACAATCTGCCTAGCAAGCTATAATTAACAAAATCACATGTACTATTTCAAAATAACTTTTGAGAAACATGTATTATTTCTATTAACAGATGTAATAACAGACTTCAATGCACTAAGTAACTGAATAAAGCTACTCAGCTAGGAAATAACATATCCTACTCCATTTCTAATGCCTGTGTTCCTTCTACTAATGTTACAATGCCTTTCATAGTCCATTCCCAGGTTTTAGAGATCCTGGTAGGTGGCTGATGTGTATTGAATATTGTGATCAATGCAATTTCCATCCATAGGTTGCCAGCAGAGATTATAAAACCAGAAAGTAAAAATGGCGACACGTGGAAGAACACAAATATGAATCGGGTCTAAAGGTATATAGGAGGAGAAAGTAGAAAGAGCTAGAAGGATTGGAGAGAATGGGCAAATGGGAGATGTGGGCTCCTAACAAGAGATAACTGGATCATGGGAGTGAAAGCTCTCATCTCACCAGTCTATTTTTTAAATGCAAGTACTTAAGTGGAAATATAACTCCATCATGAATTAGTGCCCGACTCTGCCTTTTCAAGTTAAAGGAATACTCTTCTCATCTGAGGTCAACGGCTGCAGCAGCTGCTCTGGGCTTCTGATCTGATGTTGGACAGTGAACTCTGTATAAGGGAGGTGCTAAGAGGTAACAAGAGGCTTTGATCTAGTTCTGGCTCTGATGCTTACTTACTCTGTGTGACCCTGGACGAGACTTTTCCCCTCTCTGGGCTTCAGTCCCCTCCCCTGTAATAGAGGGGAAAGCTGCACCTCCTAGCCTTTCTCTGGGCCTTTGTGAGCATCAGTGAGATAACAGAGCCCTTTGCAATCTGAAGGGCACTGGTTCCAAATGGAATTATAAGTGCAAAGTTCCCGCTCAATGTCTATGCAAGAGGAGGCAGGATTGCTAAAATGTCCACCGAGAATAACAATAACGAGAACCCAGGTTCCCACTGCCTGGAGGTACAAGGCTTCCCAATTCTTACCTGCAGGACTGTGGACACTCCAGAAATCAAAGAGAAGCACTACCTCATCTGAGAAGATGAAATGCATCTGAAAGAGAAGGGACTGCATCACAGGGGGCTTAGGGCAGTGGAAACTGTGTTCCCTAATGCTCTCCACCAACCTCTTGTAAAGGCCCAGGAGAATGAGGTCACTGGACTTAAGTGCCGGAAGGGCCATTAGGGGTCATCAGGGCCAAATGAGGCCAGACAAGGCAGGGACTTGCCCAGGGTCCCACAGTGGGTCAGCAGTACAGCTGTAGTTGAGCTGGCCCTGTTCCAGGTAGAAGTAAGGTGTTGGTGGGGAGTTGCCCATCCTCACTGGGCCAACTGGGTCACAGTGCTCTCAGGTCATGCTGAGATGACTCCCCTGTGCCCTCCAAAGCCAATGGGAGAAGCACTAGACTGAGGAATGACTACCTCTTCTTACCCCCTGGGCCCCAGCTGTTCTGCTCCAGCAGTGTTTATCATGAAAGGGCCCAGGGACAGCTGTCTTCAGTCTGTACCGCCCACCTGTTGGCTTGAAATTCACTGAACCTTTGCTGAGCCCAATTGTGTGCCCAACATTATGGACAAAGGTTAATGTCTCTGCCCTTGATGAACGCACAGTCTTATAGAAAGAATGAAGGTAGAAGCAATGCGTGCACAGCATCTGTCTGAAGGCTCTTCTCAAAAAGCAGCTGGTCCACCCTGTGTTCAGGGTGGCATCAAGGGCTTTTCATATATTATCTCATTTCACCATAGTCTTCTGTGTGACAGGGCCAATTAGATCCAGCTTACAGGAAGGAAAATGGGGAACCAGGCTCTGAAAAGTTAAGTAATTTGCTGAAGGTCACAAAGCTAACAAGTTGGCAGAACTGGGATTCAAACTCGAGCCTAGTTAGATGCCAAAGCCCTATCCATCTATGCTGCCTCTTAATGACCAAGAAAGGAGAACAAGATGGGAACTGAATGGTGATTCTAAATGCCCGTACCAGGCTTAATGACTATGTTGGGCAAGGTTAAAGCCAGAGAGATCAATCAGTTCACCCTCTCAAGGAACAGAAGTTTCCCTCTTGTCACAACATAAGACCTCAGCCAGCAGAAGCAGCTCTAGAAACACTGTCAGTGCTCACCCAGCTGAGGAGATCCTGGCTGAGTTGGGGTCAGTTGGTGGAAGACTTTGCCTTCAAAGACAATGGCCAAATATTAGAATCCTCAAACGCCAGAGCTAGAAGTGTCCTCAGAAAGTTTTTTTTTTTAAATTGAGATATAATTGACAAATATTAGTTTCAGGTGTACAACATGATTCGATATATGTATATATTGCAAAATGATAACCACAAGAAGTCTAGTTAACATCCATCAAGACAGTTACAATTTTTCTTTCTTGTGATGAAAACTTTGAAGATCTACTCTCAGCAACTTTCAAATATACAGTATTATTAACTAGTCACCATGGTGTTACATTACATCTCCAGGACTTAATTATTTTCTCAGAGAATTTTTAGTCCCCTGGTTTTTACTTTTTTCCACAGGACACCAGCAAATAAAATCTTCCTTGTAACTCCACTATATAAAACGCAGGGCTTTGGGTGAAGAGGGGAGAGACATGGGAGCTCTGCTGAAATTCAGTGTGGAAAACATTGATCTAGTCCAATTCTAGTCCCTTTCTAACCCCTTCTCATTTGCAGATGGGGAAAAGGAGTCCCAATAGGGGAATGGATTTGTCCGAGACCTCATAAGACGAAAATGGAAACCTAGGCAGTCTTGTAAAAATCATGTTGAATAATTTTAAAATAAAAGTAGCTTTTTATCTCCCTAGTATGAAAGTGATACTGGCTCAGTGTAGAAAGCTGAAACAATACCAAAAAGAAAGTAAAACTCATTTTGAGTCCTACTACCCAGGGACATCCCGTGTTAAGATTTCAAAGAGAATATCAGTTGAGGTGGCAAAATGTTCACAAAAGATTAATATGCAAAAACAAACGGGTACAAATAATCCTGTGAAATTCCATTTATACTGGAGGTGCGCTCATTCAATTTCAGAAGCCTCTGGCACCATCTCTGCAGGTGGGGTGGAGGGAGGTGTGGCGCCTAAAGGCGCCTACCCCTTCTCTGAGTTCATGTGATAAAGCAGTTGGCATGACTGGAATGTCCCCTGTGGCTAATTAATCAGAGAGGTTCCATAACTGGGTTCCTTCTGTCATCCTTGGGCCTGAGCCAGCTATCTCTGGGGCCCCAAACAGTTTTTGCAATAGACCTGAACACCCACCAAACAGTACAATTAATTCAATCAATAAGCATTGCTGTGCTGGGGCTGCAGGTGCTGGAGATAGAGAAATGAGACAAGTCCTTGGCCCCCAAGGAGCTAGCATCTGTTAGGGGAGAGGGAGTGTACAGATATTACAACGGGGTGTATGTATTCAGCAAGGAGGAGAGGCACAGGGGAGCCAGCTGGGGTACTGGGGATGAAGACCCCTGGGGGACACCTAACCCATCCAGTGAGGCAGGTGGCTAGGACATCTTCTGAAGCAGGAGGCAGCTAGGGGAAGATAGACAGTCCAGTATTTCCAAGCTGAAAGTGTCCATACAGAGTGTCCACCCCACTGGGGAGTAAGGAGCCAGGGAGGGACAAAGACTCACCTCTCTTGCCTTTTCACAGCAGACAAAGATTCAAATCAGCACACCCTGACTTGGAGCTGCAGTTTTCAGTTAAATAGTCCCGTGGTCAGATATGCAAGGGGCGGGCCTCTCATCCCGTTTCACTGCTTAGGATAAATCCGGGCCTCCAGTAGCTGAGTTATCTGCGCCTTGTTCAGGGCCCCACCCTGCTAGGGAGGGGCTGTGGTGAAGAAGAGAGCAATCATGGGACTTGCTTTCTTCTTTATTTTCTCATTTGGGGTTACTTACACTTTTGCCCTCAGTTATAACCCGAAGAGTTTAGGGGAAGATTAAGGTCGCTGTCCTGCCGCTGACTGGGGATTTTTTTTTTTTTTTTTTAATTATTTGGCCGCGCAGAGTGGCATGTGGGATCTCAGTTCCCCGGCCAGGGACGGAACCCACGTCCTCCGCATTGGAAGCGCAGAGTCTCAACCACTGGACCACCAGGGAAGTCTCTGGGTAACTTTTCGCTCTTCCCATCCGTTTCCCCTTTTAGAGGACCGGCAGGAGGTGGGTGTGTGCGTTTGACTAAATGACGTGCATTGGCTTCCTGAATCTTCAATTCTACGACATTCTTCATGGGATGAAGAAAATTGCGTATATGATTTATTCAAAGACCAAAGAGGTTTGCAAGCTGTCATTCTCTCCAGCCCAGGTGAACTCTACCAAGAAAACTAGTTTATCTGAAACGCTATTTCTAACCCAAGTGTAGGGAAGATGGAAAGTAGCTGGCTCTGGTTTTTTTTTCCCCAAAAGAATCAGACCACGAATTTGCCAAGACAGGGAACCGGCCCGGGGGTGTGTGCGCGCTCGGCCTCAAGCTGAAATGCTCCGGGCATTCCCTCTTCGTGGGAGCCTTCCCAGAATCTCTCCCAAGTCACTGCGCCCAGAGCTGGGGACCCTCAACTCCGTCTTCACCCACCGCGCCCCGACCCTCAGCTGCCCCACAGCTGCGCGTAATGACTGCTTGTCGAGCCGGACTGACTCCCAGCAGGAGGGACAAATAAAAAGGAAACCCCAAAGACGCGGCCGGCTCCGCCTCTCGCGTGCCCCTAGCCCTGTTCCCAAGGTTGACAAGTCTGCCAACACACCCCCTCACCGGCCCTCGGCCAGGGGCGGCGGGCACCTCGGGATGCCAGAGGTCGGCTGCTCCTGGGACCCCGCCCCAGCGCCCACCCCGCGTCCGCTGCTCTCGGCGGCGCCCGGACTCACCGCCATGGTGAGCAGGCTGGGCGGCCAGACGCCGGGGCCGCGTCTGCTCGCTCGGGTCTCCGGGCTCCAAGTCCCGCCCGCAGCCGCCGGGATCGCAGCAGAGGCCGCGCGGTCACGTGGTCGGGGCGAGGCGCGCGCGGGCGCCTGGGAGTTGTGGTCCCCACGGCGCGCCCCACTCAGCGCGTCCTCGGGCGCACCCACGTGCCGGACCCCCTGCCGAGCCCCAGGTCCCAAGCCAAGCGGGTCGCTGGGCCAGAGCCGCCAGCACAGCGGACTCCCTCCTGCCTTCCGTTTGGCCCCTTTCTGTTTTGCACTTGACTTCGCAATTATCATAAAAAGATTTATTGCTTGTTATAATAAACCGTACGAAGCTTAACACGTGTTGAGTTATATATTGAAGAGTCCATCCTATGGACTTAATAGAAACAAATTAGAAGTAAATTAAAGAAATTATGCCCTAGGCTTTTAATGTAGCCGTTCTTTTTTTTTCTTTTCTAATCTGATAAGTGAAAAGCAATACACAGTTGTAAATTTAATTTGTATTGCTTTGATTACTAGGATGGGAAACATTTTTCTTGTTGGTATTTCTACTTTTCTGTATTGTTTGTCCATTTCATCCATCCAGTTTTTTGGGGGAAGTTTTATAGGGGATGAGGGACTTTTAACAGTATTTAATTTAAAATATATTTAGTATCCTAAATATATTTAGAAGACCTCTTTGCCAGTCCTTCTATGAGGAAAGTGGATTCTTAGAGAAACCTTTCCAGAGACCTTGAACCTTACTAGCAGACCTTGAACCTGGAGTGTGACCTCAGTTCAAATCCTGAGCCAGCAAGAACTGGCTATGGGACCTCCAGCAAATGGCTTTATATTTTGAGCCTTGGTTTCCTGGTCAGTCAGTAAAATGGAAAGAATAGTAGAATCTATGTCATAGAGGTATTGTAAGGCTTAAATGAAGTCTCGTGTGTTAAATTATCAGCATAGAACCTGGCAGTGGGAGCTTGCTCAAAAAATGATAGCCATTGTCATCGTTAGCAGCAAATATTTCTGTTCTGTTGTAACTGAGTAGGACCCTATGGGGCCTTCCAGGGACAGACCCCTCCCAGCATGTCCTCTGCCTACCTCTTCTTTGTAGAAAAGCTGTAGTCTCCTAAGCCTCCCCTGACTCAAGAATTAGTGATTGAAAGGGTGAACATTTAGTGACAAAAATAGCAGTTGGGCCAGGAGAAACAGGTAAGAATTTAAACAGTAAATCAGCCATGTGGCAGTCACAGAATCTTTTTAATTCCTCCCTGAAGTACCTAGATAACAGTATCTGATGCAAATTTCCTGAGTTGTTTTACCCCAACTAACGGAAGAAGTTGACTACTAGGTGATCATGAGCATGGAACCCCCAGACCCACTGAGGATTAATAATCTTGACCCTGTGACACCAACCCGTTACCTCACCATCAACCAATCAGAGAATTGTGCACCAGCTGATCACACACCCTGCGATGCCCCTCCCTCACCTTGCCTTTAAAAATGCTTCCCTGAAGCCCATCGGGGATTTTGGGTCTTTTAATCATGAGTTGCCCTGTTCTTCTTGCTCGGCCCTGCAATAAACTTATGTCTGCTCCAAACGCCGACGTTTTGGTTTCTTTGGCCTCACTGTGCGTCAGGCACACGAACTTGGGTTCAACAACACTAAGAGGAAGCCACTTCAACGGTCAAGCCACTTGCTCAAGGTCACACAGCTTCTAAGGGCCTCAATCTGAAAGACAGTGAGGGTTGAGGGAAATCAGGGATTGGGGTAGGCTCGGGGAAAGAGTACAGGGCCAGCACTGTGAGGAGGTCTGGGAGGGAGGGCCGCTGCTGTCAGGGATGTGCTAGGCGCCATGGAGAAAGCAATGGGGAGAAGAGGTATTCTTGAAGCATCTGGACTCCAAGGGCTTGGTGATTTGGGTGTAATTTCTCACCTCTCTGGGTCTTACCTGGGCAACAGAAATAAGAAGACTTGACCTTCACACTGGCAGGCACCCATGCACTCCCCCACTCCCCCAACCCCCATCAAAGGATTTTCAACACAGCTTTATTCATTTACTATTTTTGTTGGCTTTGTTACAATCTGATGACCTTCACACTTTGTTCTCACTTCCTCGGGTGTGTTACGATTCTAACAGTCCTAAAGTTCTGAAGTGCCCCTTTTCTTTCTGAGCCACCAGAGACTCCCCTCCTCTGCCTCCCAGGCAGGGAACAGAATCCCAGCTCATAAGATAATACCACAGATGGCCAAGCCTTGGTCCATGGCAAGAGATTCTTTCCATATTCCGTACTTGACAACCTGTAGACTCCCCTCCCCACGAGGAGCAACAGAGTCTGCCCTTGTCTTTCCAGTGCACACCCAGAGCCCTGGGACAGAACAGAATCCCCAGCCAGAAAAGATGGTGCTGCCTCGGGTGCCACAGAGCTCAGCCAGGGGCCCTTTAAATTGGGTGCTCAGCTCATGCGTGGTCAGTTGGTGGAGGGGAAATCCAACTAGTCATTTCTCCTTTTGAGGCTCAGTAGAGGAACTTGAGTTCTCATGAAAAGCCTACATGCACAAAATATTACTTCTGCAGAATATCTGACCTTGATGCACAGATAAGGCTGTGTGACCCCCCATGGGCACCGCTCTCCCTCTCTGGGCCTCTCTGGAATGGATGACCTCTAACTGCCCCTTCACATGCTGATGATCTGCAGTTATAAGTGAACTTGAGTTTGGGGTTGAACACTCTATGGCTAGGATTTTTGCATGTTTTCCATGTAGCTCCATCCAGCTAACCTCCCCCGTTCTTCCACAAACCTCTAGTATTTTATTTTACTTTGTTTTATTTTATTTTATTTTTTGTGGGGTGGCTGTGCCGTGTGGCATCCCTAGCTCCCCGACCAGGGATCGAACCCGCACCCCCAACATTGGAAGCGCGAAGCCCTAACCACTGGACCACCAGGGAAGTTCCAAACCTACTATTTTATATTTATGCTATGAGTAGCATAATGTATAATACATACATAATACATAACACAGCATTATGCATCTGGTGTGTGCGGCACAGGGAGAGTATGCACCTCAGAGGTTGATCAGAGTGTAGAGACAGAGTGTGTGTGTGTGTGTGGGGGGGCATGGACTTTGTGAGGTTGGGAAAAGCAGGAGCCAGGCCACTGACAACCTGAAGGCCATGTGTAAAGTGAGGAACTTATTCTGGGATAGAGAATCACCAAAATGTTTGTTTTTTTAGAAGATGTTGGGGGTAAGAGTTTATTAATTAATTAATTAATTTTTGGCTGTGTTGGGTCTTCGTTTCGGTGCGAGGGCTTTCTCTAGTTGCGGCGAGTGGGGGCCACTCTTCATCGCAGTGCGCGGGCCTCTCACTATCGCGGCCTCTCTTATTGCGGAGCACAGGCTCCTGGCGCGCAGGCTCAGTAATTGTGGCTCACGGGCCTAGTTGTTCTGCGGCATGTGAGATCCTCCCAGACCAGGGCTCGAACCCGTGTCCTCTGCATTAGCAGGCAGACTCTCAACCACTGCGCCACTAGGGAAGCCCACCAAAGTGTTTTTAATGTATGTTTTTCTCCCTGCAGTTTCCCTTTTCTTTCCCAAATGTCACTCTTAGTGAAGTCTACCCTGACCACCTGATTTAAAACTACAATCCTTCTTGTATCCTTCACCCTGCTTACTCTCCTTTGTTTTTTTTCCATGGTATGCATCACTGTGTAGCATCCTGTTTAATTTTGTTATTTATTCTTCCTTTCTCTGCACTCATAAGTTCAAGGAAAACAGAGATTTCTGTGTTTTTATTCAAGAAGGCACTCCCAGTCCCGTAAATAGTTCATGTCACAACACAGACTGTCCATTAACAATCATTGAATGAGTGAATGAACCCCAGCAGGCACACGTTCTGTGCTTCATTGCTTCAGAGGAAGGAAGTGGCAGAAACAGAGGCAGCCTCCATGAGAGTGTGGCAGGTTTGGGGCGGTTTGTGGGAGAAGTTAGAAAATAATTTGTGGAGCAGCATGAGGTAAAGCGGGGTTCCCTTCCCCAACCCACAGAATACCTCAGCCTAGAAGAGGGAGCCTGAAGCAAGGGGCCTCTGGATCACCAGGGGAAGGCCCTGGAGGGAATGGCGACAGACAGGACAGAGGGCCATGCCCCACCTTGGGGAAGGAGCAACTGAGAGGTCAAGAGACCTTGCAGTCGGAACGATGATAGCAAACCCAAGTGTGGCCCTGCCTCCCCAAATCATGGACCAGGGGTAGAGAGACCACCGATCATACAAATTAACATGCAACCTGTTTAGAGGGGGTTAAAAAAAGATGAGCGCTTCTTTAGGAAGCCCTGGTCTTGAGTTGTGAAGTCTTAGGAAAACTTAAACAGTGGACAGGCAGGTGGGAGACAGATCCCTGGAGGGCACCCTACTTTTCAGCCCTCTCCTTTGCTCATGTCTGGGCTGTGACTCCCTTTCACCGATCACCTCAGGCATTTAGATCAGCCTGATTCCTCCTGGGTAAACATGGAGCAAGTCCCTCCGCAATCACTTTCTCTCTGTTTGCAAAGGCTCTCGCTGTTAACCTGGGTTCTTGCAGCAATCCAGGGGCCAAAAGGCCAGACGTGGCCACCCAGAGAGAGGATAGGACTTCCCAGGGTCTACAGTGAGTCAGTGGCAGACAAAAGCCCCCCCAGCCTGCACCTGGCCCAGCACTGTGTCCCACTGTGGAAGGCTGTGAGCAGCTGTTACAACCTCAGACTAGCATGTGCAGGATGCGGGATGAGACCTTCCCGCGACTACAGTGGGAAAAGCGGCCCCGGGGACGTGCACACATTTTACCCAAATGTACCTAAGATGCTTCCCGAGATAACCCCAAACAGGGCCTTGAGATCCCATGCTTTACTTGCACGGTGTTTATTTGTTTGTTTGTTTTGTTTTTTGAGGGTACTAAGTCGTTTATTGATTACACATGATAATGGATGATACACAAGCATCATTCCCATCTATAACTTTGTCTGGTACCATAATTCAATTTAGATAGTTTGCATGGGATGTGCCAACAATCATATGAATAACAAAAGAATTCCATGACTTTGCTTGGGTGACGCTTTTAATGGTGAACTCCGGGTTACAGCACAGTAACTGTCGGTTCAACTACACCGAGGTTTCTGAAGACAATGGCTCCTCCATCCAAGCAGGTTGTAATAGAACCTGGAATCACCCTGAAGGAATTCGTAGTTCACACTGTTGGGGTAGTTTATCAAGATGGCCTCAGAGTAGAATAACTTTACACAGCACATTAAAAAAAAAAAGACACATTTATTCGGCGTCATGATCAGACTATTACGCTGAGCGACCAACAGCATGGGTGCAAAAAAAAAAAAATCTACATTAAAACCCTTCGTTGGAATGCTTGGCTCTTTCCACAGAACAGAAACTAAAATAACCTGTTATACAATTAGTCACAAATACAGTCTCTGAGGGTTTTTTTTGCCCATACACGTGAGTACGGTCTAAAACATGTCTTCTTTGTAGCAGCTAGGCCCTGCCACAACTGTGCTTGACTGAGTTCACAAATCTGTGTTCACAGACCTGTAGCTTCCCTGTCACTTGTCTGGCTCTCCTCTCCTGCTAAGCTTTGCAATTAAAACCTTCTGCCATTGCCATAGCTATTGCTGCTGCTGGAACCACCATAGCTACCTTGGTTTCGTGGTTTGACAAAGTATTGGCCTCCACGACCGTAGGGGCCAGAACTTCGGCCTCCAAAGTTTCCTCCTTTCATGGGTCCAAAATTTCAAGATTGATTGCTGTAATTGCCAAAATGATTGTAGCTTCCGCCACCTCCAAAATTGCTTCCATTATTACCGAATCCATTATAGCTGTCCCCACTGCCACCATAGCCACCACCACGGTGGCTGCCACCAAAGCCACCTTGACCAATGAACCCACTTCCGTGACCACCACCAAAGTTTCCAGAACCACTTCAACCTCTTTGGCTGGATGAAGCACTAGCCATCTCTTGCTTAGATAGGGCTTTCCTTTCTTCACAGTTGTGACCATTCACTGTGTGGTATTTCTTTTTTTTTCTTTTGGCTGCATTGGGCCTTCGTTGCTGTGTGCAGGTTTTCTCTAGTTGCAACGAGCGGGGGCTACTCTTCGTTGTGGTGCACAGGCTTCTCATTGTGGTGGCTTCTCTTGTTGCAGAGCATGGGGTCTAGGTGCACGGGCTTCAGTAGTTGTGGTACACGGGCTCAATAGTTGTGGCTCACGGGCTCTAGAGCGCAGGCTCAGTAGTCGTAGCGCACAGGCTTAGTTGCTCCGCGGCATGTGGGATCCTCCCGGACCAGGGCTCGAACCCGTGTCCCCTGCATTGGCAGGCGGATTCTTAACCACTGCTCCAGCAGGGAAGTCCCAATGTGTTCATTCTTGAAGCCACGGTTGAGGAGGTAACACTTCTAAGAATTCTTAGGCACAGGCTCTCTGCCCAACTTCACAGGGACCCTGGACTTGTCTTGATGGGCTCCTTTGACACCTCTATGAGGCTGTCCACTCCAACTGCCAAGGGCTCCCAGGCCCTGCACACCTGCCTCCTGCAGGAAGACTGAGGGGCCCCATCAAGTTGAAGTTAGCCCATGATGTCATGTCCCAACAGTGACTCAGAGGCAAATATAAAAATCAGACAATAAGCAGTTGGTACTTTATTTGTTTGCTCAGACATCTTGTACTGTTTGGTTTGGTATTGCAAAAGAAAGAACCACATGGAAGTTTACAGTTCAGGGAGATTTTTTGCTGTGAGTACACAGACATCCAGGCAGCTTTCCCAAACATGCCTGAATGTCCCCTTCTGAGAAATCACAAGTGGTTAGCAGGGAGAGGGTAGCAGAGCATTGTGGATGAGGGGCCACCTGTACGTGGATCAGGACGTGGATGTGCGTATGGTGAGTGTGTGTATATGTCAGAGTACGCATGATTGAGCACGTGTGTAACTGTGCATTGGGTAGATTTGTGATTCTGTACTTGTGAGTCAGTGTGAGTGGCAAGTCTCAGTTTGTATGAGTTAATGTGTGAGTTGAGAATGTGGGGAAATGTTGGACTGATTGTATGTGTGTGTGTGTGTGTGTGTGTGTGTGTGAACATGTAGGCACTTCAAATGATGGGGGAAAGGAGGAAGGGCTGGATGCTCACTGTTGGCCATGAGAAAGCCCGCAGGAAGTAAACCTGGGACACGAATGCTGCAGGGTTGATGGGTCCCTGACTTGGAAAGCCCCAGGGTTGGCACTGCTTTCAGCTGGAGCCAGGGTTGATTACAATGTACCTCTCTAAGATCCAAGGCCAGTCTGTCCAGGTTCCTACTCTCAGACCCGCATTTGAAAGCCTCCTCTTATTTTTTTGTGCCCTGAGACCCCTCCTCGATAGACTGTCTCCGTCTGCAGGCCCCTGCCTCGTTTGCAGAGGGGGAGATGGGGTTGTCACCTTCCAGAAAGCAGCCTAGAGCTGCTTCTGTGTAAGTGGGTTGAGCACAAGAACCAGGCAAAGAGGTCACCTGGCCTGTCTCTCCAGTCACAGAGAGACACCTGGTTCTAGAAAACTATAATCAGAGCTCCAGGGAATTTGAAGGAGCAAGGATACGTCTTTTTCTTTCGGAAGGGTAAACAGTAAGGGATGTCCCCCCTGAACTGAGACTCAGGAGGCCTGACTCCAGACTGTGCTATTGCCCTAGTAACTCAGGAAGGTCATTTCCCTACTCTGGGTGTCTGTAGGAATAAAGATAATCTACAACACAGGATCTCTAAATTTTGTTCTTTTCCAAGTGGTTAGCACATGGTATTCTAATGATCTATAAACTTATCTGTCTCCCCCACTAGAACCTAATGGACTGTTCCTGTCCCCCTGACCCCCATTCATACGTTGAAGCCTTAGCCCCCAACGTGATGGTATTTGGAGATGGGGCCCTTGGGAGATAATTACGTTTAGATGAAGTCATGGGGTAAGGCCCCTATGATGGGATTAGTGTAATTATAAGAAGAAAAAGAGAGACGGGAGCTCTCTTGCACGCGCGCTCTCTCTCTGTCTCTCTCTCTCTCTGCCATGTGAGGACACAGATAGAAGGCAGCTGTCTGCAAACCAGGAAGAGGATTCTCACTAGGAACCAAATCTTCTGGCTTGATCTTGGACGTCCCAGTCTCCAGAACTGCGAGAAATAAAAGTCTGTGGTTAAGTCACCCAGTCTATGGTATTCTGTTATAGCAGCCCAAGCTGACTAACGCAAACGTGGAGTTTTCTTCAGTATTTCCAGGGCTTGCCTAAGTTTCTGGCATATATTTAAGGATGGCAATAGCAATAATGGAATCTAGAGTTATTGTACATTTCCTGTACCTGGTTCTATGCTGACCACTTCACACAGATTATCTTTTCTAATCAGCACAATAACTGATGATGTGGATGCCAGATGATCCCCATCTTTTCAGAGGGGCCAAATAGCTTGCTCAGGGCACCCAGTTGGTAAAGGGAAGACCACAAGCAGTCTGATTCCAGAGGCCCCCTTCTTAGGCATAAACAAGATCACCTTCCTTAGGAGGCATGCCACAGTTCTCAATAAATGAGGATTAAATATTGTTTGAGTTGGGCTTCCCTGGTGGCGCAGTGGTTGAGAGTCCACCTGCCGATGCAGGGGACACGGGTTCGTGCCCCGGTCCGGGAAAGATCCCACATGCCGCGGAGTGACTGGGCCCGTGAGCCATGGCCGCTGAGCCTATGCATCCGGAGCCTGTGCTCTGCAACGGGAGAGGCCACAACAGTGAGAGGCCCGCGTACCGCAAAAGAAAACATATATACATTGTTTGAGTGAAAGAAGTTGTTCCCTGCAGCAGAATGCCCTCCCCTTCCCAGTCTGCCAAATCCCTTTTCAGGGCTCAGTTTCCCTGACTCATAATAAGGACACAGTACTGTCTTGTGGATACCTCTTTTTAAACAACTTTTGGTGCTTTTTCCTTATTCTTACCTTAGTGATCTCTGACTTATTTCCTATATGCCTTTGTGGGCTCCTCCAGGATGGACCTGTGTCTTACCTACTTCTCTATTCCCAATCCACTACCTAGATGTTTCTAGGCATATGGTAGGTGCTCAGTTGATACTGGGTTGACTGACTAGCAAAAAGCCAAGGATGATTTCTGAAAATTTCCCCAAAGTGACCACATAATTAACATATATAAAACCACTGACCTATGGAATCATACATGCAGAACAAAATGTGTAAGTAGAGTTATGGGGAAAACACATTTTTCCTAAAGCAACTCTCAGTCTTTCCTCAATTTTGGCTTTCAGAAATAATGCATAATTTAATAAGGTATTATTAATTTACTCAGTGAGGTATAATGTACACTTTGATGAGTTTTGACAAATATATACACCTGTAAAACCATCACCCTAAAGAAGATATAAACTTTTCCAACATCCTAAAAAGTTACTTTGTGTCCCTTTCTAGATAATTCTTCCCACCCCTTGCCCTCTACAAAAATTGTTCTGATTTTTATCACTATAGTTTCGTTTGTCTGTCCTAGAACATCATCTAAATGAATCATACAGTATATACTCTTTTTTATGTGGCTCTTTTCGTAAACCTAATGTCTCTGAGTTCATCCATGATGTTGTCTGTAGTTCATTCTTTTCATTGCTGAATAGTATTCACTGTGTGGATATATTATTTCCTGTCAATATAAATTTGGATTGTACACGAACTATCACGTACAAGTGATTTTGTAGGCTTATGATTTCATTTTTCTTGGGTAAATACCCAGAAGTGGAATTGCTGTGTCAGGCTATTTTCTTAGGTACCCAGAGTCCTTTGTAATTGTTAGAAACAAATTATTTTTCAGAAATGTGGCCACTTAACATGGCACATCATCATCACAAGGCCTGGAGATTTCCTGGAGCATGAATGCTTCGTGTTCCTTTAATTGGCACACGAGGCAGTATATTCAGGGCTCTGAGTAGGCACAGAAAAAAGAGAACAAAGAAAGAGTATGACCTGTTCACAGAACTGTATAAAGTTTCTCAGAGCACTTATGGTTTGAGCAGAGCAATGGAAGATGCTAAAATCACTTGGTCGTTGCAGACCTTTGGAGTAAAGACTTCGACAGGATTAAGAGGGACTCAGACCACATGTTGGGTATTGGCTAAGCCATTCCTACCTGTGTGACCTTATACAAAGTTGCACAACTACCTCTGCATCTCAGTTTCTAGCTTGTAAAATGAGAGGAAAACCTTGTGAAACAAAGACAGACATTCTCTGCCCCCTGCACAGGAATGCTGTAAGGATGAGCTAAGATAAAATCTACCTGTCTCACCTTGATAAACTGTAAAGCGCTGTGCAATGTGAGATGGCACCATGTGGGGAGAAGCGGGAACACACACAGAGCTCGCTTTGTGCTCCGATGACTGGCACTTATTGCCAGGAGGACTCAGCTGCCCTTCTTTCAGGAGACTGCGGGCAAGGTCAGACACACAGTGACAGTAACTCTTTGTGAGTTGCCAGCTGGACCCGGATACCTCTCTCCATTGTGTTCATCTCTGAAATGGGGGACTGTCAGGTTCTTTATTCCTTTACACCTGCAGGAAAATCGTTCCCCAAATCACAGCCACCTCCCCACACTCCACACAGTATGTCTTCAACAATTTTGTCCCCCGCTGATCTTTATCACCCAATTTATTCTCGGTCCACCACTGCAGATGACCTAAGGTGACTATTTTACGGAAAGTCTGTCTGGGGTAGTTCTAGCCAAAGACCTCAGGAAGGGATCTTAACTGGAGATAAAAGGTGAACGCAGGCAACGTCACATACCAGCTGTATTTATTGAGAACTTACCTCTGAGTGCTACGTGCTCATAACATTTTATGAGTTGGGCACTATTACTACCCTTAGTTTACAGATAGGGAGCATGAGGTAGGACTAGGAGTCTTAGAAACTGAGGATTCCATTGTTGTCACTACCAAGGCTGCTGCCAGGTCACATGATCTTGAGTCTCAGTCTCTCTACCAGTAAGATGACAGTGAGGACTACCTCCCTTTAATTTTAGACATCTTTTCCAGCCATCAACATCCTGTGAGTCCGTGTCTGACTCTGGATGAGTCAAATAGCCCCTCTGAAACTGTTTTCTCATCTGTAGAATGGGCAGAACCATCATCACCTGGCTAGGTGCTGCTGTGACAGCATCCTGTGAAGAGGGAACTGTGCTGAGATACTGCGTGTGTGTCTCCTCAGGGCCCCTGAGCCCCTAGGAAATGGTGAGAACCCGTGATGAGCCGGAAACCAGGCACTTCCTTACAGGTTCCCCGTTCACTTGGTCAGGAGTGGATAGAAGAAACAACAGAGATTATGGGACACTTTGCCCTGACAGGATTTTGAGATCAGCTTGTTAAATACTTTCCATTTGATAGAAGAGAAAACTGATGCCAGCAAGGGTAGTGCTTTCTCCAAGGACACTCAGAGAGCAAAGGAAGAGCTGGAATTTGCAGTCCTGGCTGGCTGATGCTGGGTCAGTTCTTCCTGGAGCATCAAAATGCTCACCTGCAGAAGAGAATGCTGCATCACTCCCTGGGCCCCACTCTCTGCCTGGGTTTGCTTCCTGTCTAGCCACATTTCAAGTAATTAATAGTCACGTGTGGCTAGTGGCTGCCGTACTAGATAATCGCAGCTTGAGAGAGACGTGATGCTGTTTTACTGGGGATTGGCCACTGGGTGGCGCTGTTATCCATTTTGGTCCGCACTTGAGAAAAGACTCAGACACAGGAGTAAGGCCAAAGCGAGGTATTTATTACCCTGTCCTTGCCGTCCCCTGCCCCTCCCCCTCCTTCAGAAGGCCCACTTACAAAGAACTGCTGCCTAGCCTAGGCACAGACTTCCCAGAGAGCAGTAGGTGAGTTCTCACACGCGGCTGGGGCATCGGGGCAGTTCAGCAGAGCCAGGTGATGGGTAGGGATGCCAGCTGGAGCCAAATGCCCTCGAGTCCTGTCAGGCTTCCAGGTTACACAAGGAGAGGTGCTGTCTTACAGGAAACTTGTGCAGAATTTTACAAAGGAGTTTGGATATCCAAGTCGATGTTATCAAAGCTTTATTAGGAAAAGGCAGAATATACACCTGTGGCCCATTTCTTAAGAAAAATCATCTGGAAAGAAGCTAAATAATCTGATAGGAAATTCTAGCTAACCACGAGGTCTTTGGAATTTTAGCCTCTAGGCTCTTTCTTGTGCAAACTTTGCAAACAAGCTTTAATATTTTCTTTGCTCTCTGGTGAGGAGTACAGAAACTCATTACAAATGTACTTTGCATCTAAGAAGACTAAACCTACAAATAGAGTTTGCCTAAGACCGAGTAGTCCATGGGAATTACATTATTCTCAGGCTGAGACAGTCCAGTGAATGGGTCATGAATCTGGGTATCCCTACCCATTTTAGAGGCAGCATGAAAAGTGTGAATTGAAGGGCTGAAACACACACAGCCTCGGTACTGCGTCTGCATTCTGATCTATTGGGAACACTGTCCTTCTAAGTTTCTTACCTTTCACTGATCTAGCATGAGATCTGAAACACCAAAAAGACACCACAGTAGGGGCAATACTCTGGACCCCAATTTTTGGAAGGCTGAGGGGGGATCACTTCCATTCCTCTCCCACTTACGGGTCATGTAGAACACCTGCCACCATCTGTGAAAGAAAGCTCAGTGTGAGTTCCTACCATTTGCACTGTGACCCTTCTCTGAGCTTCTTGTGTTTGCTGGGAGCCCCTGATCAAGTTGAGTTCACTGTTAGGAGGCAGTCTATTTCCTCAAGCGTGACTCTCTAGGTGTGGCCCTGCAGGTGGACCCAGGGCAGGAGCGGAGCAGAGGAAGGGAGAAGTGCCAGCCAGGGATCTAGGAAGCAGGCTTGTCAACGACCCAGGAGCACTGGAGGCAGAAATGAGCTGTAGCCCGGCCCTGATTTACCATGAGAAGGCTTCCACCTGCCCCCAGGTGCTCCTCCATTGCATACCAGTGCAATGAGCCAAGGCCAGCTGAGGACGTTTGAGGAACAAGGAGGGTGAGGGAAGAGATATTTGAAGGTATGACCTCCGGCAGGACAGTCAACTTCAGTAGGTCTGAAGTGAACATTCCCTGGAGATGGAGCAGGCTTGAGAAGCAGAGCAGGATATTGACACTATCTAGACTGGCTCGGCCAGTATGAAAAAAGAATCATAACCCTGGATTCTGAGATACTTTAGGACTCAAACATTCCTTTTCTGGATTTTTAAAACCCAGATCCATGGACTTCTGGGTGTCAAAAAGCTACAGGAATTATATGCAAAACAGTGTGTGTGTGTGTGCCTGTGTGCGTGCAAGCACACAGGGCATTTCTATGGAGAGAGAAGCCATAGTCCATCAGACTCACAAAAAAGAAAATGGTAACAATTCCTGCACGAAAGTTCTCTGTGCAAAAGGGATAAATGAACTCAGGGGGTTGTGAAAAGAATAACTTTGGAAGAATAAAGTTCTTGGTAGAACTTATTGGAAGAATAGGCTTCATGGCAAGACAACGCATATTTAAGATCTGACAACTGTTTAGTAAAGGAACATGCTTTTACAAAAAACAACCAATACCATATTCAGGTATGATCGACATACAAAAGGCTGACCATATTTAATGTATACAACTTGGTGAGTTTGGGGATAAGTATACAACCATTAAACCAACACCACAATCTATGCCGTAAACACATCCATCACCTCCAAAAGTTTCCTCCTGTCCTCTTTGTTATTACTTTTTGTGATATGAATATAACTTAAGATCTACCCTCTTAGCAAAATATTAAGTGTACAGTACAGTATTGTTAACTATGGACACTAAGATGTACAGCAGATCTCTAGGACATATTCATGGTGTATAACTGAAACTTTGTATCCTCTAACCAACACCTTCCTGTTTCCCTCTCCCCATAGCCCCTGGCAACGGCCATTCTACTCCGTTTCTGTATATTTGATTATTTTAGATTCCTCATATCATGTAGTATTTGTCCTTCTGTGCCTGACTTATATTACTTAACATAATGTCCTCCAGGTTCATCCATGATGTTGCGAACGGCAGGATTTCCTTCTCTTTTAAGGCTGAACAATATTCCGTTGTATGTAGATACCACATTTTCTTTATTGATTCACCCACTGATGGACACTTAAGTTCTTTTTATATCTTGGCTATAATAATTGTGAATAATGCCGCAATGAACATGAGAATACAGATATCTCTTCAAGATCATGATTTCAGTTCCTTTGGATATATACCCAGGAGTAGGATTGCTGGATCATATGGTAGTTCTAACTTTAATTTTCTGAGGAACTTCCATACTCCTTTCCATAATGGCTGTACCAATCTACATTCTCATCAACAGTGTACAAGGGTTCCCTTTTCTCCAGACCTTCACCAACACCCCCCCTTTTTATAAAAAAATAATAACCATCCTAACAGGTGTGAGATGATAGCTCAGTGTGGTTGTGATTTGCATTTCCCTGATGATTAGTGATGTTGAGCACCTTTTCATATACCTGTTGGCCATTTGTATGACTTCTTTGTAGAAATGTCTCCTCAGATCCTTTGCCCATTTAAAAAATCAGGTTATTTGGATTTTTGCTATTGAGTTGTAGGAGTTCCTTATATATTTTGGATATTAATCCTTTACAAGATATAGGGTTTGCAGATATTTTCTCCTGTTCCATAGGCTGCCTTTTCATTTTGGTGATTGTTTCCTTGCTGTGCAGGAACGTGCTTTTTATATACATCATCTCACCGACTTTCCCAAAGCTGACAGTCCAGAGATACTAAACAGCTTGTCCGGGTCTCACAGCTTTTACCGACCAGTCTCCGGGTCTCCCGACGCCTGCTCAGTGCTCTTTCAACTCCAACTCCGAGACCCAGGCTCCCCGACCTACCCGGTGCTGTGGCTGGCCCTCTCTGTCCAGACTCTGGAGCTGAATCAGCTCTTCTTTCCACGGAGAGATACCAAGAAGTGACTTGCCTGGGCCAGTCTCGCTGCTGACAAATCTGGAACCCTTGAGTTCAGAAACACACTGGGCCAGATCCTGAAAGTGCCCAGCATGGCAGCTTTCTTTTTGATCAATTCTCTCCCATGTACATGGAGAGGGGCTGCAAGTGGCCCTGGTACAGGGATGTCATTGCGTGTGAGCTCCTGGAGGGGGATGGGCACTGTGGGGAGGGAAAGGTGGAAAGGGATCCTGTGTCCTGGGGCTGGGCCTGCTACAGCGTACACAGCTCCTGGTGCCACCTGGAAAACAGGTTTCCTAACTCCCAGGCCACCTAATTTTCCCTCCCACTAAACCACCCCTCTGGTGCATCTACCCCAAACCAGTTGAGCAAGCCCAGTGATTGGAAGGATAACCACGGTGCTCATCTTCTGTCCAACCGCGCTACTTGGGTGGATTTATTATTGAGGAACCTCTGAGGTTCAAGAATATCACCTATGAAAATAAAAAGACAAAGTAAGATCATAGTTTAAGCTGAACCTACTTTCAGTTTTATGCGTAAAAATGTCTTTCATTTCTACAACACTAGAGTTCACATGATAGGTTCATGTATTTGAAAAGCATCTATGGGATTGTCGCGCGGCCCCCATCGCTGGCGGCCTCCTCCGCCCGCCGAGCGCGCTCCCGCGAGGGTCCGGAAACCCTGCGAGCCGGCCGTGCGTTCCAAGTCGCCGCCGTCGCCGCCGGTCTCCGGGGCCGGCGCTTCCAGGCCGGGCTGGACAGGCACCTCCCGCCCCTCGAGGCAACCGCAGCCTACCCGCGTGTGTGGGAGGAGCCGCCGCCGCCGCCGCTGGTGCAGACCGCGGAAAAGTCCGGAGCCCCGAGACATGGAAAACATACCGCCGCGCTGCGAGAACAGGTTCCGGTCACTTCCGCCTGTCGGAACCCCATTCCCCGCAGCCGCGCTAGTTACGGCGCCCGGACTCCCGGTGAGGAGTCCGGCCCGAGACGCGGCCGAGGCTGCGGCCACGACCGGCGGGCAGCCCCAGATGGAGAGCGGAGCCTAGCGGGCCCGGCCCGGCGGCGGGGACTTGCAGGCCCCCGAGACCCGGCGCAGGAGCGGACACCCAGCCCTGAGCCAATCCCGCCCCGGCCCCGGAGGGACTCCTTCCCCGCGGCTCGCCGACTTCCCTCCGTGACGAAGTTTTCTCCTGTGCCTTCCCGAGGAGGATCGCTCTCTAGCTCTAGGACTCGCCTTCTGGTGGACTTGCTTGGTTTGCTTTGGGAGGTAACTTGCTTCGCTCCCACCCACATCTCCTTTCCTTGACCTCTTCTAGTCGGACGTTCTAGGTGACGAATGGAGTTTTGAGTTGGACTCTTGTGTGCCTTACAGAGTTGAGCCTGGTCCTGGAGCGCTGGAGGTGGGGTGGCGTCAGCTGTAAGATGCAAATTGGATAAAAGGAGGACCTCTCGCCAAGGGCCCCAATGAATGGCACACAGTCTACTATCACCGATGGGTTGGTATGAAGCTCCCCCTGCGCTTAGCCTCCCTGGATGGGGCCCGACCTAGCCGGAGAGTCAGGGTTTGCCGATTCCCTTTGCCCAGTGAAGTTGACAGGCGTCAGAGAGAGGGTTGTTTTGGAGCTCTGCAATTAGCCTGGGGTTGCTGCCAGGTTATCCGGTTGATTGAATTTGGAAATGTAGGGGGGGGGAGTTGTTTGTTTGGTTTTTGTTTTTGTTTTTCTGAAGAGAAACATTTCTCCAGATTCTCAGAGGAGGGGTAGGTAAAGCCATGACTGTGTTTTTCTGTATGCAGTGTGCATTAAGATTCTGTACTGATCTTGGAATCAGAGGGTGAAGGTCAGTGCCTGAAGTCAGCTGGGGTATTGGTACATCGTCGGTTTTACTCCTGTCCTGTAGACTCTGTTGCATTTTAGGAATTTCTGTTTGTGAACTTCATTCTGAGACTGCCACATGATGATTTATGAATTTGACATCCTTTAAGTATTGACTTGCACAGTGTTTATTATCTAATAGTTTTCCAGAATGTTGGAGTTACCAGTAAATCACAGGCATCTGGTGGGGACAATATCAAGGAGCTAAAAAAAGGCGAGGGAACATCATGGGGCTTGATTTTTTTTTTTTTAAGTAATTTTATTTATTTATTTTTGGCTGTGTTGGGTCTTTGTTGCTGCGCGCGGGCTTTCTCTACTTGCGGCGAGCCGGGGCTACTCTTCGTTGTGGTGTGCGGGCTTCTCACTGCGGTGGCTTCTCCTGTTGCGGAGCAGGGGCTCTAGGCTTGCGAGCTTCAGTAGTTGTAGCACGTGGGCTCAGTAGTTGTGGCTCACGGGCTCTAGAGTGCAGGCTCAGTAGTTGTGGTGCACGGGCTTAGTTGCTCCGCGGCATGTGGGATATTCCTGGACCAGGGCTCGAACCTGTGTCCCCTAGCATTGGCAGGCAGATTCTTAACCACTGCACCACCAGGGAAGTCCATGGGGCTTGATTTTAATTATTGCGTTTTTAGTATTTCATCTTCCAGAAACATTTGCATCTAAGGGGTATAAAGCCTAAGTGAATTATGTAGTAGAAACTGGCAGGTGGATTTGTTGAGTTGGGTGAGTCCTTTGTAGTACTTACCTATGTTGCTTGGTGGTGGTTGGTAAATTGAGCTAGACTATGTGTGGTTTAAGTAGAGTTCCCTTATTCTTAAGAGTTATTCTTTGGACTATTAGGTGAAGTGATAAAAGCATATTCCTTTACTACATTTTACTTCTCAGTTTAATTATGACATTGTATCCAGGTCCCAGGTTTTACTCAGCCTTTTTTTTTTTTGGTCAACCTTCAAACTATTACATCATTAAAAAAAAAATCAAATAACTGAAGTAAGGGACCAAAGAAAGCACTTTGATGAGAAGTGCAACAATTGTGCTCCTGCAGAAAGTGGTTGAATTTCCTAATAAGAGAGTTTCATCCAATTTTAAGACACATTTGTTGATTTTAAAAGGGCCAAATTCCATTATCATACCATAGCTATTCCAGAAACAGAATTTCCTCTTCCTGTTCATGCTTTCCAGTGTCATGTGAATGTTCACCTAAAAGATTCCATTAAATATTTAACCCTTTTTTTTTTTTTAAGCATCTGTGGAGTGTATCTATGTGCCAAGCACAGAGCTGTGCTTAGGAGGCAGTGGTGAACAAGTCATTCATGGCTCCCTGTCCACATGAATTCTCACTGGCAGAGAGTGAAGCCCTAAGCCCTGGCAGGTTTTGACAGTTTACTGGGAAGCCACATCACCTTGCTGGCTGGTAAGGCTTTTCTGCCTCTTCCCAGCTGACACTTCCCAAGTCACGCAGTGTCCTCGGTACCACATAAAGGACTGCTCAGTGAGCAACAGTGCCTGCATTCTCTCTCTGAGGCCCAAATATGTGCACCTTTTGCACCTGCACTCTGTATCCAGCAGAGGAGTACTTCCTAGGCGCATTCCTCTGGTAGTACCTTTTCCTCGGAGGTGTCGGCTACTTCTCTCTCCTTGACCTACAGGCAGAGTGAAGAGGTCTGTTTCCTCACACTCAGAGTGATGCAATGGAGGATCATGAAAAGATGGTTTTAAGAAGGGTAATTAAAGTTGTTTCCTGTGCTGTGTGCCCTCTCCCTCTTGGCACAGCTAGGGTGGCCCATCCTCGTCAAATGACTGAAACCAGTGTGATGGAGGTCTCCATCTCCAAATTACATCAGCTTGAAAGTGTCATTTCTAGAAGTGACCTCTTTCTGGTCTTTCTTATAAAAGAGCCTCTTGTACGGGAACAAATGAGGAAGATCCACATTGACTGCCTCAGACAGGGACTTCCACACATGGAAAGAGTACACCAGCAGCTTTACATCTTCCTCTCCTAAGGAGTACACTCACAGTCCTTTCCTTCTGGGATATCTACACCCTTTGCGGCTCCCATTAGCTCTGAAGGTGGTATTCAAGGTAGTTAAGAGGTGAAAGGAAGGTGGGATAAGGCGTTTTATTCCTAATTCTGAAAATTAATTCTTTAAATCCAGTGCCTTATTGTTTGGTGAATAAGGAGGGGGGAGGGTAATCTAGTACCTTGTTCTTTACTTTAGAATGCTAAGTTCCTATTAATTAAGTTTTATTTTTTTTAGCCACGCCGTGTGATGTACAGGATCTTAGTTCCCCCGACCAGGGATGGAACCCATGTCCCCTGCAGTGGAAGCACAGAGTCTTAACCACTGGACTGCCAGGGAAGTCCCTCATTAATTTTTTATATATACAGAAAGATATTTATTATACGGAACTGGCTCGCGCGATTTTGGAGACTGACAGGTCCCAAGATCTACAGGTGAGTCCGCAAGCTGGAGACCCAGGAGGGCTGATGGTGTAGTTCCAGTCTGAGTCTCAAGGTCTGAAATCCAGGAGAACTGATGTTTCAGTTACTGTCCAAAGGCTGGCACAAATTTTTATAGATATAGAAAGAAACTTTAAGTATCCTCTTTATGATGGGATGATTTGATTGTGTGGCATAACCAGTTCTGTAGCTACTATTTCATAGTCCCAGGCTGAGGGTTTGTTCAGAGGGAAACAGAGGAACATCTGAGTACACATAGTACCTTGCATTCCTAAGCACTTTGAGTTGTTTCCTTCTAAAGACTAGCAAACATGGCATAGTTATTTTATTTTGTATCTCTTTAATTGCTAGCGAAGATGTCATTTTTTGTCACCACCTGAAGTCTAAGAGCCTGTATTTTATCTGAACACTTATATTTGCATAAATTCTGTGTATATTTGGGTAGTAACCTGTTATCAGCTCTCACCTTCCCCCTATTATGTTCCTTTCCTTTTGATATTTTATGCATTTCCTGATATTTTATGTACATAGTACCACAGAATGTTGGTTCCTAGTGGTGTACTCAGCAAATATTTATGCAGACATGTTGAGTTTGAACTTGAATGGGCTTTGAGGCTTTCTAGTCCAGGAACCTAAACATACATATGTAGAAGGTGAGGCTCAGAGCAGTTCAATGATTTATCTAAGGTCATAGGTGGTAAATAAAGAACATTGAGCTAGACCTAGATGTTCGGTAAGGTTCTGGACACCACACCAAATTGCCTCAAACCCTAGAGCAGGGTTTCTCAACCTCAGCGCTAGTTTTTGGGCCTAATTGGCCAGATAATTCTTGGTTGTAGGGGACTGTCCTGTGCATTGTAGAATGTTTAGCAGCATCCCTGGCTTCTATCCTCTAGAAGCCAGTAATGAATGCCCCCACCCCTGAGTAGTGACATCTGACAATATCTCTAGACATTGCCAAGTGTCCCCCGGGGGACAAAATTTTCCCTAGTTGCTCTAGCAGGAGGTAAACACTTCCTAGGCTTTGCGGGGGAGTTGGTGAGTTTCCTCTGCAGAAGTTTAGAGTCGGAGCCTGGCACTCTTCTCCGACAGGTGGAGGGTGTGGACAAACCCATATAGTTGCCCCATTCTACCTCTACAGAGCCAGGAGTATGGATACTGAGAACCGCTATCCCATCGTATAGTTCTGAGTCAGCCCTTCTTCCACAAAGCTCACAGAAGGGCTGAACTGGCAGGCTTGGGATGGGCAGGGAGGAGGTGGGGTCTGCACACTTGTTGGAGCCCAGGCTTCTACTGAGATGGAGACAGCAGTTCAGACCCCTGAAGAATGACACCGGCAGAGTGCTGAGCGGGTCTTCCCAAGACAATGAGTGTGAAGCCCCGGGAAATCAGCACCAGAGACAGCTCCCAGGGCAGACAGTTTTCAGGCACTAGATTGACCCAGAGGAGTTCCTTCCAGCCCTGGTAGTTTGGATCTGAATACCCTTTCCCTGCTGATCTCCTCCACCAACAATGTTCAAAATATATGTTTAAGGTAACCTTCACCACTGCACTATGAGATTGCTACTATGATCCTAATGTTACAGAAACTGAAAGCAGGCTCAGAGGTTCCCTTGCTCAGTGTTACACAGCTAGAAAATCTCAGGCTTCACAGTTGGACTGAGGATACTGGCTTCAAAGTCTGCTCTTTACCAGATGCCTCCTCCAAGCAAAGCTTAAGCATCACATCTTCCATGAAGAACTTCCAGAAACTCTGTTCCCAATGGAATTGACCGCTCCCTCCTCTGCCCCCCACCCCCTGACACCATACCTTGTAAACACTTCACAGCCTCTATAATACTTTGTTGCACTTGTCTCTATATCTTCCCCTGCTATACTGTAGACTTCCTGAAGGCCAGGTCGAATATCCCCAGTTAATAACATGGTGCTGCCTGACACACAGTAGACACTTAAGAAATGTCGTTGAATAAATAGAATCAGAGGAGCTACATGAATCAGTTATGGGGACATTCTCCCATGATCAAATCCATTATAGGTGGATCAGCAAGAAGAGATTTCTCTAATTCCTGATTCTGAACTCTTTTCTATAGTCTTAGAGAATGAAACCAAAGTGATGATTTTGGCAAATGTAGAAAACAAAGATTACTGACTCATTATTTTCCAAGTTGGTCACACTGCTGTTAGAGCAACAAATGAAAAAGAAAAAATGAAAGTTACTAGACAGTGTTAACAGATTCAGGTTATTGAATTTTCAGTGTTTTCAAGATTGGAGAAGAAAATCCTTAAGGAGGAAAGAAAGAAACAGCAGAATTTGTCCCTGAGCATCTTTATAAGGCAAGAAGTTCAAAATTTGGAAAGGGTCTGATCAATCTTTGGGGTTGGACACTGCTCTCCAAGACCTGTCAAGCATCACTCCAGTCTAAGGAGAACAAGCTCTCTTGGTTGACTGAGGAATTGATCTCATTTATCACCAGATTCTTGGCTCAATGTAAGGTTGTGTTCAGATGTGCCACCCCCAAAAATCTGGGTCTTCCCCAGGGAAGCATCTATTTCTAAGCCACATGAAGGCAAGCTAAGGGCCCTGCTCAGACTCTGTAGTCTTTGGACGACCTCCCACCATTCCTAGTGGAAAGAGACTCCCTATCATTAGCGATCACTCCTAAGGCTAGAAGGCCCTTCGCTTTGGTGAGTCTTTACTTACTATCAGCCCCAGAGATCTTCTTGCCACTTGGACTTGGCATTTCTGAGAGTCAAGCACTGGGGACAGGGAGGGATGGAAGAAACAGTTTAAACCCTGAGAGTGCCTGAGGGTATTGGACTTCCAGTTAAACACTTTTGAGTAATTACAACTTTTATCCAAAAGGCACACATATCTTTTATTTTTTTATATATATAAATTTATTTATTTTTGGCTGTGTTGGGTCTTCGTTGTTGCACGCGGGCTTTCTCTAGTTGTGGCGAGCAAGGGCTACTCTTTGGTGCAGTGCACGGGCTTCTCGTTGCAGTGGCTTCTCTTGTTGCGGAGCACGGGCTCTAGGTGTGCGGGCTTAGTAGTTGCGGCTCGCAAGCTCTAGAGCGCAGGCTCAGTAGTTGTGGCTCACGGGCTTAGTTGCTCCACGGCACGTGGGATCTTTCTGGACCAGGGCTCTAACCCGTGTCCCCTGCATTGGCAGGTGGATTCTTAACCACTGTGCCACCAGGGAAGCCCAACTGTTGTATTTTTAAAAATTTTTATAAGACATCGAAAGGCAAGGCTTCATATAGATGATGAAAATAAACACTAAGATTTAAAATAAATGGGCTATGTAATTTACAAAGGAAAAAACACACTAAAAACTAGTTAACACACATGGAAAAAATCATTCCGGGTAACTTAAAGATACGTCATTCAAAACAAAAGGCTTTATGTTCTGCTTCTTACATCAGGAGTTAAAAAAAAAGTCTCACTGTCAACAGTAGGATTTATAATCCTATCATCACTGAGGGAAATCAGTGATGATAGGATTGTAAATTGGACACAGATCTAGGAGACAGCATGGTGCAGTGGCAGGGTCAGAGAGAGCTGCATTCCAGTCTTGGTTCTGCCACTTACTATCTCTATGATCCTGGAAGTTTCTTTGGGTCTGTGTCTTTCACATCATCTTGAAAATGGGGATAATACTATCCACTACATATACATATACTCTTTTTTTTTAATCTGTAGTTTTACTTTATTTATTTAGTTTTACTTTATTTATTTAACATCTTTATTGGAGTATAATTGCTTTACCATGGTGTGTTAGTTTCTGCTGTATAACAAAGTGAATCAGCTATACATAAACATATATCCCCGTATCTCCTCCCTCTTGCATCTCATATACATATACTCTTCAATGAGTAACTGATGTAAACTGTTTAACAGAGAACCTGACATGGATAATTAATGATGGTTGATCTCCCTACTCCCACGGAAGGGAGGAGGTGACAATTCTCAGTGGAAGCAGCATGGATATTTGCTATATTATTCTTCTGTTCTTGAATATGTTATACCGTTATTCTATTCTTGAAAAGAGAGATAGAGAAAGATCTTTAAAACTGAAGATGATATTTCAGGAAAAAGGCAGCTGTGACTCACCTCTAATTTGGGTATTTTCTTCTCTTCTTGGGAAAGAACAGACCAGGGAAAACAGAGCTGAAAGGAGAAAGGAAAGCCGTAGGATCAAGCCTGGCCAAACGCAGCCTTAGAATTGGAAGGGATCCCTTGCCTCAGCTGTGCCATCTGGCCTCTTCTTCTTTCCTCACTGCTTTCTGCCCTTTCCCCCGACCCTTCCACATGTACAGTAAGTCCCCTACATATGAGCGAGTGCCATTCTGAGAGCACATTCGTAAGTCCAATTTGTTCGTAAGTCCAACACAGTTAGCTTAGGTACCCAACTAATACAATTGGCTGTATACTGCTGCTTTTATGCTTGCTTCCGGACATCCTGGGTTTGAAATAAAGATACTGTGCTAGTGTACTCTACACAGTACTGTATAGTAAAGTATACAAAAGCACAACCACTTGTAGAGGATGCACGCACATGACAATGTATGCCATACACATGAACTAACTTATGTGATTGGACATGCGAACACATGTTCACATCTTTGAAAGTTTGCAACTTGAAGGTTCGTATGTGGGGGACTTACTATAATGCTCACCTCTCTTGTCCACAGCCTTCTCCTTCTCCCTGGGGCAGTGTGGGAGGAGACTACACAAGGGTGTGACTACCAGGAAGTGGAGATCACTGTAGGGCATGTTAGAGGCTGCCTGTTACAGACGGCATTTCTTAATTAATTGAAATATAGTTGATGTACAATATTATGTTAGCTTCAGGTGTGCTCTATTGTGATTTGACACTTGCATACATTATGAAATGATCACCATAATTCTAGTGGACTTCCCTGGTGGCGCAGTGGTTAAGAATCCGCCTACCAGTGCAGGGGACACAGATTCGAGCCCTGGCCTGGGAAGATCCTGTATGCCGTGGAGCAACTAAGCCCGTGCGCCACAGCTACTGAGCCTGCGCTCTAGAGTCCGTGAGCCACAGCTACTGAAGCCTTCACGCCTAGAGCCTGTGCTCCACAACAAGAGAAACCACTGCAATGAGAAGCCCTCACACCTCAATGAAGGGTAGCCCCCACTCGCCGTAACTAGAGAAAGCCAGCGCGCAGCAACAATGACCAAAAAAAAAAAAAAGTCTAGTAACTGTCTGTCCCCATACAAAGTTACTACAATATTATTGACCATTGTCCTTATGCTGTAGATTACATCCCCATGGCTAATTTATTTTTTAACTGGAGGTTTGTACCTCTCAATGCCCTTCACCTATTTCAGCTCCTCCCACCCCCTTTCCTCTGGCAACTACCCATGTTTTTTCTGTATCTATGAGAGACACCATTTCTGTGTTGTTGGATAGTTAGGTTGGTTCCAATTTGTCAAGACCTTAAATAACACTACAATGAACATCTAGTATAACAAGCATTATGTTTAAATTAGGAAAAATATATTGTTAATTTTTTAAAAGAATTAAGAGCAGTTATTGAGAACCCTGATGAAAAGTTGTTATACTCACAGTTATGGTTTATTACAGTGAAAGGATACAGACTAAAATCAGCAAAAGGAAGAGAAGCATGGGGAATGGTCCAGGAGAGTTCCAGGCATGAGCTTCCAGTTGTCCATTCCCAGTGGGATTGTGTGGATTGTGCTTACGTCTCCCAGCAGTAGGGTCTGGCAATGTGCCTGGAGTATTTCCAACTAGGAAAGCTCACCTAAGCCTTGGTGTCAAAGGTTTTTATTGGAGATCAGTTATGTAAACATGAATGATCACCAGTGCGGCTGATCTAGAATTTCTATTTGGATCTTTTTTAAAAATGTAATTTCTGGGCTTCCCTGGTGGCGCAGTGGTTGAGAGTCCGCCTGCTGATGCAGGGGACACGGGTTCGTGCCCCAGTCCGGGAAGATCCCACATGCCGCGGAGCGGCTGGGCCCGTGAGCCATGGCCGCTGAGCCTGCGCGTCCGGAGCCTGTGCTCCGCAATGGGAGAGGCCACAGCAGTGAGAGGCCCGCGTACCTCAAAAAAAAAAAAAAAGTGTAATTTCTATCTCTTTATTGATATTTTCTATTTTATGAGATAGTATTCTCATACTTCCCTTTAGTTAGTTATTCACGGTTTTCCTGAGTTCTTAATCATATAAAATAGCTGATTTAAAGTCTTTTGTCTAATGTGCCCAATGTGTGGGCTTCCTTAGGGATAGTTCTTCGACTGCTTTTTCTTTTCTTTTCTTTTTTTAGTATTTATTTATTTATGGCTGCACCGGGTCTTAGTTGCGGCATGTGGGATCTTCGTTGCGACATGTGGGATCTTTCATTCAGGGGTGTGGGCTTCTCTCTAGTTCTGGTGCACAGGCTCCAGAGCGTGTGGGCTCAGTAGCTGTGGCGTGCGGGCTCCAGAGTGCATGGGCAGCATGTGGGCTCTCTAGTTGTGGCTCGCATGCTCAGCAGTTGTGGCATGCGGGCTTAGTTGTCCCGCGGCATGTGGGATCTTAGTTCCGACCAGGGATCGAATCCACGTCCCCTGCATTGGAAGGTGGATTCTTAACCACTGGACCACCAGGGAAGTCCCTTGACTGCTTTTTTCTTATGTATGGGCCATACTTTCCTGGTTCTTTGCATGTCTTTTGCTATTTTGTTGAAAACTGGGCATTTTAAACAATAAAATGTGACAAGTCTCAAAATCAGAACTTGATCTCCTTAGAGAACTTAGAGAACTTGATCTCCTTATTGATGCTGTTGTTGTTTGATTTGTGACTTTCTGGGGCTACTGCTGAACATTCGTATCTTATATCGTGTTGGCTATTGAAGTGTGTACTCAGTTAGCCTAGTAGTCTTCCAATGATTAGATAGAGATTTCCTTAAATTAACTGAACCAATAAGTCTCATAGTCTTTGCTGAGGGTCTGTTGTGTGTTTCTGGGCACGTCTTCAATACTCCAGCAATTTATAATTCACTCTTAGCCTTTGCTCTTTGTGCACAGTCTTAAGGTTAGCCAGAGGTGAGTGATTAGGCCTTCCTAGGTCTTTCCTGGGTATGTGCACAGTCCTGCATGCACACGTAACCTTTTAGATCCCCAAGAATATGTGAGAGCTTTTCAACCCTCCTATGGGCATCTCATTCCTTAGGTTTTCCTTATGTTTTTGGCTGGCCTCTGTTTGCCCCAAGCGGTATCAATGCTTCAGGCAGCTGTGGTGTTAAACAACTGCCACTGACTGTTTTAGATCCTCTCTCTGGGGACAGGGCCTTCTCCCATGGAGTGAGTTCCAAGTTGGGTCAAATAAAGACAAGCCTGTGAATGAGGCCTTTTGGGGAGCTGAAAAATAGTTCAGATAGTGACAGTTCTCTGGAGATGGGGCTCTAGGGAGCTCCTGAACCAGTTGTCCCTTCCTGTGGCTGGTAGGCTGCTGTTTTTCACAGCTACCTTGATTGTGAACCTGCTGATTTTCAACCTACCGTGGAACTGGGAAGAGAAGAATGGAAGAGGGCAATTTAAAATGCCACAAAGCTCACTGTTCTTACTGATATTGACTTTTTTTAAAAAAAATAAATATCCCTTTGGCATGCCTTGTAATTTTTTTTGTTGAAAGCCAGACATGTTGTATTGAATCATATGAACTGAGGTAAATAGGCCTTTTGTGCGAAGATTTGTGTTAACTGGGCTAGAAGTTGAGCTGTTCTTAATGTTTGCTGTAACTCTAGGTTCTAGAGCCTTCAAACATCTCTAGTGTCCTTGTTTGCATTCCCTTGGGACTCTGGGCTTCCATAAGTTCTCTTCCTCAGAGTTTGTGTCTTGTAGCTCTTTCAGCTATTATCCACTCTTGTTATACTGAATTCCTTTTAGTATGGTGGTAAACTGTGGGGGAGGGGGAGCATTCTATAATCCTTTGATTAAATCTCAGTCTTAGAATGAGCCTGTTTCGGGAGGCTATGACCATTACATGTGTTTCTCCATTAGTATTGCTTTCTTTCCCCCACCTTATTTGGATAATAAAATTCCAAACGAATTTATAATGCTAAGAAATCACGTTTGATCTGAAATAACACGGAGAAAGTAAGACGCAAAATACTATACTTAACTTTTTAATTGTATGACAAATGCATCCCTTGCTGCAGAAATGTCAGATTATAAGGCATGTTCACATTAAGAATATCGTCATAACAACAGAAGAAAGATTTATTAACTTTATTGAAATGAAAGAGAAATTTAGATATTATCTAGCTTAGGAAATTATTGAACTACGGAAAAAGATGATATTGACATAATGCTAGTGGTCAGCTATATAAGGAACAGTGGTGACAGGTACACACAAGGTTGTAAAATCCATTATTTCCACCAAAAAAGTGATTATGTCACGTGACTCTGCGGGCACCGGCCCCAGCTTTTTCAACTGGAAGCCCCAATATTTGTATATTTTGCCCCTATCATGGATATGTTTTCCCTTTCTCTGGATTTGTGTCGGGATCTCTCCTAAGAAACAACCCTGAATATGGAGACATTAGTACAGCACGTGATGATTTCCAGCCTCTAAATGCCTCAACAAATGGATACTCCAAATGCCTCAATAAATGGATACTTTTGTAAAATAAGTCTCGCTAAAATGTTATACGAGAAAGTTGAGAGTAAAGAGATGGGGAGAGCGCGGAAAACGGGAGGTTCTGTGCTCATTTTTTCAGAAAATAGTCTCGAGAGATCTCTGTGGCCAAGCTCCTCCTGGCAGTCAGGGCCTGGGAAAAGCAACTTTTTATTCAGTATTTCCGCAGCCCCCAGGGGTCACGCACGCGGACCTGTGATAAATGTAAGTGGGTTTCTTGTCCGGGAAAAGGCGCCACATCTCCCGGACTCAGGACGTGGATCCCGGACCCAGGACGTGGATCCCGCACCCACTAAGGAGCCTATCGGTCCCGGGGCGAGTCGGACGCCCTCTGCAGGCCGTTGATGAGTGGCGAACAAAGCCAAGCGCCTCCTTGCGTCCATCTCGGAGAATCACGGAAATTCTCGAGGCCCTGCTTTTCGTTAATGGCCCTGGAGATGCTCTGCTCTAGCCATACCTGTTCTCTTTCCTGGGACAAGCCTTCGTGCCATAGCTTGGAGAGCAAGGAAATATTCATGGCTTTAAGATATCTGGAAAGGATCTCTTCTAAGTCATGCCATAATGTCAGGACCGACTTCAAGTTTCAGGAGAAGAACAGGGGATATCAAAACCCCAAAGGCACTGAAGCACCTGTTTTGACCATCTGCCGCTTTTCAACCTGCTTGACAGAGGACTACAGTGAAGCCTGAGATAAGAGCCCCCTTGCTAAATCTCTTTCTAACTTTGATCACAATCAGGAACAACTGGAGCAGAAGATAAAGGTAGAATCTCTTCAGGCTTGTACCTGTTTTGGAATTGTCCAGAGGAACTCCCAAGAACTCAGTAGCTCTCTGAAGCAGGGGTCATTCAGCAAGTGTGCTTTGGAGCTTATCAGGGGGAAATTGAAGTGAGATTTTCCCCCATTTAACAAATCCCTACGAAAAATCAGAAAATAAAGAAAAAAGTGAAATTGGAACACTCTTAATTTTATTATTGTTTGCTAAGTACAAGAAGGCAATCTACCCTTGTATTTCTGTATCAGATCTAAAATACCAGAAACCAAAATCATGCTTGTACATCTTCAATTTCCACAAAAAAAAAAAGTTTAGAGAGAAGAACATGATTTATAGTCCTTAAATAATTACCTTTATGATTTACATTTATCATTTAGTTTTGCAAATTTTCAGGGAGTCTTTGATATTTCCCCAATTTGAAATATATATATATATATATATATATATATATATATATATATATATATTTATGGAAAACTTTCTTTGGTGTACAGACTTCTGTCAGTTAAGGTGAAGTTAGCTTCTGCAACAGAAAAACATGTGAATATTGTTTGAACACCATACAAGCTTATCTTTGCTTCATATAACACCTAAATGTAGGCTTTCAAATCAAGTGACTTTGCTTATGGCTTTTCTCCCAACAATGATCCAGGACCCCAGGACCATCTTTTTTATGGATTTGCCATTGTCAACATATGGCTTCAAATCTGGCTCCAGTGCTTGGGTCTATCCCACTCATTGTAGAGGGTGAGAGAGCATGTTACCTCTCTTGGGGGAGTGTTTTCATAGGCCAGGCCTGTGTGGGCCAAATATCATTTCTAGCCATGTAAACTTGGCCAGGACTCAGTCTCATGGCCGCAGCTAACAATAAAGAGGCTGTGAGACAGTCTTAATTTTGTGACTGAGGAGAAGGGGATGTAATAGGGAAGAACCTTTGTATTTTATTACAAGTTAATTACTAAAGGGGTGTTGCCTATAAACTTAAATTTTACATTATGGCCCATCTTTGGGAACTCTGCCTCCCGGGTAACGAGCATTAAGCCAAAAGACCTTAGTTTAGCTCACTGGAGACATCCTGACCACATCCACCTGTGAATGACTGTAGGAAGGAAGAAATTAACACATCTCCTCTGGAGGCTGACCAGAACCAGGAAATGTTTGATTTTACTCCCTCCCCTTTTAGTATAAAGGAAGCCTGAATTCTAACTCAGGCAAGATGGTTCTTTGGGACACGAGTCTACCATCTTCTTGGTCTCCCGGCTTTCTGAATAAAGTTGCTATTCCTTGCCCCAGCAACTTGTCTCTTGATTTATTGGCCAGGCATGGGACGAGCAGTATGAGCTTGGACTCTGTAACTGAGGGATGAGATTGGTGAATAAGTGCACTGTTGATTTTTACATTATAAACGCTAATTCGGTTTTTAGAATTAATATCCACTTTTCTTGCTTGAACACAATTTACCCAATAAAACTGTGACTCACAATCTAATTCCGTATATTAAACCCAGGAAATACACTCAAGGATGTCAATCATAAGGTTCACAGAATCATCAGCTCTTTTTAAAAAGGGAGATTCACACTGTTTCAAGAGCATAGATTAAAGTTGAAAAAGAGCCTAGACTATTGTTGTCTCAAAATAAGAAAGAAGGTAGTTAACAGACTTAGTATACTTAGATAGAGATTGACACTGGGGCCATCAGTCAGTGACTATGACAGATACTCCCATGTCCAGGATGATGTATGTGGTCTTTCACTCAGCATACAGAGAGGTTGGCAATGGGACTCATTCTTTCGTGTGCTTTCATTTTACTGTCCTTCAGTTCACGTGTGATCAGTTAAGTGAACATCTCAAGAGTTTATCCTTTCTTTATTCAGGTCCCTGACAGTTTCTAGAAGCCCTTATTACGCAGTTTGTGGTGCACCAGGGTGGGACCCACTCTTTAATTGCTAGAACACAAAGCACAGTTTAGGATGAGTGAGACCCAATCCCAGCCTCTTCCCCAGTACACCTTTATTCCTCATCCACACATGTTTTGAGGACTGACTGACTCCACGGAGACATCTCAGGGAAGGCAGCCATGGTGAGGGCTCCCTGGAGCTGGCTCCCAGAGCTGGTCCCTGCATCTTGGGGAGCCTGAAGTCAGGTCTGTCCTCCTGGATTGGCAGACATAAAACACTCACTTTTTGGTGGAGGAACGTGAAGATGTCCCCTTTGCCCAGATAATGGCCTGAGCCAGATCACAACCCATTAAAGAGATGGGGCTGGAAAATGGATGTTCCTTAAATTGAAAAACTTTTTCCTTTAAATATTTTTGACAGGTTTGATTTGTTTGGAGACACTTCACCAAAAAAGATGTGTGGATGGCAGATAAAAACATGAAAAGATGCTTAGTATCTTAGTCATTAGGGAAGTACAAATTAAAACCACAATTGAGGGCTTCCACCTCAGCGCAGCGGTTGAGAGTCCGCCTGCCGCAGGTGGCGCAGCGGTTGAGAGTCCGCCTGCCGATGCAGGGGACACGGGTTCGTGCCCCGGTCCGGGAAGATCCCACATGCCGCGGAGCGGCTGGGCCCGTGAGCCATGGCCGCTGAGCCTGCGTGTCGGGAGCCTGTGCTCCGCAACGGGAGAGGCCACAACAGTGAGAGGCCCGTGTACCGCAAAAATAAAAAAAGTGAAATTTATCTCTTCTGTATGAGTCATCTATTCCACTCCTAGATATTTGCTTAGAGAAATGAGAGTATATGTCCTCACAGGACTTATACAGGAAAATCCGTAGCAGCTTTATTTGTATTGCCAGAAACTGGAAACAACCCAAATGCCTATCATTAGGTGAACAAGTAATGTGCACATCCACACAGTGGAGTACTATTCACCCACGAAAAGGAACCAAATAGGGGTGCATCTCAAATAATGAAGCTGAATGAAAAAAGCCAGACCCCCCCAAAATCATTTATACTGCATGATTCCATTTACATAAAATTCTAGGAAATGTAAACTAATCTATAGGGATAAAAAGTAGCTCAGTAGTTGTCTGGTGGGGAGAGAGTAAGAGACAGGCAGGTAGCAGAAGGAAGGGACTATAATAGGAAAACTTTTGGAGATGATAGATATCTTCATTACCTTGATTGTGGTGATGGTTTCATGGGTGTATACACTTGTCAATGCTTATCACATTGTATTGTTTAAATATGCCCAGCGTATATTGTGTCAATTATATCTAAGAAAATTTAAAAAAAGAAAAAGAAAAGCCAACTTGGACATGAGGGCAGTCCAGGGCTGCCCAAAGTAAGGCAGCATCTACTAAGTAACAAAATCCAGGCGCTAGTGACTTTGTAGGGAGGTGGAAATCACAGGAGGGAATTCACGCCCTCTACTGGCCACCAGAGACAAAGACCATTCATCCCTGTGGGCAGAAGGCAGACAAGCACATGTGTGACCTAAGTAGAGCTCCTCCGGCTTTCCTAGCAAAGCTGAAAAGAACTCTTTCTAGTCAGGACTTCTCTTATCTCTGTGACAAAGAAATTTGTCTTCAGCGTCAGGTAGCAGAGAAAAACTACAAGTTATTTAATATCTCTATATATGGATAATAATAGTGCATGGGTCATAAGGCTCAGTGTGTAACCTATAGTTTTCCAGCTCAATAAGGCATATCTACTGTGATGTAGGATAAATGTAATGTGAATAGATGTGGAAATATATGAAGAAATAATATAATACACAATAGCAGATACATAAATGCCTAATAAACGTTTTAGTATATTTGGAATTAAATAAATGCAAATCAAAATGAGATATTTTAAAGGCCAAAAAAGCAAATATTAAAAAGAATCTTTAAGATTGTAGGGGAAGGGTGGGACTTCTCTGGCGATGCAGTGGTTAAGAATCCGCCCACCAGCACAGGGAACACCAGTTTGAGCCCTGGTCCGGGGAGATCCCACATGCCATGGGGCAACTAAGCCCAAGCGCCAGAAGTACTGAGCCTGCGCTCTAGGGCCTGCGTGCCACAACTACTGAATCCCACGCACCTAGAGCCTGGGCTCTGCAACAAAGAGAAGCCACTGCAATGACAAGCCCGCCACCACAACGAACAGTAGCCTCCACTCACCGCAACTAGAGAAAGCCTGCCCAGCAATGAAGACCCAACGCAGCCATAAATAAATAAATAAATAGATAAATAGATAATAAATAAATAAATAAATTTATTAAAAAAACAGAATGTAGGGGAAGGGTAAGATGGATTGTCATTGCTATATGTCAAAACCTCCTAAATGTCACAAAAATACACAAGATAATAGTAAATAGTCAAAATATTAAAATACACCCCAGGCATCCCCATACCTGTCACCTGCTCCACTGAAGGGCACCTTCCAAATACAATGAGGCATTTGTTCGGGGGCTTCACCACTGGAAAGCAGGGGAGGGCCCAGAAGATTCATGTCACAGAGGCAAGGGTGTGTTCGGCTCTGTGCAGAGAGAGCCCAGGCCCACCAGAAACCAGAGTGTTTCCAGGACAAGGTGGATGTTAAAACTCTGAAGAACAAGTCAGTCATGGACCAGTTCCTAAATTACAAAGCAGGGGTAGCATGTGGAGCTAATGCAATGAGAAAAGTCCTCCCAAAGATGTACTCACAGCCCCGGAGGGGACCAAATAAGCAAAGTCCTTAAGATTACAAGGCTTCCTCTTTCCCTATACAGGGAAGGACATCAAATCCACATCTGCAGACTGGAGCGGTCTTGAGGTCACAATGCTCTTAACAAGCAACAGGAAGGTCAAAGTCAGAGTCATGATGCCAGGAACTGGGAGGCTCCAGGATCAGCACCTGTGTCTGAGGGAACCATTTTCTGCTCCCCAGAGGTCTCCTGTCTCTGAGAGAAGAGGCTATGGGACCAGACCCAGAATAAGCAGAGACTCCTGGGGAGGACCACAGGTTCTGTCCAAGGGTAAAATTAAAAAGAAATGAGGTGTTTTTTTCAGGGTCTTCATTTACTGAAAAGAGGGAAAATCAAAAAGAGCCATGGTCCAAACCAAGACATGTCAGGCTGTGTGCAGAGCCCAGACCCCGAGAAATCAGAGCTGCCTCTGTGAGCAATGGACCTCGGCCACCAGGTCCCTGGCCACCCCAACTTTGCCTCATGAGTTTGGGAGGTTTTCCATCATAAATCAGAAATCACCCTCCCTCCCATCCATCCAGGCACGGATCCCTAGAAGCAACGTTTACTACATGTAGACAAATTCTACTGACTCTCTCCCAACCACTGACATTGATCACAGGACATTGCCACGGCTCTAGCCTTGCAGCCCATACCACGTCATCCATGCGCATCATTCTGTATTATTAAGAGTAACTGATGAAGTGAGACTGCAGAAGGGCCATGCCATGCAAGTGGACAACTTTATGGATAGGCACAATATGTCAAATCAGTGAGACACAAAGCTCCATATAACGTCCAAGGAATTGCTTTTCAGAAAGACATGAGTTCAGATTTTCAGGTTGGTTGGTATAAAGATTGCACATGACGGAAATATTCTGTGTCTTGAGGGTGAAGTGGTGGTAACGTGGGTTCGAATACGTTCGTGAACATTTGCTTGATGTATGCACTTACACGCTGTGGAATCAGGTTTAAAGTGCATACAGTGGAGAAAGGAAACAGGAAAATGAAGGGTAAGGAAGGAGTCAGGACACTACCAGAACGCTTGTAAGCACATTCACAAAATCACACTGACAAAGGACTGCCAGAGTAAAAAATTTATTGCAGTACATGGAAAACACAACAGTCCATAATAAGTAAAAATATAATTTTACTTTCAACACCAAAAATCTACCAAGTCCCTTCTAGAACCCAGATTGCTCATCTGATATAAAGGTTTGTTCAAGATAAGTTTCTAAGCATAACCTCGAAGAAACCCAATCTCTGGTAAAACGCAAAGACAGACAATTGTTCTTTGCAGTGGAACCTACCCCGGAATCGATCTATCTCTACCTCTATCATCTAATCTATCTATCTATCTATCTCTCTATCGACCTATCTATCTATCCGTCTGTCTCATCCTCCTCCTTCTCCTCATCCTCCTTTCCCCACCTCTCTCTCTCCTTTCATTTTTCACATGAAACAGGAAAATATGGAGGGATGAAAAGGCACAAATCACATCACTAAGGTTCGCAGTCTGAACCGCAGAAGAACAGAAGTGTTTTCCTCTGAACGCACATCCTGGCAGCCTGTCTTCTGGACACGGGGCCACATCTCCCTGAGCTGGGATGCGGCAGGAGCTGATGTCTGGTGCGTGCTGAACACCGTTCCCGGGACAAGTGGATTTCTGTCCGCTGTGGGGGAAGCTCGTCGCCTCCGGGTACACGATGCTGCCGCGGAGCCTTGCACGGCGAGGTGGCGGCGCGGAGTCCGGCTGGCTCTTGGGCGGAAGGGACCGGCCCTAGGAGGGGCGGGGAGCAGCTGGGTGCGCCCCTAATGCGACGGCGCCCAGGGCGGGGAGGGCTGCGGGCCGGCGGGCCCGGAGCGCGCGGCGAGCAGGGAGTCGAGCGCCGCCAGCGCCCAGTGCAGGGCCGCGCCCGCTTGCGCCAGCTGCCAGGCGAGCCAGGCGCGCTGCGCGGCCGTGGGCTCCGTGCGGCCGGTGGACAGCGGCAGGAAGGCGCCCCCCGGGGCCCGCAGCTCGCCCAGGACCACCTCCAGGGCGCCCATCTGGTTGTAGAGATTGGACGTGAGCGCCGCCAGGGGCGCGCGGGCTTCGGGCCCCAGGGTTCCGCGACGGCGTTTGCGGGAGGGGGGCCAGGCCTCCGCCGGGCTGTGCTGGCAGCGTCCCCAGCTCCTGACCCACGCTGGCGATCGGGACCGGGTCCTCCTGCCGTGGAGGCGCCAGACAGTGTGAGCGGAACCTGCGCAGGAAACAGAACGGGAGGGATTCAGGTGGTGCGCGCCGCCCCGTGGGTCGTCACCATCGCCCCTCCCCTGTCTCCACTCCCCAACCCTACGCCCCACGCCCCACCACGCCTGACTCTGGTGGCCTCTTCCAGGATCTGCTGGCAACCGGGGCCAGGTCCTGGATGCCTTGCTCTCAGCCCTTCTGCCTTCAGGGGCATCTCACCGGGGTCAGGGTCTTTCTCGGCACCCTGGGGGCTTGGCTTGCCCCTCAGGCCCTTCCCTCACATCCCCACCTCTGCCGAGGCCCAGCGCAGACACCTACCTCCTCTGCGGTGAAGTCCTGCTCTGGAGGAGTCGGGCTGCTCCTTAGCTCTCCGGGGGGCTAGGGGTGGTCGTCCCCTCACCTTCTCTTCTCCAGGTCTGTTTCCTTGGTGGCGACTGTCAGGGGAGCCATCGGGGCTTCTCCCCCGCTTGTGCCTGGTGACCGCTGTGGGTGAAGAGGAGGAGAGGAGTGAGTGTTCCCTGACCTACCTCTGGAACGTGGTGGGAGTGGATTAGAGGAGATTCCAAGTCCCACGGCTCTGCCCACCTCCATTCCACCCCGTCCCCGAAGCTCTGGTTTCCTCCTGCTCCCCACAGCCTCCATGGGCAGCTCCCTAGGGCCGGGCCTTTCCTGTCGCTGTGGCAGCTCCTGAGCTGCCTGGCAGGCATGCCCCTGGAAACCCTCCCTCAAGTGCAGACCCCGAGGATGGCACAGCTGGTAGAGAGCCCCGGGTCACAGGGAATCGGGACTTCACCTTGGGTTTCTCTCACCACTTGCAGTGGTGTGAATGTCACGTCTGGCACCTGTTCCTTTGCTCCTTAGCCCAATATCTTGTGTCTCCCAAAGCCTCTCAAGCATCACTCAAAACAAATGTCTGCAAAAAAGAACCTAGAATTTTACCTCCTTTGCTCTGACAGCCCTCTCGGGTCTCAATGCTTCCTATTGCTCTCCGTCTTTCTGAGGGATGTGCATCTCCTCCCTTCTGGTTTAGAGACAGGTTCTCCTTGGAGCAAAGCCTTCCATTTTCCCTGTGGGAAAGACCTTTTCTCTGCTGGCCAGGCTGCCTGCCACTTGCTGACCCTGCCATTTCATCCAAGCCTCCCGGCTGAGCCACAGGTCTGGAGGCCTGGGGAGTGGGAATGACTAGGCCAGCAGAGGCCGCGGCCTTTTATGGCTTCCCAGCAGCCCACTGCCAGGTCTCAGATTGGTGTGCTGGAGACCACACCCACCAAAGAGAATTGCAATGATGAGGTTAAGGGCTGTTTGGGCTATCTCACTGACTTCCTTCGTCCTCAGGACGTTGTAGCTGTACATTTCAGAGCATTTCGGCTCTCTGCTGTATGTTAACTTCACAAAAGGGCACTTGTTTTCTGGTTCGTTTCACGGTGCTTTTTATCTGTTTGTTTCACCAGTTCTGTGTGTGTCTGCATGTGTTAGCATGGGTCACTCTTATGCCAGGGGTCAACAACAAGGTGTTGGTATAAAGGACGAGAAAACCTTTTGGTCTGTTTTACTTGCATTCCCTTTGGCCCCTACTCAGGTCTGCCATCCTGACAGGAATGCCACCATAGACACTACAGGATGAAAGACTGTGGTTAGGCCCCAGAATAATGTTTTTTACAAAATAGGCAGCCGCATACACCCAGCCTTAGGACCTCTGCCCTCCACAACATATCAAATTTTGAATTTAATTTTTTTTTTTTTTTTTTGCGGTACGCGGGCCTCTCACTGTTGTGGCCTCTCCCATTGCAGATCACAGGCTCTGGACGCGCAGGCTCAGCGGCCATGGCTCATGGGCCCAGCTGCTCCGCAGCATGTGGGATCCTCCTGGACCGGGGCACGAACCTGTGTCCCCTGCGTCAGCAGGCGGACTCTCAACCACTGCACCACTAGGGAAACCCTGAATTTATTTTTTTTTTCAGTCCTCTTTCTTTTTTTGTACTGGATATAGACTTTTTTTTTTCAACTTTGTCCAAAGCGTACAAAAAGACATATTAGGAGAGTGTCAAAAATAACCTAGGACTCAGCCAGTGAAAGCAACGGTCCATGATTTCTTTGAAGCACCTGATGGATATATTTGCTGGCTCTAATGGCAAACAGTGTAGTTGTAGATGGAATAGTTTCTGTGAGTGAGCAGGAGGGAGGGTATGGAGACCGATTTGTCTTTTGCACAGCTACTCTTCTATAAAAACAGCCTCCACCACATCAGTGGGACCTGTAGGTCAGGTTGTTGCTGCCTATGGCTGATAAAACCAGCAAAAGCCAAACAGAATCTATTCTTGTTAGACTCAAGGTACCCAGACCTCAGAGTAAGGAGCTCAGTCCCATTAATGAGAAGGTTCACTCTGCGGTACACCTGAAACTAACAACATTCTTAACTATACTCTAATAGAAAATAAAAAGTTAAAAAAAAAAAAAGAAAGAAAAAAGGAATGTCCTGTGGTTGCTGGGGCTTATGGAGTCCTTACCTGTTCTGAGGCTTCATGAACTGTTACTTGGATTTGGAGACGTATCATAGTATTTTTTCACCAGTTATCTTGGACCACGTATTGATATAGGATGTCACATCTTGCTAGAAAGTGTATGAGTTACGAGAGTGGCAATTAATTCCAAGTGCTCATGTGTCTGGAAGTCCCTGCTCTCGCCTCATTCCAGGGTCACCATTGGGATGGTTTGTATGTCATGTCTGGAAATCCTTCAGCTGTAATCATGGCGACTGGCCACGTGAATGTAGGCTTCTTGAAGTGTTAAAATCCAATGTGTCTCCCTGAGCAGGTTCCCATGGGGGAGTCAGTATTCTTTATAATTGTGCACAAAATATCCAAATTTCATATATCCCGGAGGTTTGCCTTTAATGGGCACAGAATTTAGATCCGAAGAGATCACAGATAAAACCAGTATAAAGTGGATGATTAAGGGCTACACGTGCACCCAGGGAAGGTGCTGTCCTCCTGGCCTGGATGTTGTGATTCATAATAAGAAATATATATTTGGCGTTTGCCAGGGTTTCTGGCTCAGCCCCTAAACCCACTGGAATTTCCTAAGTGATGAGAGTGATAAATGGGTTTTGTTATGTTAATGAGGTGACCTTTAGAAAGCACCCAGGTCACCAAAGGGTGGGAGCTGCTTTCCAGAAGACCCCACATGGTGATTAGGGGATGAGCACTTTGTATCGGAACCCCCAGGTTCCCGGAAGGGGAGAGAATCTGGAGGTTGAACCCATCACCAATGTGTAATGAGTTAATCATGTCCCTGTAACGAAGCCTCCTTGAAAAAAACGAAAAGGCTGGGGTTCGGACAGCTTCCAGGTTGGTGAACACATGGAGATTTGGGGAAATGCCTTTTGGAAAGGCATGCCCCTTCCCCATGCCTTGCCCTATGCATGTCTTCCATCTGACTGTTCCTGAGTGACAGCCTTTTATAATACACTGATACTCTAATAAGTAAAATGTTTCTCTGAGTTCTGTAAGCAAATTAATTGAACCCAAGAGTGGTCGTTGGAACCTCTGAGCTATAGTGGATCCCCCAGAAGCACAGCTGACAACCTGGACTTGCGATTGCACCTGAAGTGGGGCAGGGGCTGTCTTGTAAGACTGAGCCCTGAACGTGTGGAATCGGAAGCTGTCCCTGAGTAGATAGTGTCAGGATTATAAGACACCAGACTCGTCTCAGAAATTCCCTGGCGGTGTAGGGAAAACGCACAGACACATTGGAACTAGTACTAGAATCTTCCCACCCTTACCAGGCTACTGTTACCGCCAGCTGCGCCTGCAGGCCCCTGCATTTGTAGGACCCCTCTGGGTTCAGAGCAGCCAAGCCGGGGAGGTCCTGTAGGCTTCAGGGACACCAAAACAGTAGCAGGCATAGCTCGTGTGGGGCTGACTTCTCTTCATTTACCACGTATTTATACTTCCCATAGCAAGTATAAATTGGATTGTTTTCCCATCATTCACTCTGGACTCTCCTGTCTTCAGAGGTCTGATTTACTTCGTGTCCACAACATTGGGCCACATCGCCGTTACTAAGGGAGACCTGTTGCTTTCCCTGAGCCACACGCCATGAGCACAGAAGCCCTTCCAGAAAAAAAAAAATTTGTTTTTTGATCACTTTCCCTAAGGCAGTTATATCGGAGCATCTGGCATTGGCTGGTTGGTTGGTTCGTTTTAATAGTCTCTACTCACAGCATTTCTAAGTAGAAAAATGACCATCTAATCTATGCTAATGTGAAGAGAGGAAAGGACTCGCCTTGCCCCACATCCCCGTTCTGGAAGGTTCACTTCAGTCCATATCTCACAGGACCATGTGAGATGAGTAACCTTAAGGAGAATGTGCCTTTGTCTTTTAAATTCTACCAAGTAGGTGAGTGGTTCTCAAAGTGTGATCCCAGGACCAGCAGTATCACCACCACTTGGGAACTTGTTGGGAACTTGTTACAGATGTAAATATCAGGCTTCAACCCAGACCTAGAGGGTCAGAGCACTGGGGGAGGGGCCATGTGATCTGTGTTCCAAGGCCCTACAAGAGATTCTGATTCAGGTTCCAGTTTGAGAAGCACTGAAGGAGGATATTCAGATAGAGAGGGGGGAGGAACGTCACTCACTTACAGCCAGTGATCAGGATCCTAAGGGAGCAGTCTGGATCGGGTCATTTTACTCTTTTTTTCTTATAAGGGCAACATACAATAATTTTTGTGTGTTTATGCCAATATAGGTTTTAAGGAAATAAAAGCCAATTTTCTTGTTGGTACAAGTTGTATCCTAAGCTCATCTTCCCTAAGGTGTAAATTCAAAAATTAAACACAAGGGACGGAACTGAAGAATGCTCAATCATCCTTGTCACTGAAAAACCAAAAGAAAACTCTCGAACTGAAAAATACAATGTCTGAAATTTGAAATTCACAGGATAAATTTGACAAATATAAATTAGAGGGGAAAGAGTCATTGACTTGAAATAGATCAGTAGATATGATCAAACAAGTGAGAGAAAAATGATGAAAAGACATTAACCTGTGACCTGTGGGACAAAAAGAAAATGTCTTGCATATATGTAGATGAAGTCCCAAAGGAGAGTGAGGAGAGAATGGGACATACAAAATATTTGAAGATATAATGGCTGATATTTCCCCAAGTTTGGTAAAAACATTGTTTTGGGGCCTAACCACAGTCTTTCATCCTGTAGTGTCTATGGTGGCATTCCTGTCAGGATGGCAGACCTGAGTAGGGGCCAAAGGGAATGCAAGTAAAACAGACCAAAAGGTTTTCTCGTCCTTTATACCAACACCTTGTTGTTGACCCCTGGCATAAGAGTGACCCATGCTAACACATGCAGACACACACAGAACTGGTGAAACAAACAGATAAAAAGCACCGTGAAACGAACCAGAAAACAAGTGCCCTTTTGTGAAGTTAACATACAGCAGAGAGCTGAAATGCTCTGAAATGTACAGCTACAACGTCCTGAGGACGAAGGAAGTCAGTGGGATAGTCCAAACAGCCCTTAACCTCATCATTGCAATTCTCTTTGGTGGGTGTGGTCTCCGGCGCACCAATCTGAGACCTGGCAGTGGTCTGCTGGGAAGCCATAAAAGGCCGCGGCCTCTGCTGGCCTAGTCATTCCCACTCCCCAGGCCTCCAGACCTGTGGCTCAGCCGGGAGGCTTGGATGAAATGGCAGGGTCAGCAAGTGGTAGGCAGCCTGGCCAGCAGAGAAAAGGTCTTTCCCACAGGGAAAATGGAAGGCTTTGCTCCAAGGAGAACCTGTCTCTAAACCAGAAGGGAGGAGATGCACATCCCTCAGAAAGACGGAGAGCAATAGGAAGCATTGAGACCCGAGAGGGCTGTCAGAGCAAAGGAGGTAAAATTCTAGGTTCTTTTTTGCAGACATTTGTTTTGAGTGATGCTTGAGAGGCTTTGGGAGACACAAGATATTGGGCTAAGGAGCAAAGGAACAGGTGCCAGACGTGACATTCACACCACTGCAAGTGGTGAGAGAAACCCAAGGTGAAGTCCCGATTCCCTGTGACCCGGGGCTCTCTACCAGCTGTGCCATCCTCGGGGTCTGCACTTGAGGGAGGGTTTCCAGGGGCATGCCTGCCAGGCAGCTCAGGAGCTGCCACAGCGACAGGAAAGGCCCGGCCCTAGGGAGCTGCCCATGGAGGCTGTGGGGAGCAGGAGGAAACCAGAGCTTCGGGGACGGGGTGGAATGGAGGTGGGCAGAGCCGTGGGACTTGGAATCTCCTCTAATCCACTCCCACCACGTTCCAGAGGTAGGTCAGGGAACACTCACTCTTCTCCTCCTCTTCACCCACAGCGGTCACCAGGCACAAGCGGGGGAGAAGCCCCGATGGCTCCCCTGACAGTCGCCACCAAGGAAACAGACCTGGAGAAGAGAAGGTGAGGGGACGACCACCCCCAGCCCCCCGGAGAGCTAAGGAGCAGCCCGACTCCTCCAGAGCAGGACTTCACCGCAGAGGAGGTAGGTGTCTGCGCTGGGCCTCGGCAGAGGTGGGGATGTGAGGGAAGGGCCTGAGGGGCAAGCCAAGCCCCCAGGGTGCCGAGAAAGACCCTGACCCCGGTGAGATGCCCCTGAAGGCAGAAGGGCTGAGAGCAAGGCGTCCAGGACCTGGCCCCGGTTGCCAGCAGATCCTGGAAGAGGCCACCAGAGTCAGGCGTGGTGGGGCGTGGGGCGTAGGGTTGGGGAGTGGAGACAGGGGAGGGGCGATGGTGACGACCCACGGGGCGGCGCGCACCACCTGAATCCCTCCCGTTCTGTTTCCTGCGCAGGTTCCGCTCACACTGTCTGGCGCCTCCACGGCAGGAGGACCCGGTCCCGATCGCCAGCGTGGGTCAGGAGCTGGGGACGCTGCCAGCACAGCCCGGCGGAGGCCTGGCCCCCCTCCCGCAAACGCCGTCGCGGAACCCTGGGGCCCGAAGCCCGCGCGCCCCTGGCGGCGCTCACGTCCAATCTCTACAACCAGATGGGCGCCCTGGAGGTGGTCCTGGGCGAGCTGCGGGCCCCGGGGGGCGCCTTCCTGCCGCTGTCCACCGGCCGCACGGAGCCCACGGCCGCGCAGCGCGCCTGGCTCGCCTGGCAGCTGGCGCAAGCGGGCGCGGCCCTGCACTGGGCGCTGGCGGCGCTCGACTCCCTGCTCGCCGCGCGCTCCGGGCCCGCCGGCCCGCAGCCCTCCCCGCCCTGGGCGCCGTCGCATTAGGGGCGCACCCAGCTGCTCCCCGCCCCTCCTAGGGCCGGTCCCTTCCGCCCAAGAGCCAGCCGGACTCCGCGCCGCCACCTCGCCGTGCAAGGCTCCGCGGCAGCATCGTGTACCCGGAGGCGACGAGCTTCCCCCACAGCGGACAGAAATCCACTTGTCCCGGGAACGGTGTTCAGCACGCACCAGACATCAGCTCCTGCCGCATCCCAGCTCAGGGAGATGTGGCCCCGTGTCCAGAAGACAGGCTGCCAGGATGTGCGTTCAGAGGAAAACACTTCTGTTCTTCTGCGGTTCAGACTGCGAACCTTAGTGATGTGATTTGTGCCTTTTCATCCCTCCATATTTTCCTGTTTCATGTGAAAAATGAAAGGAGAGAGAGAGGTGGGGAAAGGAGGATGAGGAGAAGGAGGAGGATGAGACAGACGGATAGATAGATAGGTCGATAGAGAGATAGATAGATAGATAGATTAGATGATAGAGGTAGAGATAGATCGATTCCGGGGTAGGTTCCACTGCAAAGAACAATTGTCTGTCTTTGCGTTTTACCAGAGATTGGGTTTCTTCGAGGTTATGCTTAGAAACTTATCTTGAACAAACCTTTATATCAGATGAGCAATCTGGGTTCTAGAAGGGACTTGGTAGATTTTTGGTGTTGAAAGTAAAATTATATTTTTACTTATTATGGACTGTTGTGTTTTCCATGTACTGCAATAAATTTTTTACTCTGGCAGTCCTTTGTCAGTGTGATTTTGTGAATGTGCTTACAAGCGTTCTGGTAGTGTCCTGACTCCTTCCTTACCCTTCATTTTCCTGTTTCCTTTCTCCACTGTATGCACTTTAAACCTGATTCCACAGCGTGTAAGTGCATACATCAAGCAAATGTTCACGAACGTATTCGAACCCACGTTACCACCACTTCACCCTCAAGACACAGAATATTTCCGTCATGTGCAATCTTTATACCAACCAACCTGAAAATCTGAACTCATGTCTTTCTGAAAAGCAATTCCTTGGACGTTATATGGAGCTTTGTGTCTCACTGATTTGACATATTGTGCCTATCCATAAAGTTGTCCACTTGCATGGCATGGCCCTTCTGCAGTCTCTGAATAGTATAGAACGATATACATGGATGACATGGGATGGGCTGCCAGGCAAGAGCCCTGGCAACGCCAACCATGAGAGTCAACGTCCTTTACATGGAAAATAGGCTTTTTCTCCAAGGGAACCTGTCCCTTAAAGAGAAAGGAGAAGAATGAGGACCCAATAATGGATGGAGCAAAGGAGGTTCTTGAGACCCAGGAGGGCTCTAGGGGAGATAAGGAAGGTTCCAGATTCTTCTTTGTGAAGATTAGAGTTGGGAGGTGGCACTAGGCTTTGCACATGCAGTTATTCAATCTGTAATGCTGTCATAGTTCATTCTTGTTCATCCTTCAAATGTCAGCTGAAATGTCCTTTCTTCCTGGTAATTTACATAAATCTAAGTCTATAATCCATACTCTTATGGCACCATATCTTTTTTGAAGCACTTATCATAGTCCTAATTTTGTGTGTGCTCATTTGAATAATACTCGTCTCCTCCCCTGCATCCTAAGTTCCCTGAATGGGACCCATGTTTCAAGATTTTTCCCATTATTGTATCCACAATACCTGGCCTAGTACCTGGCACATTATAGATGTTCAATAGATATCTACAGGTGGAAAATGAATTATTGAATGCATGCATGAGAAAACATTGATAGGTGGGATCACACAGTTCTCTTAACTTCTCTGGACAAGTCTCACACAAGGTCCATTGGTAGGACATTTCCTAGAGACTATTGTAAGAAAGTCTTTATAGTCAAGAGCCAGACTACAGGCTAATGGAGGGAACAGAGTTTCTAAGTCAGGTACCTAAAATTGTGCAGATGGTAGAATCTCATGAGACCAGGAGAGGTAGTAGAGATCATGGAAAGCAGAGACAATTTCCTGGGCTTTCTTTGATATGACAATTGTTTTACTCAGTTGAAAATGTCTGCACATACACAAAAACTCACATGTAAGTGTACAACCCACACACTGATCCTTACCGTCTTGACAAAATTGATTCAAGTGTTAGATTCACTCTTTGGGGACTTCTGTGGTGGTCCAGTAGTTAAGACTCCATGCTTCCACTGCAGGGGACGCAGCTTCCATCCCTGGTCAGGGAACTAAGATCTAGCATGCAGCGCAGTGTGGCCAAAAGGAAAAGAAAAAGAAGATTCACTCTTTCACTATTTATCCTGAGCCTGGAAACTGACGGACTCTGCCATGCCAAGAAATGATGGAACTCCTCTGGTAGATTGAAAGTTCCTCGTCACCATTCCATGACCTATTTTCACCAACCTCGTTCGTCTTCTTCATTTCTCTCCCCTCTTCCTTGCTTCCCTTCCTCCTCTTCAGTGCAGGGAATATCCACACCCTGCCTTTCCTATGCTTTTCCACCCACTTCTGTCTCTGAATACCGCCCCCTAAGGGCCATATGAGGATGATTAGTTAATTACTAGAATCAAGGGCTTGGAGAGCTGTTACAATAGAGAACAGCATTTTGTTTATAGATAGGTTGGAACTTGTTTGGATTGGTGAGGAAACACTGATATTGTTAAAACAAAGTCTGGAGAAACTGAACTGCCTCTCTTCTCTCCCAACTAGCTGGGATCAGATAGAAAGTAGAATTTTTTTGGGGGGGTGGTTTTCGCGGTACGTGGGCCTCTCACTGTTGTGGCCTCTCCCATTGCGGAGCACAGGCTCCAGACGCGCAGGCTCAGCGGCCATGGCTCACGGGCCCAGCCGCTCCACGGCAGGTGGGATCTTCCCGGACCGGGGCACGAACCCGTGTCCCCTGCATCGGCAGGCAGACTCTCAACCACTGCGCCACCAGGGAAGCCCGAGTTATTTTTTTTAATGTAAGTAATGGACCTCTTTGGACTGTACCGTAAGGACAAAGTCAGGACTTTATCTGAGGAGGATGGGCATCAACTGCTCACACCCAGAAGGTGAGGCTCAAAGATGCTCTGTCAGGGACACAGGGGAGGTGCTGTGTCTCCAGTAGATGAAGAGGAATCTCAATCACAATTATCCTTCAATTTTCTCTGAGTCGTTAGTCTTCTATTGCTGCAGAGCAAATTATCACTAATTCCTGGATTAAAACAACACAGATTTATTGTATCAGTGTTTCAGGACATCAGAAGTCTGGGCATTGTATGGCTGGGCTCTGTTCAAGGGCACACAAAGTTGAAATCAAGGTGTTGGGTGATTGTGTCCTCATCTCGGGCTCCACTAGAGAAGGATATCCTTCCAAGCTCCCTCAGGTTTTTGTCAGAAACATTTGCTCTGCAGTTGTGGGACTGAAGTCCATGTTGTCTTGCCAGTGGTAGACCAAAAAGCACTCTCAGTCCTCAGCCGCTGCTCTCAGGTCCTTGCCATGTGGCTCCTTCCACAGGCCTTCTCACGTTTGGAATTTCTGACTTCTGGAAGGGCATAGCCACTTTGAAGGGCTCACCCGATTAAATCAGCCCCACCAAGATTAGCTCCATTTTTATCAACTCAGAGTCAACTGATTTAGGATCTAATCATGGAAGTAATATTCCATCAAACCACAGGTTCCTCCTGCATTGAAAGTTAGGAGATCTCACAAAGGTATTACACTAGGGAGCAGAGTTAATGGGGGCCATATTAGGATTCTACGCATCATAATATTTACAACATACTTTGCTAAGCCCTAGAGTTGATGTCAGAAGACTAGGAAAGCATTGCTGGGCCTGGGAACACCCCCCGCACTTTTCCTCAAAGGAAAGTGACCTTGCTTGAAATAATCCTTTGTTTTGTTTTTGACTCCCCTGTCCCAGCCCCTTTCTGCCTTTAAAAGCTCCCCATTTTGTACAGCTCCTCAGATGGCCTTTCTGTTTGCTAGATAGGATGCTGCCCCATTGATGAATCGTTTAATAAAGCCAATTAGATCTTCTAATTTACTCCGTTGTATTTTGGGTTTTTTTTTTTTAGCACGTATAAGTTGAAGGTGCAAAACAGGGTATGTTTGGCTCTGGAAAAAAGAACAATATATTTGTGATAACTTTACCAGCCCTCTGCCTCATTGTAAATTCCACAAGGGTGAACAAAGGCTGTGTCTGAATTTCCAGTTTTCTCATTACCTAGCAAACCCAAGCAACCTAGTCTGCATATAGTATAAACGCTCAACAAATAACTGTTAAATGAACGAAGTTTGTACATGAACTGGCCCATTGAGAAACTATTTCTACTCCAATTGCTTGATAATTTGGGCTTGATTATTTGGCTGAAACATCACCATCAAACTCTGGTTCTCCCTGAGGATTGATGTATTCACTTAATCTGATGCTTCATGTTTTCTCATTGTTCTTATACCATAAATGAAAAGACATATATTTCAAAGATTAGCGTTCTCTCTCTATAAAACAATGGCATCTGCCCTATTAGACTTTTTCTTTTTCCCTCCAATTTCTCTCATTATCCCAGCTTTCTGGAGTCAGCAGTGCGATTCCCGGTTTCCCCGCAGCTGGCTGCACTTACTGGGAAAAGCAACTCCAAATTCTGTCCTCAAGTGTTGAAACCTTTGAGCGCCGGGGGTGGGTTGTCAGGCACAGTGAAGCACTCTGCAGGGAGCAGTCTGCGAGCCAGGTTTTGCCCGCTTGCACCTCACCACTGCGAGACCATCTCAGCTAGCCGGGCCACCCACCTCTGAGCCCGCCGAGAGCGCCAGGTCCCCACTGTACGGCGGCGACTCGGTCAAGATGGCCGCGCCCGGGCGAATACCCAGGGGCGGCGCCATCGCAGCTGCCGAAATGGCAGAGGCCGCGCTCTGGGGGGCCGCCATGTCGGCCTCCGCCTGCCCCCTGATCCTGACAAAGCCAGAGACCGCGGATCGGAGGAGGAGTGTAGGGACAGCTGGACAGGCCGGGTGTTCCCCGGAGATGGCTGTGTCGGAGCCCGGGGGCAGCGCCGCGGTGAGCGCGATGATGCGGAGGGGTGGTCTGGTGGTCAGCTGCGGTCGAATCGGGCGTCAGTGACTGGAGGGTTACCGTAGTCTGTGAAGATAGGTGATTCGGGAGTTGGAGTCGGTACTGGAGGGCCTCTTGCAGGGGTGGGGGGATGGTGTTAGCACACTCAGGGATCTATGGAGTAGTGCTCGGGAGGTGTCTGTGGAGTCCGTGACTGCTGCAGTTTGAGGAAATCAGTGTTTGAGGGATATACGGTGACAGTGGTTGGAGGGGAGGGGTCTGTGGCGGTCCTTGGAAAGTCAGAGTTTGGGAGGCCATGGGGATCAGAAATGGGGGCTTTGGGATGTATCAAAGATTGGGGAGTCTGTGGGGGTCGCAACTGGGAATGTCTAGGGGAGCCAGCGATTACGGTGCCTTTGGTAGTTAGACTGGATTGTCCCGGGCTGCGTGCAGAGGTGCAGGGAGGTCAGTTAGTAGCTTATTGCAGTAGTTAAAGCGAAGAGATGATGATGATGGTTTACAATAGGCCAGGATGTTGAAAGGCTCTTCTGCATCGATATAGAGATAGTGCAGGACTGTGGTGAAAAGGGATCTGGTGTTAAAGTTTTCAGTGAATGAGGGAGGATGACTGCAGAAAAGTTGACATGAAAGACCTGAAACAGCTGTCCTTAGAAAGGTCTGATTGCAAGGCTAACATCCGAGAACTTAGATTTCAGGAGAGTTCCCACTATTCCCAGGAATTTTAAAAGTGGCTCACTGTGCCTAAACCATGTGAACAATGTGGTTTATGCTGAATGCCTGATTTCCTTCTGGGAATCTGGGACTTTTGTATATGCTAGGCACAGAGAGGCTATTTGACCAACCCCTAAAAATGTTGTTTACCAAGCATTGGTAAACAACATTTTTTTAAATTGAAGTATAGTTGATTTACGATGTTGTGTTAGTTTCTGGTGTACAGCAAAGTGAAAAAATATATATATATACATATATTCTTTTTCATATTCTTTTCCATTATGGTTTATTACAAGACATTGAATATAATTCCCTGTGCTATACAGTAGGACCTTGTTGTTTATTTATTTTATATATAGTAGTTTGTATCTGCGAATCCCAAACTCCTAATTTATCCCTCCCCCACCCCCTTTCCCCTTTGGTAATCTACGTTTGTTTTCAATGTCTGTGAGTCTGTTTCTGTTTTGTAAATAAGTTCATTTGTGTCATATTTTAGATTCCACATATAAGTGATATCATATGGTGTTTGACTGACTTACTTCACTTAGTATGATAATCTCTAGGTCCATCCATGTTGCTGCAAATGGTATTATTTCATTCTTTTATATGGCTGAGTGGTATTCCATTGTGTGTGTGTGTGTGTGTGTGTGTGTGTGTATATGTATATATATATGTATATATATACACCACATCTTCTTTATGCATTCATCTGTCAACAGACATTTAGGCTGTTTCCATGTCTTGGCCATTGTAAATAGTGCTGCAGTGAACACAGGGGTGCATGTATCTTTTCGAATTAGAGTTTTCATCTTTTCTGAATATATGCCCAAGAGTAGTGGGATTGCTGGAACCTATGACAACTCTATTTTTAGTTTCTTAAGGAGCCTCCATACTGTTCTCCATAGTGGCTGTACCAATTTACATTCCTACCAATAGTGTAGGAGGGTTCCCTTTTCTCCACACCCTCTCCAGAATTTATTATTTGTAGACTTTTTAATGATGGCCGTTCTGACCAGTGTGAGGTAATACCTCATTGTAGTTTTGATTTACATTTCTCTAATAATTAGCAACGTTGAACATTTTTTCATGTGCCTATTGGCCATCTTTATGTCTTCTTTGGAGAAATGTCCATTTAGGTTTTCTGCCTATTTTTTTATTATTTTTTTTATTGAGTTCTATGAGCTGTTTGTATATTTTGGAAGTTAAGCCCTTGTTAGTAGCATCGTTTGGTAAACAACATTTCACATGTGTTAGCACAACTCATTTCTGAAAGAATTAAGTATGTACTGTGTGACTCTACTGGGAGAGGACTCTTGGAAACTTGTTCCTGGCTTCCTCTGGACTTCACCTCATGCAGCTTTTTCCTTAGCTGATTTTGCACTGAATTCTTTTGCTGTGCTAAACCATAGCTATGAGTACAGCTCTATGCTGAACCCTGTGAGTCCTTCTAGTGAATCATCGAACCAGACTATTAATGGGTTAAAGTCTGGTGATACTCTAAACGACATAGGGATTTTGAAGGATGAGTGAAAAACTGTTGAAAGTATAATTTACTTCATTTTCAGGCCCTGAGGTACATGGGTTGGGGTGGAGGTGGGCAAACAACCTCCACGGGGATCACTGTAAGGGAACAGAGTCCTCAAGAGACAGGTAGGTTTTGGTTAAAGCAAGCAGGCAAAGGGAATGGCTAAAGAGGGTGAGCATGTAGTGAAGTTTACTGGCAGTGATTAGAGTTTCTGTAAAAGCCACTGTTTGAAAGTTCTGTTGGCATCAGTGACTGGAGATTGATAGGATTTGGGGTGATATCAGAGATGGAGATTGATATGTTCCACTGGTATCAATAGTTGAGGAACCTGTGGGAATATGTAATCAGAGTGTTTGTGCGGCGAGTGACTGGGGAGATCTGTTGCTGTTAGTGATTGGGAGTTTGTTGGGATCAGTAATTTTGGAATTATAGGCTTAGTGATTAGGAAGGGCCATGCTGGCTCAGTGATTGGGAGGCCAGTGACAATGAATGACGGGAGTTACAGGAATCAGTGACTGGACGTTTGTGAGGTCAGAGATTGGTGACACATGCAGCTAATTTATTGGTGGTTTATGGCGGTCAGGGGTGATCTTCAAATGTTAAACAGACATGTTTGAATGTATACTTATCAGTTTCAGAATTCTCCAGTAGCTGCCTAATAAGAGGAGAAGTTTAACATGCTTTAATTTCTCCCCTGTCCCCAACCAGTTATATGCCTGCTTATTTTTCTTACATCATGCCTCTTGATTTCAAGGTTACTTTTATAACAATTGCACCAGAACGTTATCAAGTTACTTGGATGTAACTAGACATTTTACTGGTTTTATTATTCATGGTTCTCTCTTGTATATGCTTAAGTCTTTCCCAATCTTGAAATCTTTACTCTGATCCAATTTTCCTTCTTTTAAAAATAATTCCTCTTCTTCTCCTCCTCCTGTCTCTCCTCTTCCTACCACATTCCCAGTTTCTCCCTCCCTCCTTCTCTTTATTTCTAAAGTACATAGGTAATATACTTTCTGCATCCTTACATGCCTAAAATACCTTACTTTTGCTTCCAAACATAAATGATTTTTTGACTGGTCATAAAAACCAAGGGTCTCAATTCTTCTACCTCAGAACTCTATAAACACTACTCCATGGTCTTTAGTTACAGAAGAAAAGATGAAGACTGATTCTGGTTTGTTTGTTTGTTGTAATTGTCTTTCTCTCTGATAATAATAGGAGTTTTTTTTCAAACTACCATAGACTAAGTGGCTTATAAACAACAGAAATTTGTTTCTGACAGTTCTGGAGGCTAGAAGTCCGACATCGGGTCGGGATCTGGCGACAGCCCTCTTCCAGGTTTCAGACTTCTTGTTGGATCCTTACTTGGCAGAAAGAGCAGAGACAGGAAGCAAGCTCTCTCGTGACTCTTATAAGGGCACTGATCCCATTCATGAAGTCTCCCCTCTCATGATGTCATTGAATCCTAATTATCTCCCAAAGACCCTATCTCCTAATATCATCACATTGGAGGGCAAGGTTTCAACAACGAACTGGGGGGACACAAACATTGAGTCCATTATAGGGACATTTCTTAATATGATTTTTGTCTCTCAAAAACAAAAATGCAAAATTGGGTAAAAAATAAGCCCCGTGTATAACATTATGATCATCAGTGAATGGTCAAGGTAAGAGAAAGTCATTATCATCTTGTCTGCATCTTTCACTGATGTGGATAACATTGGACTGAACTAGGAATGTGCTGTTACAGGGATCGGTAACATTCAAAGATGTGACTATGGCCTTTACCAAGAAGGAATGGGAGCAACTAGATCCTGCTCAAAAGAGCCTGTACAAGGATGTGATGCTGGAGAATTACAGCAACCTAGCCTCAATGGGTAAGGACAAAGTAATTCAAAGTGTGCCTACTGTGATGCCTTCTCTCTGAAGTCCTTGGATAAGTTTATCCTTAATTTTTATGAATCAAAGAGTTTTAATCCCTTTTGGGTACTAGCCAGAATACTTGTGCTCCTCTGCCTTGAAAATGGAGGATCTACTCAGATGGGGTACATGGACATCTGCACTGTGAAATTTCAGAAGCCATGTGTTCTTTTATCCTTTAAAAGCTCTGAAGCTTAAATGGTAGGGCTTGATTTCTGGAATGTTTGTTGTTCTAACACTCAATTTCTATCTTTTCTCATGAATAGGGTATCAAGCTCTCAAACCAGACATGATATCCAAGTTGGGAAAAGGAGAAGAGCCATGGCTGGGAAAGGGGAAAAGACCCAGACAAGGTGGTCTGAGTGAAATAGCAAGACCCAAGGGAATAGGAGACAATGGAAGTAAGTTCCTAGTTTCTTGGTGGTAACTTTGGAATTCTTTTTTTTTTCACATTTTGATTATTTATTAATTTAAAAAAATATATATTTCTTTTTATTGAAGTATAGTTGATTTACAATATTGTGTTAGTTTGAGGCGTACAGCAAAGTGATTCAGTTATACATACATATATTTTTTAAGATTCTTTTCCCTTATAGGCTATTGCAAAATAGTATATTTCCCTGTGCTATACAGTATGTCCTTGTTGGTTTTGTTTTATATACAGTAGTGTGTATATGTTAATCCCAAATTCCTAAATTATCCCTTCCTCTCATCTTTCCCCTTTGGTAACCGTAAGTTTGTTTTCTATGTCTGTAGGTCTGCTTCTGTTTTGTACAGTTCATTTGTATCATTTTTTTTTAGATTCCATATATAAGCGATATTGTATGATATTCGTCTTTGTCTGGTTTACTTCACTTAGTATGATAATCTCTAGGTCCATGTTGCTGCAGATGGCATTATTTCATTCTTTTTTATGGCTGAGTAATATTCCATTGTATAAATATACCACATCTTCTTTATCCATTTATCTGTTGATGGACATTTAGGTTGCCTCCATGTCTTGGCTATTGTAAATAGTGCTGCAGTGAAAATTGGGGTGCATGTATCTTTTCGATTATGGATTTCTCTAGATAAGTGCCCAGGAGTGGGATTGCAGGATCATGTGGTAGCTCTATTCTTAGTTTTTTAAGAAACCTCCATACTGTCTTCCATAGTGGCTGTACCAATTTACATTCCCACTAACAGTATTGGAGGGTTCCTTTTTCTCCACATTCTCTCCAGCATTTATTATTTGTAGACTTTTTGATGGCCATTCTGACTGGTGTGAGGTGATACCTCATTGTGGTTTTGTTTTTGTTTTTGTTTTTGCGGTACGCGGGCCTCTCACTGTTGTGGCCTCTCCCGTTGCGGAGCACAGGCTCTGGACGCGCAGGCTCAGCGGCCATGGCTCACGGGCCCAGCCGCTCCGCGGCATATGGGATCTTTCTGGACCAGGACACGAACCCGTATCCCCTGCATCGGCAGGCGGACTCTCAACCACTGCGCCACCAGGGAAGCCCCTCTCATTGTGGTTTTGATTTGCATTTCTCTAATAATTAGCAGTGTTGAGCATCTTTTCATGTGCCTGTTGGCCATCTGTGTGTATTCTTTGGAGAAATGTTCTGTTTAGATCTTCTGCCCATTTTTTGATTGGGTTGTTTTTTGCTTTTTTTTTTTTGATATTGAGCTGTATGTGCTGTTTTTATATTTTGGAGATTAATCCCTTGTTGGTTGCATAGTTTGCAAATATTTCCTCCCATTCTGTAGATTGTCTTTTCATTTTGTTTATGGTTTCCTCTGCTGTGCAAAAGCTTTTAAGTTTAATTTGGTTCTATTTGTTTATTTTTGCTTTTATTTCCATTACTCTAGGAGAAGGTCCCAAAAGATATTGCTGCAGTTTATGTCAAAGATTGTTCTGCCTGTGTTTTCCTGTAGGAGTTTTATAGTATCTGATCTTACATTTAGGTCTTTAATCCATTTTGAGTTTATTTTTGTGTATGGTGTTAGAGAATGTTCTAATTTCATTCTTTTACACATAGCTGTCTAGTTTTCCCAGCACCACTTATTGGAGAGAACTGTCTTTTCTCCATTGTATATTCTTGACTCCTTTGTCATAGATTAATTGACCATAGGTGCACGGATTTGGAATTCTTCAAATAATTTATTCTTAAATTCGTCTTATAGATCCTAGGAAGTAGCAGTAGAAAAATATCAAAATCTCCTAGGGGAAAAAGAGTTCAAACTACAAAGATTCTCCAACCTTGGAGATTCTAATATCTCTTCCTTCTGTGAACCTGTCCACATGAGAGGTTCTCATAGGAGACTCACTGTAGTCGGGAGCCAGTGTGACTTATGGGGATTTGCTTATACCATTTGTATCAGTCAGCTTAGGCTAAGTTACGTCCCATTAAAGAAAGACCCTAAAATCTTAGTGGCCTACAAAAAGAAAGATTTGTTTCTTGCTCAAGCTGCAGCCCTTTTCCACATTATCTTGTGACCTACGCTGAAAGAGCAGTCCCTATTTGGCAAATTCTGGTCTCATTACAGAGGCAATGAAGAGGGAGTGGAACCATATGATGACTTAAAATCACTGATTGGATGTGGTAGATATCTCTTTCTGCTTACATTTTATTGGTTCATTAGTCAGAGCAGATCACCTGGCCACTCCCAAGTTCAACTGGGTAGGAATGTATACTCCTTTCACAGGGAGGATTCAAATGGCCATACAGTGGGGCTAGGAGGTGTAATCCACAGGGAACAATAATACAGTCTGCCATACCACTCGGGTTGTGGTAGGAAAAAAGGTGAAAAACAGGGCTCTAAACCTTGGGTACCAGACCATCAGATGTCTAACTGACCCTTCCATATAGCCATCTTTCCTCATCCATGCTCTCTGTTGCTCAGGTTTGAGAAAGAGCAGTGAACCCTTTTAGCTGTTTTCTTAAGTAATCCCATTCCTGCTTACCTCTCTAAAGCAATGCTTTTAAAAATTATCCTCCCTTTTCCTAATATCCTCAGCTTTTCTCCCTTCATCTACCCACACTCTTAGACCCCATAGTATCAAATTTCTCTCCTTAGAGATTCAGGCATTCTTAAATCTGTCCTCTATCCAATCTCTTGGGGTAATCCTCCTGCCCCTCATTACCTTCCATTTCCCCCCTTTCACTGTGAAATGCTCTAGACCTGTGGTCCATACCACCAACATTATTTCCATTTTCTCCCTAACCCTGGCAGTCAAATTCCATAGGATCCATGCCTCTAACAATTTCTGACTTTAAAGTCAGCAGTGGTAACCTTCCAGTGCATATTGTAATAGTTTTGATCAGCCTGAAATTCTTGCCCACCTAGCTTGAATTATACCACTTGAATTTGATTTTATCGTTTAAGTGTTCCTTTACCAATTTTTTCACCAGATTCTCTTCTTTCTCACTTTGAAGTGTCCCTAAGGTTTTGTCTTCTACTGTCTATTCTTTTTTTAAATTCTGTTTTCCTCAAAGGAATAATCTGTTGTGTAAATACAAGCTATTTATTCTATACTGGTGACTTCCAAGATAAATTTATCTTGTCCAGATAAATCTTCAATTCCTTTGTCTTATATTTTACCTCCTTACAGGATAGCTTATTCTCAGATGGTCAGAAATTGAAAGCTTTATCTTTCTTTCTAAATTAGAGCTTCCTTCCACCTTCCTTGTTTTTATCAGGGTCAGATTTTAGGCCTGTCTGCCATGGAGTTCCCATGAATCCTTGCTCTCTGCCTTCCCTCTTACTATTCTTTCCTCAGTTCCTGATTTTTTTCCCCCCTCAGTTCTGACTGACATCACCCAAATTATATTCATATTGTCCCATACCTAAATTGCTCCAATTCTTAGGTAGCTTATTAAATCCCCCCTTAAAAATATTCGTCTTAGATGTTGCCACCAAACATTAAAATATTCAGTTATTATATATCACTACAGTCCCCAAATTAGCAGAATGTCCACAATATCTTTTTAAGTTTCTTCTAACATTGAATTTTTCAAGACTCCATGAATTTCCCAAGACCAGAGGGACCAGTCCTTCAAATGACAAATGAAGAGACTTCATAGAGTTTTCTTTGTTTGTTTGTTTTTGTTTATTTTATTTTATTTATTTTTGGCTGCGTTGTGTCTTTGTTGCGGCACGCAGGCTTTCTCTAGTTGCGGTGAGCAGGGGCTACTCTTCATTGCTGTGTGCAGGTTTTTCATTGCAGTGGCTTCTCTTGTTGCAGGGCACAGGCTCTAGGCTCCCGGGCTTCAGTAGTTGTGGCATGATGGCTCAGTAGTTGTGGCTCACGGGCTCTAGAGCGCAGACTCAGTAGTTGCGGTGCACGGGCTTAGTTGTTCCACGGCATGTGGGATCTTCCCGGACCAGGGCTCAAACCCGTGTCCCCTGCATTGGCAGGCGGATTCTCAACCACTGAGCCACCAGAGAAGTCCTTCATAGAATTTTTGATCCCTGCATTAGTGGCTCCAGTTTTGGCTGTCTTCACTTTTCTCGCTGATACTTGGTGTTACAACTAAAAAATAATCCTGAGTCATTTAATACATACATTTTTGTCATTGCTACAGGGACTCTATTCTTGGCTCAGCTTCTTCTGTCGTTCTGGAAGTTTCTTCAAGGAAGGACTATTCTATTCCCTCCAATGATTTGCTGGGTCTAATGAGCTCCATGCTTCAATTTCTGAAGTTACAGTCATTTTAGCTTAAAATTCATGTCTTAGTTACTGTCTCAGATTCAGGACAAGCTTATAGCCTTAATTACATGCTCTGCCAGACCCAGCTCTCCTCTAGTATTACCCTATTATTATACCAGTTCACTAGTTCAGAGCCTCCTCCCCTCCCTAATGGTAAATTTCTCTTGTGGTGCTTTATATCTTTTCCAGCTGGCCAATGTCAGTTGGGACCAGCCCAAATCATCATAATAAGAGGTTCTTATAATGTTACACCTCAAGGGGAAAGGTTTGAGTTTTGATCCCTTTCTTCCCAGAGGGAGATTTGCCTCCATCCATCCCAGCATCCTTGGACATTGGAAGATGCAGCCTTGTCATGCTACATAAAAGTTCTTGTTGGGCTTCCCTGGTGGTGCAGTGGTTGAGAGTCCGCCTGCCGATGCAGGGGACGTGGGTTCGTGCCCCGGCCCGGGAAGATCCCACATGCCGTGGAGTGGCTGGGCCCGTGAGCCATGGCCGCTGAGCCTGCGCGTCCGGAGCCTGTGCTCCGCAACGGGAGAGGCCACAACAGTGAGAGGCCCGCGTACGGCCAAAAAAAAAAAAAAAAAGTTCTTGTTATACTCTTTCTCTCAGGATGCTTGCATCACTTAAAATTTCCTAAATGAAAAAGTAGCTGGCAACTCCAATTCTTCCTACTATAACACTACTTTATGTATACTTATAAAAATTGATCTACTCCATGGGAACTAATCTCTTAAAAGTTCTCCATAAAAGTAATAGTATTTCCTGGCTATATATTCAAACGGCATAACTCTTTTCTGTTTGAACTCAGTTTTCACTTTATCCATGTAATGTTCTTTTACTAGTAAAACAACTATTCACTTTTTATCTCTTTCTTTCTGAGGTCATGGGGACTCTTATATCTGCTTCTCTCTTTGAGTCTCTTTGATTCCTATCCTGAAGCTTTTTCTGTTTTTCCATGTCCATAGCTGAAAAAGGCCACCCCCAAAATGGTAGTCCTAGCTTCTAAATTGTTTGGTTTTTACATATGTAACATCCATATCTAGCTAACAGAAGTCTTCAAGTTTCAATTCTAAGTTCTTAGGAGAATTGTTGAATAGCTGGAGCCTGGTGTTTACCACTGTCTGATCAATTGTTTTCAAGGAGAAGTTGGATCATATGCTACAAACATGGCTGCCTACTTCTGGCAATGTGGGTGGTGGTCTCAGAGAAGGGAAGCATGGATTGAGAAGATATCTCAAAATGTATAATTGTATAATGTGTGGAGGAAAGAATGTGAGCAGTCACTTAGAGTTAGGAATTAGCTTAAAACTTATAATTGGCAATTAGAGTGACCTGACAGGAAGGTGTGCTCCATAGCAAACTATTGGAAAACAAGTGTGTGTGTACACTGTAAATCCGAATGGTGTAAAGTTTATTTGCCAATATCAAACTTTATAATATGGTAAAAACATCAGGTAACTCATAGAAACTGTGGGATGTTTCTTACTACAGGAATTGCATTATTAATCATGGGTGGTAGCAGTGGAACATCCTTTCCTGCTTAATCCCTCAGTCATCTATATGCTGTTCAGTACTCTTTGATGGACTTACCTTATTTTCTCTTATTTTGGCTCTTTGGGGAGCAATAACAAAATTTTACTTGAGCTATCCTAAGTAAATGGAGGAATTTATTATAAGGCTTCTTGTAACCTAAGGGGTGATACTTCAGCTGGGGACTAGAACCAGTACTGGGAAGCCATTAGGAACTGGGATTATGCAATTGGTCTCTTTGAGGACACATGATCTTACATCTCTGCTTTTCTGTGTATGTGTGCTTTATTCTTTGTACTGATGAACTTTCTGTTTACATAGGGAAAATGTGGCTTTGTAGTACTTGTCTTATATCATTTTTAAATTTAGCACCCAGTGGAGACTAACTAGAGTCTAAGTTTTTAGGAGACATACTCTTATTGGACATCTTGGCTTGAGCCAGCTGTCTCCAACCGTGACTATGGAGAGTTGAATGAATACAGATGGGCTGTAAGAGCCAAATACTGTTGGTGGATTGGCAGTTATTAAATCTGGGCAACTTGGGCTGAGGAGAGACTTCAAAAAGTGTCAACAACAATTACAAGCTTTTAACTTCATCTGTTTTTTATTCACTGCTCTTTGTGTTTATTTCATCTTTTCTCCCAGGTTGCAGGGTCATATTTATAAACAGCCAAAGCCTTTTCTAATCACTATTGTCAATTTTCTTTTCCTGTTTTTACTACAGCACTTTGCCCCTCAAGTCCAAAAAGACAGGGACATTTGCACTTGATATTTCATTCACTTTAGGATACTAGGCTTGAATAAAGATTCAGCCCCACAACAAGGCATTTCTTTATAAGTTGTATTCCAAAATATGAGAGTGCAAAGATTCACAAGAATGTCTCATTGAATTCCACTTTAGAAGAAGTCCAGCAAGATGATGACCAGCTAGAGAACCACCAGGAATCTCAAAACAAACTCCTTGGGGAAGTTGCTTTCAAGAAAACAACTCTGACTAAGAAAAAGGGCCATGAATGTAGTTCATTGGGGAAAAAAAATGTGAGTACAAAATATGTTCCTTCAAAAAAAAAGCTTCTTAAATTTGATTCACATGGAAAGAATTTAGACTTACCTGGTCATGTAAGAAATTATGTAGAAAAGAAACCTGATGTAGCTAAAGAGCATACGAAATCATTCAGCCATAGCTTATCTGATACAAAGAAAGACAAAAATCAAACTGGAAAAAAATGTGAGAAATTACCCAACCATAGCTCATCTAATAGTCCTGACAAAACTCAAACTGGCAAGAAACATACTGAACGGGACAAAATTCAAACTGGAGAAAAACATAAGGAATCATCCAGCCGTAGCTCATCTCATACTAAGTGTGACAAAACTCAGAATAAAGTGAAACCATATGAATGTAATGAATGTGGGAAGGTTCTCAGCCACAAACAAGGACTCGTTGACCATCAGAGAATTCATACAGGTGAGAAACCATATGAATGTAATGAATGTGGGATAGCCTTTAGCCAAAAGTCACACCTTGTTGTACACCAGAGAACTCACACTGGAGAAAAACCGTATGAGTGTATTCAGTGTGGCAAAGCCCATGGTCATAAACATGCCCTCACTGACCATCTGAGAGTTCATACTGGTGAAAAGCCCTATGAATGTACTGAATGTGGGAAAACCTTCAGACATAGCTCAAACCTTATTCAACATGTGAGATCTCATACAGGCGAGAAGCCCTATGAATGTAAGGAATGTGGAAAGTCCTTTAGGTATAACTCATCTCTTACAGAACATGTGAGAACTCATACAGGTGAAATACCATATGAATGTAATGAATGTGGAAAAGCCTTTAAGTATAGCTCATCCCTTACTAAACATATGAGAATTCATACAGGTGAGAAACCCTTTCAATGTAGTGAATGTGGGAAAGTTTTCAGCAAGAAGTCACACCTCATTATACATCAAAGAACTCATACTAAAGAGAAACCCTATAAATGTAATGAATGTGGAAAAGCCTTTGGACATAGCTCATCTCTTACTTACCATATGAGAACTCATACCGGTGAAAGTCCTTTTGAATGCAATCAATGTGGGAAGGCTTTCAAGCAAATTGAAGGTCTTACTCAACATCAGAGAGTTCATACTGGGGAGAAGCCCTATGAGTGTAATGAATGTGGGAAAGCCTTTACCCAAAAGTCACACCTCATTGTACATCAGAGAACTCATACTGGGGAGAAACCCTATGAATGTAATGAATGTGGAAAAGCGTTCAATGCAAAGTCACAACTTGTTATACATCAGAGATCCCACACTGGAGAGAAACCTTACGAATGTAATGAATGTGGAAAAGCCTTCAAACAAAATGCATCCCTTACTAAACATATGAAAACTCATTCAGAAGAGAAATCTCATGAGTGAAATTAGTGTGGGAAATCTGAACTAAAGGTTTTATTTAACCTTAGAAGTATTCTAACTTTAAAGAATGTTAGAAAGCTTTTAACAAGAAGTTACACCTTGTTACACATGAGAGAATTTGAAAATGAATCACCACATGGAAGAAATGGATGGAGAGTTTAAACCTTTTATATAAAATATTGTTTTAAAAATATTTTAAATGATCTGTATATTCAGATTGAATATAAAGCTTTTAAAACTGTTAATAATTGAATAATCAGAGCACTAGAGAAACAAATTACATTTTCTGACAATTCCTGAGTTGCTTGAGGGTTGTGTACTTAAGCACCACATGCGAGAATTGAATTTGCGTATCTGTTTATTGCCATGTATAAATGTGTGTGACCATTGGTATGAGTTTCATCTTTGATGCTATCATGCAGCTCTTTCTTAATGTCTTTGCTAGTACCTGCGTCAGCAGAAAACTTTATAGAAGGGTTATTATCTATGTTAAAAAAAATGTTAACACAAAATTAAGAGAAAATGAAAGAAATCAGCTGAGAACACACAGGTGCTGGTAGGGAATGCTATCCAAGATATATTGTTGAGTGAAAAAAGCAGGTTGCTCAACTGTGTATATAGTTTATTCCCACTTGTGTACAAAAGGGTGTGTGTGTTTTCCTGTCTGTCTGTGTGTATGTATGTATGTATGTATGTATTTGTGTATATATATGTATATTTATATGTGAGTAGATTGGTTTGAAAAAATATAAAAGAAACTTAGCGGTTGCCATTGGGCACAGGACTACAGGAATGGGGTCTGGGATGGGATGGAGACCTCCTTTTTATTGTATACTCTTTACATTTTTAAATCATGTACATATATTATTTTCACAATTAAAATCCTTTTAATATGTATAAATCAGTACTAATGAAAAATTTCACTGAACCCACTCCATGATGTTATTTGACAAAGTAAGAGTTTCTATGCTTATTCATGAATGAGGATATGGTATTAAATTTGATATTGAATTCACAAAGGCTTTTCCTATCAAACATGTTCTTTCATTAAAATAATGAATTACAACTATAACTCAGCACTGTGTTTCTTTTATTCATCACATTTTTAAAGACTGAAGATGAACTGTGATTGCAGCTGCATGAAAGTGATTTTCTGCACAATCACTCCATTTTACCTCATATTCAAAGGGCTTATACACAAATACCTCAATCTGGGATTTCAAATATATTGCAGCAAATGGCACTACTTCCTGTTCTTGCCCAATAGCAGACCTTGTTAATGTATCACTGCACTCTTTCTGAGTGAATCTAGACTTGGCCTCAGAATCATTCTTAAGCATGCATTCCAGAAGATACTGTTAATCAATTTGGGTTTGCACAAGAAACCTATTTTCCTATTTTTACTCATGAGTCATAGATTAAAAAATACAGCTGAACTGTTCTAAAATTTAAGTTGTTACACTAAAAACAGTTACATAAGGACAAAAATGGTTTTGTAATATAAGGTAATAATAATATTTGATATGTATGTCACCTTTTACATTTTTCACAACACATTCACTGCATTACCTCATTTATTCCTCAGAATAAACATATAAGTTGGTAGGAAAGACTTGTCTAGTCATGGTCAATACTTCTCAATAAATATTTCACCTAGATATTAGCCTAGCATAATTATGGACCCTCAACCATATGTGATTAAATGCCATCTTTGCAAATATTTCCTATTCCAATGCCTGCCTTCTTGAACTCATTTTGGAGAATTAAAAAGTATGAATATTTAGAATGAAATGTGTGCATGTGTGTGTGCACATGTGCACATACATGTATTGAAAGATTAACTCACGGATATTATGCTCTCATTACCAAGTAACTTATTTACTGTCGGGGAAGAAAATGAAATGTGAAAGCCATTTCCATCAGTAATTTATTACCAGGTGAAAATCTAGCACTATGCACAGAATGAATCATCACTGTCCAGAGCTGTAGAAAATCTGTACTTTGTAGAAGAATAAAACAGTTGCACACATGGCTAGAAATTTCCTACACTTCTTGGAGAACCCATGGTAGTGCCACACCTGGGACAGTCAAGAATATAGGTATACCTGAACAGTAAAAATGAATGCTGGAAGTCATCCTGTGCAGTAAAAAATGAATTAAAATTTAGTATCAATTAATAGGAAATGATGTCTAAAAATAATTAGAAGCAAACAGTGCTTCCCTGGTGGCACAGTTGTTAAGAATCTGCCTGCCAATTCAGGGGCACAGGTTCAAGCCCTGAGCCGGGAAGATCCCACATGCCGTGGAGCGATTAAGCCTGTGCTCCACAACTACTGAGCCTGCGCTCTAGAACCCACGAGCCACAACTACTGAGCCCGCGTACCACAACTACTGAGGCCCGTGCTCCTAGAGCCTGTGCTTTGCAACAAGAGAAGCCACCGCAATGAGAAGCCCGTGCACCGCAATGAAGAGTAGCCACTGCTCGCCGCAACTAGAGAAAGCCGGCATGCAGCAACGAAGACCCAACACAGCCAAAAATAAATAAATAAATTTATTTTTTTTAAATATTAGAAGCAAACAATGAAAGAAAATAGACATACAGATGTGAGTCTAAATCAATGATACACCAGCTTGGGCATGCATCACAGTGGCCTGGAGGGCTTGTTAAAACATGGACTTTAGAAATGGGCCCCACCCACAAAATTTCTGACTCAGTAGGTCTGTGATGGGGCCTGAGAATTTGAATTTTAAATAAGTTCCCAGAAGATGCTGATGCTACTGGTCTGGGGACAACACTTTGAGAATCACTCATCTAAATAATTGTTTAAGTAAAATTTTAAAATATTTTTAAATGTTCCTGAGACATTTCTTCAATATAAAGAAGAGGAGAAGGCATATATCCATAAAATTAATTATTAACAGTTTTAAAACATTTCTTAAGAAATATTGATCATCTACTATATGCTGGGCACTGTTCTAAGTCTTAGAGATATAGCAGTCAACAAAACAAGAAGAAAAGAAATCTTGTCCTCAGAGAGCTTAATTCTAGAGTGGGAGACAGGCAATAAATCTAAATATAGTTGTCCCTTGGTATCCACAGGGGACTGGTTCCAGGACCAGCCACAGATACCAAGATCTGCAAATGCTTATGTCCCATAGTCGGCCCTCCAAATCTGTGGTTGCATATCCAAGGATTCAACCAACCATGGATGATGTAGTACTATATATATTTATTGAAAAAAATCCATGTATAATTGGACCCACACAGTTCAACCTGTGTTGTTCAAGAGTCAACTGTAATTAAAATACAGAGTATGACAGAGGGTGACAAGTGGTATGGCAAAAAACAAAACAGGGAAGGGAAATGCAATTGTAAGAGAATGCAGTTTTAAATATGGTGGTAGTGGTGATACAAGCTCAAGCTTACTTAGTGGTGACACAATCTTGATGAATATGAAAACAAGTCATGTATATATGGTGGAAGAGTGTTCCAGGCATAAATTTTTTAGAATCTGAGGGAGTGGGAAGAGAGAGAAAGATGCTGAACTCCTCTGACATACAGAAGAGGAAAAAGTAAGAAATTTTTCTATTAAATCAAGATTTAAAAAATAATCAGGGCTTCCCTGGTGGCGCAGTGGTTGAGAGTCCGCCTGCCGATGCGGGGGACGCGGGTTCGTGCCCCGGTCTGGGAGGATCCCACATGCCGCGGAGCGGCTGGGCCCGTGAGCCATGGCCGCTGGGCCTGCGCGTCCGGAGCCTGTGCTCCGCAACGGGAGAGGCCGCAACAGTGAGAGGCCCGCGTACCGCAAAAAAAAAAAAAAAAAAATCAGATTTGCAGGAGAGGTAGAAAGCTCATACACTGCTTTTGGTAGTCAAGTTTGTACAACCTATTTAAATGTAAATCTGACCGTATACATCAAAGCCTGAAAATATTTTGCACTCCTACTTCCAGGAATCTATTCAATGAAACACAATCAGCGTGTACTATAATTATCACAGAACACAGAGAAGTTGGATAAAACATAAGTTGCCAATTACTTGATTAAATAAAGTATGACACCCTCATAAGATAGAAGTTGGTGTGGTAGACGGAGATAATTTGAGAGAAAACATGCAGGTTTTTTTTAACATGAAAAACCACAAGACTGAGTTCATAGCAACCACAGCTACTGGAAAATGAGGGGAGAATCCCAGAAAAGAGAGACTCAAAGCGGGGGAACCAAAATTATGTGAATAAAGTCTGCACAAGTCTCTGGCTGACCCCTGAATCATGCAGGTATGGCACAACTCCTAACCCTTTGTCTTTTGAACTGAGCTTTCATTTGTGCTGCTTCCTCAGGGACAGAATTTAAAGTCTGAGTTCAATGATGTTAATTACTTGATAGAACAAAAACATTAACACTCCTCCAAGAAATATAATGGAATCCAGAATTGCCACAACTTAGCATTCATGATATCCAGGATACAAGACAAACTTACTTGACATTCAAAGAATTAGGAAAATGTGACCCCATTTCAAGAACAGACAACCAACCCAGAAATTGGAATAAGCTGATGAGGATACTAATGTAGCTATTATAACTATGCTTAATGAAATAAAATATGCTCAAAATGAATGTAAAGATTTTTAACTCAGAGAAGAAATAGAAACTACAAAGAAAAACCAAAAGAAAATTTTCAAACTGAAAGATACAATGTCTGAAATTTAAAATTCACAGGATAAGTTTGCCAAATGTAAATTACAGGGGAAAGAGTCATTGACTTGAAATAGATCAGTAGAAATGATCAAACAAGTGAGAGAAAAATGATGAAAAGACATTAACCTGTGACTTGGGGGACAAAAAAACATGTCTTGCATATATGTAGATGAAGTCCCAAAAGGAGAGTGAGGAGAGAATGGGACATACAAAATATTTGAAGATATAATGGCTGATATTTCCCCAAGTTTGGTAATTGACATAAATGTACTGATTTGAAAATCTCAGCAAACTCCAAGCAGGATGAAAATTAAGAAAACCATGATTAGGTACTTCCTAGACAAGCTCTATAACTTAAAGATAGAAATAAAATCTTGGGACTTCCCTGGTGGTCCCAAGACTCCATGCTCCCAATGCAGGGGGCCCAGATTTGATCCCTGGTCGGGGAACTAGATCCTGCATGCATGCCACAACTAAAAGTCTGCATGCTGCAACTAAGAAGCCCACATGCCACAACTAAGAAGCCTGCATGCTGCAACTAAGACCCAGCACAGCCAAAATAAATATATAAGTAAATATTTTTTAAAAAAGAAGAGCATGTTCCAAATCAATATCTTTAAAAAAAGAAAGAAAGAAAGAAAATCTTGAAATCCAGGGGAAAAAATGACACATATTTGATAAAAACAATCTTAATGATTGGTGACATCATCAAAAACTGTGGAGGCCAGAAAACAGTGGATCGGTATCCTTAAAAATGCTGTAGAAAAAACCCAAAAAAACCTTCAACCTCAACCTCAAATTCTATATCCAGCAAAACTATCCTTTAAGAATGGAGGTGGAGCAAATGGTGCCAAATAGTTTTTTTTTTAAGCCACAGTTTCATTGTCTTAGTTAAAACAGGATTATTAAGTGGTGATTTTAAATTCTTTTTTTTAATTAGCAACTTCAAGTATAACAACTGGAATAAGTGTTTATTTTCTATTAACAAAAATGAATTTTGATAAAAAAGAATGGAGGTGAAATAATGACATTTTAGATAAATGGATTAAGAGAATTTATTCCCAATGACCATAAAGTTCTTTGGGTTGAAGGGAAATAATACCAGATGGAAACTCAGCTCTTCAGGAAGCATTAAAGAGTAACAGAAATGGTAAATACATAGGTAAATATAAAAGACTATTCTAACTTGTTAATTTCTTTAAAATACTTAGGATTGTTTAAAACAAAACTTGTAACATTGCCTTATGTGGATTGTAAGATATTTAGATGCAGTACATATAACAACTCTAGCATAAAGAAAGGGGAGTGGACCTATATTGTAGAGAGTTTCTAAATTTTATGTGCCATAAATAATAGCAATTGAAAGTAGAATGAAAGTCAAGGTTGTATAGAGCAATATCTAGAGAAACCATTAAAGAGTAAAGCAAAGAAGTATAGCCAGAAACACAACAGATAAACTTAAATGAACCTCTAATAAGTATTTAAAATTCCTAATGGAAGCAGGAAAGGAGGTACAGAGGAAAAAAATCAGAGGGGAAAAACAATACAAATAATATGGTGGATCTAAATCCAACCATAGCAATAATTACATTAAAAGTTAATGGAGGGCTTCCATGGTGGCGCAGTGTTTGAGAGTCCGCCTGCCAATGCAGCGGACATGGGTTCGTGCCCCAGTCCGGGAAGATCCCACATGCGGCAGAGCGGCTAGGGCCGTGAGCCATGGCCACTGAGCCTGTGCATCCAGAGCCTGTGCTCTGCAATGGGAGAGGCCACAACAGTGAGAGGCCCGCGTACCACCAAAAAAAAAAAAAAGTTAATGGACTATAAATTGGAAGATTGGGATTGACACATACACACTACCATATATAAAATAGATAACTAATAAGGACCTACTGTATAGCACAGGGAACTTACACTGTAATTGCCTATATGGGAAAAGACTAAAAAAGAGTGGATATGTGTATATATATAACAGATTCATTTTGCTGTACCTCTGAAACTAACACAACATTGTAAATCAATTATACTCCAATAAAAATTAAAAAAAAAAGTTAATGGACTAAAAGCTCCAATTAAAAGGCAGAGCTTTACATAATGGAGAAAAAAAAGCAAGACCCAGGTTATGTTCTCTACAAGATCCAAACTTTAAAAAGTCACAGGTAAGTTAAAATTAAATGTATTGAAAATGATATATCATACAAATAGTAAGCATACAAAGGCTGGAATGGCTATATAAATAGCAGACAAAATAGACTTCTCTCTCTTCTTTTTTTTTTTTTAGCTTTTTAACTTTTTTAAATTGAGGTATAGGGAATTCCCTGACGGTCCAATGGTTAGGACTCCCAGCTCTCATGGCCGAGGGCCCAGGTTCGATCCCTGCTGGGGGAACTAAAATCCCATAAGCTTCATGGCACAGCCAAAAAAATAAATAAAATTAATTAAAAAAAATAAATAGGGCTTCCCTGGTGGCGCAGTGGTTGAGAGTCCGCCTGCCGATGAAGGGGACACGGGTTCGTGCCCCAGTCCGGGAAGATCCCACATGCCGCGGAGCGGCTGGGCCCGTGAGCCATGGCCGCTGAGCCTGCGCGTCTGGAGCCTGTGCTCCACAACGGGAGAGGCCACAACAGTGAGAGGCCCGCGTACCGCAAAAAAATAAATAAAAAATAAAGTATAGTTGATTTACAATATTACATAAATGTTACGTGTACAGCATAGTGATTCAGAATTTTTAAAGATTATACTCCATTTATAGTTATTATAAAATATTGGCTATATTCCCTGTACTGTACAATATATCCTTGTAGCTTATTTATTTTATACATAGTAGTTTGTACCTCTTAATCTCCTACACCTATCTTTCCCCTTCCCCCTTCCTCCTTCCCCCTCCCCATGGGTAATCAGTGGTTTGTTTTCTGTATCTGTGAATCTGTTTCTTTTTTAAATATTTATTAGTTTTATTGTTTAAATTCTATATGTAAATGATAACATACAGTATTTGTCTTTCTGTCTCTGACTTAATTCACTAAGCATGATACCTTCCAAGTCCATCCATGTTGTTGCAAGTGGCAAAATTTCATTCTTTTTTTATGGCTGAGGAGTATTCCATTGTACATATGTACCACATCTTCTTTATTCATTTATCTGTTGATGGATACTTAGGTTGCTTCCATATCTTGGCTATTGTAAATAATGCTGCTGTGAACATTGGGGTGCGTGTATCTTTTCAAATTAGTGTTTCTGTTTTCTTCAGATATATACCCAGGAGTGGAATTCCTGGGTTATATGGTAGCTCTATATTTAGTTTTTTGAGGAACTTCCATACTGTTTTCCACAGTGGCTGCACCAATTTACATTCCCACAAACAGTGCACTAGGGTTGCCTTTTCTCCACATCCTCTCCAATATTTGTTATTTGTGTATTTTTGATGATAGCCGTTCTGACAGGTGTGAGGTGAAATCTCATTGTGGTTTTGATTTGCATTTCTCTGATTAGCGATGTTGAGCATCTTTTCATGTGTGTGTTGCCCATCTGTATGTCTTCTTTAGAAAAATATCTTCTGCCTATTCAGGTATTCTGCCCATTTTTTAGTCAAAACAGACTTCTTGATAGAGTGTTATCAGACATAAAGAGGGCCAATTAAAAAAGATAAAAGGATCAATTCATCAGGAATACATAACATACATAAATGTCTATGCACCTAAAAGAGTTCCAAAGTACAGGCATACTTCAGAGTTATTGCAGATTCGGTTCCAGACCACCACAATAAAGTGAGTATCACAATAAAACAAGTCACATGAACTTTGTAGTTTCCCAGTGCATATATAAATCATATTTACACCGTACTGTAGCCTGTGGTGTGCAATAGCATTATGTCTAAAAAAATGTACATACCATCATTTAAAAAATACTTTATTACTAAAAAATGCTAACCATCATCTGGTCCTTCAGTGAGCTGTAATCTTTTTGCTGGTGGAGGGTCTTGCCTCGATGTTGACGGCTGCTGACTAATCAGGGTGATGGCTGCTGAAGGTTGGGATGGCTGCGGCAGTTTCCGAAAATAAGACAGCAGCGTTCGTGGCACCCCCAAACAATTACAGTGATAACATCCAAGATCACTGGTTACAGATCCCCACAACAAATATAATAATAATGACAAAGTTTGAAATATTGTGAGAATTACCAAAATGTGACACAGAGACACAAAGTGAGCAAATGCTGTTAGAAAAATGGCACTGAGAGACTAGCTCAATGCAAGGTTGCCACAAACCTTCAATTTTTAAAAGACATTTTTTTCTGCAAAGCACAATAAAATGAGGTATGCCTGTATATGTAGCAGAAATTGAAAGAATTAAACAGAGATATCAATATTCCACAATCGTAATTGAAGATTTTCACATCCCCCTCTAGGCAATTGATAGAACAAACTAGACAGAAAATATTAGTGAAGATATAGACTACCTGAAGAGCACTATGAAAAACCTTGATATTTCTAGAACATTAACTCTACAACTGTAGAATATACAGTGTTTTCAAGTGCACAGGGTATGTACACCAAGATAGAAAAATGCTGGGCCACACCACCAGTCTTGATACACTTAAAACAATTAAAATCATGTAGAGTTTGTTCTCTGACCACAATACAATTGTGATTGGGATCTCTGGAGACAGATTCTGAGATAGAGTTGAAGTTTCAGATGTTTCTTAAAGATCAATACCCATGAAAGGAAGGGGGAGAAGCAGGATTAGGCAAAGGAAGAAGTTTAAATACATTATAGGCCCAAAAAAGTCAGCCTGGTGAGGAGCTCTGGGGTGAGTGTTTTTCTCTTCCAAGTGTCCTGTATTGGGTCTTCATACCCTGACCCCAACCTTGCTCATTCACCAGATGCAGGCTTCCCTGCAAAGGGCATGACCTTGGGTGAGGCAGCTCTCAGTAGCTGAGGCCCACCTTTAAGTAGCTGACAGCTAGAAATTGTCTTCTAGTTGTACTTCCCACAGCTGAGCAGTAAGACCTTCCTTGCAGAAGAATCTGGATATGCAACTCTATGTCTATTATAATCCATCCCTTGCTCTGCTCAGATATACTTCTCCATACATATCTATATATCTATGTATATCTCCTATATATCATTATATCTTGGCTGTACCGCTAATAAGCTGTGTGACCTTTTGGTGCCTGAAATTCCTCCTCTATAAAACAGGGATAATAATGGTTTTCCCCCTCAGCATTAAATTAGATCAGAGGTCAGCAAATTTCTTCTCTAAAGGGATAGATAATATTGATAAATATTTTAGATTTGGGGCCATATGGTTTCTGTCACGACTCCTCAACTCTGCTGTTATAACACAAAAACAATCATAGACAATATGTAAATGAGTGAGCAGGGCCAATAAAACGTTATTTATTAAAACAGACAGCAGGCCAGATTTGCGCATGGGCTGTAGATTGCGGACCCCTGAATTAGATTATACATGTAAAAGAACTACTAATTTAGGGCCTCATAAGGCAAAGGAGATTCCCCTGATCCTTGGCAAGGAACGTCCCCCCAAAACAGGAGTGTGTGGCCAACGGAGAGAGTCACCTGAATCAAGATGTGGAGGTACGATCAGGATGTCAGATCCAGGGATGTGAAAAGTGGTTTATTATACCTGCTATTCGGTTGAGAAATCCCTTCTTCACTCTGTTTTCCTGACAAATTCCTGCTCCTCTTCCAAGACTCAGTTTTAAAAATCATGTCCTAAGCCTTGCTGAGAGCCCTTCCCACACCTCCATCACTACCACCCAGTCCCTGACAGAGTCAGCCCCCTCTTACTGTGCTCCCGCAGCACACATCATGCCCCTGTCAGACACTGATCACACTGCACTGGCGTTATCAGATTGAGCTCCTCCCTTGCATCATCAAGCATGGCAATAATAAATGTGTGTGACTGAAGGAATGCATGAGCTTTACATTATGGAGAAAAAGTTGGGAGACATAAATATATAGCTAACAAATCAGGGGAGCTAAACTGATTCTGACACAGTCTTGCCCTGAGTAGCTGTCAGACCAAAGGGGAGAAAGACACAAGTATTGGAAATCCCAGTCCCAGACAACAACATGGCTGTGACAGAGGAAGGCATGTTCAGCCGTGCCCATAAAAAGGAACAGATGCCTGGGGGATCTGGAAAAACCTAGAGAGAAGAGGATGTTGGAGCCCAGCTTTGAAGCATGAATAGTAGTTCTCCTGGCATATGGTTGGGAAGGATATTCCAGAAGCATGAAGTACACTGTATCTGATTTTAAAGAGCTGAGTGACCCCTGAGAATTAATCTCCAGTGTCTTTAAGCATTAGTTAGGGCTGGCTATTCTGTAGTAATGTTAAAAGGTAAACTAAGGCATATTAAAATTTTTAAGAGCTTGAGCAAAAAGTGATTTGAATTGGGCAGCACCAAACCAGAGGTGGTTAGAAGTACTCCACTGGCAGGAGCTAGGGGGTAAGACTTTTACAGAGAAGACAGAAGCAAAGCAAGGAAATTATTTGATTGCTGGTAGTTTAAGCAGTTGCCTTATTTGTAGTTCCCCTTATTTGGGAAAGCTTGTTGGCTGTTTGTGATTGGTTGTCCTTAGGTTTTGATTTCTTAACGTCGAGGCATTTGACAGGCTTAGGTTTTGGTTTGCTTATGAAGGCTGCTAAGGCGTTAGAATCATCTCAGTCTAATGACCTCCTTGTTTAATTAATTTAACAGTAATAACATTATATGGTATTTATTATTTTAAAACTAGATTCTGGGACTTCCCTGGCGGACCAGTGGTTAAGACTTCGCCTTCCAGTGCAGGGGGTGCAGGTTCGATCCCTTGTCGGGGAGCTAAGATCCCACATGCCTCGCAGCCAAAAAGCCAAAACATAAAACAGAAGCAATATCATAACAAATTCAATAAAGACTCTAAAAATGGTCCACATCAAAAAAATCTTTAAAAAAACCCAAACTGTAGATTCTAAAGTGCTTTTCACTGACACTGACGCTGTAGCTTTCTTCCTTAAGTCAGCAAACATTGAAATACCCAAATAAGTATTTCACAACCTTCCGCTACTTTACAACATAGAAAGGACTGAAGGAAAGTGGCTGACCCAAGGCCACAGAGCAAGTCCAAGACCAGATTGAGAGGAGAACCCAGGAGTTCTGAATTATCCTTCAGAGTTTAACCCCAAACACTTTCCCTCTGCTACTATCTGATGTGTCTTTAGCAGGGGCAGAGTCTTCCCATCCCAGTCAGGGAAAGTGCCCCTGGGAGAAAACATCTGAATTTCATTTTTCAGGATGATTATCAGTAGTTTGCTAGATGAAAGGCAACCTTACTTTCCCTCTCCCAGGGCTGTCTCCGGGGGAGAACACTGCACCACTCTGACTTCTCCACCTCAGTTAAAACTCAGTTAAAGCCTACTTTGGTAAACATACAATAAGTGCTCAATAAACATTTACTGTTATTATTACCATATCTCAGATTGTCAAAGTGAGGCAATGTTACGTAGATCAAACAACTTAAACCCTCAGAGACTTCTCATCTCCTAACAGGAGGGGCTTCCCCTGCTTTGCTGTTTCACTTCCCCATCTTTGCTTTGCGCCCTCCTGCTGTGTTTCCATTTTCTACACGTCTTAGCTGAATAGGTTCCATCCTCCTATACCTGGAATTCTTTCCTAGTTTATATCTTTGCTCCTTCATTGTTTCCGTACACCTTTTCCGTAGCTCCCGTATTCCAGTTCTCACAGACTTTGCTCTGAGAATTTTCTGCTGTACGGCACCAACACCTACTCGAAATATGGCGCCTCCCAGTCTGTCCCACTTTTAGCTAAACGGGCGCGGCCATGTTAACCCCCTGGCTAAGGGAGACTAACAACCGGGGAAGTCTCGCGATAAAGGCAAGTCAGGGGCCGTGCCACCTTCCGCGATAGCGGAGAGGGTTCAGTGTCCCCGGCGTTGTAAGGGGCGGACTGTATCTTTCAGCTAAGGGCCAGGGAGGAGAGGCGGGAAGGTGAGGAGTCCGGTTCTCAGGAAAGGTTTCAGTCACTGACTGCGGTGTTGGGAGTAAGGGCGTCATGTTTGACCAGCGACTGAGCGTTTGTAGCGGTCCGTGTATTCCGGTCCTGTCGTGGTTAGTCATTAAGGTGGCTTGCCTAAGATAGTGATTGCCGCCCAGTGGTGCTGCTGGTAGTGGACTCTGAGGAGGGTGAGAGGCTTACTGTGGGGTTTGTGGGGCTAGTGATTGGCCCTGCCTGTGTGAGTGATTCTTTCAGGGTCATGGGTTGAAGTGATAGAAGTCAATGGTTGGGGCCCTGAAGGGGGGTATCCCTTCCTTAGTGTTATTTAGGGTCAGTGAGTGGAGGGTGTAGCGCACCTGCGGGGCGCCTCTGTGATAGCTTAGGGAGCAGGCGGCTCGTGGTCATGTCCTGATCCTTTCAGAACTGCAAATTAATAGATTGATGTTATCACGGTGTAATTCTTCGTGGTCTCTCTGAATATTTGAAAGGAGCAGTCTCTAAAGGGTAGTCTTTTATATAGTTGATCATAGGATTTCATAGGCTCATGGTTGTGGGAATCACAGAGCAGGCTCAGACTCTCAAAGCTATCTTCTTTTTCCCCTCCCTGCTCATCCCACCTCTGTCTGTACAGATATCTGCTGCTTCTGAAGAGCAACAGAAAATGAGCAAGTCTCAGGTAAGTGAGCTATTTATACCCCATTTTGTTTTCCACTGTATTTGAGGCAGTTTAAAAGAATTAATTCAATTAACTGAAAAAATGGAAATAGAGATTGGGGAAAATAAAATAGAAGATCTGACCAAGGAAACTTGGAACATAGACATACAAGTTGTAGGATCTTTCAGAGTTAAAGTTGAGCATACCATCTGCAATTATATGATTTACATTGTACATTAAATTTGATAATTTCTTGAAGATAGTAAAGATTTTTTTTTGCATTTAGGTTTGAAGTTATTCTCCTGATGGGGCTTCATGCATATGATGTAGTAGTCAGTGTCCTTAACATTTACCAACACATGATAAATTCCAGAGCAGTTTTCTCCCTGGCTGTTTCTTAAACCATTTCTCCCAATAAGTATAGGGCATAATAACAAGGCAGAATTCAATTTCTAGGCAGTAAAATCACAGGGCCAAGTACACAGCTGTCAAACAGTCTGGCTTGATCCATGAATAAAATCTGTAATTTTGGAAGCAGCATTTCTGGGAGTTTGTAAAACTAGTCCAGGGGATTCATGTCATTAAAGGTAATACTAATTTTAATTTTATTAAATTTAAAATAAGTTTAATTTGCAGTTTTTGACCAATAAATAATCAGATATTTTTCCTTTAAAATACAATAGATTGAGAACCTCGAAGTGTATATCAAGTGAACATGCTTGGTGGATAGTGGAGATCAAGTGAATTTGCTAATTTCTGTTGGTTTATCACTCAGCTACTAGCCAGCATCTTAGTGGTTGTGATTGTCATACAGTTTTAAATGTTTTTATTTGAAGGTACATATTGTTTGATTTTTACCTATAATGTTCCATTGGTTTATTCCCACTGTGTCGCATATAGCTTCAGCATAGTAGTGTTCAAAGTGGGGAGCATGCATTCCTTAGGAGATGTGCAAGATGATCCCCTGGGAAATGGAGAGAAAAGATGAGAAATTCTACTTATATATCTTTTTATGACCATAATATCTCAGTATTGAGTTGCTTATATATAACTTATGGGGTTTTTTTAAAGGTGTATATTATTGATGTGTGTGCTTTTTTTAACTGAAACATGTCTCACCAAGATTCGCCTCTTTAGAACAAAATATGCTCCTGTCAACCAGGAGATTCCAAAAATTTTAGGAGCTCTGTCAAAAAATCAGAGTCAAAGATCAAATATTAGAACAAAAGATGCTCCTGGTACCTTTATTGCTTAGGAAATTACAAAAATTTTAGGAGCTATGACCAAGAGCCAGGGAGAAGACTAAAATATATATTTCTTATCATATCAAAATATCATGGTTTCTGATTTTAAAAGTTTGGGGATTACTGGGTTTTTTTTTCTTCTTTTTTTCATTGAAGTATAGTTGCTGTACAGTACTGTATAAGTTATAGGTTTACAATATAGTGATACACAATTTTTAAAGGTTATACTCCGTTTATAATAAAATATTTGCTATATTCCCTATGTTGTACAATACATCCTTGTAGCTTATTTTATACCTAATAGTTTGTACCTCTTAGTCCCCTACCCCTATATTTCCCTTCCCCTCTTCCCACTGGTAGCCACTAATTTGTTCTCTATATCTGTGAGGACTACTGGGTTTTGTACCTATAATTCTGTACCCAATTTCAATGTGTGGGTTTTTCCATACCACCAAGAAGTCTTCCAACACCAGCTGGGTGTTCTACAATTTAACTTAATTTTGACACTACCTACTTGGAGAAAGCATCAGATCCTATAGGTTATGGGCTTAGTTCCACAAGGCTGCCCTTCACCTCGGATGCTAGTTGCAAGTCCAGATTGTTATCTGTGCTTCTGACCCACTGGCTGTAAATCAGAGGTTCCCACCACCCCCTCCTTTGTTTTGATTTATTTGCTACAGGGGCTCACAGGACCCAGGAAACCAGTTTACTCATTAGATTACCAGTTTGTTATTAAAGGATATTAAAGGATATGAATCAAGAGCCAGATGAAGAGATACATAGGTCCTGAACAAAGGAGCTTGGGGACCAGCATGTGACACATGGAAGCACTGTGGTCCACCACCCTGGAGGTTTTCTGAACCCTTTCCTCTTGGGTCGTTATGGAGACTTCATTATGTAGGTGTGATTGATTATCATTGGCCATTGGTGATTTGTTCAACCTCTAGCCCTGCTCCGCTCCCTAGAAATCAGGGAGTGGGGCTAAAAAAAAAAAGCACCCTCTATTCACAGTTGGCTTCCCTGGCAACTAGCCCCCATACTTAGGTGCTTTCCAAAGATGCCTCATTAACATAACAAAAGATACGTTTATCCCACTCCTCACAGAAAATTCAAGGGTTTTTAGGAGCTCTGTGCCAGGAACAGGATAAGGACCAAATATACTTTATTATAAACCACAGTGTCACAGTACCATTGGTACTAGTGCATCTCCTCATTTCCTTTATTCAGCCACCAATTCCCATAGTCATAGTCCAGATTTATAATTACCAGTAGCTCCAAGCATTTCACTCTCTGGCCCTTCCTTCCTTCCTTCTTTCTTTCTTTTCTTTCTTTCATTTTTTGGCTGCGTTGGCCTTCGTTGCTGTGTGCGGGCTTTCTCCAGTTGTGGTGAGCGGGGGCTCCTCTTCCTTGCGGTGCGTGGGCTTCTCATTGTCGTTGGCCATTATTTCTATTTCTAGCTCATTATCTAGTACCTTGACTCCAGCAATTCTTCAGTTCTGTACAGACCTCTGATCAACTGACCATCCATTTTTTCACTGTTTATTACATTCCTCTCCCCACTTCTTAATTCTCTCTTTTCTCAGCTTGAATTCCATGCTTCTCAGTTTTTGTTAGGAGCAACTGTCACCCCACGGAAGTCCAGTTGCCTACCCATTATTGCCATGTACATGTCAATTATAATAGATACCTTGAGCTTAATGGGGCAAGTAGATTTTCTTGTGGTAAAAAATATATAACATAAAGTTTGCCATTTTAACCATTTTTATGTGTACAATCAGTTGTATTAATTATATTCACAATTTGTGCATCTATCACCACTATTTCCAGAACCTTTTTATCACCCCAAACAGAAACTCTATGCCCAATGAGCGATAACTCCCATTCTTCCCTTCCTCCCACAGCCCCTGGTAGCTTAAAACTACTTTCTGACTCTGTAAATTTGCCTATTCAAGGTATTTCATGCAAGTGGAATCATACAGTATTTGTCCTTGTGTGTCTAACTTATTTCACTTAGCATGTTTTCAAGGTTTATCTGTGCTGTAGCATGTATCAGAACTTCATTCCTTTTTATGGCTGAATAATATTCCACTCTATGGATATACCACATTTTGTTTATCCATTCATCTGCTGATGGACACTTGGGTTGTTTGTACCTTTTGGCTTTATTGTAAATAAAGCTGCTATGAACATTTGTATACAAGTATCGGTTTGAGTCCTGTTTTCAAATCTTTTAGGTATATACCTAAGAGTGGAATTTCTGGGTCATGTGGTAATTCTATGTTTAACTTTTGTAGGAACTGCACAGCAATTTATGAGGATTCCAGTTTCTTCACATCATTGCTAACACTTGTATTTTCTATTTTGTTGTTGATAACCATCCTACTGGGGTAAAGTGGTATCTCATTATGGTTTTGATTTGTTTCTCCAGTGACTAATGAGGCTGAGCATCTTTTCATGTGCTTATTGTCAGTTTGCATATCTTCTTTGCAGAAATGTGTATTCATGTTCTTTGCCCACTTTTTCACTGAATCATTTGTCTTTTTATTGTGGAACAAGTAGAATTCTTGATTCCACCTCTCCCTCCACCAAGACCAGATCTTTCTTGTCTCCTGGACTTCAGTGGGATGCAGTTGCTTACACCAAAAACCAAGGAGTTTTAGTTGATTCCTCTCCTTTCCTCATACACTGTCTTTCAGAAGTATCTCGGTTGGATTTGATTAAGATCAAATTTTAAAAGAGGGTGCTCTTATTGAGGTAGAACTTAACCATGGTTTGAAAAGTAAGGAACAGTGAGTTCATTAGCACTTTATTGTTACTAACTGATCAAAAATTATTTCATTTTTCTCATTATGTCTAGATATGCATTTTAAAAATTGAGTAGATTAAATATTACTTACATTTTTTATTTTAATTTTAACTTTAAAAAACAATGGTTTCTGCTTTATTTAATTTTGTAAAGTGTTTTAATGGAAAAATTCAAACATATATAAAAATATAGAGAACAGTATAATAAACCCCCTGTACTTCCTCATATATTTTCAACAATTAATATTTTACCAATCTGACATCTTTCCTCTTTCTCTCCTTTTATTTATTTGTTCTCTAGAGTTGCACATTTTAAAGCAAATCTCATACATGGCATTTCGCCAGTATATACTTGCTTTGCAGATTACTGTTGTTGTTATCTTCGTTTTCTGACAAGTGATACTGGTTTTCCCTTTAGTGGTTTCCTTTTAAAATACATTTATTTAAGTAAAGAAGTTGTTGAGTTAAAACTATTAAGTCAATAATAGCGCAGGTGACATGCAGATATGGTAAAACTTCTGAAGGCTGTATGTGAAAAAATGATGTTTGAGAGCATTATACTGAAGTGCTCACAGGTCCTTGAATTTACCATGTTCTTCATGTTCACATGCCTTTTTCCTACTCCACTCTTCATCTGGAATGATCTTTCTCCCTCCTCCACAGGTTACCAGAGAATATACTGTTCATTTTTTATGTTTCAAAAACTTTCTATTTTATCTTTACATTTAAAATTTTTTATTTTTACATTTTTCATTATTCATTTTGTATAATTTTACAAAGCCCAAAATAGAATCACTCTTTCTTTCCTATTTCTGTCATAACCTATTTAACATCTTATAGCATTTATATACTTACTTGTTTGCCTCCATCTACTAGTCTGTAAACCTGCTGTATTTTATTCATATTCGTATCCTGAGCACCAAATAGTGCTGGTCACATAGGTGCTTAATACATGCTTGATGGAAAGAGAATGGATGATTCTCAATGGCAAAGTTTTTCTAATAGGAGTTTGACTTCTCCCACATAGTAGAACCCAAAATTGGCCTCATGGTAAACATTTTCTTTAACTTTTTGTGATGAACCCTGCATGATGAAAACAGCAATTATTTCTCATACATCTCGTATACATCACTCAGTGTTTTCACTTTAGATTTAATAGGAATGTTCTGTTACAGGGATTTGTTTCATTCAAAGATGTGACTGTGGACTTTACTCAGGAGGAGTGGCAGCAGCTGGACTCTGCTCAAAGAAACCTGTACAAGGATGTGATGCTGAAGAACTATAGCAACCTTGTTTCAGTGGGTAAGGACATCTTCCCTCAGAGGGTACTGATGTTAGTTACCTATTGTTGTATAACAATTATTATAGTGGCTTAAAGTAAACATTTTTTTACAAACAATTTCTGTAGGTCAGGAATATGGAACAACTCAGCTGGGTGGTTCTGGATTGTGGTCTCCCATGTGGTTGTAGTCAGATGTTAGCAGGGGCTGAATTCATCTGAAAACTTGACTGGGACTGTAGGATCCATTTCTAAGGTAACTCACTCCCGTGGCTGTTGACAGGAGCCTTAGTTCCTTGCTGTTCATTGGCTGGAGAACTCAATTCCTTGCCATGTGGGCCTGTTCTCATGACCTGGAAACTAATTTCCCCTACATAGAGTGAGAGCAAGGAGGAAGTCACAGTGCCTTTTATGACCAAGTCTCTGAAATCACACATGATCACTTCTACCTTCTTGTGTTCATTAGAAGTGAGTTACTAGATATACAGATTGCCAGCAAACACACGAAAGGATGCTCAACACCACTAATCATTAGAGAAATGCAAATCAAAACTACAAGGAGGTATCACCTCACACCGGTCAGAATGGCCATCATCAAAAAATCTACAAACAATAAATGCTGGAGACGGTGTGGAGAAAAGGGAACCCTCTGGCACTGCTGGTGGGAATGTAAATTGATAGAGCCACTATGGAGAACAGTATGGAGGTTCCTTAAAAAACTAAAAATAGAACTATCATATGACCCAGCAATCCCACTACTGGGCATATACCCTGAGAAAACCATAATTCAAAAAGAGTCATGTACCACAATGTTCATTGCAGCACTATTTACAATAGCCAGAACATGGAAGCAACCTAAGTGTCCATCGACAGATGAGTGGATAAAGAAGTTGTGGCACATATATACAATGGAATACTACTCAGCCATAAAAAGAAATGAAACTGCGTTGTTTGTAGTGAGGTGGATGGACCTAGAGTTTGTCATACAGAGTGAAGTAAGTCAGAAAGAGAAAAACAAATACCGTATGCTAACTCATATATGTGGAATCTAAGAACAAAGAAGGCTCTGATGAACCTAGGGGCAAGACAGGAATAAAGACGCATAGAGAATGGACTTGAGGACACGGGGAGGGGGGTGGGTAAGCTGGGAGGAAGTGAGAGAGTAGCACTGACATATATACATTACCAAATGTAAAACAGATAGCTAGTGGGAAGCAACTGCATCACACAGGGAGATCATCTCGGTGCTTTGTGACCACCTAGAGGGATGGGATAGGGAGGGTGGGAGGGAGACGCAAGAGGGTGGGGATATGGGGATATATGTATACATGTAGCTGATTCATTTTGTTATACAGCAGAAACTAACACAACATTGTAAAGCAATTATACTCCAATAAAGATGTTAAAAAAAAAATGAGTTACTAAGTCCAGCCCACACTCAAGGGGTGCAGAATAAGCTCTACTTCCTGAAGGGAAGCATGTCAAAGAACTTATGGGGATATATTAAATCCACCATAGTACCCAATCGACTGCCTTTCCTTTATATTTTGCTAAAAGCTACTGGGTCTCTGAATGCTTAGAGAGCTTCATTTCAACCTATAAAGGTCAAAAGAATATTAATTTTGAGTACCAAATACTGTGCTTCTACCTCTCCAGTGAACTTGGATGGAAAGAAAATGGGTACTGCATCCTGCTCATTCTTCAGAGGCTGAAGACAATGGGCTGGGCCGAAGTTCTTGGTTTTTATAAATTAATTGTGATATAATGTGTATAATAAAGTGTTCAAATATTAATTACACAGCTGATGCATTTTTTCATATGTATACACCTACCTGACCACTACTCAGATCAAGATACTGAATATTTCCAGCACCCCAGCAGGCTCCCTTGAACTGCCCCCTTACCATTTACCTACCTCCTCAGAGATAACAACTTGGGGTTCTATCACCATAAATTAATTCTGTTCTTGACCTTCATGTAAGTGTAATCACACAGTATGTAAGGTTTTTGTGTTTTTTTTTGTCTAGCATATTTCATTTAACATAATATCTGTGAAATGCATTCATGTTATTGCATGTGACAGTAGTTTGTTGCTCCTTATTGTATTGTATTCTGTTTAATGAGTATACAATAATTCTTCAATTTATCCAGTCTACTGTTGATGGTCATTTGGGTTGTTTCAGATTTTGGCAATTATGAATAAAGTGCTTATTAACATTTTTATACATATCTTCTGGTAGAAATAAGCATATCATTTCTATTGGGTATATACAGAGGAGTGGAATTTCTGGGTCATAGGGCATATGTATATTTAGCTTTAGTAGATACTACCAGTTTTCCAAAGAGATTATACCAATTTATATTAAACTAGCAATGTAGTGGAGTTCCATCAACCTTTAGTAATGTCAGTCTTTTTAAATTTTAGCCATTCTGGTACATATGTAATGGATGTGAGTTCTAGGTTGGTTAGTTTATCCACTAACACCCAAGTCCTATATTATTTCCCATAAACAGGGTATCAGTCTCTGAATTCAGATGTAATCTTCTTGTTTAAGCAAGGAGAACCATGGATGGAGGAGGGAGAAATGTCAAATTGGGCCTAGTCAGGTAAGTTGAGAACCTGGCAAATGGGAGGCAGGGAAGGAAGATTCATATTGATTAGTGATATGTTTGTCTTTTTTTTTTTTAAATTTTTTTATTTTTGGCTGTGTTGGGTCTTCGTTTCTGTGCGAGGGCTTTCTCCAGTTGCAGGGAGCGGGGGCCACTCTTCATCGTGGTGCGCGGGCCTCTCACTGCCATGGCCTCTCATTGCGGAGCACAGGCTCCAAACGTTCAGGCTCAGTAGTTGTAGCTCACGGGCCCAGTTGCTCCGCGGCATGTGGGATCCTCCCAGACCAGGGCTTGAACCTGTGTCCCCTGCATTAGCAGGCGGACTTTCAACCGCTGCGCCACCAGGGAAGGCCGATATGTTTGTCTTTGAAGTATTTTTTAGGAAATTATTATTGAAGGCCATAGATGTTTACAAATGGCTGAAAATAATTGATGTGGGTTTGTGGAACACCTAAATGACATTGCTACATATCAAACACCCACATAATCCTTTTCCTTTAGTTGACTTTTAGAGAAATAGGCAATCCTCCTACCTATACTCTGAATCTTATCTAGTCCACATATTTAGGACACTTCTTAATTAGTTAGCATCTCTTTGACTAATATCTTTAGCACTCCATTCTCCCAAAGTGGGCTTATACTCCTCTCCTCATGCACTCAGGCATTCTTAGGTATGCTCTCTTTCAAAGTAACTTACCAAATGATATTCATATTCTTTCTAATTACCTTCTGTCTTTCTCACCTTTCAGTGTGAAGTGTCTTGGAGTTATAATCTTTTGTTGGTTTCTTAAAAAAATTCTTTAGGGTCTCCAGTAATAGAAATATTATTCCTTCTTTTCCTATCTTCCTTTTCCACTGCATTCTCTATGACCATTTTAATCTGATTCTTTTTTTTTTTTTTTTTTTTGTGGTATGCGGGCCTCTCACTGTTGTGGCCTCTCCTGTTGCAGAGCACAGGCTCCGGATGCACAGGCCCAGTGGCCATAGCTCACGGGCCCAGCCGCTACGCAGCATGTGGGATCCTCCCAGACCAGGGCATGAACCCGTGTCCCCTGCATCGGCAGGTGGACTCTCAACCACTGCGCCACCAGGGAAGCCCTAATCTGATTCTTTATGTCATTTTTATTATCTTGGTTGTTTTCTTTCCTTTAGTCAGTTCCACTTATTAAATTTTTATTTCCCTTCTTTTCTTCCTGACCACACCTTGTAATTTAATCTTCCATTTTTTCCCCTGAGTTCAATCAGTTCTTTTTCATTTCTCCCTGTTTTTCATTTTGGTTTTTATCTTTTGAAGTTCTGACTCATGGTGGTTTTCCGTGTCCTGATATGCTTGTTTGAGTATATTTAATTCTGCCTGGAGTTCAAACAAAATTTTCTTCTGTTTCATGGCAAGTTTTTGAAGGGGACAATTTCCTATGTTTATTTCTGCACAAATTCATTTCCTGATTTTATGTAATAGTTCTCTATGGACTTTACTTTTTCTTTTCATTTTATCATATCACAGTGTTTTTATGAGATTTCTAATTTTATGGATCCCTTTTCTGTTAATATAGCAAAGTTCAGAGACTTGAGCAGAGTCCTTTCTTCTTCTCTCTCTCCCTCCCTCCCTTCCTTCCTTTCTGTGATTAAGGAGGAGTTTTGAGTTTTCTGGTTTTGTGGTTCTCTTTTGTCTTCCAGGACCCTAAATTTCCTCTTTTTTTTTCTTTTCCCCATTGCCACCACCCAGTTACCAGAGGGCACTTCTTCCTTCTTTTTAGCTCTTTGTCTCCCTTTGAAACTGCTATTCTTCTGAGGACTGTCCCCTTTAAATAGAGTCTATCTTGTGCCTTTTTAATGTCAACTGACCCTTTAAGATGCATGTACTTTGAAATCCTCTCTCTGTAGTTGTGCTATAATCTGCCTGGTTACATATAAAAAAAAAAATATATATATATATATATATATATATATATATATATATATTTTTTTTTTTTTTTGTGGTATGTGGGCCTCTCACTGTTGTGGCCTCTCCTGTTGCAGAGCACAGGCTCCAGATGTGCAGGCTCAGCAGCCATGGCTCACAGGCCTAGCTGCTCTGCGGCATGTGGGATCTTCCCGGACTGGGGCATGAACCCGTGTCCCCTGCATCGGCAGGCGGACTCTCAACCACGGTGCCACCAGGGAAGCCCACATATAAAAACATTTTCATATTTACTGTGAGTTTAATCTTTCTGCTAGTTACAACAACTCACTCTCTGTCCCCTTTGCTAGCATGCTTCCTCTGTCTTCCTGAAGTTATTTTTTGGTCTGCCTTCGTTCCTCACAGAGCCTTGTGATGGAGTGGAGATGGGGCAGAAGTGTGTGGGGCTGTGTGGGACCATGACACTGAGCTCATCAACTCTGCTTTTTCCATTGCTCTCCTGCTCACTTCTTTTTATGTCTGTTCCTTCTTCTGTCTTTGGGTTTTAATATCATATTCTTAAATTTCAAAGTTGAACATACTGATTATCAGATTTCTGTCTATTTCCATTAAAATGAAGACCTTTATTTTTTGTGTGTGTGTTTTGTGTTTCTCAAAGCTCGAGAGAGAAATAACATTATTTACACTTGAGTTTTCTCTTAGAGTTTGAAATTAGACCCAAATGAAAGAATTAGCTCCACAGAAGAGCATTTCTGAAGAAGTAATACACCATAACATGATAGTATACTCAATTTTTGAAGACTGGAAACTTGAAGATGAGATAAATTACCTGGAAAACCAAGACAAACTTTTGAATCAAGTTACATTTATTAACAGTAAGTCACTGACTGAGGAGATAGACCAAGAATGTAACGCACTGTGGAAAGTAGTTCATCTGAACAGAACATCTAATGAACACATCAGAGCCTTCATACATAAGTCTCACCTCTCTGCACAACCAAAATTTCTAACAAGTGAAATATATAAATGTATTCAGTGTGGGAAAGCCTTCAGTGGAAAGTCAGGACTTATTGTACATCAGAGAATTCATACTGGGGAAAAACCGTACAAATGTAATGACTGTGAAAACGCCTTTATTCAGAAGTCACAGCTCACTGTACATCAGAGAACTCATACAGGAGAGAAACCCTATGAATGTAGTGAATGTGGAAAAGCATTCATCCAGAAGTCAAACCTCTTTATTCATCAGAGGATTCACACAGGGGAGAAACCCTATGAATGCAATGAATGTGGGAAGGCTTTCATCAAGACGTCAACACTTAGTGTTCATCAAACAGCTCATACGGGGGAGAAACCATATGAGTGTGATGAATGTAGAAAAGCCTTTATCTGGTGGTCACAGCTCATTGTACATCAGAGAATTCATACTGGGGAGAAACCCCATAGATGTAATGAGTGTGGAAAAGCCTTCAACAGGAAGTCAGAACTAAGTGTGCATCACAGAATTCATACTGGAGAGAATCCCTTTGAATGTAATGAATGTAAAAAAGCCTTCATTCAGAAGTCAGATCTCATTGTATATCAGAGAACTCACACTGGGGACAAAAGATACCAATGCAATGAATGTGGGAAAGCCTTCATCTGGAGTTCACAGTTCATTGAACATCAGAGCATTCATACTGGGGAGACACCCTATGAATGTAGTGAATGCAGAAAAGCTTTTATCCAGAAATCACAACTCATTGTGCATCAGAGAATCCATACTGGGACAAAACCATATGAATGTACTGAGTGTGGAAAAGCCTTTAGCAAGAAGTCACACCTTACTGTACATCATAGAACACATACTGGAGAAAAACCTATGAATGCAGTCATTGTAGAAAAGCTTTCAGCAAGAAATCTACTCTCATTGTTCGTCAGAGAATTCATATTGAACAGAAACACTTTTAATGGAGTGAGAAAACTTTAATTCAGTGATCAAAATTTCATTACACTTCATAGAATTCATATAGGTTAGAAACTCTATAAATGTACTAAACATTTATAGTTTAGTTTAGAAGCTTAGAAGTTTAGAAGCTTATGGGAAGTTTCAACAATAGTTCCAGAACTATTAAGTATCAGAAGATTCATACTAAGAAGATCTTTGAAAAATCATGTTTCCCCAAAACAACATATATATTGGACATCTTGGTTGAGATCTAAAAGTTTTTTTAAGTGTACTAGAAAAATCTCAATTACACATGATTGACTTGTTCACTGTGAAGTACACATTTTTTTAAATGAGTACGTAAATTGATTTATCATGACAATAAAGTGACAACGATATGTAATCATTCTGCAGGTGATCTAAGAATGGCATTTAAACCCAAATTATCTGTTGGTTGGAAGTGAATATGGATATTTACACCTGCCTTGCTTTTTCACACTAAAACAGGGGTCCCCGACTTTTTTGGCCAGTTTCGTGGAAGACAATTTTTCCATGGACCTGGGGCAGGGGGATGGTTTCAGGATGATTCAACCACATTACATTTATTGTGCACTTTATTTCTATTATTGTTACATTGTAATATATAATGAAATAATTATAGAACTCACCAGAATGCAGAATCAGTAGGAGTCCTGAGCTTGTTTTCACTTGCCACTCACTGATAGGGTTTTGATATGAGTCTACAAGCAATGGATTTATTATGGTCTATGTGCAGTCAAACCTCTCTGCTAATGATAATCTGTATTTGCAGCTGCTCCCCAGTGCTAACATCACCACCTCAGCTCCACCTCAGATCATCAGGCATTAGGTTCTCATAAGGAGCATGCAACCTCGATTCCTTGCATGCACAGTTCACAGTAGGGTTGGCGATCCTATGAGAATCTAATGCCACTGCTGATCTGACAGGAGGCGGAGTTCAGGCAGTAATGCAAGTGATGGAGCGAGGCTGTAAATACAGGTGAAGCTTCACTCACTCCCCCGCCCCTCACCTCCTGCTGTGAGGCCCCCATTCCTAACAGGCCATGGACTGGGTACCTATATCCTGTCCCTCCATTATGTTGACTTAATTAACAAGAAACATGCATTTTAAAGGGATTATTAGATTCCATGTTCTTATATGTAAGAGCTGTCGGAAGATATTATATATTTTTTGAGATATTTGTTCAGGGATATCTGTTTTGCTGCCCTGTAAATTTCCTCATGACCAGCCTAAAATTAGAAATTTTACTATTATTTTCTACTTCATTTGAAAAAAAATTCTTTGTTTTGTTGAGTTGTCATTTTATTATCACAAATAACTTTTCTTCAAATCCAGTCATTATCCAAGGCATGCTTTCCTTTTAGAAACACAATAACCTAACCTTATATAAGTATTCATTGTCAAGTAATATTATGAAAAGAGGGATTGATATCTAAAAACCTTTAAAAACTTTTCTTGAATGAAGGTGAAGCTGATATATGAAGCTGATATACCACATTGAACTTGATCCTAAATTTTTTTTTTTTAAAGAAGATGTTGGGAATAGGAGTTTATTAATTTATTTATTTTATTTTTGCTGTGTTGGGTCTTTGTTTCTGTGCGAGGGCTTTCTCTAGTTGCGGCGAGTGGGGGCCACTCTTCATCACAGTCCGCGGGCCTCTCATTATTGCAGCCTCTCTTGTTGTGGAGCACAGGCTCCAGACGCACAGGCTCAGCAGTTGTGGCTCATGGGCCTAGTTGCTCCGTGGCATGTGGGATTCTCCCAGACCAGGGCTTGAACCTGTGTCCCCTGCATTAGCAGGCAGATTCTCAACCACTGTGCCACCAGGGAAGCCCCCTAAATTTTTTTATATCAAATACTTCTTTCTTAGATTTTTAAAGGAAAAATCATGCTTTAAAATTGAAATTAGTGAATAACAACCATGATTATTAATTTAAATTTTAAAATATTTAAGCTTTCAAATAATGATTTTAAACTAAAAAGTAAATTGCAGTCATGCAATTTTTTTATTAGTCATTTTTGAAGATCTGGGACATAAATGTATGCAATTAATTTTCTAAACAAACATATCAGCAACTAAAATATCCATGTGTGTCTTGCCCTTCAGTGTTGTCGTCTTGGAACCTATTTAATAATGCAAGTTTTTCAGTCACCAGTAATTTATGGAGTCCCTATCTTTTAGAATTTCCTTCAGGTCCAGCTTACCTGTTAGGCCTCATATGAAGCCAAGTAATATTTTCAGAGTCTTAGTCATTAGAATTCATTGTCTTTCTAGCCCTTCCTTATCCCTCCCCACTATCAACCCATTAATTCTGTGCCTGACTTCAGCAAGGAAAAAGCTCATACCCTTTCTGTAGTCATTTCAAGTCTCAGATCCTTAGAAGATTCAATATCTTTATTTTCACATTTTGGCCTTCTACTTCATGGTTTCCTACCTGTAGCTGGTATTGCCATGAACATTGAACAGGCCTGAAATTCCTTTACTTTTTTACTTGCCTTCTAATATTTTTGATGTCTGACCCTAGTTTCTTCTATTCTCTTTAAAAGGATACTTCATACTGCTTCCTTTCTGCTTCATTAGTATTACTATTACTAATAGATATTTATTAGGCACTATGAGTCAGATACTATCTTGTTTTAAACAACTGGAACTTGAGAGATTATACAAGAAGCCATGACTCATACCCAAGGACTCGGAAACATTACAATATACATAAATTCTTAGATATTTCAAAGTTTTCAGGCAGAGTTAAAAATGGAAACTACCCTAATAATAATATGGTTTAAAATGGTTTGCAAATTAAATGATTAAAATGGTAATCATGAATGCCATTCATTGAGATACTCATGTGCATTTAAACTTTTATATACTGATGGTCACTCAAATGCTTAGGTATTATGTTTATTTCAACTTCAAGTTCTAATCACAGGTGAATACTTCACAGATGAATCTACCCTATTTCAGACATTCTTAGGGGCATAACAGATCAAAGGGGCATTATACAAGTGTGTGAGAGGTAAGATGGACAGGAGTCAAACCATGGATTTCTTTTTTTTTCTGGGAAGGTGAAGAAAATGGAATTTCAAAGCCCCTTTTCTATTTGGTAGCGTAGGTAGGGGTGAGTCACAAGAGAAATTAGAAAATATTTAGATAATACTGAAATCTATCAAAGTATTGGGGATGCCACTAGAGCAGAGCTTAAAGAGAAATTTATAGCTTTTAAGTGTTTTATTAGAAAAGAAGAGATGACTAAAATTAATTATCTAAGCTTCCACCTTATGAAGTTAGATATGAGCAAATGAAACTCATAAGTAGGAGAATAAAGTAATAAATGTAAGAGCACAAATCAATGAACTAGAACTCGGGTCAGATTATAGGCCAAATTTAGCTATATAACCATTATATTTATATTTCCATATAACCCTTAAACTTAGAATCATTTTTCATTTTTAGTGGGTTGTAAAATAACTATAAAACAAAGAGTACAAAACAGATGCCATATATGGCCCATAAAACCTAAAATATCTACTATCTGGCCCTTTACAGAAACTGTTTACCAATTCCTGAACTGGAACCTACACTAACAGTAGAAAAAAGTCAGTAAAAACAAAAGATGGTTCATTGAAATGATCAATGTAATTGATAAATCTTTGGATAAACTGATCAAGAAAAAGAGAAGGCCAGGACTTCCCTGATGGCACAGTGGTTAAGAATCCGCCTGCCAATGCAAAGAACACAGGTTCAAGCCGTGGTCCGGGAAGGTCCCACATGCCACAGAGCAACAAAGCCCGTGCGCCACAACTACTGAGCCTGTGTGCCATGGCTACTGAAGTCTGTGTGCCTAGAGCCCATGCTCCGCAACAAAAGAAGCCACTGCAATGAGAAGCCCACGCACTGCAATGAAGAGTAGCCCCCACTTGCCACAACTAGAGAAAGCCTGCACCCAGCAATGAAAACCCAACGTGGCCCAAAAATAAATAAATTTTTTTAAAAGAAAAAGAGGCCAAAATTATGAATAGGAAATAAAGGAGATGACACCACTATCCTAGAATCAACAGATAATAAGTAAGTTACTTATAACTTGTTTCAAAAATTTGATGACTTAGATGAAATGGAAGATTTCCTTGAAATACATGTTACCAAAGCTGAGTAAAGAAGAAACAGAATACTTAAATAATCCTATAATAATAAAAGAAATTAAATGTGTTATTTTAAATCTTCCCTGAAAGAAAACTCAAGATCTAGATGGCTTCACTGATAAATTCCATCAGTATTTAAGGAATAAACAATGCTAACCCTACAGAAACTTTCAGAAAGTAGAGGAGGATGAACATTTTCCAACTCATCGTATTGGATCAGTAATACCCTAAACTGAAACCAGATGAAGACATCATACGTAAAGTTATAAGCCAGTAAATACCCCGATGACTATAGATGTAAAAGTTCTTTTAAAAATTAGGGTATTGACTCCAACAATACATGAAAAATGAAATATGTCCTGATTAATTTCTGGAGATTATTTCAGGAATTCAAGTTTTTATTTAAACATCTGATTATCACTACATGTAATTCCCCTTCATTATTAAAATAATGAAGGGAAAGACTCATGTATCATCTCTAGATACCAAGAATGCATTTAGCAAAATTCAACATCCATTTGTGATGAAAACTTTCAACAAATGAGCAATAGGTAGTAACTTCTCTACATCTACCAGTTTTATGGTTATTGCTTTCTACATAAGTTCAGACACAAAGCAAAAATATCTGTTCTCATCCTTATTCAACAAGGTAATAGAAGTCCTGGCCAGTGCAGTAAGAGAAGAAAAATTAAAAAGGCATACAAATAGGGAAAGAAGAAATAAAACTTTATGAACAATTAACATGATCTCATACATATAAAATCCTAAGGAATCTACAAAGATTCACTAAAACTTACAAATGAATTTTATAAGGTTCCAGGATAAAAGGCCAATATACAAAAAGTGATTGTATTTCTACATATTAATGACCAAAATAAATTTAAGAATCCATGTTCAGTAGCACATAAACCATAAAATAGTTTAAGAAAATTAACCAAGGATAAGCATTGGAAACTGCAAAATATTGTTGAGAGACACTTTAAAGCTGAATAAGTGGAAAGATTGATCATCTTCATAGATTGAAATATGCAATAATGTTAAGATGTCATTGGTCTCCACATTGGTCTATTCTATCCCAATTAAAAGACCAACAAAACACATGAAAGAATGTGCTTAACATCATTAATCATTAGAGAAATTCAAATCAGAACTACAATGAGATATCATCTCACACCAGTCAGAATGGCCATCATTAAAAAATCTACAAACAATAAATGCTGGAGAGGGTGTGGAGAAAAGGGAACCCTCTGGCACTGTTGGTGGGAATGTAAATTGATACAGCTACTTGGAGAACAGTATGGAGTTTCCTTTAAAAACTACAAATAGAACTACCATATGACCCAGCAGTCCCACTACTAGGCATATTCCCTGAGAAAACCATAATTCAAAAAGAGTCATGTACCCCAATGTTCATTGCAGCTCTGTTTACAATTGCCAGGACATGGAAGCAACCTAAGTGTCCATCAACAGATGGATGGATAAAGAAGATGTGGCACACATATACAATGGAATATTACTCAGCCATAAAGAGAAACAAAATTGAGTTATTTGTAGTGAGGTGGATGGACCTAGAGTCTGTCATACAGAGTGAAGTAAGTCAGAAAGAGAAAAACAAATACTGTATGCTAACACATATATATGGAATCTAAAAAAAAAAAAAAGATCATGAAGAACCTAGGGGCAGGACAGGAATAAAGACGCAGACCTACTAGAGAATGGACTTGAGGACATGGGGAGGGGGAAGGGTAAGCTGGGATGAAGTGAGAAGTGGCATGGACATATATGCACTACCAAATGTAAAACCAGGGGGCTTCCCTGGTGGTGCAGTGGTTGAGAATCTGCCTGCCAATGCAGGGGACACGGGTTCAAACCCTGGTCTGGGAAGATCCCACATGCCGCGGAGCAACTAGGCCGGTGAGGCACAACTACTGAGCCTGCGCGTCTGGAGCCTGTGCTCCGCAACAAGAGTGGCTGCGATAGTGAGAGCCCCATGCACCGTGATGAAGAGTGGTCCCTGCTTGCTGCAACTAGAGAAAGCCCTCACACAGAAACAAAGACCCAGCACAGCGAAAAATAAAAATAAGTAAATTTTAAAAACAGAGAGAGAAAAAAAAAGTAAAACCGATAGCTAGTGGGAAGCAGCCGCATAGTACAGGGAGATCAGCTCAGTGCTTTGTGACCACCTAGAGGAGTGGGATAGGGAGGGTGGGAGAGAGGGAGACACAAGAGGGAAGAGATATGTGGATATATGTATATGTATAGCTGATTCACGTTGTTATAAAGCAGAAACTAACACACCATTGTAAAGCAATTATACTCCAATAAAGATGTTAAAAAAAAAAAGACCAACAGGTTTTTGTTTTTTGTTTGTTTGTTTTGTTTGTATATAGAAGTGTAAAGACCTAGAAGAGCCAAAACAATTTGGAAAATGAACAAAGTTCGAGGACTTAACACTATCTGATTTCAAGTCAGCAAAATATTGGCCTAAGTGGAAGTGTAAAGATAGTGTGGTATTGGCCTAAACATAGACCTAGATCAATGAAATAGATAGAAGAGAATGTTCAGAAGTACACTCATGTATACATGGTCAATTGATTTTTTAAAAAAACTTTTTGTTTGGGAATAATTTTTGGTTTACAAAAGTTGCAAAGATAATAGAGTTCCCATATGCCCCTCACCTGGTTTCCTCTAATGTTCACGTTTTACATTATTATGGTACATGAGTGAAAACTTAAAAAACAACATATGTCCATTAATATTAACCATATTCCAGGTTTTATTTTAATTTCACCATCCTTTTTCTGTTCCAGATTCCAATCCAGGACATCACATATCATTTAGTTATCATATCTCTTTAGTCTTCTCTGGTCTGTGACAGTGTTGAAAGTTTAGCTAAACTCCTCCGTAATATTGCTGCCTTGGCATCCATTTTGTGTGGCTAAGTGGCCAGCAGGGCCTTGAACTGACACTAGCCCCTCCCTCGAGTGAATGCCCTAGATAACAGTCCACAGAGTCACAAGAAAGTGTTAAGTTCCTGATATGACTCCTCCAATGCCCCTTGTGATAAACTGCCTCTCCTGCCTCCCTGCTCTTTCCCCTTGTGTCTCCTTTAGATAAGAAACCCTCCCCAAAACTTAGCAAAACCCTGCTTTTGTGGTTTGAATTGACTAATCTGGCCTTAGCCTGAGAACCCTAAAGCACTTCACTCTCAGAACTTTATAAAGGCACATGCTCCAGCTCCTGCAGTTTGCTCCCTGCCTTGACCTTGCCAAGTGGCCCTTTGAGGAGTGCCTGCAGGACCTGTGAATAGTAAACTATTTCACTTTCCCCTGTGGTCTTTGTTGAACCTTGACTTGCCATCCAACACCCAGGATTATATGTAAGATGTTAACAAAAATCAACACAACAGACAACTTCTTACTTTTCCCTTCTTTTTCATGATCTTGACTGTTTTGAGGGCTACTTTTCAGGAATTTGTAAAATGTCCCTTAATTGAAAAAAAATTTTTTTTAGCCATTCTATTAGGTGTGTAGTGGTATCTCATTTTGGTTTTAATTTGCATTTTCTTAATATCTAACGATGCTGAGCATCTTTACATGTGTTTATTGGGAATTTGTTTATCTATTATGGTAAAATTTCCAAATCTTGTGCTCATTTAAAAAAATTGTTAGTATTTATTTTGGAGTGCTATGTTCTAAATACAAGTTCTCTATAAGATATGTTTTGCAAATGCTTTCGCCCAGTTTATGATTTGTCTTTTCATTTTCTAAGCGGTTTCTTTAGAGGAGAACAGTTTTAATTTTGTTAAGTCCAATTTATCAATTTTTCCTTTTAATGGTTTGTGTTTTTTGTGTCCTCTTTAAGAAATCTTTGCCTAAATTGAAGTCACAAAGATTTTTTTCCAGTGGTTTCTTCCAGAGATTTTGTATTTTTAGCTCTTACATTTATGTTTAAGAGCTCTTTTCAGTTAATTTTAATATATTTGTGAATTAAAGTTGAGGTATATATTTTTGTATATGGATACACAACTGATCAGCACCATTTGTCAGAAAGATTATCCTCTACTGAATTACCTTGACACCTATGTCAGAAATCAAATATATATTTTTTACTTTCTTCCTTTTTCCATTTATATTTACATCTATGCCTGCCACATTGTATTTTGTAATTTTCTTTTAATTCTTGAAATCAACTTTCTTCTTCTTTTTTTAGAATAATTATGCCTATTCTAGTTCCGTTACATTTCCATGTCATTTAAGAATCAGCATGTCGGTTTCTACAAAGAAACTGAGAGAATTTGATTGAATTTGGAGATAATTGACATCTTAGCAATTTGAATTTTCCTTTCCACAAGGCATGATATAACAATTTATTTAAGTCTTATTTAATTTCTCTCAGCAGTGTTTTGTAGTGTTCAATGTACAGGTCTTACACATATTTTGTTAAATTTTCTGCCAAGATTTCATATGTTTAGGGTACTATTGTAAATGCTATTTTATTTTCATTTTAATTCAAAATTTTCATTGTTCATATATTGGGTGGACCAAAGGGTTCATTCCGTTTTTTCATAAGATAGCTCTAGTAGCACTTAGTTGTCTTTAACTTCATTCAAAACAATTTGTGACAGCTGTCATATCAGTGTGCATTTAAAGTAAGACATCAAAATTGATGAATTTTTGTGTAGCCATTTTAATATTGAAGAGGAAAAAAAGCAACATTTTCAGCATATTATGCTTTATTATTTCAAGAAAGGTAAAAACGCAATTGAAATGTATAAAAAGATTTGTGCAGTGTATGGAGAAGGTGCTGTGACTGATTGAACATATCAGAAGTGGTTTGTGAAGTTTCGTGCTGGAGATTTCTCACTGCACGTTGCTCCATGGCCAGGTAGACAAGTTGAAATTGATAGGGATCATATTGTAACAATAATTGAGAACAATCACATTAGACCACGCGGGAGACAGCTGACATACTCAAAATATCCAAATCAAGCATTGAAAATCATTTGCACCACCTTGGTTATGTGAGTCGCTTTGATGTTTGGGTTCCACAAACTTTAAGTGAAAAAACCTTCTTGACCATATTTCTGCATGTGATTCTCTACTGAAACATAAGGAAAACGTTCTGTTTTTAAAACAAATTGTGACAGTTGATGAAAAGTGGATACTGTACAACAATGTGGAACGGAAGAGACTGTAGGGCAAGCGAAATGAACCACCACCAAAGGCTGGTCTTCATCCAAAGAAGGTGAGGTTGTGTATATGGTGGGATTGGAAGGGAGTCATCTATTATGAGCTCCTTCTGGAAAACAAAATGATTAATTCCAACAAGTACTGATCCCAGTGAGACCAACTGAAAGCAGCACTCGACAAAAAACATCCAGGATTAGTCAACAGAAAACTCATAATCTTCCATCAGGATAATGCAAGAACACATGTTTTTTTGATGGCCAGGCAAAAATTGTTACAGCTTGGCTGGGAAGTTCTGATTCATCTGCCGTATTCACCAGACACTGTACCTTCGGATTTCTATTGATTTTGGTCTTTACAAAATTCTCTTAATGGAAAAAATTTCAATTCCCTGGAAGACTGTAAAAGACACCTGGAACAGTTCTTTGCTCAAAAAGATAAAAAGTTTTGGGAAGATAGAATTATGAAGTTGCCTGAAAAATGGCAGAAGGTAGTGAACAAAAGGGTGAATACATTGTTCAATAAAGTTCTTGGTGAAAATGAAAAATGTGTCTTTTATTTTTACTTAAAAGCCGAAGGCACTTTTTGGCCCACACAATATATGTATAATTATTTACTGTACTACTTTTATTCTGTTACCTTGTTTAATTATTTGCTGGATTTAGTAGTTTTTAAAATAGATTTCTTAGGATTTTGTCTGTGTAAATTTTCTATGTGCAAATAAGAACTAGTTTTATTTTCTCCTTTCCAATTTGTGTATGCCTTTAAAAAGTTTTTATTCTTGTCCTAGCACACTGGCTATTACCTCTAACACAACATTAAATAAATGTGAAAAGAGTGGACTTCATTGCTTTTTTCTCAATCTTAGGAAGAAAGCATTAAGTTTTCACCATAAAAGATAATGTTAGCTGTAAGTTTTTTGTAGATGTCCCTTATTAATTTAAAAAAGTCCTTTTCATTCCTAGTCTAAGAGTTGTTTTTTTTTTCATTTATCCTGAATGGGTACTGAATTCTATCAAATGCTTTTTTCTACATCTATAGAGATGAGCATATGGTTTTTCCTTTTTGTTCTGTTAATAGTTTTATTTCCTGACTTTTTTTTTTTTTTTTTTGCGGTACGCAGGCCCCTCACTGTTGTGGCCTCTCCCCTTGCGGAGCACAGGCTCCGGACGCACAGGCTCAGCGGCCATGGCTCACGGGCCCAGCCGTTCCGCGGCATGTGGGATCTTCCCGGACCGGGGCACGAACCCGTGTCCCCTGCATCGGCAGGCGGACTCTCAACCACTGCGCCACCAGGGAAGCCCCTATTTCCTGACTTTTAAACTTTAATCCAACCTTACATTCCTGAAGTAAGCCCTTGTTCGTACGTTATTTTTATATATTTCGGAGCAGCTCACTCCTCTTAAGTAATCTGGTTGGAATATTCTAAACTCCTTGGCCTCCCTGTTGTCTGATCTTTCTCTCCTCAAGTTAGTGAACCCCTGGCCTCTCTTTGAGATATTCCTCCCTGAGAATTTATCCTGGAGACTTCCTCCGGGATGCAGACTGGGGCAATCATAGAGCTCACCAGATTCATTTTTCTTAAGTATCCCAGTTCTGTGCTGTTATTCAGTGTCTGAAAACCATTGTTTTATATGTTTGTCCAGTTTTCTAGTTGTTTAAGGTAAGAGGGTAAATCTCCTTTCTTTTATTCCATCATGGATGGTAGTGGAATTCTTACCTCCAACCCCATTCCTCTAAGAGTTTTTTAAGATTGGAATGGTCACATGTATTTTCAACTTCACCTGAAATTTAAAATTCAAAAAATAGCCCTAAATTTTTTGTAAGGAACACTCACAGAGGAATTTCTCTACCTGATAAACTTAGGTAGAAAACAATAATAATTAAACTAGTGTAGTACTGGCACAGGAGTAGCTCAGTAGTAAAAAAGGGGGAGTCCAAAAATTATATATGTATATATAATACATATATATACATATATATAACACATATATATACACATATATATGTATTACATATATAGCAGCTGATGCTTGAACAATGCAGATTTGAACTGCATGGGTCCACTTATATGTGGATTTTTTTTAATAGTAAATAATACATGTTATATGGTTGTTAAATCTGTGGATGCAAAACCGCAGATATGGAGGAACTGCAACCTTGTATACAGAGGGCTGATTATAAGTTGTTTTTTTTTTAAATAAATTTATTTATTTATTTGGCTGCGTTGGGTCTTTGTTGCTGTGCGTGGGCTTTCTCTGGTTGAGAAAGCGGGAGCTACTCTTCGTTGCGGTGCATGGGCTCCTCATTGCAGTGGCTTCTTTTGTTGGGGAGCACGGGCTCTAGGTGCGCAGGTTTCAGTAGTTGTAGTACGCGGGCTCAGTAGTTGTGGCACGTGAGCTGTAGTGTGCAGGCTCAGTAGTTGTGGCGCATGGGTTTAGTTGCTCCACGGCATGTGGGATCTTCCGGGGCCAGGGCTCAAACCCGCGTCCCCTGCATTGGCAGGTGGATTCTTAACCACTGCACCACAAGGGAAGCCCTGATCGTAAGTTATACTCAGATTTTTGACTGCGTGGAGAGTCAGTGCCCCTAACCCCCATGTTGTTCAAGGGTCAACAATGTATATTTATTTATTTACAGGTATATATATTTGACATTTTAAATCCAAAGCCATAAAAGTGGGATTGGTAGATTTGAACAAATAAACCAAAATACTGTATTCAAAGTCAGAAAAACGAGAGACAGATTTGAGAGGAAATGTTTGCAGTGCATACAAAGGAAAGGTATTAATAGTCAGAATATAGCAAAAGTTTCTATAAATAAAACAGATAAAGATAACCTATCTGAAATAAAAAATTTCAAATGATAAAACAGGTACTTGTCCAAAGAAACATATGAATGATACCTAATTTTACTAGTAATCAAAGAAGCACAAATAAAAATGAAAAAATATCAAATAGGCAAAAATAATTTTAAAAACTGATGTATAAGTTAGGTTCCAGTCAGGAAAATAGAACCTATGCTAGATGGTTCAATAGAGGGACTTCAATACAGGGAAGTTGTAGCAAAGGTGTAAGAATACCTTAAAAATGCAAAAAGGGAAAAGTGAGACACACCAAAGATTAGCACCAATAGGAATTTCCATGCTTCCAGAGACTGAATATTTGTGTCCTCCCAAAATTCATATGTTGAAACATAATCCTCATTGTAAAGGTATTTGGAGGTGGGGTCCTTGGGGGTAATTAGGTCTTGAGACTGGAGCTCTAATAAATGGGATTAGTGTCATTATAAAAGAGACCTCAGAGAGCTCTTTCCCCTTCCACCAAGTGAGGTCTCAGGATAAGATAGCTGTCTATGAACCAGCAAACCTCATTAGAGTTGTAAATCTACCAGAGCCTTGGTCTTGGACTTTCCAGCCTCCAAAACTGTGAGAAATTTCTATTGTTTATGAACCATCCAGTCCATGGTATGTGTTCTGTTTTAACAGCCCAAATGGACTAAGACATGCACTACTGGTAAGAGTATGAATCATCTCAGTCTTCTAGAAAGATAATTAGACAATATCTAAAATTTATTTAAGCCACTGTGATTGTGTCCTAACCAAATAAGGGTGTGGATAAAAATCTGGCTATAAGTGTGTTTATTTCACATTTGTCTATGATAGCAAAAATTGGAAATAATATGCTAACTATTGTGGAAGGAAAATAAAAATGGAGTCAGTATTGCTAAGAGGGCTCTCTACAATGGAGCCAGGAGGCCATTAAGGAAGTGTAACAGGCACATCTCAGCCTGGATGGAATATGACCTTTGACCACTTATTGTCCTGATGAAGTCATCCAGAACATCTGCTAGAAACTCAAGATACCTACCCTAAAATGACTCGTGATTTCTTAAGGACAAAGAAAGACACATCAGAGTCAATCACCGTTCTTGCCAGGCAACTTTTAACAACCTCATGGCTTTTTATCTTTATCTTTAAGATATATTTATCAGAGAGTCTTTATCTGACTCTCTTCCCTGGAATACTCTTTCAGGGTCACTTGAATCTGTGTCTCCCGAACTGCAATTCTAAAAAGACCCCAAATAAACTATTCTTATTTGCAGACTCCTGCATTATTTTTTGGTGAACACTATTCAAGTATTTTATTTAGACTCAGTTTGACAGAAAACTATGTTACTGAGCTAGGCTGGACCTGGTACCCTTTACTGGAGTGCTTGCAAGAAACTATAAAGGACTAAAAATAACTGCATGCATGCTAGTTGGGGCAAATTATGAACAATAAGATACTTATAAGTAATAAGATAAGTTTTGCTTTGCATTTCTCTAATGATTAGTGATGTTGAGCATCCTTTCATGTGTTTGTTGGCAATCTTTATATCTTCTTTGGAGAAATGTCTATTTATGACTTCTGCCCACTTTTGGGTTGGGTTGTTTTTTGTTTTTGTTTTTTTTGATATTGAGCTGCATGAGCTACCTGTAAATTTTGGAGATTAATCCTTTGTCAGTTGCTTCATTTGCAAATATTTTCTCCCATTCTGAGAGTTGTCTTTTTGTTTTGTTTATGGTTTCCTTTGCTGTGCAAACACTTTTAAGTTTCATTAGCCCACCGCCTAGAGAAATGGAAGTAAAACCAAAAATAAACAAATGGCCTCATTCTTGGTTCCAGACAATCTCTGTCTCTCTCTCCATAAGGAAGAATGAGGCTGTCAGAGAGATTTATTTTTAGAATGATATATATGCACCACAGGGTTAATAGTGATTATCTTTCTGTTATGGAATTCCATCTAGTTTGGGTGGGTTTGATTTTTTTCTGTCCTTTTTTGCCTACCTGTTGAATAAACGGTTATTTATAAATTATTGATATAATGAATAGGCGTTACTTTTGTTTAAGAGGGAAAAAGTTTGTTAACGAGAAACTTGCATCCCTTTAGACTCCTTCTTTTTTCTTTAGCGAAAGGAAAAGTTTTTTCCCATTTAAATAACGCAGGAGCAACGCACATTCACAACTTGCAAGGATATGGAAAGGCAACTCCAGAGCCCAATAAGCGACACTGCGCGCAGACGCCCTGCCTTTGCGGAGGGTGCTGGAAAATGTAGTTCTAGGCGGCTGAGGGCGCATGTGCATTTGTTGGTTTGCAGGTTCCGACAGAGTCCTTTATTTTTCGGTGGAGCTGGTGGGCTCGTTTTTAACCCGACTTGTGCATGCGGGTGGGAGTTAGGGAGGACTCAGCTTCGGAATAACGTCCCCACCCCAGGGATGAGGTGGGGCTGGAGGGGCCTGAGAGAATGCTTTGGTCGGGCATGGTTTGGGGCGGGGTGGGGTGGGGGCGAAAGGCGGAGATTAGGGCGTCGGGGTTGGTGTTTGGTTCTCGTTGGAGTCGAGTGCGAAGTAGCGACCTGTACTCCGAATCGGGGTTATGCGGGTCTAGGGCTGTCTCTGGGTTAGAGGGAGGCAGAGCCCTAGCTGTGCCTCCCCGCCTTAAGGGCCAAGAATTTGGGCTCTCGCTTCTGGGTGGGGGGCTGGAGGGTGGGAAATCTCGAGGACAGAGCTGGGGGCTTTGGGGGCTTTGGCAGTAATGGAATCGATCGGGCAGATAAATACCCGGACGGGAGGGGCGGGCATCCTGGACTTTGGCAGGAAATTGCAGGAAAACTGATCTAGGAACTTAGTGGCCCTAGAATTTAGGGCTCCGGACATCCAATTCTTTGCTCTTTTATATGAAATGCACCTCGCCTAGAGGTACTTTTTTGTTTGTTTTGTTTCGGTGAATTCCTGAAGCCTCTTCTGTAAAGAGCTGTGGGAATGATTTCCTACTTTCTGTGCACGATGAAGAGCTGTTGATTGTTGTTCATTGAGATGGCATTTGTGTGTGAATGAGCTTTCAACAACTTAAAATGCTTTGCAAATGTCACTATTTTTATTAATAAACGGGAGAGGACTGATGTAGTAGATACCACCCATCTTGAGAGGGCCAGAGCTTTGGAGTTAACCCTGTGTCTGGATCGCAAGATTGGAGCCATGCCCCTAGACACTGCTGAGAATATAGTGACAGTGTCAGAGCCCCAGACAGCAATGTCAGTGGCCTTTCCCTTTGTACTCTGCAGGGAAGAAGTTTGTTCCTAGACTCATTCTGACCTTATTTTTAGGGAGGCTTTGGGTTACATCCAGGTGGTTAGATAGGGGTTCCATAAAGCAATCCTGATTTCTGAGGGCCCCTTTTCTTTTGCAGCTCTGTTTTCTTAAGTCTCTACTTGACTGGATAAGATGGAATTAAGAAGGAGGACCTGACCATTGGCCCCTGATTACATGTCTTTGGTGAGCAAAACTTTTCAAGCCTTTTGTATTTACCTTGCTGGGTTTAATTTCTAAAGTTAACATCTGCAGTTTGAAAAATCACATGTAGTTAAATAGCCCTTGAACTTCTCTTATATTGCTTATAATTTATATGTACATGTTGTGTGTATATAACCATGCAGTAATGTATGTATAAATGTACCCAAATATATCCTTTAAACATTAAGATAAATCTTACCCTGGCAAAATGCTCATTTATGAGAGCATTGTGAGAATTGAGACTGAGGAAACAGCAGAATCTCCCATCTCACACTTAACTCCAGATAGCATATTTTCTTGAGCCTATTTGGCAAATTTGTACACATAAAACATACAAGTGAATCAACTTGGCTTTATTTTTTCTTTCCTGAAATATCTCTGTGCCCAGTGGGAGGAAAGGGTTTTTTTCATTCATTGAATAAATATTAGTTAAAGGCAAAAGCCAGGTAATTTTTGAGGCACTGGTGATACCTCCAGTGAGTAAAGCAAAGTCCCCGCCTACATGGAACTGACAGTCTAGGATGAGCACACAGACAATAAACAATATACAGTGTGTCAGATGGTGGCTGTTGGAGGCAACTGCACTATAATAGTGACGTTAGGGAGGGCCTGGGACAGCTGCTTTTTCATGTATGGGATCAGGGGAGGCTTCTCTAATAGTGTGACATTGAATAAAGACTTGAAGAAAATGAGGATGTGAGCCTTGCAGATATCTGGGAGGGGAAAATTTCCCAGAGAGAGGAAACAGCAAATGCAAAGGCCCTGAGGTGCAAATGTCCTTAGCCTGTGTGGAGAGCATCAAAGAGGCCATTGTGGACAGAGGAGTGAAGACATAGCATAGTAGAGGTTGAGATGACAGAGGTAAGAGGGGTCCAGATCACACAGGGCTGTGCAGGCAACTTGGAGGAGATTGGCTTTTACTCTGAGTGAGAAGGGAAGCCATAGGGAGGTGGTTGTAGTTGTTATTGTTTAGGCAGCTCTACTGAGGTGTAATTTACATACAATTTACTAATTTTCACAGGAGGATTTTGAGGAGAGAAGTGACATCATTTGACTTATATTTTAAAGGAATCATTTTGGATGCTCTGTTGAAAACAGACTGTAGGGGATCAAGAGGAGACTAGGGACACTGGTTAGGAAGCTAAGGCAGTAATCCAGGTGAAAGATGATTTCCTCATTCCCTTCGTTCTCCTGCTGTTTAAGGGAACCATCTGACACTTCACTCACATCGGACCTTCAACCCCTCCTCCACCTTCACTCTCAGTGATGATCCTGATTTCTATTTCACTGAGAGAAGAGAACAAGCAGAAAAAAACTTCCAAAGTTACCACCACATCCACCAGCCTTCCTGGAAACATTTCCGTAGAGTCCTGTCCTCCCTTCTGTTACTATAGAGAAAAGGTCTGTGCTCTAATTTATTTCCAATTAAATGTTACTTGTGCATTAGATTCCACTTCCTCTCACCTACCCAGGACAGTGCCTAGGGTAACCATTGGGCAAAATTCCTGGTCTGTCATTTATATATATATTTTTGTTTATTTGGGTATATGGACAGCATTAATTTTTCCAGAAAAATAGAAAAATTCAAATATGAAGCGCTGATTTTTAAAAATTATAAATGACCTAATATCCATCAACACTAATTTGCTCTGGAAGAAATCTTTACACATATATTATGCCTTTATCATTCTTCTGTTACAGGGGAGCTTCTATTAAACGTTTAACTATAACCTCATTGGAAGAGAATTAAACACACAGGATTTCCTTCCTTTTCATAAATATCTCTTCCTGTTGTTCTATTCCTCACCACTTTCCAAGATCCTGTCTCATTTTCAGTTTAGTGTACTTCAAACTTAGAATGTTAAGAAAAGACATCTTAGCCAATTCTCAAAGCTCTGGTATGTATATGTTCAACCTGGGTTTAGATCATTTAAATGTATCTTGATCTCACTTCAATTGCAAACATAGTCCAGTGTCATTAGTGAATGTAAATTTGCTTTACAGACAATAAATTGCATCTGTCAACCACGAGGCTTTCCATTTTAAATGTTTATAGTTATCTACCTATTTGATTAAAAGCTAATACATTATCGTGATAATCATTAGCTAAACTATTATTTTTAATAAATAAATTTGTTTATTAAATAAAATTTAATTTATTTAAAGTAAATAAAGGGAAGTCCGTAAACATTTGCCTTATAATGTATTCATGTCTTTCTAAAGACTCAGAGTGATTTGAATGGCTCATTGTTCTTTTAATAAAATCTCTCTACAGAATTCTGAACCAGTGACTTAAAAATCATTTTTTTCCCTCTATGAATTTGGTTAATAATTCAAAATTATTCTTTGAGCCATCCTTTTCACTTTCTTTTCAGAAATAGTGTTTGGATTATTTTTAAGTGGAGAGAAATAATATTGAACTCAAGAATAGGGTAGAGGCTGTAGTCCTAGCCCACCAGTGGCTAACTGTGTGACCTAAGCAAGTCTCTTGTGACTGTTGCCTTGAATTGCACATCTTGGAGAAACTAAGGAAATTAACCTTAATATTTCCTGAGCCTCTTTCTAGCTCAGGAAGAGGCTGAGCTAGACATCAGTTATGAGGTTTATGACATCAGTTGTGAGGTTTAGAAAGCAGGAGCCTCTAGCATCTCGTTCTTGTGTTCATCTTCTTGTCTTTACTGCTCTAACAGCATCAGAGTCAGCCTTGAAAAAGCAAAGAATTCACAGTTGGATGGTCTGAAGGATTGGCAAGTATTAGCACAGTCACCCATCTTTGCCTGACTGATTGCTGGGGTAGTTATGAGTTGAGAGCATAGTAACCACAGGGCGTTTTTAATAACAGATGCAGGTCGCCAGTATACCAGAAAGTAAGAAAGACAGGGTCTAGAATCACATTTTGGGAGGTATTCATGGATTCTGCCTGGCAACTCAGATCCAGAAGCCACAGGTTCAGCAACAACAGAAATACAGTTTAGAATTCTGATAGGCAGGCTTCCAGAGCCTAAACTGATAAAGGAGTAAATATCAGTTTATAGACTATTCATCAGCGAGTATGCATTAAAACAGCTACTGTGTGAGGGGCACTCTACTAAGTACATGGGGATTAAAAAAAAACGCAAAGAACTGGTCATAGTCCTTGCCCTGAACTGTAAGAGCTGACCACAGGAAACATTAACTCGAACTTTGCTTTGCAGTTAGAAGACATTCAAAAATCTTGAATCGAAAATTGTAACTAATAGTGGTTTAGCTGGAGATAGGTCTACATAGAGGAAGGGAGACCGATTAAATGATATTTCAGGATCCTGAAGCCTACCCGGTTCTGAACTTTATAGCAATATCGTGAGGCAGTCTGGATACTTTTATACAACGTTGAGACATAGAAAAAAATAGTCTTGAATCCCACTTCTTTAAGATAGCAGGTAACTATCAGCACGCTGTAGTACAAAGACCACTTGATTGGGAATCAAGAGAAAATTTTATACATTCACTAGTTCAAGAAATACTTATTAGTTATGTAATATATGCCAGGTTCTGTGTGTGGCCCTGAGGACAAAAGAGTATATAAGTTAGTCCTATATAACTGTCCTTAAGAAACTTAGAAGTCTAAGGAAGGAAGACAAGACATTGGAAGTAGAACATTGAAGTATAATGACTGTAGTAATTGGGGAAATATAAGGGGCTGTGAGTTAATTTTTGCAGGTAACATAATTATTATTAATATATATAATTTAAATAAGAATAAATTATTATCATGAACCTGGTATGATTGTAATGTGACTTTAATACATATAAATAAGTGTCCTTTCTGGGAAAGATCTCCTCCCCTTATAAAGGCTATTTTGGCTTAGCATCTATTTCCCCACATGCTTAAACATATTATATTTGGATATTATATGCTTTTAACATTTTTGCCAATTTGATGTTTGAAACATATTTTACTTTGCATTTCCATGATTAAAAGTGAGGTTGAAAATTTTGTTATATGTTGGTCATTGGTGTTTCTTTTGTAAATTTCCTGTTCATATCATTTGCCCATATTTGTATTGCATTATGTTTTCCTAACTGACTTGTAGGAACTCTGTATAACTAATGATCTCTTCTGTTTTATTAGTTGCAAATATTTACGCCCAGAATGACTTTTCACTTTTAATTTTGTTGATTGCCTTGTATGTTTGTGTAGTCAAATCTGAGAGCTTTCTCCTATATAACCTCCAGGTTTTATATATTTTTAAGGACTTTCTCATGCAAGATTATAAAAATGTTCTGATATTTTTCTGGTTGTTTTATAGATTTATTCCTAATGTCTATTGCAATTATAATTTATTTTTGTAAGGTAGCAGTGGTATGTTTATTTTTTTCCCTAGATTGGTAAGCCAGTTGTCCCAAATCATTTGAATTTCCATCTTTCCCCAAATATTCAAAATGCCCTGTTTAGCATATATTAAGTCCCTATAAATAATGGGCCTATTTCTAGAGTCTGTTCTGTTTTATTATTCCTTCAGTCTATCCTTGTTTCAGTAATACAATGTTTTAATTAACGTAGCTGTATGTTTTGGTACCTAGTATGGACAAATCTCCCCTCATACGCATGTTTTTTCTTTTTCAAAAATATGTGTTATATATATTAAGTTGGGGGTATATTAGTTTCATAGGGCTGCTGTAACAAAGTACCACAAACTGGGTGGCTTAAAACAATGGAAATGTATTGTGTCACAGTTCTGGGGACTAGAAGTCTGAAATCAAGGTGTTGGCAAGGCCATGCTGCCTCTGTAACCTGTAGGGGAATCCTTCCTAGTTTCTGGCGGTTTGCAGGCAGTCTTTGGCATTACTTGGCTTACAGCAGTGTAATTTTATCATCACATGGTACTCTCCCTGTGTGTCTCTGTGTTTTTGCATGATCATCTTCTTATAAGGACACCAGTCATATTAGATTGGGGCCTACCCTACTACAGTGTGACTTCATCTTAACTTATATCTGCAGTGACCCCATTTCTAAATAAGGTCACATTCTGAGGTACTAGGGGTAAGGAGATATATATATGTATGTGTGTGTATATATATATATATATATATGTACATGTGTGTATGTATATATGTACACGTAACTCATAACAGGAGAGAACTGGCATCTTTAAATTATTGAGTGCTTTTCACCCCAAAACATGGATTTTTCAATTGATTCTCTTCAACTGTTGAGAGTCAGCAGTGTTGCTGCTTTGAAGTTACTGTGCCTGTTTCTTAAACTGCTTTTAAGATTGTTCTCTGCCTCTGATTTTAGAATTTGGCTATGATATCCTTGGGTGTGCTTTTCTTTAGATTTAGCTTCCTTATGGTTTGGGACTTCTTGAATCTATAACTCATCAGTTGGGAATATCTTCCATCCTATTCCTTCAATTATTGTGTTATTTCTATTCTCTCCTCTTGTTTTGAGACTCCTGTTATACGCATGTTAAACCTCTTGAGTAAATCTCATAGGTCCCTTATGCTCCAATCCTTTTTTTTATTGGTGCCTGTGAGATCTTAGTTCCCCTACCAGGGATCAAACCTGGGCCCCATGAGTGAAAGCTGGAGTCCTAATCACTAGACTGCTAGGGAATTCTCTCTAATCCTTTTTTTAAAAGAGATAAGCTTATATGAAAAGATATATGAAAAGAACTATGTAAACTGCATCATCAGGAAATAAAACATAAAATAAGACTAAATAATGGTCAAAAGAAAAACAGGTGAAACAGGAGATTAACTGAAATACAATGGGATAACTTTTTGTTTTCTTTGATAAACTTTTTATTTTACAATAGTTTTAGATTTACAAAAATGTTGCAAAGATGGTACAGAGTGTTCCCTATATTTCACAGCCAGTTTTCCCCATTAACATCTTACATTAGTTTGGTACATTGTCACAATTAATGAATGAAGGTTGATACATTATTATTAACTAAAGTCTGCACTTTATTCAAATTAACTCAGTTTTTAACCTAATGTCTTTTTTTATTTCTAAGATCCTGTCCAAGATACCATGTTATATTTAGTCATCATTTCTTTTTAGACTCCTCTTGGCTATGATATTTTCTAATCCTTTTTAAAATTATCCTTAGTTTTTTTTTTTAAACCTCTGTTCTTCAATTTGCTTATTTTTATTGATCTTTTCCTTAGCCCAGTCTGTTGTTTTACCCATCCAATTGAGTTTTTAATTTCAGGTATTCTGTTCTAAATGCTTATTTGATTCCTTTTGGTTGATTCCAAATTGCTGTTAAACTTTTTCATTATTTTTTCTACTTTGTCTATCCTTCTATTTTGTTTTCTCTTGATATTGGTCAGTGGTACTAACACTTTGTATGTTTACTAAGTGTTGTTGGTTTTTTTTAATAGATCCACCTTTGTTTCCTTTTCTTTTTTAAAAAATTAATTTTTGGCTGTGTTGGGTCTTCATTGCTGCGCACGGGCTTTTTCTAGTTGCGGTGAGTGGGGGGCTACTCTTCGTTGTGGTGTGCGGGCTTCTCACTGCGGTGGCTTCTCTTGTTGCGGAGCGTGGGCTCTAGACATGCGGGCTTCAGTAGTTGTGGAGTGCCAGCTCAGTAGTTGTGGCTCACGGGCTTAGTTGCTCCGCGGCATGTGGGATCTTCCTGGGCCAGAGCTTGAACCCGTGTCCCTTGCGTTGGCAGGCGGATTCTTAACCACTGCGCCACAATGGAAGCCCTGTTTACTAAATTTTGATTATGTGCTTGTTGTCATGATAAAAGCACCATAGAGGTTCAAGCTGATATCATCTTTCACCAGGAAGAGTTCTCTTTTTTTCTCTTTAAAGTAGATAGGATCATCTCAGCCAAGCTGAGTTAGTGCTGGGTTGCAGTTTTGATACGATTTATTTTACCTCTTGGTTGCTTCTTTTCCTAGGATGTGGCCCTCCTGGGCACTCAATTGAAAATGTGGCAGCTCTTTGTGTCCTCAGTCCTGAAAAATTGTGGGAGATTTACTTCTGACATTCAGAGGTTTTCAGCCTAGCTCTCCAGAGCCCCACCCCATACAGCTTAAAAATTCAGATTCTTTGAGAAGAATCTGGTCATGTCAGGGCTTCCCTGGCTGTCCAGTAGTTAAGACTCTGTGCTTCCACTGAAGGGGTCGTGGGTTTGATCCCTGGTCGGGGAATTAAGATCTCGCATGCCACATGCCGTGGCAAAAAAAGAAGAAGAAGAAGAAGAATTTGGTCATGTGTTTGAGGTCCCTTCCATCCTGAACGTTACTTTAGCCAGTTGTAAATGCCAAAATCTATACTGGTTCCTTTGCCCTTCTTGAGTGGCCTTCTGTGAGGCATCAGTCTTGGATTCTCAGCCAGAATTGGTAAGAATTTAGGTCCTCTAGGTGAAAAGTGGCTGTGTATCCTCAGTGTCAGTTTATTACTCCTCTAGAGCTTTCTTTTGCTTGTTTTGTTTTCAAGCTCCTCCCAAGTCTCCAGTAAACTTTTCTTTCCAAGTAGAGGACATATCTTTTAATATCAAATCTTGTATCTGTTTTATCTGTCCTATTACCTAAAGAGGGTAGCACAAGGGAAATTATATTGCAGTGTGAAATATGACAGACAGTGATATCAGCGTTTTCTGGGTAAGTTGATTAGCTGTTTGACATCTGAGGTATCTCACTGTGGCACTTATCTTGGTGAATTCCTTATCATCTATGGTCTGATCCTCATATTTGTAGTTTCAGAAACTTGAAGTTAGTGTAGAGATAGATTTAACCATGTAAGTTTACAAGTGACAGATGAGTTAAACGGAAAGTGGATTTATATTACACTGAGATCCAGAACTACCAAGGAATTCATATTTTTATGTTGTCTGGCAAGAAAAAAAAAGGAAACAAAATTCTAATCCTAATTTTGCTTGGCAAGTGTGCAGTTATACCAAAGGGAGTTAATGGTGTGATGCAAATATGTAAAGCTCTTAGATAAAGGTATCATATTAGTTCTAGCCCCACAATAAACTCTACCTGCTTACTGAGATAAACAGATCTAGCTAGTATTTGGTGCTAGTCTCTTTTCTTCCAGGTTTTGTGTGAATAGGAGGAGCCTACCATTTTTTGTATCTCTGACACCTCTTTTTTCTATGTTCTGTTACCATCACTTTACTTTTTTTGTTGTTTGTTTGTTTTTGTTTGTTTTTGCGGTACGCGGGCCTCTCACTGCTGTGGCCTCTCCTGTTGCGGAGCACAGGCTCCGGACGCGCAGGCTCAGCGTCCATGGCTTACGGGCCCAGCCACTCCGCGGCATGTGGGATCTTCCCGGACCGGGGCACGAACCCATGTTCCCTGCATTGGCAGGCGGACTCTCAACCACTGTGCCACCAGGGAAGCCCCATCACTTTACTTTTGATTGATCTTTTATAGTTGATAGATACAAAGATAATTTCTTATTTTCAGTGTTTTTGTAGGGAAACTTCAGAATTGCTTCTGTATACTCTCAACAGATACATAGTAGGCACCAAATAAGTACTTTTGGCCACTCTTGAATTTAGAACTTTAGAACCCTGAACTCTCTTTGAACAACTTCCTAGCCCTCTACTTTGTCATTTTGAGTTATTAGCTTTACTCTTTCTTTCATAAGTATAGTTGCATGAATGATCCCTTAGAAGGTATTTGTTTGCTGTTCTGGGAACCAGTGGCATTGAAGGGTGTGCCAGTGGACTTTACCTTATGGTAATGAAAAGAATCAAACCACTGTCAGATACTATAAGTGATAACAACTGCAGGAGCCTTGTCTCATGGGTTAAGTATAGCTTTGTAATTACTAGAGACTGCCATGACTTTTTCCTCAAACGTCAAAATGTGTGGGATTATGGGATTTACAAGTGTTTATCTGAGCTGGGCTTTGAGTTTAGGGACCAGAGATCTTAAAATTTTATTTGTGCACGGAGACAAGATATTTCTTTTATTATTAAACAGATGATTGCTCTTTTCTTCAAAACATTGTACGTAGATAACGTTATTATGTTGCCTTAGCAGCATCACCATTCCTATATTTCATAGTTCCTGAAGATAATTTAGGACACAATTTTGAGAGCCATCGTAAACACCCAAGCCCATATCCTTCACCAAGATTCCGAGCATCAGCTTTTCAAATCAGATATTATCTTCTAAGTAGGAAGAACCATATTAATAGATAACAGAGGAAAAAATGGAGAAATGTCACAAGATACTTAGCCAAGAAAGAATCAGATAACTAACAAGCAAGTCGCAAGAAATCCTTGTAAATAATAGTTCATCTGTCCATTGTGGTGGTGGTACCAATGATGTTGGTACTAGGTGGTAGATTTGGAAATGCTGGTTAGTGTCCACTGTGCAGAGCCCCCTCTTATCTGTGTATAAAACAGAGTTCACCCAGTGGGAGCAACATTCAACTACATTTCTACATATCTTTATCCATCTTCTCACATATCTTTGTGATCTCAGAGGGAGGGATAACCCTCTTTCATTTATTTATTTATTTATTGTGGTACGCGGGCCTCTCACTGTTGTGGCCTCTCCCGTTGCGGAGCACAGGTTCCGGACGCGCAGGCTCAGCGGCCATGGCTCACGGGCCCAGCTGCTCCACGGCATGTGGGATCTTCCTGGACCAGGGCACGAACCCGTTTCCCCTGCATTGGCAGGTGGACTCTCAACCACTGTGCCATCAGGGAAGCCCCCCTCTTTCATTTATTAATGAATCTCTCTATTTGTACCCCAGACTCCATTATTTTCTACTTGTTTTAGGACCTTGATTTATTGATTATTTCATAATTCAGTGTCTCCCTCTTCAAATTTTAGATATCAAAAGTTTTTCTGGGTTTCCCTGGTGGTGCAGTGGTTGAGAATCCGCCTGCCAATGCAGGGGACACTGGTTCGATCCCTGGTCCAGGAAGATCCCACATGCCGTGGAGCAACTAGGCCCATGCACCACAACTACTGAGCCTGTGCTCTAGGGCCTGTGAGCCACAACTTCTGATCCTGCATGCCACAACTACTGAAGCCCGCGCCTAGAGCCTGTGCTTCACAAGAGAAGCCACCGCAAGGAGAAGCCCACGCACCACAAAGAAGAGTAGCCCCCGCTCACCGCAACTAGAGAAAGCCTGCATGCAGCAACAAAGACCCAACACAGCCAAAAATAAATAAATAAAATAAATAAATTTATTTTTAAAAAAGTTTTCCTTACTTTTGAAAGAACATCTTCTGTAACGATGCTCTTTTATTTACCTTTTAATTTTATTCTCTGCTTTCATTATCAAACTTTTCATACTCATACCTAACAGCCTCAATTCTATTCAACTTTAATCTTTGAAGTTAGACTCTTATCATCTATTTTTCTACTAAAATTATTTTGAAGAGACCCCTGAATCCTGAATTCTTTCTTGATAGAGATCTGTTCTTAGTCCTTTCCATATTCAAACTTTCAGCTGCATTTGATATTTTGTTTGCTTGTGTGACATCGCTAGATTATTTTCTGTTTTAATCTCTTTCCAAGTGCTTTTTCATTAGTTTCACTTCCTCCCTAACACAAATGCATGTCTTTTAAGGTTTATATTTTACTTGTTTATTTTTTATCCCAAAGAACCATGCATTCTGATATCCTCAAAAATAGTCCTTCCATGTCATTAATTCCCTGATATATTTTTTCAGCTCACATATCTCATTTGAGTTCCCCATAGTTTCCATGCTTTGAGTATATTGCTACTTGAATGTCCCACTTCACTTTAAATCACTTTAAACTCAATATGGTAAAAAGTGAAATCACCAAATTTCTCTAAGTAGCCTCTTTTTCCTTCTTCAGTATTTCTATAATTTTTACCAGTATTATTGGTACTATTAGTTCCTCTAAGTACCACTTAGGGGATGTACCACTATTACTTCCAGCTTTCTTGGCTAGAAACCGAGTATCTTTATGAATCTCATTTTGTAAAAATTCCTCATGATCAATGTTAGTATATTTCTGTTTCTTTCTTCCTTTTTATGTTTTAGATTTACTCCTATACTAAATTCTTTTGTATTATCCTAATCCAGGCCCATGTCATTTATATTATACTTTCTTGCTGAATTTGATAGCCTTATTCTATTATCCATTTTATTTTTTTGTTTTAATTTATTTTTGGCCACGTTGGGTCTTCGTTGTTGTGTGTGGTCTTTCTCTACTTGCGGTGAGTGGGGGCTACTCTTTGTTGCAGTGCATGGGCTTCTCATTGCAGTGGCTTCTCTTGTTGCGGAGCATGGACTTTAGGCGCATGGGCTTCAGTAGTTGTGGCACACAGGCTCAGAAGTTGTGACACATGGGCTTAGTTGGTCTGCGGCACGTGGGATCTTCCCGGACCAGAGATTGAACCCATGTCCCCTGCATTAGCAGATGGATTCTTAACCACTGTGCCACCAGGGAAGTCCCCTATTATCCATTTTAGATGAAATTAACAAGCACTTCATCTAAAACATCACGCATTTATCGTGTTACTACTATGACAGAAAACTTCAATTTTTCTCTCTCCTACTACATGACATTTCTCTGTTGGTCAGAATTTGTTATTATATGATTCCATTTCATTTTTCCTTTCTTATTTTTTCCTCTGCTTTCCAAAGACATATATTTGAACTAGTATCATTGACTCTTTGTCATGTCATGTACTTTTTATATCTTTATTTTTAATTATACTATGAATTTTGTTTCAGTGCTATCATTCCTTTTACCACACTTATCTATATTAATCCTTTCCTTCTTTAAACTTCCATATTAATCAGAACCGATACTGTATAATCTTTTGTTTTATCAGCAGTGGTTTATTTTTATTATATATTTTTCTGTAACTGATGAGTGAGCTTTGTTTTCCCCTTTATATTCCAGAGGGAAGAAATATTGTCTTCTGCTTAATCCTGAATATTATATCCAAAGTCAGAGCATTAATTCCAAAGCAGAAAGCTTCTGAAAAACAAATAGTGTCATGGCATGATGTTAGAACATTTTTCAAATGATGGTTCTACACATTAGAAGAATTGGAATTCAATAACCAATTTGAGAAACACAAATAAAATTAAATTATAAGGGAAAAATAATTCAAGAGGAAGATCATGAATATAACAGTTTGAGGGAAATATTAAATCTCAGCTCAAATCTTTTAAACAACTGAGAGTTTCTAGAAGATAAAGACCTCATAATTATGACACAAGTGGAGCTTAAAACATAATTCTGCTTCAATAGATTTTTTTAAAATGCAGCTTATAAATGAAAAATAATTTTAAATATAAGAAAGGATGCATTTGTACCTCAAACCTTATTCTGGAAACAATTTAAATGTAAACCCATAATTCAGTACTAATGGAATCTGAGAAAATTTGTATGAGAGAGAAACGTAAATGTAAACTATGTGATAAATCCTTCAGCCGAAACACTAGTCTTATTCAACATCAAAGAATACATACTGGAGAGAAACCTTATGAATGTAGTGAATGTGGAAGAGCTTTTAGTCAGAGCACTAACCTTATTCAACATCAAAGAGTCCATACTGGGGAGAAACCTTATGAGTGTAATGAATGTGAAAAAGCCTTTAGTCATAGGTCATCCCTTAGAAATCATGAGAGAATACATACTGGAGAAAAACCCTATCCTTGTAATGAATGTGGGAAGGCTTTCAGCCATATTTCAGCCCTTACTCAGCATCACAGAATTCACACTGGAAAGAAACCATATGCATGTGTTGAATGTGGGAAAACCTTCAGCCGAAGCACACATCTTATAGAACATCAAGGCATTCATTCTGGGGAGAAATCCTACCAGTGTAAGGAATGTAGGAAAGTTTTTTGCCACAGCTCATCACTAATCCGACATCAGAGAACTCACACAGGAGAAAAACCCTACAAATGTAATGAATGTGGAAAAGCCTTCAGCCATACCCCCGCCTTCATTCAACATCAGAGAATTCATACTGGAGAGAAACCCTATGAGTGTAATGAATGTGGAAAGCCCTTTAATCGGAGTACACATCTTACTGAACACCAGAGAACTCACACTGGAGAGAAACCTTATGTTTGTAAGGAATGTGGAAAAACTTTCAGCCCAAGTGCACACCTTACTGAACATCTAAAAATACATTCTGGTGTGAAACCCTATCAATGTAATGAATGTCAAAAACTATTTTACTATAGAACATCACTAATTCGACATCAGAGAACTCATACAGAAGAGAAACCCTACCAGTGTAATGAATGTGGGAAAACCTTCGGCTTAAGCTCAGCCCCTACTAAACATAAGCGAACACATACAGTGGAGAAACCTTATCAGAGTAATGAATGTGGGAAAGCCTGCAGCCATAGGTCATCCCTTAACCCTGAGCACTCACAGTAGTAAAAAACTCTTAAGATTGTTATGCAAGAAAAACTTGAGGTAAAATACTCATTTACTCAATATTATAGTGTTTGTACTGAGAAGAAACAACTGTTCTTGTAATTCATCTGAAAAATGTGTTATCATTGATATCAAAATTTATAATGGAAACAGTCATCTCTAAAACTGAAATTTGTCTTTTAAAGACATTTAGAAAATTAATTTTAGAGATAATTTATTACCAATGTATATATTTGCTTATAATTAAAGCCTTTTCAGATACACAGAAGTTTTAGATAGATGATAAAAATTGTTTATATATAATCTTTTTAGTAGTTCTTATCTTATTTTTAAATATTAAAGTAACACCTTTATAGAGGGTTTGAATTTTAAATTTTGACAAGTTTAATTAAGCCATAGATAAGAATGCTTTCCCCACAGAGATAATATGCATTATTTTCCAGTATTCATGGAATTAAAAAAAATTTTTTTTAATTTATATTTTTGGCTGCGTTGGGTCTTTGTTGCTACTCGCAGGCTTTCTCTAGCTGCAGCGAGCAGGGGCTACTCTTCATTGTGGTGCATGGGCTTCTCATTGTGGTGGTTTCTCTTGTTGCGGAGCACTGGCTGTAGGTGTGTGGGCTTCAGTAGTTGTGGAATGCCAGCTCAGTAATTGTGGCTTGCGGGCTTAGTTGTTCCACAGCATGTGGTATCTTCCCAGACCAGGGCTCGAACCCGTGTCCCCTGCATTGGCAGGCAGATTCTTAACCACTGTACCACCAGGAAAGTCCTGGAATATATTTTTTTAATGAACCATATATATGGCTACAAAGAAAATTTCAGCAAGTTCTCCCTGAGGGAAATATTCAAACCTTCCCTGTTTGTTTATATATTTTTTACCACAGTGAGATAAAAGAAAAGAACAACAACTGAAAATAGCACCACAAAATTATTTAGAAATTAAAAATAGTTTTCTAAGTAAGTTTTGTGTTAAAGAATAAATCCAAACAGAAAAAATGCAATTATTAGAAAATAATAAAACTGGAACATAAATTTTCAATTTGAAAAGATAGACAACCAAATAATAATATAAGCCCAAAGAATAAAAAAGGAATGCATTAATAAAGATAAAAGAATACATTAATAAACTAAGTACAAAAAGTACATTTGATAAGTCAATATATAAATTCTAGCAAGTAGGATAATGGGAAAGAAAGGAGAAAACACAATATCTAGGAGTAAGGAAAGGAATATAAATACAGATAAAAGGGAAGTTTAATTTTCTAATTCAATCATTAACAAGTCAAATCTAGCAGTTTAGTAAAATTAATACTGATATTTGTCATAGCACTTCCAGACTAGTTCAAAAGGAGAAACGTACATTAATAAAGAAAGACTGTATTATACTAGATTCAGTAAAAGGATTTGGCAATATTCTACAGTCATTGGCATTGTTTTAAAGTTAGGAATAGAAGGAAACTTCCTTAAATTGATAAGAGATATTTACCAGAAACCTACCAAACACTGCATATAACTAGAATGTTCTTATCAGAAGCAGGAACAAGACAAGTGATGCTTAATGTCAGCACTCTTAGCAATGTTCTACAGGTCTCAGGTAATTCAATAAGAGACAAAATTCTGAGCCAGTAATATTTAAAAGGAAGAGAAAAAATCCTGACATCATGAGATGATATATTTGGTAGCTAGAAAATCCAGCTAGTAGGGCACATATATATTATCAACAATGCCCAAATAAAAAGCTTTCTTAAATAAAAGAAATTAAAAATGTAATAGAAAAAAGTGACAGTCACAGTATTGACCAAAAAAAAAAAATCTAAAAATGCCAGGAATAAAAAAAAATTCCAAGAGATGATTATAGGATAAATTTGTTTCTAAAGGACATAGAATATTATAATAAATGAAGAGGCACGATTAGAAAAATTGTATAAAGATGTCAGTTTGTTTTAAATTTATCTTTGATTTGCAAGCTTAAATCAAAATCTCAGTAGAGTTTTTAAAAATTACAGCTTTATTGAGATATAGTTCTCATACCACATAATCCAATTTTTCAAAGTACAATTCAGATATTAACATATTCACAGAGTTGTGTGACTGTCACCACTATCTAATTTCAGAATATTTTTATTACCCCAAGAAGAAACCCATACCTATTAGCAGTGACTCTCCATTGCTCTTCTCCCTCCAGCTCCTGGAACTACTCATCTACTTTCTTTTTCTGAGGATTTGTCTCTTCTGGCTTTTTTATTTCAATAAAATCACAGAATATGTGGTCTTTTGTGGCTGGCTTTCACTTAGCATTATGTTTTCAAGGTTTGTCCATGTTGTGGCACACATCACTACTTCATTTCTCTTTATGGCTAAATAACATTTCATTGTATGTGTATACCATATTTTGTAATCTGTTCATCAATTGATGGCCATTTGGGTTGTTTCCACTGTTTTGTTATTGTGAATAATGCTGCTATGGACTTCCACATATAAATTTTTGTAATGTCATGTTTTCAGTTCTCTTGCACATATATACCAGGAAGTGAAATTGTTGAGTCTTATGTTAACTCTGTGTTTAAACTTTTGAGGAAATGCCAGACTATTTTCTAAAGCAGCTGTACCAGTTTTCAGTCCCATCAGCAACATATGAGTGTTCTTATTTTCCCCTGTCATTGTCAATACTTGTTTTTTTCTGTGAGATAGATATATATACATAACTATATATATATATATATATATACATATACATAAATATATATGTATATTTTCTTCGAGGAAATGTCTATTTGGATTCTTCAGGCATTTTAAATTAGGTTATTTATCTTTTTATTGTTGAATTTTAAGAGTTCTTTAAATATTCTGGATACTGGACCCTTATATATCTAATTTGCAAATATTTTCTCCCATTCTGTTGATTGTCTTTTCACTTCTTGATGATGTTCTTTGAAGCACAAAAAGTTTCAATTTTGATGTAGTCCAGTTTACCTATTTTTCTTTTATTGTGTTTCCTCTTGTTATAACCCAAGGTTGTGAAGATTTACATATTTTCTTCTAAGAGTTTTACAGTTTTAGCTCTTTTAGGTCTATGATCCATCCATTTTGAGGTAACTTTTTAATATACGGTGTGAAGTATGGGTCCAACATCATTCTTCTGCATGTGAATATTCAGTATTAGCACCTTTGTTGAAAAGACTGTTCTTTTAATTGTCTTGGCATCCTTGTCACTCAGTGGGATTTAAAATTGAAATTTAGGGCTTCCCTGGTGACGCAGTGGTTGAGAGTCCGCCTGCCGATGCAGGGGACATGGGTTTGTGCCCTGGTCTGGGAGGATCCCACATGCCGCAGAGCGGCTGGGCCCGTGAGCCATGGCCGCTGGGCCTGCGAGTCCGGAGCCTGTGCTCCACAACGGGAGAGGCCACAACAGTGAGAGGCCCACGTACCACAAAAAAGAAATAATAATAATATCTCAAAACAGAGAAAGAATGGACTATTCAATAAGTGATATTGGGATAACTGGCTATTTATTTGGAAAAATACCTCATAACATACACAAAATTAAATTCCAGAAGGGAATAATTGAATGCCGTCTTGTGGTAGTTTTCCAGAAGACAGGAACTGGGCACACAAATCTGAGGTTTTCTTCAGATCCTTCCATAACTGAGGCAGGAGATAGATGGGCCCCAGGCTGAGCAGCTTGGAGTTCACCCCCACCGTGGACAGATACTCCAAAATAGCAGAAGGGAGGAGAAGCTAAGCCCTGCCCAGATAAGAGACCAAATATTTCTCATTCTCAAGGTCAAGTAGACCTTCCTGACTACACATGAGCAGAAAGACTTCTTGAAGGTCAAAAAGGGGGGTGAGCACCATAGCATAGTAGATGATGTCAACCTACCCATAGGCCTCTTTGCTAGAATCCATCTTGCCTAAGAGATGCGTGTGCACACGTGGGAGGACCCTGAGATATACCAAATATGGACTCAGACCAGGCAAAGCAAGATGATTGGCCAAAGGAAACCAGGAAGAAATGCCCCATAAAAGTGATTCAAGCTATCACAAGGGTGCAACTCTTTCTCTAAGCCCACTCATTTTTCTGTCCACCCGTACTCCTTTTCCTCCTAATAACCCTTTACTCCTTTCATTGCTTTTCATCTTTGTGGGAATTCTATCCTGCAGAGCTGAAGAGCCAGGGCCTTGTCACTGGCCACTGGCCTAGTGGCTAGGATTCAGTGCTCTCAGTGCCACTGCCCAACCTCAATCTCTAGCCGGGAACTGAAACCCTGCTTCAAGCGGCTGCAGTCCGAGGCCATCCAAGATCATAACCATTATTGGATAAACACAAATTTTAGAGTTTTGGAAAAGTTTTATTATAACTACTGATAGAATTATAATGGCATGGCTCTTCAAATCACTGCAAAAATTGGAAAAACGATAGAAAAGGAATAAACCTAAAATAAAGGAAAAAGTAATATTGGGTATAACCATTTTATCAGTGAAGATCCCTTTTAAAAGTTGCAGCTTTTAGATTAGAGTTACAGGAAGGAAAACTAACATTTGTTGGTTGCTAAATTAAATAGTGTAGAAATTAAGGTGCTAAGGTTATCTAACTCATCCATGGTTACCCAGCTTTTAAGGGCAGGACCAGGATTACAAAACAAATAAAAATTATGCAAAAACTTTCACAATAAAAAGGTAGACAAAAATAAATTTGTAGGGCTCTGGTGACAAACCTTGTATGAATTTTGCGATGACAGCATACACAAGGGCCTATGCCATAGGGTAGAGCCCATTATTGGGCAGAATACGGACATAGGAAGCCAAAGATATGCATTTTCATTTTCTAGGACTGATGTAACAAATTACCAGAAACTGCATACAATTACCAGAAAACAACAGAAATTTATTGTCTCTCAGTTCTGCAGGCCAGAAGTCTTAAATCAAGATGTCGGCAGGGCCACATTCCTTTTGGAGCCTCTACAGGAGAATCCTTCCTCACCTTTCCAACTTCTGGTGGCTGTCAGCATTCCTTTTGGCTGCATCATTCCAATCTCTGCCTCTATCTCCATGTGACTATCTTCTGCTTCTTCTCTTCTGTGTTTATCTTCTCCTCTTCTGTCTCTTATCAGGGCATTTGGATTTAGGGCCCACCTGGGTAGTCCAGGGTGATTTCACCCCAAGACCCTAACTTGTATCTGCAAAGACCTTTTTTCCAAATAAAGTAATATTCATAGGTTTCAGGGGTTTGAACATAGACATATATTTTGGGGGACCACAATTCAACCCACAACAGTACATGAAACTGGAGGACAAATATGAATCATAATTGAAGCAGAAAGCAAACAGATGAAGCCATTCTGAGTTTTAGGATAAGAGGTGGGGCAGATATTGAGGTAAAAAATCCTGACTATGTTTGTCTATAAATTAGCACATGCATGTAAAATTAGACCAGGGCAATGATTTTCAAACAGGAATTCCTGGAGGTACATGGAAATACATGTAGGTATGGTTTGGAGATAATAAATTTCCATATTCTCTTTCCTAAAGTTTATTATCTGAAAGCAAACCTGTATTCACAACAACTCTTCTCTAGGTTTACATAAGAAAAGTATACTCCTCACTCATCCCACACTTCACTAATGCATACCAGACAAAATGGTTATCATTTTCTGGTGATAAATGAAGACACCATAAAGCCTTATGGCTTCCTTCTGTCAAGGGTGAACTATGGGATTAGAAATGATGTACTTTGGCCGATGTTAGGATTTCTAACATGAGATTATAGTGGAAGTAGGAGGAGGAGTAATTAAAGTTTTAAGAACTTCCCTTTTTTTTTTTATTACCCCAACTGTTTCCAGAGAATGTATCGCTCTTGAGGGAGGGTCCCTTGAGAAGACAAAAAGAACATAAAAATATTAATGCTAAAAACAGCCTTCTTTTTTCTGTTTGTTTGGGGTTTTGTTTTGTTTTTTTGGCCACGCTGCACAGCTTGTGGGATCTTAGCTCCCTGGCCAGGGATCAAACCTGTGTCCCCGGCCCACTGCAGTGGAAGCTCGGTGTCCTAACCACTGGACTGCCACGGGATTCCCCAAACAGCCTTCTTTATGTAATTAAACAAACAATTATTTTCACCTATTTTCAACCTTCATCCCTAAGTGTTTTTAGCTGGAAAGGAAAGCATCTTTGAACAACAGTAGTAAAGGTAGTGGTAAAGGTCTGCGGCACTATATTTGGTCATCCACTTGACAGGAAGTGACAGGTGGTCTGAGATAAGGGCCTACAAGGATTCCCGACTAGTGGCAAGTGGCTTGGTTGGTTGGCAGGAGGCCTGAAAGGATTAAGATTGGGATATTGTGGACAAGGAAGTCTGGGCAAGAGGCATGTGCATGAGGTTGTGCACCAGCTGTAGACTTTTGTGTCTCAGAAACAACCCCCTACAGAAGAGGCACTCAACAACTGGATGTACTAGCAAATGTCAGCCAGGCTCTGTGTTTTTCCACCACAGTGCTTGTGCAGTGGGCTCATGAATTGAGAAACCATGACTGCAGAGATGGAAGTGTTACATGAAAGACTCAACAGTATGGTCTCCTTCTCACCAAAGCTGATCTCGCTAATGTTGCTGTTGAATACCTGAAAGTTTAGCAGCAGAGACTGACTCTAAGCCTCTGTGGTAACAGCTCTAAAGAGATCAGCCAGACACTCGGTGGCAAGTTGATTACAATGGGCACATTCCATCCTGGAAGAGATGGTGATTTGTTCTTAATGGAATTGACAGCTAACCTGGGTGTGGGTTTGCCTTTGCTGTGTGCAGTGACTCTGGCTGCATAATTGAGAGCTTACTGAATGCCTAAGTTATGGATGTGGGATCCTCCAAATCATTGCCTAAGACCAATGTACCCATTTTTTAAATTTATTTTTAAAAATTTATACAATTTTATTTTATTTTAAGTTTTTTTTAAATTAATTAAATTTATTTTTGGCTGCGTTGGGTCTTCGTTGCTGCACGCGGCCTTTCTCTAGTTGCGTCGAGTGGGGGCTGCTCTTCGTTGCGGTGTGTGGGCTTCTCATTGCAGTGGCTTCTCTTGTTGCGGAGCATGGGCTCTAGGCGCGTGGGCTTTAGTAGTTGTGGCACTTGGGCTCAGTAGCTGTGGCTTGCGGGCTCCAGAGCACAGGCTCAGTAGTTGTGGCGCAGGGGCTTAGTTGCTCCACGGCATGTGGAATCTTCCCGTAGCAGGGCTTGAACCCGTGTCCCCTGCACTGGCAGGTGGATTCTTAACCACTGCACCACCAGGGAAGTCCCCCCCAAATTTTATACAATTTTAAAGGTTACACTCCATTTACAGTTATTACAAAATATTAGCTATATTCCCCATGTTGTACAATACATCCTTGTAACCCATCTTACACCCAGTAGTTTGTACCTCCCCATGTTGCCCCCCGCCTCAACTGGTAACCACTAGTTTGTTCTCTATCTGTGAGTCTGCTTCTTTTTGGTTATATTCACTAGTTTGTTGTATTGTTTTAGATTCCACATATAAGTGATACCATATATCAATAGTATTTGTCTTTGTCTGACTTATTTCACTTAGCATAACGCCCTCTAAGTCCATCCAGGTTGCTGCAAATGGCAAAATTTTCTTCTTTTTTATGGCTGAGTAGTATTCTGTTGTATGTATATAAGTGTGTATATGTATATATATATATGTATATATATCACATTTTCTTTATCCATTCATCTGTTGATGGACACTTAGATTGCTTCCATATCTTAGCAGTTATAAATAATGCTGCTGTGAACATTGGGGTGCATGTATCTTTTTGAATTACTGTATTTGTTTGTTTGTTTGTTTCAGATATATACCCAGGAGTGGAAATGCTGGGTCATATGATAATTCTATTTTTAATTTTTTGAGAAACTTCCATACTGTTTTCCACAGTGGCTGCATCAATTTACATTCCCACAAACAGTGTAAAAGTGTTCACTTTTCTCTACATCCTCACCAACCAACATTGTTATTTGTGTTCTTTTTGATCATAGCCATTCTGACAGGTGTGAGGTGATATCTCACGGTGGTTTTGACTTGCATTTTCCTGATGATTAGCGATGTGGAGTATCTTTTTGTGTGCCTGTTGGCCATCTGCATCTCCTCTTTGGAAAAATGTCTATTTAGTTTGTCGATGAAAAATTAATCAGTCAATCTAAGAAATAAATGGAAAATTTTATTTGAGCCAAATCTGAGGGTTATAACCGGGGAAGAGCATCTCAGAAAGTTCTTAGAACTATTCCACTGGTTAGAAATCAAGGCAGAGTTATATGAGTCTCTTGAGACAGAGGGCTGTACATCAAATGACATATTATTGATAGTTTACATAATCCAGATCTAAGCGTCATTATGGTGGGTCATGTGTACCTCACAGGATCAAGAAGGAATGTTACCTTTTAAGGAGTTGTCTTGTTGATGCTAGGAGAATGTTGCTTTTTATGCTTGAGGAAGTATTATTGCCAGTGGGGGAGGCGTGTTTGATACATAATGCAGATACACAATGCACAGTGTGGGGAGAGAGGAGGTTAAAGGGCAGAAAAAAATTTATGTTTAAATATTTCTTGTTCTTGCCATAGAATATAAATTTTATTTCACAAGTTCTTCTGCCCATTTTTTAATCGAGGTGTTTGGTTTTTTGATGTTGAGTTGTGTGAGCTTTTTATATATGTTGGATATTAATCCCTTTTTGGTCATATCATTTGCAAATACTGTCTCCCATTCAGTGTGTTGTCTTTTTGTTTGTCCATAGTTTCCTTTGCTGTGCAAAAACTTTTAAGTCTAATTAGGTCCCATTTGTTTATTTTTGCTTTTATTTCCTTTACTTTAGGAGACAGATCCCCCCAAAATATTGCTGCGATTTATATCAAAGACTGTTCTGCCTATGTTTTCCTCTAGGAGTTTTATCGTATCTTGTCTTACATTTAGGTCTTTAAACCAGGTCAGTGTACCCATTTTTGGTGAAGGCTGTGTATGGGTGTGTGAAAATGGGTGTATGATCAAGGAATCCACTGGTCCTCCCGTACGCCGTATGACCTACCAGCTGCCGTTCTAGTAGAATTTTCAGCTGGCCTCTTCAAGACTCAGCTAAGCCACCAGTTTAGGAATGACAGTCTTCAGAGTTCAAGTGCTGTTGTCCAAGTTGTGGCACATACATTGAAGCTGTGCCCCCCAAGTTGTCCTCCATCCCTGAGCCAGAAAATCCCAGTTCTTTCCCTCCTGAGTAGGGAAAACCCAGTCCCTCACCTCCTGGGTGGCTCTTTTATGTTCACACCGCTGCCACGCTCACACAGAACCCTTCACTTCTGGTCACCAAATGTGTGGGTTTGTTGCCTCACAACAAGCAGTTCTGCACAGCACCAGCTGGTGTCCCGTACTTTAACTCAACTCTAACACTCCCTACTTGGCAACGGCATCAGATCCCGCAGGCTGAGGGCTCGGTCCCATGAGACTGCTCCCACCTTAATCGGACACCAGTCACAAGTCGTAGGTCCCTGAGTTACCCACAAATTCTGTCTGGTTTGGCTACAAATCAGAGGTTCACACGGCCCCCTCCTCAGTTTCAATTAATTTGCTAGAGTGGCTCACGGAACTCAGGGAAACACTTACTTACGTCTACTAGTTTATTAAAGGAGATGATAAAGGATACAGAGGAGCAGCCAGGTGAAGAGATACATGTGGTGAGGCCTGGGAGGGTCCCGAGCTCAGGGGCTTCTGTCCCTGTGGAGTTGGGGTGAGTCACCCTCCCGATGTGGATGGGTTCACCGACCCAGAAGCTCTCTGAACCCAGTACTATTAGGACTTTATAGAAGCTTCCTCACACAGGCATGATCAATTATTAATTCCATTTCCAGCCCCTCTTCCCTCTCTGGAGAAATTGGGGTGGGGCTGAAAATCCCAAGCTTCTAATCATGGCTTGGTCTTTCTGGGGACCAGCCACCCTCCAGGAGCCCAATCAGAGTCACCTCATTAGAACAACAGATGCGCTTAGTGCTCTTATCACTTGGGAAATTACAAGGGTTTTGGGAGCTCTGTGCCAGGACCGGAGGCAGAGACTAATACACATTTTCTGTTATCTCACAGCCCCCAGTGGCTGTTAGACACAGGCCCAGGAACGAAGGGTTAAAGTAGGACCAGCTCCTGTCACCATCACTCCCACTGTCCCACTTGCCCTTCCTTTCCCACAAACTTAGGCTGTGCTGGAGTGGAGGTCCTGTTTTCCGGGGCAGGATGTCCACTGAACGTGAAGCTGTGACCTACCACTGGTCTTCAGGGCCCTCATGTCAGTAGATCAGCTGGTACAGAAAGGAGATATTGGTGGGTAAACTGTGTGACCCCAACCGGTTAGATATTTTCTATTTGTCTCTCTGTTGTTCTTTATTCTTTATCCTATAAAAGCTTCATGCTTTCTGCCCCGTTTTGCAGTTCTCTGAAAAGAGACTGGCCACTTCATGAAGTGTTTAATAAAGTTTGTCTGTATCATCTAAGTGTTTGACAGCACCAAGAGAAAGTGGTGCAGAAGGGCCAGGCTAGGAGGGTTCAGGGCCTGCTGTGGGTGCTTCCTCGATCTTACTCCTCTTTTCAGAGTGAAAATGGTCCCGGATGAGAAGATTCATATTAGTAGAAAGCACCAGCCTGTGGGACTGGGGCTTTAAATGAACTACCGCAGCACACCCAGACCTCCCACCTCTAACCATTAGCTGCTTCGGGCCTGCACACAGACAGAGGCTGTCAAAGTACCACGTGCCCTCTGCCTAGAGGGAGGATCTGCCAGGTCTGGGACCCTGGCACTGAGGGGCACCAGGGGACCCAAGGAGGGGAGCAGTGGAGGTCATGCTGGAGGTGCCCACCTCCTCTATTTTCAGTTTACTTTGCTTTTCTTCTACAAGCCTTATGGAGTGAAACGTTGGGTCATTGATTTTTAGACTTTTCTTTTTTCATAAAAAGGAAGTATTTAAAAGCACAAATTTTCTTCTAAACACTGCACTAGCTGCAGCCCACAAATTTTGATATACCACATCTTCATTGTCATTTAACTGACCCAAGTATTTTCTAATTTTCTTGTGATCTCTTCTTTGGCCCAGGGCCTAGCTGCCCATTCCCAGCTCCAGTGGGCTTCTGGGCCAAACCCTGGATGCCTTCATCTCAGCCCGTTAGGTATTCAAGCCAATCTCACCTTCCTGTGATTCTGCCCCTGTGCACTTGGCCTTAGAGGCAACTCATGCGTGCACACACATACACACACACACACACACACACACACCCCGCACCACCATGCTCCAAACGCCAAGTGTGGGGCTGGGCCCTCTGCAGTGCCGTCTGCTCTCCGGCTCAGGTTTGAGTCAGCTTTGTCCTTTCCTCTCCCTTTGGTTGGGCACAGTTGCCCCTTCACTTTCTTTTCATGGTCTCCATTTTCTTCTCATCACCTGCAGAGGTTTCTTTCTTTTTTTTATTTTAAATTTAAGTATAGTTGATTTACAATGTTCAGGTGTATAGCAAAGTGATTCAGATATATATATATATAATACATGTTCAGGTTCTTTTCCATTATAGGTTATTACAAGATATTGGATATAGTCCCCTGTTATACAGTAGGTTCTCATTGTTTATCTATTTTATATTCAGTAGTGTGTATCTAATTTATCCCTCCTTCCCCACTTTCCCCTTTGATAACCATGAGTTTGTTTTCTATGTCTGTAGGTTTGCTTCTGTTTCGTACGGAAGTTCATTTGTATCATTTTTTTAGATTCCACATATAATTGATATCATATGATACCTGTTTTTTTTCTTTGACTTACTTTGTATGATAATCTCTAGGTCCATCCATGTTGCTGCAAAAGGCATTATTTCATTCTTTTCTATGGCTGAGTAATATTCCTGCAGCTTTCTTGACCGGCCTCCTTGACCTGTTGCCATGGCTTGGTGAGGGCCCAGTGGGGAGGGAGGGATGGAAAAGAGCGAGTGGGTGGCTGATCTCGCTGCGGAACTCTGGCGGAGCGGGCGTTAGACTAGGCATCCAGTGGCGCCAGAAGTGGCCTCACTCTGAGAGCTTTGTCGCCGCCTAGCGGCCACTAGCCTCAACTACAACTTCCCAGGGCGTTGCCTGCCGGCAACTGCTGATTCTTCCCATGAATAAAGGAGTTTTGGCCTCATTTTAGTGTGGAACCTGAGACCAGTATGGAGATTTCTTCTGGCCTGGTGGTGAATGAGGAAGTCAGAATTTAGACTCGAGGGCATGTCAATTAGAATGGGAGAAAATAAAGAAATTAATTAAATTCCCATGTGCAGTGTGGGACCTTGGGCTGTGCACCACCAGTGGGCACTCACAGGAGGCTGGACCCCGGAACCGACAGCTCGCCTAGGGCTACGACCCCCAGTGCCCATGTGCATGAAGAACGTGAATGTAGGCTGGGCACGCAGGCTGCCAAGACAGGTGGTTTGAACCCAGACTTTACATTATTTGGTCCCTTTAAATACGATTTACACTGGAACGTCATAGTGTAATATTACATTATATTTTCTTCTAAAAACTTACATTTTCCTTGGAGTTATTTCTTTATAGGTTTAGTTTCTTTATGTACATCTCCCTTATTCGGGTAGCTGGCAGAAGTGTAAATTGCCTTTTAATTATTTCTTTTCTTCTTCCTCTTTCTCGGTTTTTTCCTTCTGCCCCTCCTCCTTCTTCTTTTAAACCTGGAGACATACTCCTGGAGCTTTTCACCCTCTCCAGTCAGGTATTTGCGCTTGTGCCAACTTTGCTGCTTTGGTCTTGGGATGATCCTTTCCCATTATCCTAAGAGTTCCTCTTGCTTCTCTCTTGTGTATCATCCCATTTCCCATATCTTTCTTTTTCTTTGTTTCCTTCCTCATTTCATGAATATCTTCCTCCAGAAACTTCCTGATAAAGGATACAAGGAAGTAATAATGTTCACTCTTCATCTGTGAAACTGTCTTTATTCTCCTCTTACCCTTGATGGATAGCTTGGCTGGATGTAGAACTCTAGGTTGAAAAATCATTTTCTCTCAGAATTTTGAAGATATTTCTCCACCATTTTCTTACTTCCAGTGGTCCTGTGAGGAACGCCATTCTGATTTTTTATGTGACTTATTTTTTTCTTTGTAACTCTTAGGTTCTTTTGTTTTTCTCAAATTTAAGTGGGATGGTGCTTGCTTTTAGATTTTTTTCATTCATCGGCATGTAAATCGGTCGTTTTATCATTTTACCTTCCACCAGCAATGTATGAGAATCCTGGTTGTTCCACATTCCTCCAGTATGTGATGTTGTCAGGTTTTGGGTTTTGCCTTTTTTTTTTTTTTTTTGCCATTCTGGTTAGCACATAGCAATATCACATTGTAGTTTTAATTAAAGAATGTAAATAAACAATAAAATATCAATTTGGTCTCCAAATTACTTAACCAAAAACGATATTACTACTCTTTTTTCTTCGGTGGGAGCAAACATAAATGACATTTTGATATTTATCACATTATTGCTGAAAGTTTAAATTTGTGCAGGCTCTTTGGAGGGCAACTATCTATTCAACAAATCCTCACTGTCTGTCTACTATGCGAAGTACTGTCCTAGGCGATGAGTATGAGGGAATAAGACAAGTCCTGCCTTCATGGGTGAGACAAATGATAAAAAAGTAAATAAATACGAGATCTTATATATCATTATCAATGCTAAGAAGAAAACAAATAGGGTGCCACAAAGTAAAGCACAGGGGTCAGCATACCTAGATGGCAGGGTCATAGAAAGCTCTTCAGAGAGGTGATATTTAAGCAAATTTGGATACATATCTAAAGGTCAAAGGTGCTTACCTCATGACCAAGAACTCCCACTTCGAGGAATCCAGATTACAGAAGTACACGCACACAGATACGTGTGTGAGGATGTGTACCCGCACTTCCTCTCTTGTCCCACCAAGCCCGCATCTTAGCTCACAGCAGCCAGTGTGATCTTTGGAAAACTCAGATCTGACCATGTTCCCCTCCCGACTTAAAACCCTTCAATTACTTGCACTTTGGATAAAGTCCAAACTCGTTACATTTTAAATCCCACAATAATCTGACCACTCCCTGGTTATAGCTTAACTCTGTTTCATACCATTCTTCCGCTGCTTCTTATGATCCAGCTGCCCTGGTCTGTTTTCTGTTCTTCACATACTGTTCCCTCTGTCTGAAAGCTCTTGCCTGGATTCTTCCTGTGGTTAGCACATTCTCGACCTCAGGTCTCAGCCCAGAGCTCATTGCTCTCTGAAGGTCATGCTAGTCCGATGTGGTGATGGACAGATGGATGCAGAGGTGCCCAGCAGATTCCAGCTGGTAGTCTTTCTCCCTACCCTCGCCCCACTGTGTCTGGCTCTTTTTTTCCGACTCCTGGCCCTGCTGACAGCCTCAGGCCCACCCGCAGCAAAGGCAAGGGACGTGATTCAGGGATCCCACCCCACATGGGCACCGAGAAGCTGAGGCTCGTGAAAGCTGGTCAGCGCAGCCAGTAAAACAAGAAAATGAGATAATTCAGAGGCTTCCTGTCTGTTATGCTTCTTGGCCCCCAACACACATTGGGCAAAGTGGCTGTGATGATTTGCACCTGGGAGGAGAAAAAAGACTGGATACCCACAAATTATCCCATATGAACTATCTGAGGGAGAGTAAATTAATAATATTTATGGATTATTTCTGAGATGCAATTTTCTGAGGTCTTTGATTGGCTGTTTTTCTCTTTTCAGAAAAGTTGAAAAATGTTCAGTTGAGAGGATGCAACAAAAAACAAACAAAAAAACCAACTTTTGCACGAAACATACAAAGCAGGATTTTTGACATGCCACATAGCCAGTGTCTTACTATTCCTTTATTCTTTATTTGCTATGTGTTCATTTAGCTCCTGCTCTGTGCCAGGTGCTGTTTTGGGCATTAAGGACACAGCAGGGAACAAGCGAACAAAATCTCTGTACTTGGGGAGTTTATATTCTATTCAGAGAGACAGACAATAAGCAAACAAATGAAACAAATGTATAATAAAATTGCAGGGACGATGTGCTATGGCGGTGCCAAGCAGGCTAGGCAGTGACTTTGGGAAGAACAAGCCTTGCCACCGGGTAGGAGAAGTGTGTTTTAGAGGAAATAGCAATTGCAAAGGTCATGCGATGGAAACAAGCTCCACATGTTCAGGGAACAGCAAAAAGCCCAGTGAAGGAGGGAGCCAGCCAGGACATGAGGGTGGGCTTGGAGGGGTCAACACTGGAAGTAGTTTGGATGGTTTTTCTAGGAGTGATGGAAAGATCGAGATTTTCAGCAGTAAATTTTTTTTACAGTAAAAAAAAACCATTACAGTAAATCATTTCCATTTTTATAAGTTTTCTCTGGAAGTTGTGTAGAAAATAGGTTACACTTGTGAATGAAAATCAACCAGATGAAGATTAGAGCCAATAGCCATTGCTGCAGTTCTCAAATTTGTTAAAATAGCAGACATTCCAATTTTTAAAATATAAATTTATTTATTTATGGCTGCGTTGGGTCTTTGTTGCTGTGCGCGGGCTACCTCTAGTTGTGGCGAGCGGGGGCTACTCTTCGTTGTGGTGCACGGGCTTCTCACTGCGGTGGCTTCTCCTGTTGTGGAGTACAGGCCCTAGGCACATGGGCTTCAGTAGTTGTGGCGCGCAGGCTCAGTAGCTGTGGCTCGCAGGCTCTAGAGCGCAGGCTCAGTAGTTGTGGCCCATGGGCTTCGTTTCTCCGCAGCATGTGGGATCTTCCCGGAGCAGGGCTCGAACCCATGTCCTCTGCATTGGCAGGCGGACTCTCAACCACTGCATCACCAGGGAATCCCCCAGACTTTCCAGTTTTTAAAGGTCGCCATAATGGGTAACACTTCTGTACTCTGCTGAGACTCTTCAGCTGACAGTTGCAAATTATATTTACATGCGTGTATATGACAAAAATAAGCATTCAGTACTCCTGACCTCAGAAACCTCACAAGGCACAGAGGAGGAGAGGAAGCCGGAAGAGGCTGCGCCTGCGGGCCCAGGAACAGCCAGTGTGGCTGTGGGGAGCAGGTCATCCCTCCGGCTGGCCACTAGGGGGCGATCGTACACCTTGCTACACTTTCCGTCCTGCTCTGCTCTGCGCTGTCTTCCTCTTCGGACTTCAACCAGCTTCAGCTGTGTCCCAAGCTGCTGATGGAAAATGTGGTTATGAATTCTTTCCCTTTCATCTCTGGATGATCTGGGCCAGATCCAAGCATGGACAGTTGCAGAGATCTTGGAGAGGCTGCTGCCCCTCTAGCTTCATAGTAACAGGTCTTTCTAAGGCCACCTGCTATCTTCAGAATACTAAATTACACAGACCTGTTTTCAGTCCTCTTTTTACTTGGCTTTTCAACAGCATTTGACCTGCCCCTTCCCTCCTTCATTTTTCTATATACTAAATTAAAATTTATTGAATAAAGAACCCTCTCCAAAACACATGATTGGATGGACTACATCACATGCAGTTAGACTGAACGCTACAGTCGTTTAATGTGGAAAATCACACAAATCGGCACTTCTACAGAATCTAAAAAAGAATGGATATATGCATTTGTTTAACAGATTCACTTTGCTGTACACCTGAAGCTAACACATCATTGTAAATCAACTATACCCCAATAAAAATGTTTTTAAAACTTGGCAGTTCTCACTGTACAAAGCTGTTTATACACCTGCTTTATAATAAACAAAGTGTATGTTACTAGACTTGTAAATAATGTATTTGAAGAAACTGGTAGATTTTTAAGGCATATATTAAAAAAAATCTGTTCCATATATACTATTCAAAAACTTTTTCATTGTTTTACATTCTAAATAAAACCTAAATGCCAACATTAAAACTATGGTCATCCCAGAAAATTGACTCTCAAACTCAGACTGCAAGTTCTGAATTAATGTCTATTAAGTGAATTAAGTAAGGCAAAAATCAGGAAATACCAGTCATTTCCAAATTCATCTTGGCACACTTAATAGTCCAGTTTTAAGGATTTCTTTAGGCATTTTTAAAAGTTTCTCACATTAATGACAAAAAAATATTTTAAAATTCTATGTTTTATATTGAAGTATAGTTGATTTACAATGTTGTGTTAATTTCTACTGTATAGCAAAGTGATTCAGGTATACACATATATACATTCTTTTTCATATTCTTTTCCATTATGGTTTATCACAGGATATTGAATATAGCCCCCTGTGTTATACAGTAGGACCTTGTTGTTTATCCATTCCTATATATAATAGTTTGCATCTGCTAATACCAACCTCCCACTCCATCCCTCCCCAGCCCCCTCCCCCTTGACAACCACAAGTCCGTTCCCTATATCTGTGAGTCTGTTTCCGTTTCATAGATAAGTTCATTTGTGTCATATTTTAGATTACACATATAAGTGATATCATATGGTATTTGTCTTTCTCTCTCTGACTTACTTCACTTAAGTATGATGATCTCTAGGTCCATCCATGTTGCTGCAAATGGCATTATTTCATTCTTTTTTATGACTGAGTAGTACTCCATTGTGTATGTATACCACATCTTCTTTATCCATTCATCTGTGGATGAACATTTAGGTTGTTTCCATGTCTTGGCTATTGTAAATAGTGCTGCTATGAACATAGGGGTGCGTGTATCTTTCTGATAAAATCCTATAATTTAAGAAAAATAATTACACGTCAGGAAAAGAAAATCATTAATGTCAACAGTAGCATCACTACTATTCAGTTGAACCATAAGAGACTGCCAATTATCAACTGTCTTTTCACCTATAAAAGGAAAATTTTACATGGTTCAACTCAATACATGTCATGTTTTCTGCAGTTGTCCCCTGAATATGATCCAATGAGTTTGGTATAGGTTTCTGAGTAAGCTGGAGAAAGCTAGAGAAACTAACAACGAACAAAATTGTCCCACTTCACATTGAATTAATTAAAATTGAAAAATTATTTCCTTTAAAAAAAGACGTTTATACTGACAAGCAGATCTTAACTGTTCACCTGTGTTATCATGATTCTTATCAATACATCACAAACAAGCAACTTTCTGAGTGAAAACAGCTAAGACACTTTATTTTCTCATTAGTTCTTTCTCCTGGAGGAAAATAAAATCTCTCCTCTTCTGCCACCTTGTGGCCACTTCATTTTCCTGCTTTGCCAGTTTTTAATAAAAGACTCTCAATGGTCTTATGAAGACTTTGTTTTTCCAAAAGAAAAGTATTTGGTTCCTTGGCTTAAAGGATTCGCTTCTTTTCAAGATGCCAGGCAAAAAGGAGAATTGGTAGGCAAACTAGATTTGGTGTAGAAAGTATAAATTTAGTGCCTGTTGTGTACTAAGCCCAGGAGGAAACAGAAGAACGGGGACCAGTTATTTCCCTTTGGAGCTCAAGTCAGTATCTGGTGGGGAAGAGATCAAGACAGTTGCCTGATGCAAGGCCATAAGCAAAAGAATGAAAAGAAGAGCAGTGTTTTTGAAAGGGATTCACTCAGAATGCAGCTAGGATGCCCCAAGCTTTCTCCCGGAACGCTGGGGTTGCCTATGTTATAAGCTTGTTTTTTTCCCTCCTGATTGTAGGAAAGCTCCTTGTCTTCAACTTCTCTACTATTACTTGCACTGGGCCTGGACACTCAGCAAAGACTAGCTGGTCCCCAATAAGGGTGCCCTGGAACAATCTCTTTCTCCAGAAAATAGATGAGCTCACTGTGGCTGGCAGCCGCAAAAAGCAAAGACCTATTCTTCAGAAAAGATCCATCAACAAAATGAGGCTGTGTTTCAGGCACGGAATAATCTGGGGAATTGCTAAAATGTTTGGAAATAAAACATACTTTTTTGTTTAGCAAAACAGGACGGTGTAGTGTACGCATCCTCCATCCTTTGAAAACACACACGCACACACACACACGCACTCACACACGCGCGCGCACACACACACACACACACACACACCAGAGAAGCGTTAATTTGTTGTCAGAAGGTGTACATTTGCAAAGCCCTGTAGATATGGTTCAGTATTTCCCAGTGGGGATGCTACTGGTGTGTTGGATGAAACAGTTCCACTTCGTAGGGGGCTGGCCTAAGCACTGCTGAAGGTTCTCATCCCTGGATCCTGGGCACCAAATGTCGGTAATACTCTCCAGTTACTGTAAAAACCAACAATGCCACATCCACCACCCCCATTTCCAAAATCTCTCCCTGGACTAGTGTTGGCCGTAGTTAAGAACCACTGAATCTTCTCATTTTATCAGTTGAGGCCCAGAGAAGGGAAGGAACTTGCCTAAGTCACAGACAGGACACATAGCAAACAGCCACAGAAGATTTATTGAAAGTCTATTACGCAGGGAGACTTACAGGCAGAGGGAGCACAGTAAATACAAAATGTGACCTGTGTTCTCAAAGAGGAGGGGAAGAGAGTGAAAGAACTACTATTTATTGGGGACCTATTGCATTCTAGCCCTTTCTAAACCTTTTCACATTATCTTTGCAACGACGCTGAGGAAACTTGAGTTGCACAGAGATTAAGTGTGGAAGCAGAATTTGAATTCAAGCTTTTCTGACTCCAGAGCCTGTCTTTTCACAATTACCTTTCCAGTGTGTTTGTAAACACAGAAACTAGTGTTTTAAAAAGTTATCCCAAAATGGAGAAAAGGTAAAAGATAACCATGTCTCCTTTCAGGGTCATACAAGAGAGCTACCTAATAAGCCGTCCTACCTGGTTCTCTTTGTTGTGGTCCGAGCGCGGGTTGGAAAAGAATTTCCAGATACAAGGCAGAAGGTAAGGAAGACAGAGTTTTCGCTGCAAGGACAGCAGGCCGACTTCCTGGTAGCCAGGGAAAGTCGACCATGAGCACGGGTTGCTTGTCTGTTTTTATAGCCAGGGAACAAAGGGACTTCTGAGTTGCCTGCTGATTGGGTAGGGTCTGCATGTTTCCAGTGGGATGAATACCTTTCTGTATGTGGGACGGGAAAGGGGCAAGGCGTGCTGCTTGGGAAAGCTCAGAGATGTTGAGTAGTTGCTGCGTGACAGAGTGCTAAGGGTCTGGTAAGCCTCTGTTCCGGTGACGTTGGCCCTTTGAGTTTATCTTGTTCTTTGTCCTTGGAGCACACCACACTCTTGGCAAATGTGACTGTGTTTAACATACTGTTTACTGTTGTTTAGGGGCCAGGCTCTGTGAAGTTAGAGATTAATTGATAAAAAACTGAGAAGGTGCAAATTATTTTTGTCTGGTAAATATGTAAATGCTTTCTGTCCAGTGGAGACAATAACCACAAAGGTTGTGGATTTATTGCCCTGTAGGACATTAACCACGTGTGTCTAACTTAGCAATTTTATCCCAGCAGTTCTTTCTTTCACTGACTTATACATACATCAGCTTCTCATATCCTCCTTTGAATCAGCTGTCATTCTTTTGGGTGCTTCAAAAATGATTTAACATGGGATTCCCTGGTGGCGCAGTGGTTGAGAGTCCGCCTGCCGATGCAGGGGACATGGGTTCGTGCCCCGGTCCGGGAAGATCCCACATGCCACGGAGCGGCTGGGCCCGTGAGCCGTGGCCACTGAGCCTGCGCGTCCGGAGCCTGTGCTCCGCAACGGGAGAGGCCACGACAGTGAGAGGCCCGTGTACCACAAAAAAAAAAAAAAAAAAAAAAAAAGATTTAACATGGGATTCCCTGGTGGCGCAGTGGTTGGGAGTCCGCCTGCCGATGCAGGGGACACGGGTTCGTGCCCCAGTCCGGGAGGATCTCACATGCCGCGGAGCGGCTGGGCCCGTGAGCCATGGCCACTGGGCCTGCGCATCTGGAGCCTGTGCTCCACAACGGGAGAGGCCGTGGCAGTGAGAGGCCCGTGTAACGCAAAAAAAAAAAAAAAAAAAAAAGATTTAACATTAAATCTTTGACACAGGCTCGCTATAAAGTTGTATGAGAGTTATGTTCTTTAACTCTTTGAGAATTATGTTTTGGCAGTAGCACAATCCAATAAGTGGCGGACTGCTATGAAGTAAGCGTGAAACTCTAGGTGCTATGGGGACATACAAAGGATGAGAAGAGTGAGCCCTGGGGAATCAAAGGAATTCTTGAGCGGGGCCTTGGAGGAAGGGTAAAATTTGAACAGGCAGAGAAAGGAGGGCTTTCCAGAAGGGGTTGCAGCATGAGGAAAAGAAGAAAGAAGTCGGGGGGTTTTTGTAGACGCTACAATTAAAGGAGAGGCACCTAGTTTGGTCTTTTTTCTGAGGTCATGCTCCTGACCTTATAGGATCCAGAATGTGAAGATTAAAAAGAAAATGGACCACTGTAGAAGCTCAGTAAGGGCAGGAATTTTAGCTATTTTTGTCAGCAGTGTACTCTCAGAGCTTGGACATAGTAAGCCAACGATGAGTGCTTGTTGAATGACTAAGGTGATCAAAAGAAAATAATACGATTAGCTTCCATTAACTGACCACTTACTATGTGCCAGACACTATGCGAAGCTCTTTTGAAAAGAATTTTATTTTATATTGGAGTAGAGTCGATTTACAATTTTGTGTTAGTTTCAGGTGTACAGCAAAGTGATTCAGTTATACATACACATGTATCTATGCTTTTTCAGATTCTTTTCCCATATAGGTTATTACAGAATATTAAGTAGAGTTCTCTGTGCTATAGAGTAGGTCCTTGTTGATTATCTATTTTATACATAGTAGTGTGTCTATGTTAATCCCAACCTCCTAATTTATCCCTCCCTTGCCCCACCTTTCCCCTCTGGTATCCACAAGTTTGTTTTCAATGTCTGTGAGTCTGTTTCTGTTTTGTAAATAAGTTCATTTGTATCATTTTTTTAGATTCCATATATAAGTGATATCATATGGTATTTGTCTTTCTCCATCTGACCTACTTCACAGTATGATAATCTCTAGATCCATCCATGATGCTGCAAATGGCATTATTTCATTCTTTTTTATGGCTGAGTAATATTCCATTGTATAAATATACCACTTCTTTATCCATTCATCTGTTGATGGACATTTAGGTTGCTTCCATGTCCTGGCTATTGTAAATAGTGCTGCAGTGAACATTGGGGTGTGTGTATCTTTCTGAATTATGGTTTTCTTCAGATATATGCCCAGGAGTGGGATTGCAGGATCATATGGTAGTTCTATATGTAGTTTTTTAAGGAACCTTCATACTGTTCTCCATAGTGACTGTACCAATTTACATTCCCACCAACAGTGTAGGAGGGTTCCATTTCCTCCACCATTTGTTATTTGTAGACTTTTTGATGATGGCCATTCTGACTGGTGTGAGGTGATACCTTATTGCTGTTTTGCTTTGCATTTCTCTAATAATTAGTGATGTTGAACATCTTTTCATGTGCTTTTGGGCCATCTGTATGTCTTCTTTGGAGAAATGTCTATTTAGATCTTCTGCCCATGTTTTGATTGGATCGTTTGTTTTTTTTGATATTGAGCTGCATGAGCTGTTTGTATATTTTGGAGATTAATCCCTTGTTGGTCACATAGTTTGCAAATATTTTCTCCCATTCTGTAAGTTGTCTTTTCATTTTGTTTATGGTTTCCTTTGCTGTGCAAAAGCTTTTAAGTTTAATTTGGTCCCATTTGTTTATTTTTGTTTTTATTTTCATTACTCTAGGAGGTGGATCCAAAAAGATCCTGCTGCAGTTTATGTCAGAGAGTATTTTGCCCATGTTTTCCTCTAAGAGTTTTACAGTGTCTGGTCTTACATTTAGGTCTTTAATCCATTTTGAGTTTAGTTTTGTGTATGGTGTTAGAGAATGTTCTAATTTCATTATTTTACATGTAGCCATCCATATGCCAAGCTCTTTACATAAATAATTCCATGAGACACTTACATTGATGATATGAAGCAGATTTTCTTATTTTTCAAATTAGGTCCAGCCTATGGCAAAATGGTTACATGAATGATTTTTATCTTTGGGGCTCCTTAACCCTTTCCCAAAGGGCACAGAATCCAAGACTTATGATTATTCTTCCCACTGCCCAAACTCTCTTCCAGCCTCCCCAAGCCCAGTGCTGTCAGTACCATTGGAATAAATGGGTCCTACTACTGACCAGCAACTGATGTGCTACCAGGAGAGTCCCAGATGGACCTCTGGGTAACCTGGACCCATGTGTATGTAAGTATTTGCTCAATTTTGATGAGTGAGTCTGGAGGTGACAATCACTGTTATCCTTGGGTTTCTTACCTACAGGGAACCCTCATGTTGTGGTAGAAATTTCAAACTAGAAAAGAAGGAAAGGGTTTCTGCTTCCACCCCTAACCCATGTGGGAAGAGAACTCTGGATCCCTTTTGACAGGACTGCCTCTTTCTGGATATTAGGATGGTGTGCCAGACATAGACATGTATTGCTCCGATTCCCTCTTCACGAAAGGGCTCATTGTGCAGCCTTGAGGAGTGTGGTTGGCTCACAGCCACCAGTGTTAACTGGTTCAGATTGGCCTCAACTCCTGAGCTGAGGTAGTGGTCTTCTTGGGGTGGCCCCATCCAATGACTGTGCAAGACTGTGGTACAAGGTCCCATCCATTTCTGCCTAACACAGGACTCTTCTCACACGCTCAGAGATCCCTGCTGAGCTGACAAAGACTGGCAACTCCCCTTCCCTAATCCCATTTCCTCCTTTTTTCTTTCACAAGTGTTACTCCCAGTAAGCCTTTTATACTCCTAAATCTGTCTCAGGATCTGTTTTCCGAAGGACCCAGATGGGATGCTGTTAGCTCCAAGCAACCTTTCATCAGTGAAGAGAATGGATATTTTAGAACTGGATTTGAGCCAATACCAGCAGAATATAATCACCCCGGGTGCTAGGGACCAAGGAGTACTTCATGTGGCATATGAATCAAATAAGCTCTATTTCTTGGTATTCTTCTCGGCACTGACTACGTCTTGCTATTATATAAGATGGCTTGAATGTTCCTACTGGCTTTCTCAATGAGTGATTTGTTCAATTAATTAAGAGTGTGACTAAAGACAAGGTCACTAAGTCCGTTTCCAGTCAGCTGTTAGTTTCAATCAAGTTGCCTGTTATAAATGGATTGTTATCTGGTCACATATGGACTCCATAAGCCCTTTACCCATGCTGAGTCATGACTTAGGCTAGTTGTTTCTCAGCCTCCTGGCAGACTGTCACCCTTCCCGAATCATAAGTAGTGTGGCAAGACAGCATAGGTTAAGGGCACAGGATTCAGAATCAACAGCCTGTCTCGTTCTTGAATCTATATGTGTGACCAAGAAAATTCATCTGTTTCTTCCCCAATATTCCCTAGAGTAAAAGAAGATGACAATAATTGTCTCTCATGGTTTTTTGTGAGGACCAAGTGCGGTTATGTTCGTAAGACACATATCTAAGAGGCTGCACATGGTAAGAACCCAGCTAACTCTCTAGACGAGTAGCTATTGTAATAGTAATAGTGGGAAGTAGTGGTAGAGTAATAGTAATAGAAGTAGTTGACTCATTCTCAAAGCAGCAAATAAAGTGAATAACGTAAATAAAAGTTCTTTGGAAACTATACCCAAAAATGTTCAACAGTTCATCAGTGGAATCGTAAACTCAAGTTACAGGTAGAGTGTGAAGGAGCCAGCGCCATCAGTATCTCTTGGGCATCGGCTCATTCTGTTTTACAGGGTAAGTGGAGCATGTACTGAAATGTCTTTGCTTTCTGACAAAGCAGGAGAGGATGGTGTACATAGTGTTACCTATAAGTGTGCAAAAAAAAAAAAAAGGTCTTTCTAAATTCTACTTCCAACTGCAAGGAATTTGCTAAACCCCAGTATCTTCAGGATCTCGGTCAGTTCCTGATATGCTTGTTTAGGTAATACAATGGGGCCATCTATAGCCGATATCCTGAATTTGGGAGAAATGTGTGTGTAAAAGCCAGTGCCTGGCACACAGTACCATCAGGTATAGAAGGCGGTTTGGTCACATGCACCTCCTGCAACAAAAGAAAATTGGCACACACAAAAAAGTAACTTGGCAGGACAGCTTCTCATTCCTTGCCCACTTTCTGATGATGTCTGATGGCCATTGCCACAGCACATTATTCGGGACACAGCCCTGGGTATATAATGCAATGGGGCTTATAGAGAAGACAGAGACACACAGTTGGCAGAGACGGCTGAGGGAGGGTAGGTGAGTTTCAGGGAGCATGATAGAGGGAAAGCTGCTGCTGTAGCTGCATTTTTCTACCCCTAGTGGTCAGTCTACCAGCGTTCCTCAGAAGTTGCCTCATGAATCCCAGAGAGATGCAAATGGAAGGCAGTAGATATCACTCTCTATTTCTTCCACGATATGTACTTGAATTTGTTTTGTGGGAGAGAATAGGAAGTGAAAGGGTTTCACTTCCTTCCCATGGACCAGAGGAGTTCTGAGCTGTGTTCTGTTTCCTCCACAGATGATGAAGACCATAAATTTCGCATACTTCAAACGAACTATACTGAATATATTATTTTTTATCTCATGAATGTCAACAACAATGAATCATTCCAACTGCTGGAGCTCTACGGTAGAGTATTTTCATGCTGACACTCATCGTGGGGTGGGGAGACTGGGGAAGGAAGGAAGCCTGGAGACAGAGTGGTCTTCCCAATCTTATCCTGGGATGACATCTCTCCTCCTCTAAAGATAGATGCTAACCTTTGGTAAGATTTCTCAGGCTCAGTGTTGGGAACATGAAGAATCTCTCATCATGCCAGAAAGATATCCTAAAGATGTCAAATTCAAGACAGGTTGTGGGAACATATGTATAACTGATTCAGTTTGTTATAAAGCAGAAACTAACACACCATTGTAAAGCAATTATACTCCAATAAAGATGTAAAAAATAAAGAGAGATTACATTAAAAAAAAAATTCAAGACAGGTTATTTTTTCATCCCCAAGACTTCTGCCTAAGCACCCAGTCAGTACCATTCATTTTCCCATCTGGCTGGAGCCCCGTCCCTCTGATGAGACTCAGTGACCAATAAACAAAACAAAGCAGTTACTGTCACTCTTCCCACGCCCAAGAACCAGACGGGAGCCCAAAATCATGAAAAAGTTTGTGAAAATTTACCAAAAATATGGGATCGTTAAGGAAAACATATTTCCACATGTTTCCATATTACCAAAGTCGGCAAGTTGAGCTCTCTCTGGCTTTCTCTGCCTAAATTCCCATTTTACTGAATGGGAATGTTCCTGAAGGGAAAAATCCAAGAGAAGTTAATACCCCAGTCAGTCCCCTTTGTCCTAACCTGGAGAATCATCTGGTTTCATTCTGGGAAATAAACCAGGGTTGGTGTTTGAATGTGCTCTTCTCTGCCTCTGTAGATCACTGTCTCCAGGCCCGAGGGAGTGGAGTGGCCCAGGCCTCCAGATTGGTGAGCTCTGCTGGAGAGGGGCTGGCTCAGGGATCAGTGCCTCCCAAAAGCATTAGGGTTTTATGTCCAAAGATTACAATGAAAATAATTTGGTAAGGACGCTTTTTGGGAGAGCTTGAAATTTGGAGTTGGAGGACCTTTGTTCAGGATCCACTCCTGCTATGAGCTCTTTGAGCAAATGATGTAGCAATTAAAAGGGAAACAATGATGTCTACCTTATAGAGTTACTGTGTGGATATAATGCTGGAGAAAAGGGCTCAGTAATTGATAATGTGCTAAAAATCATGACTTAAAGTTTTAAATGGGAAAAGGGTGTGAGTGTGAAACTCAAATACATCTCTGTGTTTGTGGTCCATCTTCCAAGCCCAGAGGACCATCTCACCCTCCAATTTATAGAAAAATTTTCTTCCTTCAATTTCTTCCTTTCTTCCTGCACATCCTTAACTTCTAATCTGGGAATAGAGTTGTCTGACCTTCCAGTTGTCTTCCAACCTGGAAAATAGACTCTTGAGTTTCCTCATCTGTCTCCTACCTCAGATTTATTGTGGGGCTTCATTAGCAACTATGGCTTCCATAAAGGAAGCACTTAGTAAAAGATTGCCATGGCTTTTGCCATGATTCCTCAATTTGTCAAAAATTCTTTAAAACTTCCAATGCTGAGGATGGCATTGCTAAGATCCTTTATTGCTTCTTTTCTTCTTTTCATAGACTCACCTGGGGGAAGGTTAAGATGGGATCATCAATAGAAAAAAAAAAAGTCATTTACTTAACACCCTCCCTACCCCTATTCTGGCAAATAACATGGGTTGGAATGCAGGTTGATAACTATTTCTTCAACATTTTTGTTTTGTAATAGAAATTCTCTTTGTCCTCAGTTCAATCCGAGAAGCACCTAATGAGTCTCAGTGTTCTTGCTCTCGTCAGCTTATTTAGCACTGGGTGAGTGCCACCTCACTTGGGCTCCAGGATCTTCTCTTCCACGGTCCCCACATCATCTTGCGACAATTCTGTGACCTGATTTCCATCACTATCGCACGTGAAGGCATCAACTCTGCATCTTCAGGAGCTCCCCTAATTATCTAGGAAGATTCACCAGCTCACCACAAATCAAAGTTTCCTGCAAATTTCTAACTCTCTTTGCCATGTTCAGCACAACAGTACCATGAATAAGACCTTCCTCTACCTGGTCAATAAATGACTCACCTTTCAGTCGTGTGATTTGTCTTTGTTTATGTTAAAGAGATGTGGGGTTGACAGGAAGCAAATGAGGGGACTTCCTTGGCCCTGTGTCCATAATCTTCCTCTAGCTTCTCAGAATCTTCCCTGAGTTTCAGGATTTTCCCTCGTCTGCAGTAATTCTCTGTCCCCATGAGTGCTACTTGCCTTTTGATTTGCCCATTTCTTAGTGACCTGGTAAGACAAACTATAAGACTTGCGCTATAAATTGCTCCATCCTAGAATTCTCTTTTTCAGTGGGGGTACTGAGAGATAGATGCTGCTGGGGCTGATACCAGCTCGATATGTTTCAGAATATGCCCTTATACCCCAGCTTCTCTAACTCATCCGTCCTATGAGATGGTCAGTGTCCCTTCTTTCTTTTCTTTTCTTTTTTTTTTTGGTATGGCAAATGCTTTTATTTTGTAGAAGCACATCTATGGTATCTAAGTTGAAAATTACCATGATAAGATGCTGTTAGTTTCTGAAAATCTTCAGTTTTTAAATTTTATTGAAGTATAGTTGATTTACAGTTTTGATTTCTGCTGTACAGCAAAGTGATTCAGTTTTACGTATATACATTCTTTTTCATATTCTTTTCCATTATTGTTTATTACAGGATATAGAATATAGTTCCCTGTGCCATACAGCAGGACCTTGTTGTTTATCCATTCTATATATAACAGCTTACATCTGCTAATCCCAAACTCCCATTCCATCCCTCCCCCAGCCCCCATCCCCCTTGGCAACCACAGGTCTGTTCTCTATGTCTGTGATTCTGTTTCTGTTTCATAGATAGGTTCATTTGTGTCATATTTGTTTATTTATTTATTTAATATTTATTTTATCTGCTCCAGGTCTTCATTGTGGCACGTGGGATCTTCGCTGCAGCATGCGGGATCTTTAGTTGCGGCATGTGGACTTATTAGTTGTGGCGTGCAGACTCTTAGTTGTGGCATGCATGTGGGATCTAGTTCCCCAATCAGGGATCGAATGCTGGCATTGGGAGTGTGGAGTCTTACCCCTGGACCACCAGGGAAGTCCCTGTGTCATATTTTGGACTGTACATATAAATGATATCGTATGGTATTTATCTTTCTCTTGGTCAGTGTTTTTTCATACTCTTGGAAAACTTCCTTCAACCACTGCTTTTATCTACTGTGAACGTGTTAAATGAGATTCCATGAAATGTGAGCAACTTACCTGCAGCAATCTATATGTGGTACATTCAGGAGGCATCAAGGAGGCTAAGTGTTATTAACCTCTTCCTTGGGACGCTTACAGGCTTTGGAGAAAGGGAAATTAAAGATCTTCTTCCAGTTATAATCCTTTCCCAACATCAGCTGATAATAAAAACAGTGTAAGAGTTACACATGGTTGTTGGGGCAGAGCAAGACGTGGGTAGGGGTTGTCATGCAGAAAGAATGACTCATTCATTATGGACATAAGGCTTATGTTAACAAGAGAAGGCTTTCTAGGCATCTGGCTCTCCCCACATCTTACTCTGCCTACAGGTCAGAAGAGTAAGTTAAGTTCAGACTTATTGCTCCTGACTTAAGTGCTCAGTCTGGTTTGCTGAAATCTGACAAAAGGCTATGTAGAAAGTCAACCAGTCATGCTAGGATCACCCATTTTTTTAAAGTTTGCATTTAAGGGACAGAGCAGCTGATACCCAGAAGGGCATGGCCTAGCATATCCTTGAGAATGCTTAGAACATTAACAACAATAGTAATCAATGCACAAGAGGGCCACGCTGATGATGGGAAATGGATGGAGAGTGCCACGTGTCAGGAAACTACAGCCAGTCGGGAGGCACAAAAAGACCCTCAGGGGTTCCCAGATCAAGCTGGCAGATGAGCTCGCACTGAAACCTATACCTCAACCCCAAACATTTTATGCAAATGAGGCATGAAATGTTAAGGACACTCAAAAGCAAGGAGTGAAGATCTCTGTGGATCAGAAACAGAGCAGTCCTTTTCAAGAGGAACAAAAAGAAAAAAAACCAGACAGGAATGATGTGGATAAACAGGCCAGAACAGCATCGTCCTCTGAGTTTGGGGTCTGGGGACAGATCTGGATCACCCATGCAGGGTTGGGGCCAATCATGTGGGGCTGCAGACTGAAGATGTGGACCTCTGAGAAGCAGGGGCTGAGCCTGAATGACTTTAGGATGGTTCCTCTCCCTCACCTGGAGTCACAGAGAGAAGCTGACTGCAAAGGAGGCACCATCACCTCTTTCTTTCATTTGAGAAAGAAAAGAGCAGTCCCTGCTCTCCTGGAATCGGCTTGACTCGCATCTTGAGGCTTCAAGGTTATCACCAGCTGGCCTGATGCTCACAGCCAGGCCACGTTATTCTGTTGGACACAAACAATCTCCTGAAACATCAACACAGACAAGGTCACTCGGAGATCATTAAAAAAAATCATTGTGTAATCCAGAAACACGCCCCCCTCTTGGCTAAAATGAGTCACTACTACTTTTCTACGAATTACAGCTTTATCCTCCTGCTGGGCTTCTCTTCCTATAGATAAGATTTACTGAGATATGCATTCATAGACTTGCCCCTGCTTTCTGACAGCACCCAATCTAGAGCTTCCTTAGGTCCTCCCCCAAACCCGCAGTAGGTCCTTCCTAACATTCTCCTACTGAGACACCCATGGTTCCCCATGGTGAGCGTTCTTCCTAGCCGCAGCAATAAACCCAATTTTTCAATTACATGTATGTTCCTGGTGGTCTTTGGCTGAAGAGTATTAACATTTTTAGGACTTGAACCCAGGCCCACTTCATGCATGTGCCGCCTGGAATTCTGGGAAGCACCAAGCTAAATCACAAATGCAAGGCCTGGTTTAATGCTGGGCACTTAAGTAGCACATAGGATGCCCCCAAGGCTTTTGGCCTGAGCAATTGGAAGGATGGAATTGCCATTTACTCCAGTTACCTAGAGGAGCCAGTTTAGTGGGGAAGGATAAAAAAAAATCTCTGTTCCAGACATTTAATTTGTTTATCTAGCTAGGCTACTATTTAAAAAAAGACCCGGCCTTCCCTGGTGGCGCAGTGGTTGAGAGTCCGCCTGCCAATGCAGGGGACACGGGTTCGTGCCCTGGTCCGGGAAGATCCCACATGCCGCGGAGCGGCTGGGCCCGTGAGTCATGGTCGCTGAGCCTGCGCGTCCGGAGCCTGTGCTCCGCAGTGGGAAAGGCCACAGCAGTGAGAGGCCTGCGTACCGCAAAAAAAAAAAAAAGGACCCAAACATAATTTAATATGGGTTAGTGAAGATAGAATTAATTTCATAACTTAATAATAGATTTCATTACGAGTAACATAAATGAGAATTTTCTTCAGCAAGTTAAAAGGAAATGTACCAGATCTATATTAACATTGTTAGATCTCAAAAACAAATTGTAAGATAAAAAAAGCCAGCTGTTGAATGATATGTGCAGTATTACACCATTTATATAACTTTAAAAATTTTTTATTTACTTATTTTATTTTTGGCTGCATTGGCTCTTTGTTGCTGCACGCGGGCTTTCTCTAGTTGTGGCGAGCGGGGGCTACTCTTTGTTGCGGTACGCGGGCTTCTCATTGCGGTGGCTTCTCTTGTTGCGGAGCACAGGCTCTAGGCACTCGGGCTTCAGTAGTTGCGGCACGTGGGCTCAGTAGTTGTGGCTCACGGGCTCTAGAGCACAGACTCAGTAGTTTTGCCCCACGGGCTTAGTTGCTCCGCGGCATGTGGGATCTTCCCGGACCAGGGCTCAAACTGGTGTTCCATGCACTGGCAGGCGGATTCTTAACCACTGTGCCACCAGGGAAGTCCCATATATAACTTTAAAATAACACACAGAACAATGCAATACATTCTTTATGGATTTCTATTATATGTAAGATAACACAGCGCTTCCTATAATGTGTATACGAATCACCTGGGGAACTTGTCGAGCAGCAGGCTGTGATTTAGCAGGTCTGGGGAGGGGCCTGAGATTCCACCTAACAAGCTCCCAGAGATGCCAGTGCTATGCCGCCTTGGGAGAGGGGAGATGCAGGTAAAGTGAAACTGTTCTTACTTTCTTCAGTTATTTTGCTCTATCTGGATGCTAGAACCTCTCTGTTGTACTTCCGGACACTCATAAAGGTATTCATGTCCATGAGTGGTTGTTAAAATAGGTATGTCTGTGGGGTTACGGGGGCTGGCATCTCCTATTCCACCATCTTGCTAATGTCAACCCAAATCAGTTATCATTTTACCCAAAAGACAGAGAGAAAGACATTGAGTTTTCAAAACTTTTTAATTTTTCTAGAAGATCTACAGAAATCAGGGATCAAATGAAAATTATGGTGGAATTGTTACTGATTTGGGTCCTCGGACTCTTTAATCAGTAGAAATTGGTAAGAAGCCAGAGAGGAATTCAAGCATGGCTTTCCTGGGTCTCGTGCTTGCTGCAGCATGAGGGAGTGAAAACAAGAAACAGGTGGCCCTGTTTTCTCCCGGAGAGCTGACGAGCTCGTTCCTTAAATAGGATAACAACGGGGGCGGGTCTGCAGGTTGAGCAGGAGGGGCGGCTTAGGTGGTCCGCCCACCCCCGTGGTGATGCTGTGTGCAGGGATCACGTGCAGTACCCTGCTTTTGCTCTTAGCGCCTCAGAAATGGCTTTTTTGTATCTTATTGTTCATAATTACCCTGACTGTGCATGTGTGCAGCTATTTTCAGCCCCTTATCGTTTCTTTGTATTCTGTTGTGGGAGGAGACATTTGTCCAGGTTGCACCTGGAGCAGGTTGCACTGAAGCAAAGGGTGCCAGGTCCCAGCCCATCTTGGAATCAGCCATCATTGGGAGCTCTATGGCTTCCTGGTCCACTTTGCTCAGGGATGGAGGGCCAAGCTCACAGCCAAGTCCCATAGGGCAGGGGTCCTCAACCCCCTGGCCAGGCCGTAGACTGGTACCAGTCCTCGGCCTGTTAGGAGCCAGGCTGCATAGCAGGAGGTGAGCGGCAGGCGAGTGAGCGAAGCTTCATCTGCCTCCCCATCGCTCCCATTACCGCCTGAACCATCCCCCCCCCCGCCCCGTCCGTGGAAAAATTGCCTTCCACGAAACCAGTCCCTGTTACCAAAAGGGTTGGGGGCCGCAGCCATAGGGGATTTTTCCATCATGATATTGAAATCCTAAATTGTGTTTTTATTAGTTCCTTATCACCCTACTACCACCTCACTGCCCATGAACACATTCTTAGGGCCTGAAAACAAATGGAGTCGATTAAAGGAAGGGAAATAAGTCTACTTCAAAGAGCACCACAAAATAATATTCCAAGTGCAGGCAAGTGTGAGTTAGGATTGCACAGAAGATCGTATGTGCTACACTCCCTTCCAAGAGTTAAAAATGTATGTTAGGAAACTGCTGCTGTATCAAAGATACAGTTAGGAAGCTCTAATCTTGGCATCCAGCTGGACAGGAGAAATGGGTCCTATATCAGTTTCTGCTGCAACAAATAACCACAAATTTGATGGCTTCAAACAGCACAAGTTTATTATATTACAGTTTTGGAGGTCAGAAATCTGACACGGGGCTCCCTGGACCAAAACCAAGTGAGCCCAGTGTCTATAAATGTATTCAGATCATCTTCTATGTCTTTTCTTAGAGTTTTAAAGTTCTCTCCTTGGTGATCTTCTGGTGTATTCTCAGTTGTTAATTCCTATATACTTTCATAGGTTTTTTTGTTATTTTTTTGTTTTGTTTTGTTTTTTGTGGTACGCAGGCCTCTCACTGTTGTGGCCTCTCCCATTGTGGAGCACAGGCTCCGGACGCGCAGGCTCAGCGGCCATGGCTCACGGGCCCGGCCGCTCCGCAGCGTGTGGGATCTTCCCGGACCGGGGCACGAACCCGTATCCCCTGCATCGGCCGGCGGACTCTCAACCACTGCGCCACCAGGGAAGCCCTAATTTTTTGTTTTTTTGACTATTAGTTGTTATCATGATCTTTTTTTGACTATTAGTTGATCTCTCTAGCAACCTTGATGAAATTTTTCATTAGTTATAATAAAATTAGTCCTAATACTTTGTGGATTCTGTTGGCTTTATAGGTACCTATATATGATCATATTATCTGCAAGTAATGTCAGTGTATCTCTTCCAATCCTTACACTTCTCTTTTTTTTCCTCTCTTCTTATAACTTCAACCAGAACCTCCAGGAATACTTTAACTATTGAAACCATATTTTCTATACCGGGGGTTGGCAACCTATGGCCCACAGGCCAAATTCAGCTCCCTGCCTATTTGTGTATAGACCCTGAGGCAAGAACATTTGCAATTGATGTGAGATTAGAAACACTAATTTTTAACCCCAATTAAGCAAAATGTTATTCTAAAACAGAATTGTATTCTTCTCATTAATAGGCCTATGTTTTTCTTTAATTGTCCTCAATATTATATTTTGAATTTTATCAGAAAATTTGGAAATGTGTTTTCTCTATTACTATATTAGTATCTACATAATATCTTCAATTCTGTCTCTTGGCGTGCAAAGCCTAAAATATTTACTATCTGGCCTTTAGAGAAAAAGTGTGCTGATTCCCTTTTCTACGTCCTGCTCTTTCCCCTGACTGTTATTTATGATCGTTATTTGTACTACATTTTCTCCCAGATAAACAAGTTCATCAAATTGAACCCCTCAGATTGCCTTCAATTAAATGGGCATGAAATTATAGGGTTGTGGATTAAGGAGATATTTTTAAGTTGTTCTGTTACCGCTCCCCTTTAAATATTATGAATAACTTAAACCTGAATGGAGGGAATTTAGATAAATGTCAAATAAACTTCCAGAGTAAATATCAAACTAGGGCACCCTGAGGTTATTTGGGGGTTTCAGAGACAATGATGAAGACTCCACATCTCTATTCTTGGCTTAGGGGACTTTGTCACTTGATTCTTGTGTCCCAGGACAGACATTTAGTTGAAATTGTCTGCTCCTGGGGGCAGCTCCATCAGGATGCTAGCTATTGTTCTTTAAATTTGGCATTTCAGAAACATTGTTTTGTTGGTTTCAAATATGTATGATGGATCTATTTTGGTAATAGTAGACAATCACTGGCTAACCACTTGGTAGAGAAAGACAGAGAATGGAGTGCCGGGTTGTTCAGGAGAGCCTGGCCCTGGAAACAAGGTCTGGTCAGCAGTGCTGACGCGGATTATCCAGCAGCCAGGATTCCCACAACCTAACACAACTACCTTCCTTTCCCCGTGTTTCCGTTAAACCCGAACTAGTTCTGCACACAGTTTTCCTCAAACACCCTACAAGCAAACCTATCTCTGGACCCCGGTCCTTCCTGATTCCTTTGTATGAAATACTCGTCCCCCAGATACCTGAATGACCTGCTGCCTCACGGCCTCCTGGCCCCTCTGTGTCACCTCACACACAGGACTCCTCCAAACCCCAGTATAAGTAGCACTCTTTCCCCACCTTTCCTGACTGGCCTCTCATATTTCTTTGTTTATTGCCTATACCCACTCCCTCTAGAATGTAAATGCAACAAAGTCAAGGAGTTTCTTTTATTCACTGCAGTATCCAACAGCTGAAACAGCACTTAGCATGACACAGGCACGCCATGTTTGTTGCCTCAGTAAGTGGCCTTCCTGACCTACATGGGAAGGATTAGAGAACCCATCCTCTTTCTCCCTTTTCTTGTCCTAATATTTTCCCAAGTATGTCTCAGCTCACACCATAGAATGTGGGGCCTGTAACATTTTTCCCATTGGTGAAATTGGAGACATGGGAGCTCTAAGGAGATTGCTTCAGAAAATCTCTTCATAAAACACTGGGCTCTGGGAACGGGGCCTAGTTGTCACACACACACACACACACACACACACAAGAAGAGCAGGTTTAGCAGTCAACCTCTGAGAGAAGAGCAGGGAATCCATGACCCTTCTTCCCCACCTCCTACAACCCGGCCATCGTGCTACTCCCATTCCATTTCTGTCCAGCCTCCTGGGGGTCTTGAAAAAAGCTGAGATTCAAGAAGTTACTGACATGGTAGGTACAAGACTTGTCCAGATGGAGGGACATGGATGTTTCTGGAATGTGACCCAGTCTTCTGAGTTGAGCCTGGGTGGGCTGAAGGCACTAGAGGTCTCTGTATATACAGATAAAAGTGGAAAAGCAGATTTGCAGGGTTCAGAAGAAGAGGAGAGACTGTGTGTGGGAGGCTCAGGAGACAGCCTTTGCCTGTGCTTTACTGTTTTACGTTCCCTCAAATCAGTTTCACTAATTTGACTCAGACTCTTGTAGATAAATGAGTCTCAGCTCAACAAAAACAAAGAAATTACTACATTAGTGATCATCTTGTATTATACATATATTGCTATACCTCTTCCGCAAACTGACAGCTATGTCCACATCTCCACATTCCTTTAAGGCCAGGAAAAAATATGTAGAAAGCTTCTCCCCACCACTGAGCTGCTGCTTGCAATACTCCTTCACTGTACTTTTTCATCTCAGTTCTAAAGCAAGGAATATAATACAAATCCACTTATGTCTCCCCTATCTGTAAAAGGGGAATAATAATCATCATCATATCTAAATAATAGATTATTGTGAAGATTAAATTAGTTAATATTGCAAAGCATTTGGAATAGGGCCGGACACACGGTAAGTACTATCTAATGTGTTGGCTGTTATTATTCTTTTAATACATTTCTTGATTCAGTTTGCTAATAATTGTAATTTTTGTATCTATCTCCATAATTGAGATTCATCCATAGTGTATTTTTATTGAATGATTCTTATCAGATTTTGATTTTACAATGCTAACTTCATAAAATATATAAGGGAATTTTCCACCTGAAAATGATTCAAATAGCTTTGGGAGGATTTGTTCTTTAGAGACTATCATTAAATTACAAAAACTGTATCTGTAAAACCATTGGGCCATCATCTTTGGTAACTGGTTTCTTCTAGTTTTCTATTCCTCTAGGGCTGTGATATTTGTGTCGTCCACCAAAGATTTATGTTTCTTCTAGGCACATGGAAATTAGATCTGGCCTTGTGCCTTGCTTTAATCAGTGAAAGTGAGTGGAAGTTCCATATGTCCCCGGCATCAAGATTTTTTTTAAAGCTCCCCAGGTGATTCAAAGGTGCAGCCAAAGCTGAAAAAGTGCTTCTGTAAGGATGGAATGAGTTGGTTCCACCACGTATCTCTAAACTAGAATTCTAGAACTGGAGCCGTGGAGACCTCAATGCTCTGCAGATGCAGGCCTGCCGGCCAGGAGGTAAACAGTAGGAAAGGAAATTGCAGATTGGCTCCTTCGGATTCTCCCGGTGCCCAGAGGAGCCCCAGAGAATGGCTTAGGTCCCCTCACAGGTGGCCCCCCGAAAGCCGATGGTTCAGGCTTGTCTCCACGCAGCTTGGAGAGATGCAGCCAGGAGCGGGCCCCTGGGGTGGGCAGAGGCGAGGAGCCTGGCGCGACGCCACGAGGACATTTGCGGGAGGCCTGGCGCTACCTGGTGGCCGATTGCGCTCATCGCAGCCGCCGCCGCCTGCGCGCTGCTCTGAAAGAGCCCGGTGTCCTAGGGACCGGGCAGGGTCCGCAGCGAAGAGGCCACGCGCCACTTTGGGAGGCCTCACCCGGAAAACCTGGGGCCAGGGGCTCATGCTGAGGTCCCTCGGACTCTCTGCGAGCCGGAGAAACTAAGTCGATGCGGAGCATGGAGGGGAAGGCCACCCAAGAGGGCTGTGGGTTGACAGGGAGGTATGAGGCTGGTACAGAATCTTTTTAGAACCTGGGTGTCTAGAATCCCCTACACCTCTCAACGCAGGAGTTGCAGAGCTTAGAATTAGGGCCTGCAGGGGCCCTGTGTTGGCAGAACCTACAGCGGGTGGGTGTTTGGTTGTTCTCTGCTGCCTGCGGGTTAGAGGTAACCCCCAGAAGTGTTTGGGAACCAGAAGTTTTGCCTATCAGAGCCCAGGGCCTCCCTAGGTATGTTCTGAGGCCCCCCCTCAGAACCAGGGCCTGGTGGGGAACTAGCATCGCACTGGAAGCGGGTGAATTTGGAGTCTTCATTTACCCAGTGATCCCAATGCCTTTAGGAACTAAGGAAGCACCCACCCACAATAGCCTTCCAGCCTCCTCTCTGAGGCCTGCGAGTCAGGACAGTGTGAGGAAGTCATTAGTTTTGTCCTCCAAATATAGGCATTTCCCACTTAACATCAGATATGAAAATCAGTTTCATGAAATCAGAGGTTCTGTGTGAAAATGCTAACTGGAAAGTTATTTCCTATTTTTAATAATAGCTTTCTTGAGGTTTAGTTGACAGCCTATATATGACAACTGCACATATTTAAAGTACAAAATTTGAGGTTTTTACACAGATGTTCCCATGAAACCATCACCACAGTCAGGATGGTGAATATCTCCATCGTCCTCAAAAGTTTTCTCTGTCCCGTTGTAATCCTTTCCTCCCACCGTGCCACCCAAGCCCCCCAGCAACCACCGGTCCACTTTCTGTCTCTAGAGTTTGTGTCTTCTAGAGATTTATATAAATGCAGCCATCAGTATGGACTTTTTTGTTGTTCTACTTTCACTTGGTGTAATTATTTTGAGATTCATTTACATTGTGTTTATTAATAGTCTGTTCTTTCTTATTGCTGAATAATGCTCTGTTGGATGGATATACCACAATTTGTTTACCCATTCATCAGTTGATGGACATTTGGGTTGTTTCCTAGTTCTTGGCTATTACAAGTAACTACTATGAACATTCATTTACAAATCCCTTTATGGACATATGTTTACATTTCTCTTGGGTTATACCCAGGAGTGGAATGGTTGGGTCATAGGGTAGGTGTATGTTTACGTTTTGTAAGAAGCTGACATATTTTTCTAGAGTGGTCATACCATTTTACATTTTCATCAGCAGTACATGAGAGTTCCAGTTCCTCCATATCCTAACCAACACTTGGAATTTTAAGTAGAAAAAATTGTAGTGTGTTACACAGAACCCAGAACTTCCCAACAGTTACCTAAAATCCAGGTAAGACACATTAAGTGCTTATATGAAATAAACAGTAAACTGTAATGTTGGGAATAAAAAGCTTAAAACATTGCTATTTCATCACCAAAAACTAACAGGGTTGCCTTGTGTTCACCTAAGCCTGTGATGCTTTTCTTAGAATATGAGATGCATATCACTTTTGCTGATGACCCTGAAGTTCTACCAGTTGTATGTGGAATACAATTCAAGCTCTTTCCGGATTGTTAAAAATGTTGCACTATATTTTTTTAATGTAAACATAAGTTTTCCCCCAAAGAACTGCCCAAAAACCCCATTATATTGAGAGAGACAAACATTCCATAAGGATTTGGGTATGAAAAACCAGAAGACTTGGAGAACATTCTGTAGCATATGCCTTTATTTCTGCTTTTCCCCTGGGGCACACGGTAGGTTTGCTCTCTCCATCCACACCCCGCCCTGGGAGTTGAGTGTGAACATGTGACTTGTCTGGCCAGTAACATGTTAGTAGAAGTGATGTGTGTCATTCCTTGGCAGGAGTTTTGAGAGCCAGTGTGCATTTATCCATCTCTCCCTTTGTCACATTGCCGGCACCCCGTGGCTACTCCATCTACCTGGTCCCAGAGAATGATGGTCCAAAGTCTGGAGTCCTCAGCCATCTTGTGATGGGTGGTTTGGTTTGAGAGAGAAACATTTATGGTGGTAAGCCACTGAAATTTGAAGGTTGAAACCACAATATAACATGACTGTCCTGCCGAATACCTGGAGTCAATTTTGGACACTAAGCAAAGTTCCTCTCGGCTTTCGAGTTTATTGCCACAGAGTTACACCTAATATTCTCATGTATACATCTCATCTCTTCTAATTACGTTGTGAGGTATGTTGCCTTTCTCATTCTCAATCATATTTTTACTGAATATCTGAATCAATCTTGCCAGGGAGTTTTATACTTTACTGCTCTTTTCAAAGAGCCAGTTTTGGGTTTTATTTGTTCAACTTTGTTTTTTCTAATCCATCAGTTTCAACTTTTATATGAAGGGAAGAGTCTCTCATGGTAGTTAATATCATGAACTCAAATCCTGACTCTCCAGGACTGAATCACAGCTTTGTCAGAGTCTAGATATGTGATCTTGAGCAAGCTTCCTATTCCCTGTGCTTGTTTTCTCATCTGTAAAATAGGATTATGAAAGTACTTACCTCATTTGGTTTTTGTAAGGATTAACACATGGAAAACAGTGCCTAGCAATTGTATATGTTCAATGGTATTACTGTTTCTCTTTGTTTTGTTCTCTGTTCATCTTGGAAGATGGATCAGAGATGCCCTTTGGCACCACCTCTGCCGCCAGCCATCCAGACTGGTATCAGGGTAGGGGTAGGGGAGGCAGTGAGAAGTGGCAAGTGTCTGGATGTCCGTTCACAGTTTCAGAGGGCCAACTGTGCTATGTCATCTTATATAAGGGACTTGAGCAAATGCAGGGGATCCTGGAACGGAACCAATTCCCCCTGCAGACACTGAGGGATAACTATTTTTGTTTTTTGTTTTTTTAAATTTATTTTATTGAAGTATAGTTGATTTACAATGTTGTGTTAATTTCTACTGTATAGCAAAGTGATTCAGTTATATATATACATTCTTTTTCATATTCTTTTCCATTATGGTTTATTATAGGATATAGAATATAGTTCCCTGTGCTATACAGTAGGATCTTGTTGTTTCTCCATTCTATTTATGATAGTTTGCATCTGATAATCCCAAACTTCCACTCCAGCCCTCCTCCACCCCCCTCCCCCTTGGTGACCACAAGTCTCTTCTCTATGTATGTGAGTTGGTTTCTGTTTTGTAGATAAGTTCATTTGTGTCATATTTTAGGGTCCGCATATAAGTGATATCATATGGTATTTGTCTTCCTCTGTCTGACTTACCTCACTTAGTATGATAATCTCTAGGTCCATCCATATTGCTACAAATGACATTATTTCATTCTTTTCTATGGCTGAGTAGTATTTCATTGTATTGATATATATGTACTACATCTTCTTTATCCATTCATCTGTTGATGGACATTTAGGTTGCTTCCATGTCTTGGCTATTGTAAATAGTGCTGCTATGAACATTGGAGTGTGTGTATCTTTTCAAATTATAGTTTTCTCTGGATATATGCCCAAGAATGGGATTGCAAGATCATATTGCAACTCTATTTTTAGTTTTAGGGGGAACCTCAATACTGTTTTCCATAGTGGCTGCACCAATTTACATTCCCACCAACAGTGTAGGAGTGTACCCTTTTCTCCATACCCTCTTCAGCATTTGTTATTTGTGGACATTTTAATGATGGCCATTCTGACCAGTGTGAAGTGGTACCTCATTGTAGTTTTGATTTGCATTTCTCTAATTAGTGATGTTGAGCATCTTTTCATGTGCCTGTTGGCCATCTGTATGTCTTCTTTGGAGAAATTTAGGTCCCCTGCACATTTTTCAATTGGGTTGTTTGTTTGTTATTCAGTTGTATGAGCTGTTTGTATATTTTGGAAATTAGGCTCTTGTCAGTCGCATCATTTGCAAATATTTTCTAGCCATTCATAAGTTTTTTGTTTTGTTTGTTGTTTTCTTTGCTGCACAAAAGCTTATAAGTTTGATTAGGTCCCATTTGTTTATTATTTGCTTTTATTTCTACCGCCTTGGGAGACTGACCTAAGAAAATATTGGTACAATTTAGGTCAGAGAACGTTTTGCCTCTGTTCTAAAAGTTTTATGGTGTTGTGACTTACAGTTAAGTCTTTAAGCCATCTTGAGTTTATTTTTGTGTATGGTGTGAGGGAGTGTTCTAACTTCATTGATTTACATGCAGCTGTCCAGCTTTCCCAACACCACTTGCTGAGGAGACTCTCTTTTCTCCATTGTATACTCTTGCCCCCTTTGTTGAAGTTTAATTGACCATAGGTGTGTGGCTTTATTTCTGGGCTCCCTATTCTGTTCCATCATTCCATATGTCTGTTTTTGTGCCAGTATCATGCTGTTTTGATTACTGTAGCTTTGTAGTATTGTCTGAAGTCTGGGAGGGCTCTGCCTCCAGCTTTGTTCTTTTTCCAAATTGCTTGGCAATTTTCGGTCTTTTACGGTTCCATACAAATTTTAGGATTCTTTATTCTAGTTCTGTGAAAAATGAGTGACAATTATTTTGAAAGAGAGCCAACAGGATTTCATGATGGATGGGACACATAGTGTGAGGGAAAGAGGAGAAAGAATGACATTCTAATAAGAATGTTTGATTTTTCAACCCAAGTGACAGGAAAAGTTGAGATGACACTAGTTGAAAACCACAGGAGTTACAGGCTTAGGAGAGAAGATCAGTTCAGATTTAGATAAGTTTGAGATGCCTATTGGACACCCAAGTGCCAATGGTGCCACTATCTTTGCAATGCTGGTCAAGAAACAGACATGTCCTCTACCCTAGAGAGGGACATTATCTGTCTTCCCAGGCTGTTTGCCACACAAACGTCACAAGATATATAGAAATGCTATTAAGGATTACCTTCCCAATGATATCCACCCCTGGTTTCTATATTGTCTGGCTTCTGGCAAGTTTTCCTATGAATATACCATTGAGTCAGCCATTATGATTAGTTAAGCCAACAGGAGCTTACACCAGACCCATTTAATTTGTATTCTATGCAGAATTAGACCTGCTGGTCACCCTGAAATATTGACCTCAACTATGTCCCCCAAGGTTCCAGCTGAACAAAGTTCAACTATCAGTGTCTACCTTAGAAAGCCAAGTGGCTTTCTCCTTAAGGTTCTGTATTACCCAAAACATTAATCCAAGTGGGGCAGGATGTATTAGCAATTGCACAGATAGTGTCCTTGGAAAGTTTACAGTTTGGGTAGAGGGGAGGGCCTCTGAAGTAGGATCTATCAATACATCAGTCGGAAAGCACAGGTTGACAGTAGTTACCAGTCAACTGGTAAGCCTTCAAGTTCCCAATTATGTCCATTCGGAGGGTCTGCCTAAGGACAGTCAATCTAGTTTGTTCCCCGACACCAGCTGGCTTGTATCTATCCACCTCAGAGTGGTCAGAACCATCTGGCTGAGGATGGCAGAGTCAGCCCATTGAATTTCTTGCAACAGTTTGGGAGAGATATATCATGGGTTTTCCTCCCGTAGGAAGGCTTTGGGCAGGTTCACCTCCCAGGTGCTGCTTTTGTTACTGAATAAATCAGGTGGATTGGGTCCCACTGATCACCACTTACAAAATCAATTACATACTTACAAATGGTAGAAGAAAAACGTAACTTTAATCAGAATGCCAGCAATCTGGGGAGATGGTGGACTCAGCGTCCCCCCAAAACCACCTCTGAAGATTCTGCTCAGCCATGAAACTTTTTTTTTAACATCTTTATTGGAGTATAATTGCTTTACAATGGTGTGTTAGTTTCTGCTTTATAACAAAGTGAATCAGCTATATGTGTACATATATCCCCATATCTCCTCCTTCTTCCATCTGCCTCCCACCCTCCCTATCCCACCCCTCTAGGTGGTCACAAAGCACCAAGCTGATCTCCCTGTGCTATGCGGCTGCTTCCAGCTAGCTATTTTACATTTTGTAATGTATATATGTACGTCACTCTCTCACTTCGTCCCAGTTTACCCTTCCCCTCCCCGTGTCCTCAAGTACATTCTCTATGTCTGCATCTTTATTCCTGTCCTGCCCCTAAGTGCTTCAGAACCTTTTTTTTTTTTAAGATTCCATATATATGTGTTAGCATACGGTATTTGTTTTTCTCTTTCTGACTTACTTCACTCTGTATGACAGACTCTAGATCCATCCACCTCACTACAAATAACTCAATTTCATTTCTTTTTATGGCTGAGTAATATTCCATTGTATATATGTGCCACATCTTCTTTATCCATTCATCTGTTGATGGACACTTAGGTTGCTTCCATGTCCTGGTTATTATAAATACAGCTGCAATGAACACTGTGGTACATGACTCTTTTTGAATTATGGTTTTCTCAGAGTATATGCCCAGTAGTGGGATTGCTGGGTCGTATGGTAGTTCTATTTTTAGTTTTTTAAGGAACTTCCATACTGTTCTCCATAGTGGCTGTATCAATTTAAATTCCCACCAACAGTGCAAGAGGGTTCTTTTTTCTCCACACCCTCTCCAGCATTTATTGTTTGTAGATTTTTGATAATGAGAAATATCCTAAATCTATTATTTTTATTTATTTATTTTACTTTTGGCTGCGTTGGGTCTGGGTCTTCGCTGCTGCCCGTGGGCTTTCTTTAGTTGCAGTGCGTGGGCTTCTCACTGCGGTGGCTTCTCTTCTTGCAGAGCACGGGCTCTAGGCGCACAGGCTTCAGTAGTTGTGGCCCGGGGGCTCTAGAGTGCAGGCTCAGTAGTTGTGGCGCATGGACTTATTTGCTCCGTGGCATGTGGGATCTTTCTGGACCAGGGCTTGAACCCACGTCCCCTGCATTGGCAGGCAGATTCTTAACCACTGTGCCACCAAGGAAGCCCTGGGAAATGAAACTGTTTAAAGAGAAACAGAGAAGTAATCTCAGTGAATCTTTGAGATGGGGGTCAGCGTCATCGCCATTCCCCCACGGTGTGCAGGCTTGTCAGTTCCTTGTGCTCTTTCTCTAGATGCTCCCTTGTTCACACAGTTTGATCACACAGTTTATTCAGGAGATTACTGAAGGGGGAGTTAGGGAGAAATCTGGTCATCTATTAATTACTTATTCTTCATTTCTACTTCTTTGATCTATGGGAGGAACCAATAAATTAGGCAAGGTATTGTGTGATTAAAAGATCTGAAAGGTGTGCTTGGGTCAGATATGAGTAGATCATGGGGGTGTCTGGTTCAAAAGTTAGTTACAATATAGCTTTGCTAAAGTGACAAGAAAGGGGCTTCCTAGTGAGGGCGGTTTCCTGAAAGGAGCTGCTTACAAATCCCCACTTGTCAGAACATGATTCCATTTCTATGGGATTACGGGCGAAGGTCTATCTTCTGTAACTTCTTCATGCTGATAAAGAGAACCGTATTCTCAGAGTGGAAGATGTCAACATGGACCTGTAGCATCTCTTTGCTGACAATTTTTGTTGCCCATTTACATATACAGGCAGAACAAGCTACAAATATTTTGATGCCAACAAAGATATATGGTATTATGAGCAATAATGTTAGTCTCATTCTCTAGAGGCCAGTTCCGTAATTCTGGTTGACCTGGTTTGCTGGGAAACTTACAAGAGAAAGGTTAGTGTGATGAACTACAGACCCCACTGCCACAGCTAAACTGAGGCCGTGAACGATGCTCCCTCCTCCACCTCCCATTGTGTATTTCCCTCATCCCCCTGCTGGTCTAAGTGGCTGGTGAAGTGACCCAGATCACTGTCCCTAAGGTGTCTGTGCCTGAATCTACTATGTCCTCCTCAGGCTGTGGCCACCGCCCTTGTCCATTTACTACCATTAAAACTGGGCATGCAACGACCAAGAGACACTCCATGGATCTCCCGAGCACCAAACATATTCTTTCCTGCCCTGCTGAGTAGCAGCAGCCCTATTCACCCCTACATTTCCTTTTTCTCTTGGCACATGGGGCCTGAGCAACAGCCATAGCTTAAAGTTTGATGGGATTCTGACTGTGTCCCCTGATGGCAGCGGCCCCTTCTAGACATGGAGAGCTAAAGTTACAGGGTTGGGAAGCACATATGTGTGTGAGTTTGGTGGGGCACAAACCTTCAGATTCCAGGGCTTTGCCCCTCCCAGAGGCAGAGCCTAATCATGGCAGCCACCCCCCAGGACCCGGCCCAGCAGGGGAGTGGCCCGTCTGCCCTCCGGGCTTGCCCGCCTTCCTGGCTTTATCTTCCTCCACGGCATCCTCTATGTTGTGCTCACTCACCGCAAATGCTAGAGTGTTGATGGCTGACGGCTCTCAGTCCCCTCTGGGAGCTGGCTGCAGCTGAAGAGCTGCCTCGCCCAGAGTCACGCCCCCTCCTCCAGGGCAGCCTGAATCGAATGGCTGTGGTCAATCTTGTGGGGAGGGGCGCATAAAGGCTTGGTCCCCTTGCCTCAAGGGGGGACAGCCCTGAAGGACCATCCGAGCTGCCTATAAAATCAGCTGAGCCTTTATCGCAACCACATGGCAATTCAAGTCCGCCCTCTGAGCCCCTTCTCTTATTCCCCAATGGGCGTTCATCCCCACATCACCCCACAGTAAACCTCCAGCACACAATCCCTGTCTCAGAATCTGCTTTTTAGGGAAAGCAACCTAGGTTATTTTTATTTTTTTTATTTTTTAAATACATAAATTTATTTATTTTTGGCTGCGTTGGGTCTTCATTGTTGCCCGTGGGCTTTCTCTAGTTGCAGCGAGTGGGGGCTACTCATTGTTGCAGTGTGCCAGCTTCTCGTTGCGGTAGCTTCTCTTGTTGCGGAGCACGAGCTCTAGGTGCATGGGCTTCAGTAGTTGTGGTGCGCGGGCTCCGAAGTTGTGGCTCATGGGCTCTAGGCGCACAGGCTTCAGGAGTTGTGGCGCATGGGTTTAGTTGCCCCACTGCATGTGGGATCTTCCCAGACCAGGGCTTAAACCCGCATCCCTTGCATTGGCAGGCGTATTCTTAACCCTTGCACCACCAGGGAAGTCCCTGGACTATTTATAGAAGTTGAGAATGTTTGTCTTATTTTTAATGATTGAAAACAAACTTAAAAACTTTATTAGCCCTAAATGTGATATAGGTTACATTATTTCTCAGTTCATTCTTATCTTTAGCAAAACAAGGTAAGGAAAGCTCTGTGGATACCTAAGTGAGATAGAAGAACAAAGAAGATACACCACTGTGAGGTCAGAAGGAGTGAGGGGGTAGGAGCAGCCAGTGCACATACGTTGGCTTAGGGGGACTGGCTACTCTTGGTCTAGCTATCAGCTTTGCTCCTGTGAGCTGTGCGATTTATGTAAAAGACCTTGTAAATGTAGTCAGTTCCAACCAGATGATTTGAGACCACTGAATGCTGGGTGAATGGCCTGTAGAGAAGGTGCTAATGGGAAAGCCTGACCACGCACATGCAACAAACACTGTGCGAGAAGCGAATGAAAAAGTTAGACTCAGTTCACACGGCGTGTGCTTTCTCTGAACTTTAGATGTATCTCCTTCTGGGCAACTCCTATGGAGGGCGTGGTACAAATGACCCCCCCTCCAACGTGACTATGCAGATTTTAGACTGTTGACCTGCACCCTGAACCTACTTTCAGCTTCCACTCTCAGTCCCCAACATATAGGGCCCCCAGCTCCTTAGACTGCAAGACTCTTCACCCCCTGAGACACACTTGTCCTCCCCTTCTAATCCCAGATTCAACATCTCCATCACCACTACACACACACACCCCTATTCTTTCCCTGGCCTCGACAGTGCCCCACTTGGCCAGCTGTTCCTGGTCCTCACAGAAATGATTGCTCCTCTCGTATCCTGTATAACAGGACTCTCCTAACCCCCCTTCCCCATCTCTCTCTTCTAAGCCAAGACTTTGTATTTGATATGGAGGAGATTGTCGGTCCAAATCCAGGTCACTCGCAAACTCCTGAACTGGAGGCTCCCATGTCCGAGCCCTTCTCTCAGAACACAACAGGTGCTCCAGTGTCTTGGTCCTCCAAGTTGGTAAGATGGTGAGAGATTGAGCCCTACTCTCTTATCTCTAAAAAACAAACAAAAACAACTGAGGCCTCAGCTAAGAAGGGTTGAGGTCCAAGGAAACCAAAATAGGGCTGTGTAAGCTTGGGTTCAGGGAAAAGAGGGATGGTGAGCTAAGAGGGGATTGGAGAGAATTGCCATAGTGAGGGAAGTGAACCAGTAGAAAGGAACTTCTCCCACATTGGGAGAGAATGAGTAATGGTTTGTCCTCTGGACCCAACCCCATAAAAAGTCTAGACTTGGGCTTGCTGGTCTCCTACATGACAGAGGGACATGAGTCAAGAATATCTGATTTCAGAAAACAATTAGAGTGGGTGTGATTTTCTTGGTGAAAAGAGGTAAGTTTGGGAAAACTTACATAATGTTTTCCCAAGACATGTGCAGTGGAAAAGTATTTATCTTTGAGTAGTTTAAAAGCTCAAAAATGTCCAGAGAACAAGATATTCTCCCGTATGGTGCCTTCTTCCCTCATAATATCTCATCTACATCTGGCCCATCCTACTTTCTTCCGTGACCTTCTCTAGTTCAGAGGGAGGCCAGCCCCTGCATCCCTTCCTTTTTACCATAAGATCTTGATCCATTACTTGTTCCCTCTCCATGATAATTCTTCCACCAGTTCCTTTCCACTGGCTCTTTCCCTTTAGCCTAAAATCCTTCCCAATAACCACACTTGAAGGCCAGGAATGCCATGTTGCACAACGCTACAAGGCACCATTGACAACATCGTCTGTGTAACTGGTGCCTGCCCTCCCCCGCCCCTCCCCGCTGGAGTTGAGCAGAGCACATAATAGCAATAAAATGAACAATGATGAATGGGAAAAGGGGCATTTCCTCTGCTCCCTAGGCAGCGCTCTAGCAGTTTTCAACTACCTGCTCTGGCAGTGGTTCAGAGATTCCATTCAGTGAGCTCACTGACATTTTCTTAGCAAGGTAAACCTTTTCATGACAAGCGTCCTGGGATTACAGAGTCAGATTCTCAAAGAAATTTTGAGTTTGCATAGCCTCCCCTTAAAAAATCTTCCAGTGGAAGGAATATAATTACCACATAAAACAGCTCAGTCAGCCGTTCAGTGGTTTCTTTGCACAGTCAATCAAGAAGCACTGATGGAGCACCTCCTATGTATCAGGCACTGTGCTCCATGCTGAACATTCAGGTGAGGATAAAAAGAAAAAAGCATGGAACTTTCAGGCATTAATCAAACAGTCACACAAACACAGTGGAAAGAACTACCGATTAGAAGTGCCTAGTGTTATGAGAACATCTAGTAGACCTAAACAAGAAGTTCAAGGAAGACTTCCTTGAGAAAGGGATGGCTGAGTTAATATTTGAAGGGAGAGTAGGCATGGATTAGATAAAATGGAAGTGAAATGTCCTAAGCAGAGAAAAAAACATGTTCTAGGGGCCCTGTGGGGAGTTCAAAGAAGTGAATTTTGAAAAGCAATGTGGCTGGACCACTGTGAGCAAGGAGGAGGGTCAAGTGAGATGAGACTGGAGGGGTAGTGAGGGCCAGACCTGGGAAGCCTTCAGGCCATCATATGGATTTTGGTCTTTATTCTAAGAATATGTGGAAAAAAAAAAAAAAAAAAGAATATGTGGAAGTCACTGAAGTGTTGTAAGCAGGCAAATGACAGGATGGTATCTGTGCTTTAAAGGACTCGCTTTGGCTGTAATGTGGCCAATGTGTTGGAGGGGCCTTTCGGATGTGGGAAACAAGTTGGGAGGTTACTGAAATAGATCAGGGGAGAGAAGCCGGTGGCTTGTACAGAGGTGGGTTTAAAAAGCTTTATTAGAAATTCCTTCCTTATATCAAAGTCAGACATGTCCAGTGGCCCCAGCTCTTTCTCTGGGACCACAAAGTAAAGGTCAACTCCACATCAACAAGGTAAACCTTTAAGGAGATTAAGGAATGCATTGTGCCACCACCTCTTTTACTCTGCCCCATTTTACCCTCATCACTTAATCTCCTTTCTTCTTGTTTAAAAAGCACGATTCTTTTAACAGATCCTCAAATGACCTGAATATGAATTCCCTTTGCCATCCTCACTGCCCCTCCCAGAACAGTCTCAGTTGGTCAATAAAGACTAAATCCCTCAATGAGCCAAAGCTTCTGGAGATAAAGATGAACACAAAAGATAGGATTGAGATGTTAAACGCTGATTACAGCATGAAAATAAAGAAGGAAGACTTAAACCTACAACTGTCAGCTAGAAAAATCATAGATTAACTTCTGACTTCTCCAACAGGCTGTTGATAATAGAAATCAACATTTATTGAGACTTTAAAAAACATATTACGTGCATTAACTCATTTAGTCCTCACAACAGCCCTTGAGGTAGGTCCTAAGATTATTCCCATTTTACAGATGAGAAAAGTAAAGTATGAGAGGCTAAGGTTATACAGTCAGTAAGCATCAGAGCCTGGACTCAAGCACTAATCTGACTTCAGGGACTGTGCTCTTAGCCAGGACACAACACTGCCTTCCAGGGCGAGGAAAACTGTCTTCGAAATTTTAGAAGGAAAAAATAAACATGATGAAAAGGAATTAAAGCCCAAAGTTAGAGAAAAAGATAGCCCAAGAGTTTATAATTACTTGATTTAATCCTAATCTACAGCCCAGATGGAAAATATTTTAAGACACTGAAAGAACAGTCAGATCTAAACCCAGAATAATAATTGGTCATCTTTAAGAAATATGGAAGATGATTAGAGGTGCCCAGAATGTGGTCAGGCCACTCAAGATGGCTGTTCTACACTTTGTACATCCCCGATCCACCAGTCCCCGCTTTCATGCTCCCTACTCACAGAAGGTGCTTCGCCCCCTGCCCCAGCTAGTGCTTGTTCAAATCCTTAGGCCAGATGGGCTCCACCTGCTAGCTTATTGAAGGGAAACATCTTCCCTTGTGATGGTTGTTAATCTGAGGGGCTGTGAGGGATGTGCCCCAGTTGCTGGTTTCCCTGGTAACTGATAAGCTAATCTGACGTCAGTTCCCCCTGTAAATGGTAGCCTCTTTCACCCCCGAGTAGTACTGCCATGCCCTGTCTGCCATAGACAGTGCGGTGTTGCTCCCGGACCTTTTGCTTCAAATGTGTAAGATCCCCTATTTAATAAACGGTTGATGTCTCTGTCGCTGTCTGTGGGCTCTTTCTCTGGTCTCAAGGCGGGGCAACTACAAGGCTTGCAGGCTGCAGGGTGCAGACCAACACCCAGCAAATTAAAAAGAACACCTTTTCAAAACAAAAAATCAATTTGAGAAAACTGACTTTATCTTCAGCTTTCATCTTTCCTCCTGTCTGTATTAGTATCTTTTATTATTGACCAGGAAGTGCTAAACGGCTTAAGACTTTGAAATTCTAGGTCTTAACTAATCATCCACTGATTTATTCACAAATACTTATTGAATATCTGCTGAATATCAGATTGCTAGGTGTTGGAGAGTCAAAACAGACAGGATTCTATCCTCATGGAAATTTCTAGTGAGGAGTATTACTGATAAAACAATGACACGAACGTGGGCATAATTACAAACTAAATCATGTGCTACAATTTAAAAAAAAACTGCTCCCAGAGCAATTTCTAATTTTAAGTGACAAGCAAGAATGTAATACATATGTTGAATGAAATTTATACAGTGGAAAAAGATTTAAAATCTTTCCATGATTGAAAAGCTTGGTCATACTCAGATTATTTCTAAAATTAGAATAAATTATAAAATAAGTACTTGAAACACCATTAAAAACATTGATTTTAAAAAACAATAATCTGGGCTTCCCTGGTGGCGTAGTGGTTGAGAATCTGCCTGCTAATGCAGGGGTCACGGGTTCGAGCCCTGGTCTGGGAAGATCCCACATGCCGTGGAGCAACTAGGCCCGTGAGCCACAACTACTGAGCCTGAGCGTCTGGAGCCTGTGCTCCGCAACAGGAGAGGCCACAACAGTGAGAGGCCCACGCACCGCGATGAAGAGTGGCCCCCACTTGCCACAACTAGAGAAAGCCCTCGCACAGAAACGAAGACCCAACACAGCAAAAATAAATTAAACTCCTACCCCCAACATCTTCTTTAAAAAAAAAAAAAAACAACAATCTGCTTTGAGTCCATTTTTAGAATTTGAGATATAATTTATATACCATAAAATTCATCCTTAATGTATCCAATGCAGATGTGGTATATTTATACAATGGAATCTTACACAGCCATAAAAAAAATGAAATAATGCCATCTGCAGGAGCATGGATGGACCTAGAATTCAAACTAAGTGAAATAAGACAGATGGAGACAAATGTCATATCACACGTGGAATCTAAAAAAGATACAAGTGAACTTATATACAAAACAGAAGTAGACCCACAGCCAGAACACAAACCTATGGTTACCAAATGGGAAAGGGGAGGGCAGATAAATTAGGCGTTTGGGATTAACAAATACACACCACTGTATATAAAATACATAACCAAAAAGGGCCTACTGTATAGCACAGAGAACTATACTCAGTATTTTGTAATAACCTATAAGGGAAAAGAAAAAAATAGATATGTATAACTGAATCACTTTGCCATACACCTGAAACTAACACAACATTGTAAATCAACAATACTTCAATAAAAGTATACAATGCAGTGGATCTTATATATTAACAAGGTTGTACAACCATCACCATTGTATAATTCCGGAATACTTATCACCCCCAAAAGAAACCCCTTACCTTTAGCAAGAGTCCCATTTTCCTCCTCCCTGCAGTCCCTGGCAGACACAAGTCTATTTTCTGTCTCTATGGATTTGCCTAATCTGCATATAAATTGAATAATAGAATACGGGGCCTTTTGTGTCTGACTTTCACTTAATGGTTTCAAGGTTTATCCATGTTGTAGTGTGTATCAGCACTTCATTCCTTTTTATGTTGGAAGAATATTCCATTGTATGGATATACCATGTTTTGCGTTATCTGTTCATTAGTTGACGGACATTTGGGTTGTTTCCACTTTTTGGCTTTTATGAATGATACTGCTATGAACATTTATGTTCAAGTTTTTGTAAGGACATATGTTTTTCTTCACTGGTTTATAATTGCTTTACAATGTTGTGTTAGTTTCTGCTGTATAACAAAGTGAATCAGCTATATGCATACATATATCCTCATATCCCCTCCCTCTTGCGTCTCTCTCCCACCTTCCTTATCCCACCCCTCTAGGTGGTCGCAAAGCACCGAGCTGACCTCCCTGTGCTATGCAGCTGCTTCCCAATAGCTATCTATTTTACATTTGGTAGTGTATATAAGGACATATGTTAATTTTCTTCAGTAAACATCTAGGAGTAGAATTGTTAGATCATACAGTAACTCTGTGTTTAACCTTTTGAGGAATTGCCAGAATGTTTTCCAAAGTGGCTGTACCACTTTCCATTCCACCAGTAATGTAGATGGCAATATTTGTCTTTGTCCTTTTGATTAAAGCCATCCTAATGGGTGTGAGGTAGTATCTCATTGTGGTGTTGACTTCCATTTCCCTGATGGCTAATGGTGTTGAGTTTCTTTTCATGTGCTCATCGGTCATTTGTGTATGCTCTCTGGAGAAATGTCTGTTCATATCCTTTGCCCTTTTTTAAGCTGGGTCATCTATTCTTTTATTATTGAGGTGTAAGGGCTCTTTATATATTCTAGATACAAAACTCGTATTAAACATGATTTGCAAATATTTTCTCTCGTTCTGTGGGTTGTCTTTTCACTTTCTTGATGATGTCCTTAAAAGCACAAACATTTCTAATTTGGATGAAGTCTGTTGGCCAGTGAGTTTTGAGCAGAAGTGGTGGATGTCATTTCCTAGGCCAAGTATTTAATTGTCAGTGTGAGAATCTCTAGAGCTCTCTTTAAATGGTGACCAGCAATGTTTGAGTTGGTGGTGGTTCTATCAGCTTGGGTCCCTGGATGACTACAGTGAGCACAGCTCCCCTGACAACCCATGACAGAAATGTAGCCTGAAACAAATCTTGGTCGATTTAAGCCACTGAGATTTGGGAATTGTTATTACAGCATAACCAAGCCTATCATGAGTAATGCACGTCTTCTGTAACTTCATTAGTTATCAGAATATTTTCAAGTAAGAACTAAAACACTTTTAAAAAGTGAAATGAGTTTAAAATGTTAGCTTTATGAGCTATCAAGCACTTTATATTGCTTCTCCTATTCAGTCAAGAATTTCAAATATTCCATTCATGATGTGGGAAAACGTCCTTGAGCTATTAAGTGAGGAAAAATAAGTTTTAAAGACAAAGTGCTAAAATTTTAGCAGTGGTTATGTCTCCCTGTTGGGTTGGATTTTTATTTTTTCTTCAGAGCTTGTCTGTATCTTTACATTTATTTTTATAATTTTATACTCAGAAAAAAATACGAGTCTATTTAAAACATATTTCTACCTTAGAAATGGCATTTACATATATTTATTAGAAAAATCTAGCATGAAAGATGCCTGCCATTCTATACAGTCTTTTCATTTATTGGAGTACAACTGATGTATAGTATTACATAAGTCACAGGTGTACAACAGAGTCATTCACACTTTTTAAGGTTATATTCCATTTATAGTTACTACAAAATACTGGCTATATTCCCTGTGTTGTATAATACATCCTTGTAGCTTATTGTATACATAATAGTTTGTACTTCTTAATCTCCTACCCCTGTCGTGCCCTTTCCCCCTTCCCTCTCCCCACTTGTAACCCCTAGTTCTCTATATTTGAGTCTGTTTTTTGTTATGTTCACTAGTTTGTTTTATTTGTTAGATTCCACATGTAAGTGGTAGTATACAGTACTTGTGTTTCTCTGACTTATTTCACTTAGCATAATACCCTCCAAGTCCATCCATGTTGCTGCAGATGGCAAAATTTCATTCTTTTTAAAGGCTGAGTAGCATTGTTTTGTGTATATATAAATTGCATCTTCTTTATCCATTCCTCTGTTCATGGACACTTAGGTTGCTTCCAAATCCTGGCAGTTGTAAATAATGGTGCCGTGAACATTAGGGTGTTTGTATCTTTTCAAATTAGTGTTTTTGGGGTTTGCTTTTTTCCTTTTTTCTTGATATATTCCCAGGAGTGGAATTACTGGGTCATATGGTAGTTCTGTTTTTAGTTTTTTTGGGGAAACCTCCATACTGTTTTCAACAGTGGCTGCACCAATTTACATTCCCACCAACAGTGTACAACTGTTCCCTTGTCTCTACATCCTTGCCAACATCTGTTACTCTGTTTGACAGCCATTCTGACAGGTGTGAGGTGATACCTCATTGTGGTTTTAATTTGCATTTCTGATTAATGATGTTAAGCATCTTTTCATGTGTCTGTTTGCCATCTGCATATCCTCTTTGAAAAAATGCATATTGAGGTCTTCTGCTCATTTTTTAATCCAGTTGTTTGATGTTGTATGAACTGTTGATATATTCTGGATATTAACCCCTATTGGTCATATCATTTGCAAATATACGCTCCTATTCAGCAGGTTGTCTTTTCATTTTGTCAGTAGTTTCCTTTGATGTGCAAAAGCTTTTAAGTTAGGTCCCATTTGTTTTTTCATTTTATTTCCTTTGCTTTAGGAGACAGATCTAAAAAAAATATGGCTGCAGTTTATGTCAGAGTGTTCTGCATATGTTTTCTTCTTGGAGTTTTATGGTTTCCAGTCTTACATTTAGGTCTTTAATCCATTTTGAGTTTATTTTTGTATATGGTGTTAGAGAATGTTCTTATTTTATTCTTTTACATGTAGCTGTCCAGTTTTCCCAGCACCCCTTATTGAAGAGACTGTCTTTTCTCCTTTGCATATTCCTGTCTCCTATGTCATAGGCTAATTGACTGTAGGTGTGTGGGTTTATTTCTGGGCTCTCTATTCTGTTCCATTGGTCTCTGTCTGTTTTTGTGCCAGTACCATACTGATTTGATTACTGTACCTTTGTAGTATAGTCTGAAGTCAGGGAGCAGAATTCCTCCAGCTCTGTTCTTTCTCAAGATTGTTTTGGGGTCTTTTGTGTTTCCATACAAATTTTAAAATTATTATAGTTCTGTGAAAAATGCCCTTGGCATTTTGATAGGGATTGCATTGAATCTATAGATTGCCTTGGGTAGTATGGTCATTTTAACAATATTCTACCAATGCATGAACATGGTTTATCTTTCTGTTTTTCTCGTCTTCAGTCTCTTTCATCAGTGTCTGATAGTTTTCTGAGTACAGACCTTTTACCTCCTTAGGTAGGTTTATTTCTAGGTACTTTATTCTTTATGATGTGTTGGTAAATGAGATTGTTTTCTTAATTTCTTTCCCATAGTTCATTGTTAGTGTAAACAGATGCAATAGATTTCTGTATATTAACGTTGTATTCTGCAACTTTACTGAATTCATTGAGCTCTAGTAGTTTTTAGTGGTGTCTTCAGGATTTTCTGTGTATGGTATCATGTCATCTACAAACAGTGACAGTTTTACTTCCTTTCCAATTTTTATTTATTATTTCTCTTCTATGATTATTAGGACTTCCAAAACTATGTTGAATAAAAGTGATGAGAATGGGTATTTTTCCTTGTTCTTGATATTACAGGAAATGCTTTCAACTTTTCAACTTGAGTATGACATTAGCTGTGGGTTTGTCATATATGTTGAGATATATTCCCTCTATGCCCACTTTCTGGAGAGATTTTATCATAAGTGGATGTTGAATTTGGTCAAAAGCTCTTCCTGCATCTATTGGGGGACGATCTTACGGTTTTTATTCAATTTTTTAAATGTGGTGCATCACGTTGATTTTTGTGCATATTAAAAAATCCCTGCATCCCTGGGATAAATAACTCTTGATTGTGGTGTATGATCCTTTTAAGGTACTGTTGGATTCAGTCTCCTAATATTTTGAGGATTTTTGCATCTGTTAATCAGTGATATTGGCCTGAATTCTTCTGTAACATTTTGTTTTGGTTTGGGTATCTGGGTGGTGCTCGCCCTGTAGAATGACTCTGGAACTGTTCCTTCCTCTGCAATTTTTAGAATAGTTTGAGAAGGATAGGTGTTAACTCTTTTCTAAACGTTTGGTAGAATTCACCTGTGAAGCCATCTGGTCCTGGACTTCTGTTTGTTGGGAGGTTTAATTACTGATTCAATTTCATTACTGGTAACTGGTCTGTTCATATTTTCTACTTCTTCCTGGTTCAGTCTTGGGAGATTGTACATTTTAAAGAACGTGTCCGTATCTTCTAGGCTGTGTATTTTATCAGTGTATAGCTGCTCATAGTAGTCTTTTCTGATCTTTTGTGTTTCTGTGGTGTCAGTTGTAACTTTTTCATTTCTTTTTAAAAATTTTTATTGGAGTATAGTTGATTTACAATGTTATTAGTTTCAGGTGTACAGCTGAGTGAATCATATGTATATAATCTCCATTCTTTTTCAGATTCTTTTCCCATTTAGATTATTTCAGAACATTGAGTAGAGTACTCTGTGATATACAGTAGGTCCTTATTAGTTATCTATTTTATATATAGTAGTGTGTATATGTCAATCCTAATCTCCTAATTTATCACTTCCCCCACATTTTCCCTTTGGTAACCATAAGCTTGATTTCGAGATCTGTGAGTCTGTTTGTTTTGTCAATAAGTTAATTTGTACCATTTTTATTAGATTCTACATATAAGTCATATCATATGATATTTGTCTTCATCTGACTTACTTCACTTAGTATGGTAATCTCTAGGTCCATCCATGTTGATGCAAATGGCATTATTTCATTCCTTTTTATGGCTGAGTAATGTTACCTTGTATATATGTACCACATCTTCTTTATCCATTCCTCTGTTGATAGACATTTAGGTTGCTTCCATGTCTTGGCTATTGTAAATAGTGCTGCAGTGAACACTGGGGTGCATGTATCTTTTTGAATTATGGTTTTCTCCAGATATATGCCCAAGAGTGGTATTGCTGCAACATATGGTAGTTCTATATGTAGTTTTTTAAAGAACCTCCATACTGTTCTCCACCACGATTGTACCAATTTACATTCCAACAAGCAGTGCAGGAGGGTTCACTTTTCTTCACACCATCTCCAGCATTTACTGTTTGTAGATTTTTTGATGATGGCCATTCTGACTGGTGTGAGGTGATACCTCATTGTAGTTTTGATTTGCATTCCTCTAATAATTAGTGATGTTGAGCATCTTTCCATGTGATTTTTGGCCATCGGTATATCTTCTTTGGAGAAAAGTCTGCTTAAATATTCTGCTATTTTTTGATTGGGTTGTTTGTTTTTTTGATATTGACCTGCATGTGATGTTTGTGTATTTTGGAGATTAATCCCTTGTCAGTTGCTTCATTTGCAAATATTTTCTCCCATTATGAGGGTTGTCATTTCATTTCATTTATGGTTTCCTTTGCTATGCAACAGTTTTAAAGTTTAATTAGGTCCCATTTATTTTTTATTTTCATTACTCTAGGAGGTAGATCAAAAAAGATATTGCTGCGATTAATGTCAGAGTGTTCTGCCTATGTTTTCCTCTAGGAGTTTTATAGTATCCAGCCTTATATTAGGTCTTTAATCCGTTTTGAGTTGATTTTTGTGTATGGTGTTAGGGAGTGTTCTAATTTCATTCTTTTACATATAGCTGTCCAGTTTTTGCAGCACCACTGAGTTAAGAGGCTGTCTTTTCTCCATTGTATATTCTTGCCTCTTTTGTCATAGATTAGGTGACCATAGGTGCATGGGTTTATCTCTGGACATTCCATCCTGTTCCACTGATCTACATTTCTGTTTTTGTGCCAGTACCATACTGTTTTGATTACTATAGCTTTGTAGTATAGTCTGAAGTCAGGGAGCCTGATTCCTCCAGCTCCATTTTTCTTTCTCAAGATTGATTTGGGGCTTCCCTGGTGGCACAGTGGTTGACAGTCCGCCTGCTGATGCAGGGGACACGGGTTTGTGCCCCAGTCTGGGAAGATCCCACATGCCGCAGAGCGGCTGGACCTGTGAGCCATCGCCGCTGAGCCTGCGCGTTTGGAGCCTGTGCTCCGCAATGGGAGAGGCCACAACAGTGAGAAGCCTGTGTACTGCAAAAAAAAAAAAAAAAAGATTGCTTTGGCTATTCAGGGTCTTTGTGTTTCCATACAAATTGTAAAATATTTTGTTCTAGTTCTGTGAAAAATGCCATTGGTAATTTGATAGTGATTGCATTGAATCTGTAGATTCCTTTGGGTAGTATGGTCATTTTGACGGTATTGATTCTTCCAATCCAAGAACATGGTATCTCTCTCTGTTTGTGTCATCTTTGATTTCTTTCATCAGTATCTTACAGTTTTCTGAGTACAGGTCTTTTGCCTCCTTAGGTAGGCTTATTCCAGGTACTTTATTCTTTTTGATGTGATGGTAAATGTGATTGTTTCCTTAATTTCTCTTTCTGATTTTTTGTTATTAGTGTATAGGAATGCAAGAGATTTCTGTGTATTAATTTTGTATCCTGCAACTTTACCAAATTCAATGAGCTCTAGTAGTTTTCTGGTAGCACCTTTAGGATTCTCTATGTATAGTATCATGTCATCTGCAAACAGTGACAGTTTTACTTCTTTTTTTCCAATTTGGATTCCTTTTATTTCTTTTTCTTCTCTGATTGCCATGGCTAAGACTTCCAAAACTATGTTGAATAAAAGTGGAGAGGGTGGACATCATTGTCTTGTTCTTGATCTTAGAGGCAATGCTTTCAGTTTTCACCACTGAGAATGATGTTAGCTGTGAGTTTATCATATATGGCCTGTATTATGTTGAGGTAGTTTCCCTCTATGCCCAGTTTCTGAAAGTTTTTATCATAAATGGGTGTTGAATTTTGTCAGAAGCTTTTCCTGCATCTATTGAGATGATCATATGGTTTTTATTCTTCAGTTTGTTAATGTGGCATATCATGTTGATTTTCCATATATTGAAGAATCCTTGTATCCCTGGGATAAATCCCATATGATCATGGTGTATGATCTTTTTAATTTATTGGTGGATTCTGTTTGCTAGTATTTTGGTGAGGATTTTTGCCTCTATGTTCATCAGTGATATTGGCCTGTAATTTTTGTTGTTGTTGTACCTTTGTCTGGTTTTGGTATCAGGCTGATGGTGGCCTCATAGAATGAGCTTGGGAGTGTTCCTTCCTCTGCAATTTTTGGGAAGAGTTTCAGAAGGATAGGTGTTAACTCTCCTCTAAATGTTTGATAGTATTCACGTGTGAAGCCATCTGGTCCTGAGCTTCTGTTTGTTCGAAGTTTTTAAATCAGTTTGAATTTCAGTACTTGTGATTGGTTTGTTCATATTTTCTATTTCTTCCGAGTTCAGTCTTGGAAGGTTGTACCTTTCTAAGAATTTGTCCATTACTTCTAGGTTGTCCATTTTATTGGCATATAGTTGCTTGCAGTAGTCTCTTACGATCCTTAGTATTTCTGTGGTGTCCATCATAACTTCTCCTTTCTCATGTCTAATTTTATTGATTTGAGTCCTCTCCCTTTTTTTCTTGATGAGTCTGGCTAAAGGTTTATCAGTTTTGTTTATCTTTTCAAAGAACCAGCTTTTACTTTCATTGATCTTTTCTATTGTTTTCTTCATCTCTATTTCATTCATTTCTGCTCTGATTTTTATGATTTCTTTTCTTCTATTAACTTTGGATTTTATTTGTTCTTCTTCCTCTAGTTGCTTTACATGTAAGGTTAAGTTGTTTATTTGAGGTTTTTCTTGTTTCCTGAGGTAAGATTGTATTGCTCTTAGAACTGCTTTTGCTGTGTCCCATAGGTTTTGGATCATTGTGTTTTCATTGTCGTTTGTCTCTAGGTATTTTTTTCCCCTCTTCGATTTCTTCAGTGATCCATTGGTTGTTTAGTAACATATTGTTTAGTCTGCACATGTTTGTGGTTTTTTTACAGGCTTTTTTTCCCCCTGTGATTGATTCCTAATCTCATAGCATTGTGGCCAGAAAAGATGCTTGATATGATTTTTTTTTCTTAAATTTATTGAGACTTCATTTGTGGCCCAAGATGTGATCTATCCTGGAAAATGTTCCATTTGAGAGGACAGTGTATTCTGCTTTTGGATGGAATGTTCTATAAATATCAGTTAAGTCCATTGGTCTAATGTGTAATTTAAGGCCCATTTTCTTTATGATTTTTTGTCTGGGTGATCTGTCCATTGGTGTGAGTGGGGTGTTAAAGTCCCCCACTATTATTGTGTTACTATTGATTTCCCCTTTTACAGCTGTTAGCATTTGCCTTATATATTGAGGTGCCCCTATGTTGGGTGCATATATATTTACAATTGTTATATTTTCTTCTTGGCTTAATCCCTTGATCATTATGTAGTGTCCTTCCTTGTCTCTTGTAACAGCCTTTATTTTAAAGTCTATTTTGTCTGAGTTTTGCTACTCCAACTTTCTTTTGCTTTCCATTTGCATGGAATAACTTTTTCCATCCCCTCACTTTCAGTCTGTATGTGTCCCTAGATCTGAAGTGGGTCTCTTGTGGACAGCATATATAGGGTCTTGTTTTCGTATCCATTCAGCCAGTCTACGTCTTTTGGTTGGAACATTTTATACATTTACATTTAAGGTAATTATCAATATGTATGTTCCTATTACCATTTTCTTAATTGTTTTGGATTTGTTTTTGTAGGTCTTTTTTCTTCCCTTCCCCTTTTCTTCTCCTCTCTTGTGATTTGATGACTGTCTTCAGTGTTGCGTTTGGGTTGCTTTTTCTTTTGTGTGTGTGTATATCTATTGTAGTTTTTTGCTTTGCAGTTCCTGTGAGGTTTTGATATAGCATTCTATATATATGTATCGACATAGGTATAGTTTTTTCTTGTTTCCTGAGGTAAGCTTGTATTTCTATAAATTTTCCTCTAGAACTCCTTTTTGCTGCGTTCCATAAATTGTTGAATCTTTTTCATTTTTATTTGTCTTCCGGTATTTTTTAAACTTCTTTTTTGATTTCTTCAGTGACCCTTTGGTCGTTTAGTAGCATATTTTAGCCTCCTTTGTGTTTTTCGTTTGTTTGTTTTCTGTTTTTTCTGTGTGTGTGGTTTTTTGTTTTGTTTTGTTTTTTGCAGTTTTGTAGTTGATTTCTAGTCTTAGAGCATTGTGGTTAGAAAAGATGCTTGATTTCAATTTTACTGAGGCTTGTTTTGTGGCCTAGATGTAGATCTATCCTGGAGAATCTTCCATGTGCACTTAAAGAATGTATATTCTATTGCTTTTGGTTGGAATGTTCTATATATAATCAGGTCCATCTGTTCAGATGTGTCATTTAAGGCCAATGTTTCCTTATTGATTTTCTGCCTGGATGATCTGTACGTTGATGTAACTGGGGTGTTAAAGTCTCCTACTATAATTGTGTTACTGTTGATTTCTCCCTTTAAGTCCATTAATGTTTGCTTTATGTATTTAGGTGCTCCTACATTTGGTTCATATATTTACAATTATTATGTCTTCTCGGATTAATCCCTTGATCATTATGCAGTATCCCTCTTTGTTGCTTTTAACAGTCTTCATTTTAGTCTATTTTGTGTGATATAAGTATTGCTACCCCAGCTTTCTTTTTCTGTTTGCATGGAACCTTTTTCCATCCCTTCACTTTCAGTCTGTGTGTGTCTTTAGATTTGAATTGAGTAATGTTGGCAGCATATATGTTTTTGTATACATTCAGCCACTCTATGGAGTCCTCCCTCTAGCTTGTTAGTCCCTGGACCCGTCCCTGTTCTGGCCCAATAGCCTGTAGGCACCAGTGCTGGGATGCCTCAGGCCAAGCAACTAACTAGGCATGCACACAGTCCCACCTGTCAACAGACAGGCTGTCTTAAGACCCCCTGTGCCCACAGAAGCCTCTGGACAAGGCCCTGCCCACTAGAGAGCTCAGGACTCAGCTCCACCCACCAGTGGGCAGGCACCAGCCCCAGAATCCCCTGAACCCCAGCCTTGTCCTCCAGGAAGCCTTCTCTAGCCACTGGACCAGTTCACCCACAAGGGGAAAGACACCAGATGCAAGAAAACCACAACCTCATCGCCTGCAGACCCAGCCTGACCATCAGCACACCATCCCCTGTCCTGAGAACAGCTGGCCCCAGCCCTGCCCACTAGTAGGACAACACAAGCTTCAGGACACCACAGACCGGGTACCCAGCTGTGTCAGAAACCAGTCTCCCTCCCCCACCAGTGATCTGACACCAGCTCTGAGACCCCTCGACCCTACAACCAGACTGCAGGGTATGGCTCTGCCCACCAGTAGGCTGGTGCTAACCTCAAGACCTGGTTTCACCTACCAGTGGGCAGGCAACAGCTCTGGAGTCTTCTGGACCCTGGCTCTGCCCTCCAGTGAGCCAGCACTAGCCCTGGGGCCCCCTAGGATTCCATAGTCAGCCACCTTGTGACCTGGTCCTGCCAACCAGTGGCCAGCAGCCTCTGTGCAAGGCAGGGCCTGGCAACTGATCAGACTGGGGGCCAACCAGGAATGCCCATATAGCCCACCACAACAGAAGGATCCACACAGCCCTCATAGGGGGAACTCCTAATGCATATAGCTTGGATGATGAGAGGTGAGTGCACTGCTGGGACGCATGGGACATTTCCTACAAAAGGCCACTTCTCCAAGGTTGGGAAACATAACCAACCTACCTGATACATAAAAATACAAACAGCAACTTAGACAAAGTGAGGCAACAGAGGAACATAGTACAGACAAAGGAGCCAGATAAAACCCCAGAAGAACAGCTAAGTGGAGATAGGCAAACTACCTGAGAAAGAGTTCAGGGTGGTGATTGTAAAGATGATCAAAGTATTCAGAAAAATGGATACACAGAGAGAGACGTTAGTTTTTAACAAAGAGTTAGAAAATATAAAGAACAACCAAACATATGAAGAATACAATAACTGAAGTGAAAAATACATTAGAAGGCATCAACAGTAGACTAAATGATAGAGGAATGGAAGAGCAAGCTGGAAGACAGAGTAGTGGAAATCATTGCTGCGGAATAGAAAAAAATAAAAAGAAATGAAGACAGTTTGAGAGAACTCTGGGACAACATCAAGTGCAGTAATACTCGCATTATAGGGGTTCCAAGGAGGACAAGAGACAGAAAGGAGGTGAGAACATATTTGAAGACATAGTAGCTGGAAACTTCCCTAACCTGGAAAAGGAGACAGACATCCAAGTCCAGGAAGTGCAGAGTCCCATACAGGATTAACTCTAAGAGGAACACACCAAGACACGTTGCAACTAAAATTGCAAAAAATTAAAGAGAATATTAAAAGCAGCAGGGAAAACCAACAAATAACATACAAGGGAACTCCCATAAGGCTATCAGCTGACTTTCCAGCAGAAACTCTGCAGGCCAGAGGGGAGTGGCATGATATATTCAAAGTGATGAAAGGAAAAAACCTACAACCAAGAATACTCTACGAAGTAAGGCTCTCATTCAGATTTGATGGAGAGATCAAAAGCTTTACAGACAAGCAAAAGCTAAAAGAGTTTGGCACCACCAAACCAGCTTTACAACAAAAGTTAAAGGAGCTTCTCTAAGCAAAAAAGAAAAGGCCACAACTAGAAACGAGAAAATTATGAAATAGCTCACCAGTAAAGGCAAACATACAGTAAAGGTAGAAAATCATCCACACACAAAGCTAGTAGGGAGGTTAAAAGATGAAAGTACTAAAATCGTCTATATCCACGATAAGCAGTTAAGGGAAACACAAAACAGTTAGATGTACAATGATATCAGAAATAGTAATCATGAGGGGAGGAGAGTACAAATGCAGGGTTTTAAAAACGTATTTAAGATTGAGAGATCAGCAACTACCCACCTCCTAGAGAAATGGAAATAAAAACAAAAGTAAATAAATGGGATCTAAGGAAACTGAAAAGCTTTTGCACAGCAAAGGAAACCATAAACAAGACAGAAATTTCTCCAAAGAAGATATACAGATGGCCAACAAATACATGAAAGAATGCTCAACATCACTAATCATTAGAGAAATGCAAATCAAAACTACAATGAGGTGTCACCTCCCACCAGTCAAATGGCCATCATCAAAAAATCTATAAACAATAAATGCTGGAGAGGTTGTGGAGAAAAGACAACCCTCTTGCACTGCTGGTGGGAATGTAAATTGATACAGCTACTATGGAGAACAGTATGGAGGTTCCTTAAAAAACTAAAAACAGAACTACCATACGACCCAGCAATCCCACTACTGGGCATATACCCTGAGAAAACCATAATTCAAAGAGAGTCATGGGGCTTCCCTGGTGGTGCAGTGGTTGGGGGTCCGCCTGCCGATGCGGGGGACACAGGTTTGTGACCCGGTCCGGGAGGATCCCATATGCCGCGGAGCAGCTGGGCCCGTGGGCCATGGCCGCTGAGCCTGCACGTCCAGAGCCTGTGCTCTGCAGCAGGAGAGGCCATGGCAGTGAGAGGCCCGTGTACCGCAAAAAAAAAAAAAAAAAAAAGAGTCATGTACCACAATGTTCATTGCAGCTCTATTTACAATAGCCAGGTCATGGAAGCAACCTACGTGTCCATTGACAGATGAATGGATAAAGAAGATGTGGTACATATATTCAATGGAATATTACTCAGCCATAAAAAGAAAAGAAACTGAGTTATTGGTAGTGAGGTGGATGGACCTAGAGTCTGTCATACAGAGTGAAGTAAGTCAGAAAGAGAAAAACAAATACCATATGCTAACACATATATATGGAATCAAAAAAAAACAAAGGTTCTGAAGAATCTAGGAGCAGGACAGGAATAAAGACGCAGACGTAGAGAATGGACTTGAGGACATGGGGTGGGGGGGAAGGGTAAGCTGGGATGAAGTGAGAGAATGGCATGGACTAATACATACTACCAAATGTAAAATAGACAGCTAGTGGGAAGCAGCTGCATAACACAGGGAGATTAGTTCAGTGCTTTGTGTCTACCTAGAGGGGTGGGATAGGGAGGGTGGGAGAGAGACACAAGAGAGAGGGGATATGGGGATATATGTATACGTATAGCTAGCTAATCCACTTTGTTATAAAGCAGAAGCTAACACAGCATTGTCAAGCAATTATACTCCAATAAAGATGTTTAAAAATATAAAAGGAAGTAATCAGGCAAAAAATAAAGAGATCAGCAACTTAAAACAATCATATATAATATATAGACTGCTATATTAAAACCTCATGGTAAACTCAAACCAAAAATCTATAGTAGATACACACAAAAAAGAGAAAGAAATCCAAATATAGCACTAAAGATAATCATCAGGGGGCTTCCCTGGTGGTTAAGAATCCACCTGCCAATGCAGGGGACACTGGTTCAATCCCTGGTCCGGGAACATCCCACATGCCACGGAACAACTAAGCCTGTGAGCCATAACTACTGAGCCTGTACACCACAACTATCGAAGCCTGTGTGCCCTAGAGCCTGTGCACTGCAACTACTGAGCCCACGAGCTGCAACTACTGAAGCCCATGCACCTAAAGCCCGTGTTCCGCAACAAAAGAAGTTACTGCAATGAGAAGCCCACACACCTCAACGAAGAGTAGCCCCTGCTCGCCGCAACTAAAGAAAGCCTGCATGCAGCAGCAAAGACCCAACACAGCCTAAAAATAGAAATAAAAATAAAAAATTAAAAGATAATCATCAAATCACAGGAGAAAAGAAAGGAACAAAAAAACCTGCAAAAACAAACCTCAATTAACAAAATGGCAATAAGAACATACATATCAATAATTACTCTAAATGTAAATGAACTAAATGCTTCAATCAAAACACATTTTTTATACTTTTATGTCACCATCTAACAAATTTTATAAAAAATCATGACACGAATTTTTACCATAATCAACAGAATATATTTTGTATAATATTTTAAGTGATTAGCCAAAAGGACACAATTTTACATGCACTAAGTATCACTGCAATAGATCTCACTAATCCTATATTCATTTAATTTCTGGATTCAGGAGTTAGGTCTTATAATCACAAATATGAGTTTATATCAAAGGAGTCACAAGCTATCTCTTATACAAGAGCCTTGACACTTGAAGATAGTCTATGGCTTTTATCTCAAGATGGGGGGTGGATATATGCATTACCTCTCCTTCCTCTCAGAATATTATTGAATGCAGAGGGAATATAAGTATAACTCCACTGAGTCAGAGGCAATCAGAATAGGTGCCATGAGTGAACCAGAACCATCAAGGAACTTTTGGAAACTGTTGAGCAGATAGTCAGATTGAAGGTGAAATCCATGAACAGAGAAGTCCCAAAACATAAGCTGGTCGAAAAAGGAGATAGCACTGTTATTAAAGGGTAGTGATGTGGAATAAACTCTAACCCAGATCTATGATGACACAACCTAAATCTTCAAAACGTTAACTCGATTTTTTTTTTTATGAAGAGAAAGGTGAATATATGATCCAATTTTTTAAAAAAATATTTATTTTTGGCTGTGTAGGGTCTTCGTTTCTGTGCATGGGCTTTCTCTAGTTGTGACGAGCGGGGGCCACTTTTCATCGCGGTGCGTGGGCCTCTCACTGTCGCGGCCTCTCGTTGCAGAGCACAAGCTCCAGACGCGCAGGCTCAGTAGTTGTGGCTCATGGGCCTAGTTGCTCCGCGGCATATGGGATCTTCCTAGACCAGGGCTTGAACCCGTGTCCCCTGCATTGGCAGGCAGATTCTTAACCACTGCACCACCAGGGAAGCCCTAACTCGATTTCTGAAAGGGGATGCAGATGGGTTTTATTTTCTCCTCAGCCCTACTGTGATTCTAAAAGTTTGGCAATATCTACATGTGGGAAATGCCCTTGATTGTTTCTTTTCTTCCTCTGGACTAGTTTCAGCCTTTTTCATAGCGTTTGTGTTTCACTGACACTTTCACTCTCTGAAATCAGAAAGTGATCATGTCCTAACTTGATTTAACTCATTACAGAGGTGTTTCCAGGCCTGTGCCATCCATGTCTCTCCAAGATCTGCTTTTTCTGGTTCACAAAGAAAAATCTGACTCCTAAAAATGATAGTGCAGACAAGAAAATAGTGAGTCAGGGTGACTCATTATATTTCAGGTTTAAAACAGGAAAACTGCCTCCTTTTTTCCCCCTTGTCTCCTCTCCTTCCTGAATTATGCAGGATGGTATTTTGAGACAAAGCTTCTTTAATCAGGAATAGGAACTTTATTTTAATTTCTTAATTTTTTTGGTAACATTGTGGAGATTTTTCACTTTGAGGTGGTTGAGCATGTGTTGGGTAAGGACTGTAGCTTAGATGGATTCCACTCCCTAAATTAGGGAACTTCAAGTCTCTGTCAGCTCCTGAAAGATAGGGATCTTTCCCCCTAGAGAATCCCTATGGTGAAGCACCTGAGTGGAGGGAATGGTGACATTAACTTTTGACTGAGACAGAGAAGCACAGGTGTGTGTGTGTGTGTGTGTGTGTGTGTGTTTTTAAGGGTTGCTATATCCTGACCAAGGAGAACCAACAAGGTTCTTAGCTGAAATTAATATCCCAAAGGCCCTTTTGCCAAAAAAGTTTCTTGGTATGTTAGGGGCTGCCAGAAGGTGATGAGACTGGAAATATGGGCTGTAGCTTCTGCCTCTACATCCAGCTCCACTGACTGCAAACTTTAAGTAAAGCAGGGCTTGCAGGAATAGCGGGATTCTGAGTTCACCTTTGTCACCACTAAATAAAATCTACAGCCTGTCCAAAGTATAGTGGTGCTGAGGCTAAGAGTCTCATCCCAAAGGTACCAGTGACTCAAACTTAGCCTCGTGGTCTCATGCTACTCTGCTACAAATACATGCTAAGATGTCAGAGGGTTTGGTTTAGTGTAACCCATCACTACTGCTGGATGGGAGGGAGAGTGACACAATGGAAGGTGTGAGTCACAGAATTAGAAGACTAGGACTTACTAACTGTGGGTTTGGGGCCTCAAGTTCTTTATATGACTGGTTTAAACAGTGACTAATATTTAAATTCTCTGTATCTCAAATCTAAACCCATGGGTCTCCCAGACGGTGGGAATGTAATATCTTTATTCACTTACTTAACAAATACCGATTGCACGCCTGCTAGGTGCCAGACAATGTATCAGGCTCTGGGGCTTTGGCAATGAAAATATGGTCTCGGCCCTCATTGATTTTTACAGTCCCATGGCACCAAGAGACATGAATCAAATTTATCACCAAAACAAATGTGAAAATTGCAACTGTGACAAGAAGAGGAGTTACATGGTGCTGAGAGACCCTTTAATGGGGGTGGGGTGGAATGACAGCCAGGAAAGTCAGGGAATACTTTCCTGAGGAAATGGTACTTGAGCTGAGACCCAAAGAATAATTCGATGTGCACTGGGCAAAAATAGGATTTTAACTGGTTCTAGAGAGAAGGAATAGTATGTGCAAAGGCCTGTTGTAGGAAGAGCGCAAAGAACGTTTGAGAAATAGAAAGCCAGTATGGCTGGAGTAGAGACAACAAGGAGCATGGTACGAGTTGAAGGTTAAGGGAAGGTACTCACCAGACTATGCAAGGCTGGCGGACCACGGTAAGAGGATTTGGCTTTAGAATAGGATGTGTATCTTGAAGAGAGAAATCTGATTTCATTCCTGGAGAAGAATGAAAATAGATAAAGATGAACCAATTAGTAGCTGACGGTGTAGGTCAAGCAAGAGATAATGATACTTTGAACTAGGGTGCTAAGATGAAAATGGAAAAAACTAGATGGATTCCAGAGATATTTAAGAGGTTAAGTAAAGATGATTTGGTAAAGAATTGTATAAATAAGGCAAGAGAGAAAGATATCAAGGATACCTTTCTAGTTTATACATCTGGATGGATGGATGGTAGTGAACACTATAATGGGGGTGGGGAAAGGAGACTATGAGTATGGACTTGCACACGTTGGAAAGATATCAAGTAGGTAGTTGATATGTGGGTCTGGAGCTCAAAAGGGTCTGGATTGGAGACATAACAATGAGTCATCTATATATAAATGGTACTTAAAGCTATATGTGTAGGTGAGATTGTTTAGAGACTGAGAAGAAAGCCTATGACTGAGCCAACAAGGAATTTTAATGTTACATTCTTATATTCTTTTCCATTATGGTTTATCTTAGGACATTGAATATAGTTCTCTGTGTTATACAGTAGGATCTTGTTGTTTATCCATTCTATATGTAATAGTTTACATTTGCTAATCCCAAACTCCCAGTTCTTCCCTCCCCCACCTCCCTCCCGCTTGGCAACCACCAGTCTGTTCTCTATGCCTGTGATTCTGTTTCTGTTTCATAGATAGGTTCATTTGTGTTATATTTTAGATTCCACATATAAGTGATATCATATGGTATTTTTCTTTCTCTTTCTGACTTACTTCACTTAGTATGATAATCTCTAGGTGCATCCATGTTGCTGCAAATGGCATTATTTCATTCTTTTTTATGGCTGGGTAGTACTCCATTGTGTATATATCTTCTTTATCCATTCATCTGTCGATGGACATTTAGGTTGTTTTCGTGTCTTGGGTATTGTGAATAGTGCTGCTATGAACATAGGGGTGCATGTATCTTTTTGAATTATAGTTTTGCCTGGATATATGCCCAGGAGTGGGATTGCTGGGTCATATGGTAATTCTATTTTTAGCTTTCTGAGGAACCTCCATACTGTTTTCCACATTGGCTGCACCAATTTACAAGGAATTTTAACTTTAAAGACTGGTTAGGGCTTCCCTGGTGGTGCAGTGGTTAAGAATCCACCTGCCAATGCAGGGGACACGGGTTTGAGCCCTGGTCTTGGAAGATCCCACATGCTGTGGAGCAACTAAGCCTGTGTGCCACAACTACTGAGCCCGCATGCCACAACTACTGAAGCCTGTGCACCTAGAGCCCATGCTCTGTAACAAGTCACTGAAGTGAGAGGCCCACGCACTGCAATGAGAGGCCCATGCACCACAACGTACAGTAGTCCCTGCTCGCCGCAACTAGAGAAAGCCCGTGCGCAGCAACAAAGACCCAACACAGCCAAAAATAAATAAATTTATTAAAAAAAAAAAAAAAAGACTGGTTAGAGTTTGAGTCTCCAAAGGTGAAAGGGAAGAGTGGTCAAAGAGAAAGGAGATATACCAGGAAGGTGTGGTATTACTGAAGCAAGAGAATAAACTCTCAAAGATTTAAGGAAGAGGCTAAAACTCTCAAAGGTTGCTCAGAGTCAAGTAGGATAAGGACTGAAAATGTCCATTAGATTTAATGACATGGAATCACTGACCTCAGAAAATCCATTTTAGTGACACGATAGAGCTGAAAATAAAATAGAAAATAGTAGAGTTTGA